>NW_024871169.1:870000-1597857 GCF_019054845.1 Dipodomys spectabilis | reverse complement strand
AACACCTGGAAATTACATTCACCTATTTATAAATCTATCCTGATCTATACTGGTGGTGGTGGTAATGGTGATTGCTGAGAGGAGAAACAACATATTGGAATTATTAACCAGACCCCAAATTCACAAATATATCAGGTAGATATCTCCCACACCACCCCCAGGTTAGGAAAGACTTATAACATTTTCACATTGCCAATACAGGATTGGGTAGACATAAATGTGAAACAGATTTGTCAAGAAATATGAAATAGATGGAAATCCACCATTGTGAGAGAATTTTAGGCAGGAGATTCTGAGACTATATACACTTGGATGAATGATGTCATTCCTAGTGGCTACACAGGAAAAGAGGAAGGTTAAAAATAGAAAAGGATCATATCACTTGAGTCTATGACAGAGCTCTCCCTTTCCTTAAGGAAGAAAGCAAGCACAGGAGCACAATGAACACAATGTGGGACAATAGTGACTTATTTTGTGCCCAGATGAAAGCAGAAGGCCAATCAATTTCAGTTCAGGGAGTCAAAGGACAACAGCTCTAGCAAATGGAGAGGAAGTTATAGGGAATTGATAGATGGTCACAGGGATTCACTAATGGCTCCACACTAAACAGTAAATGGAGCCCGGCTCAGGTGGCTCACATCTGAAATCCTAGCTACTCTGAAGGCTTAGATCTGAGGATTATACTTTGAAGCCAGCCTGGACAGGAGTCCATGAGACTCTTATCTACAATTAACCAGCAAAAAGCCAGAAGTGAAAGTGTAGCTCAAGTGGCAATATGCTAGCCTTGAGCAAAATGCTAAGGGAAAGTCAGGGTCCTGAGTTCAAACCCCAGTACCAACAAAGAAAAAGCAAATGGAAAAAAGACATGGAGGTGTGGCTCAAGTAATAGAGTGATAGCCTTGAGTGAAAAAGCCAAATGAGAGCACCTGAGCCCTGAGTTCAAGCCCCAGTACCAGTGTGCATGCGCAAACACACACACACACACACACACACACACACACACACACACACACACACACACACACACACACACACACACACACAGAGTGAAAGGAAAGAATAAAAGAGACAAATCTCTGTCATTATGGTACACCAACCCTTCCATCTAGCTCCACTCAGAGTGCATGTCTACACATGAAATCCTTAAAGCAGATCCAGCAATGGAGATGATATTCAAGAACAGTAAATTTCAGGGTACAGGGGGAACAAAACAGCCTGAGGCAACTCAAACAAACTTACTCTGCTCAGTCATTCACCCACCCTTAAGCAGAATGGACACTTGTTATCGAGAACTCTGATATTCAGTTGAGTTCAAAAAGGTTTTCCATACCACAGAGGGTATCTCAAGGACTGAACAGTTTTCCAAGTAACTAATGGGTGTGAGTTAAGGTATGGGACACTGTAACAGTGGAAACAAGATAAAATCACTGGGATGTTTTGCATGGACAGTTGATGTGGAGTTATGTAGGAGAGCAGCAAATGGATATGGAGCGTCTGGGGATGGGTTCAATCAAAAGGTAAAGCTGGGCAACTGGTGGTTCACACCTGTAATCCTAATGACTCAGGAGGCTGAGATCTGAGGATCCAAGTTCAAAACCAAGACAGGAAAGTCCATGAGGCTCTTATCTTCAATTGACCAGCAAAAAAAAGCCAGAAGTAGAACTGATGCTCTAGTGGTAGAGAGCTAGCTTCGAGAGAGGGAAAAAAAAAGAACAAAACAAAAAATCTTAGGGACAACACCCAGGCCCTGAAAAAAAAAAGAAAAAGAAAATGACAAGAAAAAGAAACAAATATTTGGTGGTTATGGTTTTTAGGTATCAAATAGTTGGGACTATCTAAGAACCTGGTCAAGCATTATTTTTGGGTGTGTCTGTCAAAGTGTTTCCAGAAGATACCAACACAAGAGCCTATTAGTCAGGGAAGAATCATCAACAAGGTAGATAGGCACCATTCAATCACTCAGGCCAATTTGGGGCCCATAGAGAGAAGAAAAGCCGAGCAAAGGTAAATGTGTCCATCACTTCAGGCCTCTGAACTTGACAACTTACACTAGCAGCCTTCCTCCATGGGTTCAAAGGCTTTCAGAACAGAGCTGAAATGAGAGCTCTACCATCAGCCTCCCAGATTCCAAGGCTGTCAATCTTGAACTCAGCTCCACTACTGGCATTCCAGGGTCTCTAGCTAGCAGACAGCTTCTTATGGAACTTCTTGCATTTCATAATCATGTGAGTCAATTCCCCTAACAACCTCTCTTTCATCTATCTGTATATCTATGTATCTATCTATGTCCTGTTGGTTCTATTTTTGCAGATTTCTAACACAGCAGTGAACTAAAGGCTTGGATGATGAATTCCTGCAATAAACCAACAGTAGCTATTTGTTTTTCAGAGAGAAATGGCCAGACACTGGGGAAGAACAAGAGGATATTAAGTTGCTTTTTTTCTACTTCTAATTTATATTTTATTGCCTTATGAAAATAATACATTTATTTGGCAAAGTAATCTAGGCTCCAAGTTGAAATAAAAGAAAATGCTGAAGTGCACTGGTAATTTTTAAAATGTGAAATAGGTGTATTTAACCAATACATATTAGCATCCTTATTAATCAAAAAGGCAAAACTATTTTCATTAATTCTATATGAATGTATATTTTTTCATTTATCCATTTTATAATTAGTTCAAATCTTGAGAACTGACCTTTGTCTTATCACAATTTGAGCCACATCTCCACTTCTGGCTTTTTGTGGTTAACTAGAATTAAGAGTCTCATGGACTTTTCCTGCACAGGCTGGCTTCAAACCATGATCCTCAGATCTCACCCTCTTGAGTAGCTATGATTACAGGCATGAGCCACAGGCACCTGTGGCACTACACATTGTGTTTGAAAATTTGTAGAAGTTCCTAAAATTCCAGAAGTGCCTAAAATCCTCAAGAACCCATAAATGGGACTGCTAATATGTTCTGGAATCCAAACCTAACATGCTTACTTTTAGATTTAATTAAGATTAAAGTGGAGTGGACATGTCTTAAGAACCTGCAGGGTTTTTTGTTTCTTTCCTAATCTAACAATCACCAATCTTCATAATAGGATGCAGAGAAGAAAATGCTACCACAACATGATTCATTTTGATGTAGGAGTCAGCTGGATGGAAAAATCCATCAAAGGTGTCATGCATTCATGCTGGAGTTCAAATTGGTAAAAAGGACAATGGCTACTTCAAACTCCCAACAGAAACGAATTCATGACCACTGATAGAAGAAATGATAAAGTTACTCCAAATTCCTTGTGTTGGATGCAGAGCTATTGCCAAGGTTCATCAACAAACATTCCTGTGTGATTGGTTAGGAAATCAAATGGAGCTTCAAGGACTATTCTCCATTATTACAGATTGTTTGTCCATACAATCCTTTGTGTGTGCAAGTTATCACCCATGATAATTAGTTGAGTGGAGAAGTTCTTGGAGAAGCCTCCATGTGAAATAGCTGTATCAATATCAATCTCACGTCCTTATTTGAAAAGTCTAAAGCAAAAAATGTGACTGATGGCATGGCTCAATTGTTACTTGCTTAGCAAACCCAAGTCCCTAAGTAAAAACCCCAGAGGAGATAGTAAGTCTGGTATAACTTTTTTTTTTTGGTGCTGCCCCTAGGGCTTTAACTCCAGGCCTGAGCACTGTCCCTGAGCTTCTGTGCTCAAGGCTAACAATCTTTCACTTGAGCCACAATTCCATTTCCTGATTTTTTGTGTTTAATTGGAGATAAGAGTCTCACAGAATTTCCTACATAGGCTGGCTTCAAACCATGATCCTCAGATCTCAGCCTACTGAATAGCTACGATTACAGTTGTGAGCCACCAGTGCCCTGTGGTATAACATTTATTAACAGTTTCTGGAGTCCTTGTTCCCAGTGTTCAAATACTACTTCTACTGTTTCCTAGCTATGAGAACATTGTCAATCTTTCATCCGTAAAAATGGACATAGTGACCCAACTTTAGCAGCTGGTGTGAGTGGTGACAAGGTAGAAACACTTAGAACTAGCAAGAGCTCTTACCATTATTATCTATTAATATTATAATTTTAATTTCCAAGGATCCATAATATGAAATTGAATTGAAAAATAAGAATTTGGTCTTTTGTAGCTTTTTTTTTTCCAGAGCTGAGGACCAAACCCAGGGCCTTGCGCGCACCGGGCAGGCGCCCTTCTGCTGGGCTAAACCCCCAGCCCCAGAAATAAGAATTTGTAACATTGGATACTTTTGGCCAAAGTGTGCAGCAAGAATCTTAACCATAAATGCTCCAGATGCCAAGCACTAGTAGCTCATGCCTGTAATCTTAGCTACTCAGGAGACAGATCTGGGAATCAAGGTTCACAGCCAGCCTGGACAGAAAAGTCCAGGAGACTCTTATTTCCAATTAATTAAGCTCAAAGTGGAGATATGGCTCAATTGAGCACCAATTTGAGCCCAAAAAAGGCTAAAAGACAGTGCCTAATAATAAAGAAGACCTCAGAACCCCCAGACTTTCTCTCCATTTTTATCCCTGGACATTACAACTTCAAGAGGGCTCAAGAACACAAAAGTAGCTGGGTCTAGTGGTTTATGGCTAGCTACTCAGGAGTACAAAATCTGAGGATCAAAGCTGGTACTAGACCTTTTGAGCCACACCTCCACTTCTGGCTTTTTTGCTGGTCAATTAGAGATTAGTCTCACAGACTTTCTGACTTAGGCTGTGATCCTCTGTTCTCAGGATTACTAGCACCCAACAGGTTCCACTATCATTTTAGATACACTATTACAACCCTTAACAATGTCTAAAACCACAGATTTTTTAGTGTACCTAAAACCATGGTGCTGTCAGCATAGATAATGCTGAGAAGTGAACATGGAAAGAAAGTTTAGTTTTCTACTTGCTTAGAATGCTTCCTGCAGCGGGGCACCAGTGGCTTACACATGTAATCCTAGCTACTCAGGAGGCTGAGATCTGAAGATCTGGGTTTGCAACCAGTCTGGGCAGAAAAGTCCCCGTGAGACTCTTATATCCAATTAACTACTCAAAACCCAGAAGTGGCTCTGTGACTCAAGTGGTAGAGTGCTAGCCTTGAACACAAAGAGGCTCAGGGAGAACATCAAGGTCCTGAGTTCAAATCCCACAACTGAAAAAAAAAAGAATGCTTCCTGCAATATTCCCATATCAGCATCGCTGAAAATTACTTTCAGGTGATCCTTATATGGAGTCATCATAGAGGGTAACCTATGCCAAATATTCTGAGTAATGGTAGTTCAAAACTCCTGTTGTTGAGACTATTCCAATTTTGACTCTAAGGCAAAGGGGATACTTTCAACTCAGATATGACTTGGGAAATAGCAATTCTCAGAGCACACATATGTCACATCACCAACCCTGTGGTCATTTTTGAAAGAAAAGATCAGGTCTAAAGGTTGAAATGCCTAAGGCGGTGACATCATAGAGTTAAAATAAGGCTAAAAGCCTTCTGGTTGATGAGTCTAAGGAATCCAAAACACATACACATTTTTTTTGGCCATGGGGAATGAACTCTGGGCCTGGTGCTGTCCTTCAGCTCTTCAGCTCAAGGCTATCATTCTACCACTTGAGCCACAGTGCCACTTCCAGCCTTTTCTGCTTATGTGGTGCTGAGGAATCAAACCCAGGGCCTCATGCATGCAAGGCAAGCACTCCACCACTGAGCCACCTTCCCAGCCCCCAGATACACATTTTTAAGACCTGACCAATAACGTACGGAGGCTCTAATATACCTGGGGCCCAAGAGTGGGAGTCACAGGTAAGACATAGCTTGGCAAAGAGTTATAGCAGCTTTAATCCAAGGTTTCAAATATTAAATCAATTAGATATAGGATAGAGTTCAAGGTCCAGGACAGGACTGTACCTATTCAGGTCAAAAGGAAAGTCTTAGGCTGGGAATATGGCTTATGGTAGAGTGCTTGCCTTGCATGCATGAAGCCCTGGGTTCGATTCCTCAGTACCACATAAACAGAAAAAAGCTGGGAGTGGTGCTGTGGCTCAAGTGGTAGAGTACTAGCCTTGAGCAATAGAAACTCAGGAACAGTGACCAGGCCCTGAGTTCAAGCCCCAGAAATGGCAAAAAGAAAAAAAGAAAGCCCTAAACCGATTGAAAATTGGTCATGGCATATTTCCAAGTGCTAGTCATCTTCTCAAACTTGTGTCAGAAGTTGAGGGATGAAGGACCCAAGCATATACAAGTGGAATAAGCCCTGGTTTGTCCATGTATTGCAATTAAAAGGTATGGACAGATCAGGCTCTGATCCTCCCTCCCCACCCCACTCCACCTCCCCGCTGCCCCCATGAGGTACTCAAGAGAATGAGAAGAGAATGAGATCTGAGGATTTCAGTTATAGCCAAGCCTAGGCAGGAAAGTTCTTGAGACTCTTATCCTCAATTAATCACTAAAAAGCTGGGAGTGGAGCTCTGGCTGAAGTGGTAGAGCACTAGCTTTGAGCAGAAAAGCTCAGAGACAGTGCCCAGGACCTGAGTTCAAGCCCTAAGGTTGGCACCAAAAAAAAAAAAAAGGAGAGAGAGATGGACAGACAGGCTCTGGTGGCTCATGTATGTTATCCTAGCTGCTCAGGAGGCTGAAATCTGAGGCTTACGCTTCAAAGCCAGCCCAGGTAGAAAAGTCCTTGAGACTCTTACCTGTAATTAACCAGAAGTAGAGGTGTGGCCCAAATGGTGCAGCAGCGGCCTTGAACAAAAAAGCCAATTAAGAGCATGAAGATCTGAGTTCAAACACCAGTACTGCCAGGAAAAAAAAGACATGTACAGAAGCTCTGAATTCTTTCTGCAGGGGCAAAAAGTTATGTAAGAAATAGCGCTTACTTTGGGCTAGAGACAGATGAAAAACTTTTGCCTCTCTGGTGGCCATATAAATGTACCACTGAGAATTCCTGCTGCAAAGAAAATGGCTACTGTCTCAGCTATCTTCTGACTTGGTCCATCCTGTATATGAGACCATTGATACCCCCAGGCATTCCTGTGCAACACAATCTTCTTGTCTCCAACTTTCTTTGAAATATGTAAAAGACTGAGACTCTTCCTAGCCAATTCAATTTCCCTCCTCCTTTCCTCTCACAGACATGCAAGCTGGATTGTAGTCTAAAAGATTCTGTTTATTCCTCTTTATTCCCTACAGACACTCCCCCCCCAATTTTATGCACACTTAATCCCATCTTCGCATCTGCTTCTTGAAGGTTTTGAATAAACTTAAGTTGTACTGTTGGCAAATGTAAGAAGACAGATGGCCCAATGGTGTTTAGGGACAGGATCACTCAACACCTGGTGGGCAAAGAGTTTTCCCAACTGAGATGCTGATGGGAACAAAGAGTCCTTTCCACAAGGCAATAACCCAAATGATGAAGATTGCACCAGTAGTGACCTGAGAAAATGGCTGGTGGGAGGGGAGCACTGTGTAATGGCATTTGCAAAACAGGTCAGCAAATTTGGCTAGTTATTACGAATTTGCATTGATGACCTATAAAGGGATAATGAGATTGAAGGCTGTTAACATGTGATTAATGGCTAAGTGTAAGATCCACAGGATTTTGTTGGTACCCTGCTAAAATGTTCTTTCCTTCTTTGACTTATAATGAGGTCCACGTTAGAGGTGTACAATCAGCATTTGATTATTAGAGATCTTAGCTCTCACAATGGTTACGTGCTTACCTCAGGCAAGTCTGTCATGACAAAGTTGAAGTCTGGTTTGAAAATTCTGGAACTTCAAAAATAGAATGGAGAGCCAGGTGCCAGGAGGTTAAGATCTGATTGAAGCCAGAGTGGACAGGAATGTTTGTGAGACTCTTATCCCTATTTACCTATTAAAAGGCTGGAAGTGGAGCACCAGCCTAGTGGGGAAAACTAAGAGAAAGCACTCAGGCCCTGAGTTCAAGCCCCAAGGCCATAAGTTCAAGCCCTAGTACTGACACCCACACCCTTATACCCACACCCACACACAATAGAACAGAGATATCTAGATGGGTAATCCTGAGATACAGATCTTCTTCAACTCTCAGAAATTTCAATAATAGCCCATGCTTCCTAAGTAAGAAATTGCACTTACCTTGGGCTAGAAGATGACAGGGAGGCCTCTTCTTCACAAAAGCAAATGGTTTCCCCTTCAGAAGCTGTTCCAATCTTATCTCCTGGGTACCAGGCTAATATCCTGGGTTCAATCCCAGTATAATCCAGCTGGAGACATGCTGAGCCTACTAAGTAGGAACTGAAAATCCCACTAGTACATCGTAGCATGAGTCATGTGATTGCCTCTGAGACTGGGTTTTGAGGTACTGAGTCAAGGAGCTACAACACAAGATTAAAAAAATAAGCCAAGATTTACTTTTTTAGATTTTTAAGCTCACTTTCTTGGGAGGTGGCTTTAACACTTTGGCAAATATTCCAGGGTGGGGCAAACTCAACTGCTGCAGTGGCACTTAGAAGGCTACAGGAGGTAATAGCCTGTGCAGTATGAAGTAAAAATGTCTGAGTCACTTGGAACCAGCTAGAGGAAGGATTAAGAGGCTGATAGGACTGTACATCTGAAACAGATCTATCATGTGAGGTCAGAAATTCCACCAGTGGATTATGTTCCAGACAACTCAGTTTAAAAAAATAAACACTGACAGAACAAGTTTATTTGAAAATGATAGAAAATTTGCCAAAGCTAAAGACTGTCCAAAGAGAGGGGCCCAGAGAAGAGTTCAATGGAGTCCTCTTAGAGGTTTTATTATAGCATAGAGTACTTTGCATGTTTCTTCCCCTGGGCTTTGGCTCATTGCTTGATAGCTTGTGCATGTACCACCCTGGCCCTTTTTGTTGGATGAGTGGTGAGCACCAAGGGCATAATGGAAAGAAGCAACATTTGAGCAAGAACTCACAGCATGATGGAAGGAAGAAGCATTTGAGCCAGGAGCCTGAGGCATTCTGGGTACAAGAATCTCTATGGTGGGTTACATACAGATAACTGACTTTATACCAAAATGATAAAGTTCTGATGAAAGAGATACCACCATGAACAAGACATTTAATGGCAGCTCTTATCTATAGGACAAAACTGAAAGTACAAGGGAGGGGGGAGTCAAAAAGCAGGACGCATTAATATCCATGGAGATATCAGGGCCTTAAAATAGCAGAAGGTAGTTATCCGCAATTAACTGCTAGAAATCTGATGCTGTGTTCACCCAATGAGCCACAAGGTCAGAGGAGGAACCAAGAGGCTTGCCAAAGCAGGGAATGGTGGAGATTGTAAAATGACATGGCATACATGGGAAGTAAACTAGATGGGCAGTCAACAAAGGTAAGCCTGATATCTCCAACCAGAGAAGGCCAAGAATTGAGGAGTAGGCTGAGAGCAACTTCCCTAAGAAAAGTTGTGACAAAGGAGTGTTATATGGAAATTCAATCAAGAGAATCAAGAGATACAGAAAAGCCACATTCTGAGAGGTCAATCGGGAGTCTTTATTACAAAGCTGTCAACTACAAATGGACTCATGTCCCAAAGAACCTACAGTCTCAAATGCACTCTAATACTGTTAGGAAACTGAGCCACAAGGGTAGTAAAGAAAAAGCAGAAAACAATCGCAATAAACCAGATCAACTCTAATGGAGATCAGAAGAGGGACATCATGGTGACCTGAGGAGAGTCAGGAGACATGAGGCATAGTACAATGGAAGCAGAGGTGCAGCGGCCTGAATAGGATATTGGTTAGGGGTAAGAGTCACAGGGAGCTCAAGAGTTCAAACTCTTGTGAGTTCATGGTACAGGTATGGCAGGTCCATTAACCTATTGTCCAAGTCCTTGCTCCATATGCTTCTAGGAATTCAGGTGCCTATCACCTGGGGGTAAGTATAGGAAGGTGAATTTCACCTCTAGGAGTTTTTGGAATGTCCCTATCATCCACCAAGATGCCAAGATGGTGCCAGTTAGACCCAGTATTCATACTTCAGGAGCAACAAAGGATTGCAATGGTATAACTCCTTTTTTATTTTTGCTGGTCCTGGGGCTTGAACTCAGGGTTCTGGGCGTTGTCCCTAAGCCTCTTTGTGCTCAAGGCTAATGTTCTATCACTTTTAGCCACAGCACCACTTTTGGCTTTTCTGAATAGTTTACTGGAAATCAGAGTCTCACGGACTTTCCTACCTAAGCTGACTTTGAACCATGTCCTCAGATCTCAGCCTCCTGAGAGGCACTCAGCAGTAAAACTCCTTTAAACAACCAACTTACAGTTTTACAAAATGAATAACATGAAGTTGAAACATGTTGTCAGGAGGGGGAAGGTCAAGGAGAAGGGGCTAGATGAATGGAGAGAGGAAAGTGGGTGAATGCAGTCATAAATGTACATATGTGAAAACAGAACCAGGTAACTTGAGGAGATGGGGGAGGTGATGGAAGGGGTAACAAATGATCAATATGCATTGCACTCATAAACTGACATGTTGAATTGAAACTCTTTGTACAATTACTTAAAGATTATAAATAATAATAATAACACTAATAGTAATAATCATAATAACAGCAAAAAAAGAGGCAACAGGAGACCTTTATGGTAACAGAATACTTCTGGGTCATGTCTGGCATAGTAATTATAAAAATCTTGTGTTACAAGAGACTTCAGGTCCCAGGCCCAAACTCCTAGGTTTCATAGGTCAAGCTCAGATACTTGCCTCAACATGCCAAACAAAGAGATAAATAATATTAAAGGGCAGAGAAAGTAAGTTTATTATGACACGGTGAAAACAGCCTTTAAGCACCTGTTGCATTTGTGATGTCATAAAATGGTCCACAAACTAAGTGAATGCATACAGAGATTATGAAATCTAAGTGATATCTATAGTGTTTCATTGCCTTGTACCAACTGATTTCCTGGTTTGGACAATACACTAGAGGTATGTGAGATGTCACATAGCAGGTACTAGGAAAATGAGACTTCTCTGGACTATTTTTGCAACTTTTGTGAGCCTGTATTTCTAAAGTTCCAAAAAGAAAAAGGGCTGGAGCAAAGCTCAAATCTCAGAGGCACGTTAGGATAAAGAATAATGGAAGCCCTTAGGTACACTCAATGATCTATGAAGCAACAGTTACCTGAAACACAGAGACAGAGACGTTATTGAAATTCCATTATCTTGTAGAGCAAGAACCAATTGCATTCTTAGTTCAAAACAAGGAAGATATCTTCAAAGAGTTGAAATACTGTTGTGTTACTGAGATATGTGCAACAGGATTGCTTTGCACAGGTCAAGGAAGAAAGCCAGCCCTGTTGTTGAAATTTGCATCTTATAAGCAACTTGGAAGAAAATCTCAAGGGACAATAATGGGTCATTCTTTTAAGAAATGCTTACTCACCAACCTTCTTGATGGCAGTGTGAAACAAAATATGGAAAATTCCAACTCTGAGCTAAAAAGCAGAAAAGAAAAGTCTTCTCAATGTGAAGAGATTTTAAGAACCTTTAATCAGTTTACCTTGCTTATACTTTTATGCATTCACAAGCATGATTAAAAGAAAGATAATATATCTATACAAGACTACAAGAACTCAATAAGTGAAAATAAAAATAGCCAAAGTGCTGCTGTATACAGTTGGCTCATGCCTGTAATCTTAGCTATTCTGAAGATCACAGTTCAAAACCAGCCCAGTAAAGAAAATCTGTGAGACTTTTATCTCCAACTAACCAGCAAAAATCCAGAAGTGAAGATGGTAGAGCTCTAGCCATAAGTGGAAGAAGCTGAGGGATAGTGCCCAGGCCCTAATAAATAAAAACAAGAGTGGTAAAAATTTATTATGACATTGTATAATTGTATACTTTCTTAATACTAAAAAATATATAAGATTGAAGGATGCCGGTGGTTTATGCCTGTAATCCTAGCTACTCAGGAGGCTGAGATAAGAGGATAGCAGTTCAAAGCCAGCCTGAGCAAAACAGTCCCTGTGAGCCTCTTATCTCCAATTAACCACTCAAAAACCAGGAGTGTCACTGTGACTCAAGTGGTAGAGCACTAGCCCTGAGCACAAAGAGGCTCAGGGACAACACCCACGATCTGAGTTCAAGCCCCACAACTGTAAGATGGTATCTTACAGTTTTTTGAGTTTTGGTCTTAGCAATGTCATCTTGTGGCTTTTTGGTATGTACTTTACTGGTATATCTTAAATTCAGTGTCAGCTTAGATTTGTATCCGAGGAGAGCCCCTGGCTAGATCTTGGTGAACATTTTGCTCCTTATAGCTCAGATCTAACCATAACTTACACCTTTGTCCATTGAGGACCCTCTCATCTATATCAGGACTTGCCAAGCAATCACTTCTGGAATGAGGCAGCTCCAACCCAGACAGCCTTCACCATACCATACTAGATCCCTGATTTCTGCTTGCCACAACATGAGACACCTGCCCTCTTCAACTTGCCTCAACCCCTACATCAGAGAGCTCATCTTTTCTTCATCACTGTCTCCACCTAATTCATCTTATAAGTGGAGGATCTTCACAACTTACCACAGCATCTGCAAGTCACCTTCAGTATCTACTAAAGAAATGTCAAATCTAACCAACATCCATCCAGAAGGAAGTAGGTAGGATTTTCCCTCTATCAAATCAGCATGTTCTGGCTCTGCCACAAGTCCTGAAAAGGTTTCTGTTTTAAGCCGGGTGCCAGTGGGTCAGGCCTGTAAATCAGGAGGCTAACCTCCAATTAATCAGCAAAAAGTCAGAAGTGGAGGCAAGACTAAAGTGGTAGAGTACCAATCTTTAGCAGAAAAGTCAAGTGAGAACACAAAGCTCTGAGTCCAAGCCCAATGCCGGTACACACACACACACACACACACACACACACACACACACACACACACACACACACACAATGAAGTTACTGGTTTACTCAGGGAGACAGTATAGTACTGAGAATAGGAAATTTTAGGGGATGGCATTTGAACTGCTATTAAATGAAATTGTGTGTGTGTGTGTGTGTGTGTGTGTGTGTGTGTGTGTGTGTGTGTGTGTGTGTGTGTAAATACTGAGGCTTGGTTTCAAGACCTGGGCACTTAGCTTTTTATCTCAAGGATAGCACTTTCCCACTTGAGCCATGGATCCAGTTTTGGTGTTTTTTGTTTGTTTTGCTAGTTAATTGGAGACAAGAGTCTCAATGATTTTTCTGTCCTGACTACTTTGGATCTTCAGATCTCATCCAGATTACAGAGTAGCTAAGATTATAAATAAACATTAGCTACCAGCACCATGCTAAATTAAGTATTTCTGATCATTCAAGCATGCTCTTTCAGCAAATTCAAATGGTTTTGAGTCCAATTTCCAGTGAGTTTTTGAGTTGAGTAGGTTAATTACAGATTTTTTTGTCCATTGTTTGGTTTTGGTGCTGGTCCTGGGGCTTGAACTCAGGGCCTGGGAGCTGTGTCTATGCTTTTTTGCTCAAAGCTAGCACTCTACCACTTGAACCACAGATCCATTTTTTGGTGGCTAATTGGAGATATGAGTCTTCAGACTTTTCTGCCTATGTTAGCTTGGAACCATGATTCTCAGATTTTAGCCTCCTGAGTAGCTAGGATGACAGGCATGAACCACGAGCACTCAGCTATTTCAAAAGTGTTGCTTCTGTGTGATTCCCTTGTTTTTGTTTTTTGCTTCAATTTTGTTCTGTCCAATTTTTAATAAACCTTTCTAAGTTTGTAAATGGGCCAAAAATAAATATCCTAGAACAGCACTTTCTATTGTTAACTATTTTGCAACTCTTCTGGTCATTTGGTTGGTTTGTGAATTTCAAATCAGTGTAGGATATTTATAAGGTCTCAATGATGTGTATTGCATTATGTTTCTTTCCTGTTTGATAATGCTTTCATTCTTGAAATTGTCATCAATCTCTGATATTATTTATACTTCAGCTTTAAAATTGAGCTGTGTGAATGTTTACATTTGGATATTTAATGAAGGTTTTAACCCTGTATAGTATTTTTTAAGCTTCATGACAAGTACACATTTGTACATCTGTCAGAATTTGGGGAGTGATTAATCTTTCTTATACATTTTTATAGTTGAAATTTAATCTAAGTCAATTATTCCTGCTCTGTTTGACAGTGTTTTCATGGAATTTCTAGTTGCAAATTACTTTAAAACATATGTTTCAATCACTTTCTTTTTGTAAAATTTTATTTTCTGAGCTTCAAAAGGTTGTATAAGGGGGTTTACAATTTAACATGGCCATTAAAGCATCCACTGCTTCTTGATTAGTCTTCCTTTCCAGCATTCTGCCCAATCCTGTCTGTTTACTCTCCCTTGTTTTCCTTTGTTATTATGGTAAGAACAGTTAATATGCAGTATACCCCCTTAACAAATTGAAATGGGCATATGGCATTAGTAATTATAAGCACAATACAACAAAGCAGATCTCTAAAATGTATTCATCTTTTGTAACTAAAATTTTATGCCTATTGAATATCAGCTCCCCGTTTTCTCCTCCCTACCGCTAGCAATTGCCATTCTACTCTGCTTAATAATCTTGACTATTTTCCATATCACATGCAAGTGGAAGCATGCAGTATCTGTCTTATTTATGAATCCTACAGCATCTGGGTAATTTTGCCTGGTCATAATGTCCTCAAGGTTCATCTATGTTGTCATACATAGCAGAAGTCTCTCCTTTTGAAGACTAAATACTGTTCCATTGTATGTATACACAAGATGTTATCTATCTGTTGATCTGTTTACCTATCTATGGGCATTTAGTTTCTTACGTATCCTGGCTGTTGTGAATAGTGCTGCAATGACTATGGCAGTGAAGATAATACTTGGGAGATATTGAATTCCTCTATCATACAATCATTTTGTATTTAAGTTTTTTTGGAGGGGTCCGGTCATGGGGCCTGAACTCTGGGCCTGGGCACTGTCCCTCAGCTCTTCAGCTCAAGGCTAGTGCTCTACCACTTGAGCTACAGTGCCACTTCCAGCTTTTTTCTTTTTGCTTATGTGGTGCTGAGGAATCGAACCCAGGGCCTCAGGCATGCAAGGCAAGCGCTCTACCACTGAGCCACATTCCTAGCCCCTGTATTTAAGTTTTTAAGGAACTTCCATACTATTTTCCATACAGGCTATATGCCATTTTGCACTCTCACTAACAGTGAATGTATCGCTTCCAATTTATTTCCTTTTAGTTTGAGTCCTGCAGCTGCCCAGACCTCATGGTTACTCTAAGGGGCTCTTGTTGCCTTATATGGTGGTAGCTGCCCCAGAGAAGTGCCATCCCGAGGTAAAGGCGGTTGGAGGCTGATTATTTACTGCCTTTACTAAATGGGCCTAGTGTTGCCTAGGAAGGGAGCATGCTAAGCTGTGGAGAAGGGAAGGAGTGTATTAAGCTATGGGAAGGGAGCTCATTTCACTAACAATAGTCCAGGCAGGCCTTAAACTGCAATCTTAGTGACTCTGTCTCCTAAGTGATTATAGGTATACACTACAATGCCAGGAAAGGGTTTCAATTTTTTTTCACATCGTCGTCAGCACTTACTCTCTCTTGATAATGGCCATCCTAACAGGTGTACGATGACAGCTCATTGAGGTTTTGATTTGCATTGTCCTCATCATCACCTGTTGTCCATTCTTCCAATTTCCTTAAAGTCTGTTCAAGTCCTTTGTCTATTTTACTCATTTTTGTTGTTTGTTTTGCTATTGAGTTGTATGAATTTCTTGGATATGAATTCCCTTCTCACATATCTAGTTTGCAAAATATTTTCTTCCCTTCCACATGCTGCCTGTTTACTCTGCTGGTTGTTTCCTTTGCTGTGCAGAAACTTCATTGTTGTTAACTGTTACACATTCTATTTAGCTGTCAAAACATCATGAGCAGAGCTATTTATACAACACAGATTCTGGCACATTTTTTTATGTAGGTCTTGGTACTGGAGTTTGAACTTAGGGCCTCACACTCTCACGTGGTAGTTTTGTTCAGAGCTGGCACTGTACCAGTTGAACCACACCTCCATTTCTGGCTCTTGGGTGTTTGTTTAATTGGAGATAAGATTCTCAGAGAGGGCTGGGAAGGTGCTCAGTGGTAGAGCGCTTGCCTTGCATGCATGAGGCCCTGGTTCAATTCTCAGCACCACATAAGCAAAAAGAAAAAAGCCGGAAGTGGCGAAGTGGCTCAAGTGATAGAGCTCTACCCTTGAGCTGAAGAGCTGAAGGACAGCGCCCAGGCCCAGAGTTCAGGCCCCACGACCGGAACCCCACCCCCCCCAAAAAAAAAAGATTCTCAGAGACTTTCTGCCTGGTCTGGCTTTGAACTGCAACTCTTAGAACTCAGCCTCCTGAGTAGCTAGGATTATAGATGAGAGATACCAGTGCCCAGCCTGGCACATTTTTATAACCAAACAATACAGTCTATTTACTTTTCATTTACTTTTATCCCAAATCTCTCCTCTCATGTATCTATGCACCACAGATAAACATTCTAAATATATTTAAAGTATGTCCTAGATATATTTGTTTCCTTTTTTAAAAAAATACACAGTGTTACTTGATATCACCACTTTTCAATGCCCTTTTGCATTGTTTCAAGATTTAGTTTATTTCACAGACAGTAATGTTCAGTTTACATATTGAGCCTTTGTTAGATTTTTATTTTCTTACATCAGTGCAGTTTTTATTCAACATGATGTTTCTCAGGCTAGTGGCATTAGATTGCTACTATTTGCTTTGCTTTCAGAACTGAAGCTTTTATCTAATTGGGCTTGTTTCATATCATGAAAGGCCAGTCTCTGAGTGTCAGGGTCAGGGATGAGGGCCTCTTTCTGCATCTGGAATGACTGTGGTAAACTTAGTAATTGGCTTGCTAAACATCTAATCCCTCTGTAGTGTGCCTTCCATTATGACAGAGGCTGGAAAGCGAACATTGCTATTACTTTTCTGAAGCAAAGGAACATGTGTAATTTAGGTTTTGCTAATGAGGTATACTCAGGTGAAAATTACCTTTCAAAATCTAGTCAAGTACGGGAAGGGGTTGTAATAGGAGAGGCTTCCATTTCACTGTCAGGGTCTAAGTGGCAGGAGGTGGCTCTGAACCAGCAGCTTTCATTGGAGCACAGCAAAGGGGTCATGTATCTAGAGCTAATGGCTGCAATGGCAGATTTCTAATCCTCAGATATGGTTATTTAATCATATACTTGGCTTGTCAAGAAAGAAACTTCCTGATTTCCCAGCTTACCTGTGACAGAGGTAGCAGCCTTCTTAGTGTGACAGGTCATTTCTGTTATTCTAATACTCTTCCCACTCCTGAATGTTTCTCCTTCCACCTAAAGAAGAACAAGGTTGCACTTTCCAATGATGTGTTAAGCACTATATTCATGTAGGGGTGGGAGTGGTGAGTATGTCTGTAATGGGGCTTGAACTCAGGGCCTGGGTGCTCTCCCACTTGAGCCACAGCTCTACTTCTGGCTTTTTGCTAGTTAAGAGTCTCATGGACCTTTCTTCCCAGGCTGGCTTGGAACCATGATCCCCAGATCTCAGCGTCCTGAGTAGCTAGGATTACAGTCATGAGCACCCAGCACCTGGCTAGCACCATATTTGTTGTGTTAAATGCATATCCTTTAGAAATAGAATGATTTTTGTGTGTGTGCCAATACTGAGGATTGAACTCAGAGCCTCGACACTGTCCCTTAGCTTTTTCACTCAAGGCTGGCATTCTATCACTTGAACCTCAGCTCTACTTCTAGCTTTTTTTTTTTCTGGCTAATTGGAGATAAGAGTCTCATGGTCTTTTATGCTTTGGATGACTTCAAGATCTGACCTCACATCTCAGCTTCTTGAGTAGCCATGATTACAGTCATCAGCCACCAGTGGCAAGCTAGATTGATTTTTGTGTGTGTGCCAGTCCTGGGGTTTGAACTCAGGGCCTAGGTGCTGTCCCTCAGCTTCCTTTTGCTCGACTAGTGTTCTACCACTGGAGCCACAGCTCCACTTTTGGCTTTTTTAGTAGTTTCATGGAGATAAGAGTCTCATGGTCTTTCCTGCCCAAGCTGGCTCCAAACCACCATCCTCAGCCTACTACGTAGCAAGGACTGTAGGCCTGATCCACAGGCACCCAGTTACTTTTTATTGTGTGCAATGGAACTTTGATATACATGCTGATCAAAATAAACCCCTTCCTGTAAGAATATGCTGAAAAGAGCAAGGTGTGGTGTGACACATCTGTAATCCTAGCACTCAGAAGGCAGAGGCAGGAGGAATAAGAGTTAAAGGTAGCTTGGAATTCTCAAAAAGAAAACATTCTCCTTTAGACATCAACACCAATGTCCTTTCTGATAACTACGTCTGACAACATGTTCTTACTTTGAGGGACTTTCAATTAAGGCCTGTCAGATACAGAAGCTCTTTTCATGGCCCACAAATCCCAGACCAAATAAACGGAGTCTGTTATGTGTTAATGGAGGAACTTCTTTCCCTGGGCAATTAAAACTCCTTGTTCTCAATGGAAGTTGTTTTTATTTACTCACAGATTCTTCTCCTTCCTCAGAATAAATAGAGCTAACAGAGAAATGCTTCCCTATTATTCCCAAGACTCTGACCACCAAGGATTAGGCCCCAAACAAGAGTAATTAAGGGGAGAAGGGAAGGACCTGCATGCAGATCATCCACTGAAAGAAAAATAGCAAGAACAGTCAGCTACAAAAATACCAGACCTGAAAGCTGGGCACTGGTGGTTCTTGCCTGTAATTCTAACTACTCAGGAAGCTAAGAACTTTTTTCTTTTTAACTCCAAGACCAGGGGTTCCAACTTCGTTCCTGACAGTTTCATCCATTAGCTAGTGCTCTATCAACTGAGCCATGATTCCAACCCAGAGAAGAATTGGTCATTTCTTTTCTTTTTCTTTTTTTAGGAAGCTGAGATCTGAGGATAACAATTTGGAACCAGCCTAGTCAGCCCAGTCTTTTATTTTTTTGTTGGCCATGGGGCTTGAACTCTGGGCCTGGGTGCTGTCCCTCAGCTCTTCAGTTCACGGTGAGCGCTCTACCACTTGAGTCACAGTGCCACTTCTGGTTTTCTAGTGGTTAATTGGAAATAAGTCTCATGGACTTTCCTGCCCAGGCTGTCTTTGAACCATGATTCTCAGATATCAGCCTCCTGAGTAGCTAGGATTATAAGCATGAGCCACTGGTGCTTAGCTCCATGATACTCTTATTTGCAGTTAACTACTAAAAAAGAGCCAGAAGCAGTGGGATACCAATGGCTCACACCTGTAGTCCTAGTTACTCAAGAGGCTGAGATCCTCACCGCTGTGGCTCAAGTAGTACTAGTAGAGTGCTATCTTTCCACAAATAAAAAAGCTCATGGTCAACACCCAAGCCCTGAATTCAAGCCTCAGAACTTGCACCAAAAAAAGCAAAACAAAACAAAAAATGCAAAAGCAGAGCTGTGGCTCAAGTGGCAGAGCACTAGCCTTGAACAGAAAGCTCAGAGACAATGCTTAAGCCCTGAGTTGAAGCCCCAGGACCAGCACAAATAATAACAATGATCAGGCCATTCTTGAGAGAAAAAGCTGAGACAGCACCCAGGAGGTGAATTCAAGGCCCAGTGCTGGCACAGACACAGACACAGACACACACATGCATGCACGCACACACACACAACCAGGCCTAAGAGCTGCTAAGAGAAATCCTCCCATCTCGTTGAAGCTACCTGGAATGACACGAAGCTCTGAATGAGTTAGCTGGCTGAATCTCTTTAGAGTGACCAAGGAAGCCTGCTTACTTGTCCCTGCTTCTTGCTTGCCCCCTTGGGCTGTGTTCCTTCATTCAGAAAATGCAAAAGAGAAACTCCAAGGTAGAATACTTACCTATGTAATGCTTATCTGTGCAGGACTTCTATATGCAATGTTAGCTAAAGACGTAGATGGCCAGGGTCCTGGAAGATCAAAAGAAAGTCCACAGAGGGTGCTGGGACATACAGACAAGTCATAAATGGCAGCTTGACCACATATGGCCCTAAACAGCCCCACCTTTGCATTCACATTGTTCATTCATACATTCATTCATTCATTCACTGTTACCTATCTTTTGTCTATTTTATATGCTTTACTTGTGTAGGCTGAGAGCCCTGTTGAATCTACACTCTAAATTTTCTACCTTTGGGCTACATTTCCTAAACTCTCGGTAATCCTTGGTTAACTCTGTGTCTTTTTGAACCCATAAGTTCCTAAACAACCCCCTACCCCTTTTGAGGCTCAGCTCTGGATTACCTTGGCTATGCCCTTTCCTGGAAAGCCAACCTGCTGGAACTTGATTCAACACAGATTGAGGGCTTGGTAAAACCTTTCATCAACGCCCCGGGTATTATTTCTGCATGGTTTTCTGCAACGTGTTGGAGGGTTTGGAAAGGCACAGGGCATTCCAAGGTCAAACTCCGTGTACAAAGTTAATGATTGATTGGGAAAATCCCTGATACTTCTCTGTATTTGTTAAGGTAATGTGCTAACAGCTACAATAGACAAAACATGACACAATTTTAATGGACTAACATGACAGAAGTTTAACTTTTTTTCTTGTGCCAGTACAGGGGCTTGAACTCAGGGAATGGGCATTGTCCCTCAACCTTTCCTGCTCAAGGATAGCACTCTATCACCAGCTCTGATGGAGAGCTGAATTGGGATGCTATGATGACCAGAGACAAGACAGGAGACAGGACACCATCACATAGACACATGGTGTGGCTTATTGTCAACTATGCTGTTCCACACCTAAATAGATTCAGGCCAGGGGGTGGCTCAAAGGACATTTCTAGTCCCAGGCACTGGACTGACAGGTTCAGTAACCCATCAGCCAAGTGCCTGTCCCTGTCTCCAGGGATCCAGGTATGCCTATCACCTGCTGAGGGGAGGGGCATCATCTTCCCCCACCATTAAGACAAGATGCTAGACCTTAAATTGACATACTCAGGTACCAGCAGAACTTTTCCATATAACGTAAGCTTAGAGGCTAGTCAGAGGCTGGTGATTCAAGTCATTTAGGGAGTTAATCAATGCAGAATCAGAGCATTTTCTATATGCAAAGCTTTCCTAATGACATCTGCATTTCTTTGAAGCAGAACCCTCTTAGCTCACCATGGGCTGGGCATCTGCATTCAATGAATAGCCTCTCTCACCTCTAGGCTTTTCAGCGCTAAGTGGAGAATTCCCTCCCCCACAGCAAGAGGCACCAGGATGGCTGCAAGTAATTGCTTAGACTCAGCCTCCTTACTTCAATACATTTTCATGTATGTTTGTATTTTAGATATTAATTCTTGCTGCAGAAAAACAATGGTGATATTCTTGCTTGCTACTGGCCTATCTTGTAATCTTACTCCCCAAAATCTCCCACCATTTAACTGGCAGATGGAGAGAAACAGACTGTGCAGAAATCATAACCTCTTATTTGGCCATACATTAATTTTCATGTTCCACTAGCAAGTACGAGTCACCTGGATGGCTTGGGAAGAGGAGGCCCAGAGAACTGTAATCCTTGGCTGAGCAGCTGCTCCTAGCAACCATTCCATGCCATAGCAACAGAGCATGATTCTAAGGTAGTCATTGAACCATCTCTGCCACAATCTCCTCATTCCCAGTAAAAACAATCAGCTTCTAAATAAACCATGTCTGTAGACAAAAATCTTAGATTTTTATCAAAATAGATGAGTTAACATTTCCAGAAAATAAATTAGAAGCCAACACTTTAGCCTTTGAACATTGGCTCAAAATGTAAAAGTGAGCTTTCAGAAGTCTTAATATTTTTTTAAGTATAAAAAGTAGCATTCTTGCTCTTCATCAACATTTGAATAATTATACACAAAGGCGGGGTTTTTTTTGTTGTTGTTTGGTTGGTTTTTGTTTTGTTTTGTTTTGTTTTTTGTCAGTTTGTTTTGGTCAGTCATGGTTTTGCACTCTGGGCCTAAGCACTGTCCCTGAACTCTTCAGCTCAAGGCTATTGCCCTGCCACTTTGAGCCACAGTGCCACTTCTGGATTTCTGGTGGTTAATTGGAGATAAAAGTCTCATGGACTTTCCTGCCCGGTCTGGCTTTAAACTGTGACCCTCGGATCTCAGCCTCCTGAGTAGCTAGGATTACAGGCATGAGCTACCAGCACCCAACTTACACACAAAGGTGTCTTTTTTGTTTTGTTTTCCCGGTCATGGGGCCTGAACTCTGGGCCTGGGCACTGTCCTTCAATTCTTCAGCTCAAGTCTAGCACTCTACCACTTGACCCACAGTGCCACTTCTGGCTTTTTCTGCTTTTGTGGTGCTGAGGAATCAAACCCAGGGCCTCATGCATGCAAGGAAAGCACTCTACCACTAAGCCACCTTCCCAGCCCACACACAAAGGTTTATGTGTGTGTGTCTGTGTGTGTGTTGGCCGGTGCCAGTGGCTCATGCCTGTAATCATAGCTCCTCAGCAGGCTGAGATCTGAGGATCAAAGTTCAAAGCCAGTCTGGGCAGGAAAGTCCATGAGACTCTTATCTCCAATAAACCACTCAGAAAAAGCTGGAAGTGGTGCTGTGGTCCAAGTGTAGTACACTAACTAGCCTTAAGCAGAAAGAGGCTCAGGGACAGCACTCAGGCCCTGAGTTCAAGCCCAGAGTTGAAACTTCAGGACCAGCAAAAACAAACATATGTTAAGGATAAAAGTCCCTGAGTTGTCCAGGAGCCAGTGGCTCCCCCTGCTACCCAGGAGGCTGAGATCTGAGAATCAGGCTTCAAAGCCAGCCCAAGCAGGAAAGTCCATGAGACTCTCATCTCCAATTAACCACCCAAAAAACCAGAAGCAGAGGTGTGGCTTAAATGATAGAGTGCAATCCTTAAGCTGAAGAAGTCAAGAGATAATGCATTCAAGCCTCCCCTAACCCAAAATATAATTTTAGGGTTTTTTTTGGGGGGGGGTCCAGTCGTGGGGCCTGAACTCTGGGCCTGGGCGCTGTCCCTCAGCTCTTCAGCTCAAGGCTAGCGCTCTACCACTTGAGCCACAGCACCACTTCCGGCTTTTTTCTTTGTGCTTATGTGGTGCTGAGGAATTGAACCCAGGGCCTCAGACATGCAAGGCAAGCGCTCTACCACTGAGCCACCTTCCCAGCCCCCTGCTTTTTTTTTTTTAACTGAGCCTGAGGCTTGAACTCTGGGCCTGGGTCTGACCCTGAGCTTCTTTTGCTCAAGGCCAGTGCTCTAATACTTGGGCCACAGCACCACTGCTGGCTTTTTCTGAGTAGATAATTAGAAATAAGAGTCTCATATGCTTTCCTGCCTAGGCTGGCTTCAAACCATGATCCACAGATCTCAGCCTCCTGAGTAGCTAGAATTACAGGCATGAGCCAATGGTGCCCTGATTTGCATTTCTTCTTGGTCCACAAAATATTCAAATATTTGAAAGACATTAATCTTATAGGCTGAGTGTTATACACTCTCCTCCATTCACATGTTGAAATCCTAACTTAGACTGAGATGTTATTAGGAGATGAGACCTTTGGAAGATGATCATTTAGGCCCTGAGGCTAGAACTTTCATAAATGGGATTAGTGACCTAATGAAAGTAGCCTCAAGCCTGTGGGGCTGATGGATCACACTTGTAAATCCTAGCTACTCAGCTGAGATCTGAGGATTGCAGTTTGAACCCAGGCCTGACAGGAAAGTCAGTGAGACTCTCCTCTCCAATTAAAGAGCAAAAAGCTGGAAGTGGAGCTTTTGCTCAAGTGGTTGAGTGCTATCTTCTAGAACTAAATTTCAGGGATAGTGTCCAGGCCCTAAATTCAAGCCCAGACCAGCACATAAAAAGCAACCCCAGGGACATGGAATGTGGCTCAGTGGTAGAGTGTTTGCTTAGCATGCATGAAGCCCTGGGTTCAATTCCTCACTATGACATACACAGAAAGAGCCAGAAGTGGCGCTGTGGCTCAAGTGGTAGAACACTAGGCCTTGAGCAAAAAGAAGCCCAAGGACAGTGCCTGGGCCCTGAGTTCAAGCCCCAGGACTGGCAAAAAAAAAAAAAACCAACCCCAATAGATCTCTCTGCTAACTACAAAGTTGAAAATCACCCCTCACTAGACACAGGATCTGCTGGTACCTTCAAGGGTGAGAAATAAAATGATTATTGTTTTAACCACCCAGTCTAGGTTGATTTGTTATAGTAGTGTGCCTGGACTAAGATAACTGGCAATCCAATCATTGTTGACTTGGATATTTTTAGTCAAAATACATATTTATTCTTACTTATAAGCTCCTCTTTTGGATCTGTCAAGACTATCTTCAACAGGGGGCTGCCTTTCCTGGCAACCTCTCTGGCGAACATGAACTTCAGGTGCAGTTCTGTGTGGTCAGCATGACAATGAGTTCCAGGAAGTTGGAGGCTCTCATTAGTGGTAACTCCGTGTAGGTCCTGCCTGAGGCTCTCTAGCCTGTGGTCCTCATTCTCCTCTTGACTACCTGGAGAATGATAAATACTATGTCTTTTTGTGTAGACATTCCCCTTCATGTATGCAAGAATGTAGCCGAACACCAGGGGCTCACACCCATAATCTTAGTTACTCTGAAGGCTGAGATCTGAGCATCACAGTTCAAAGCCAGCCTGGGCAGGAAAGTTCATGAGACTCTTACCTCCAATAAACCACCAGAAAACTAAGTCGCCATGGCTCAAGTGGTAGAGTGCTTGCCTTGAGCTGAAGAGCTAAGGGACAGTGCCTAGGCCCAGAGTTCAAGCCCCTTGACTGACAAAAAAGGATCTTTCTTTCTTTCATTCCTTCCCTCCTTTCTTTCTTTCCTTTTTTCCCTTCATTCCTCCTTCCCTCTTCCTTCCTTCCTTCCTTCCTTCCTTCAATTCTTTCTCAGTCTCACTTGCTCTCTTTCTTGTCTCCATTAATCAGAATACCCTTCTCTCCACTACCTGCAACATCTCACAAACAGACTCATTTTCTATGGTTTCAGTTTCTCATTTGTGTCCTTACCCAGGTTGTCTCCATCTCTTGCTATTGCTGAGGTCTTTAAATGTCTTAAAACTTCTACTGCCAAACATACCCACTCCAGACCCTGTTACCAGGACCTTTTTCCTTAGAAATGTGTAGGATATTACATCTGTTTTTCTTCTGCTGCTTTGTACAACATAAGTATTGTGACTTTTTTTTTGCCTAATTTGAATGGAAGACAGGATGTTTTCAGGCAGTGTATATGTACAAGTCATTCAACTGGACAACTCCAGGAGTAGGGAGAAAATACAAATTTTTGCAGAAGTGAATATATTCTCACTGAATGCTGGTCAAAGTGCCTGTTTGGGGGATGAGCCTCACAGAGTGACACCTGAAAACTGATCATTTGGTACATAAGGGAATTAACACATGCACACTTCTTGCCTACTCCAAATACAGAATTAGACAAGTACACTGAAATTATATTAAAGAAAGTTTAGACCTGGGCACCAGTGGTTCACGCCTGTAATCCCTAGCTTCTCAGGAGGCTGAGATCTGAGGATCACAATTTGAAACCAGCCTGGGCAGGAAAGTCCGTGAAACTCTTAAAAACCGCCAGAAAACCAGAAGTGGTGCTGTGGCTCAAGTGGTAAAATGCTTGCCTTGAGCTGAAGAGCTCAGGGACAGTGCCCAGACCCAGAGTTCAAGCCCAGCAGCTAACAAAAAAGGGAAGTTTAGAGTGGTACACATTAATTTTCAACGTAATACATTTTAAGATTGATTGGTGACTAATATAAAAATACTGTCAAGTACAGGTGGCACCCAACTCCAATCCTAGCTACTCATGAGGCTGAGGGTCAGTTTGAAGCCAGTCTGTGAGACTCTTATCTCCAATTAACTACCAAAAAGCTAGATGTAGAGCTGTGATTCAAATGGTAAAGCATCAGTCTTTTTTAATATATATTTTTTATTGTAAAGATACTGTACAGAGGGATTACAGTTACATGAGCAAGGTAATGAGTCCATTTCCTATGGAGCACTGTTAAACCCTCCTTTATTTTTCCCCTACCATCCCTTTCCTCTCCACCTCCCCAACTCTTCCCTCCCCTCTCCCACCCCCACCCCCCTGCAAAGTTGTAAAATTCATTTTCAACATACTTTCTTGTATGCCTCATTGTTACAATGGGTCAACCTGTATCCTTACTTCAGCATTTTGTTATTTCCCTTCCTCTCCCCAAATTAGAAGAATGTATATATAGCAACAAAGAAATCATCTTATAAATATGTTAGAAACAATTGCAAGAAAGAAAAAAAACATTTGAATCCTTATCTTGGGGTTCATTTCACCTAACATCAACTTATCTGACCTTTTCTGCTTGTCTCAGACATATACTACTTACTGCAATTGTATGTCTCTCCCCCATGGTATAACCCCTGTTTTCACTGTATTTGATGTTGGCATAATTTGTGGAGGGGAAGGGCAAAAACAAACCATTTAAATAGGGATACAGGTGGACCCATTGTAACAATGAGATGTACAAGTTGTTATATTGAAAAACGAACTTTACAACTTGGGGGGGGGATGGGAAGGGATGGCAAGGGGAAACAAAGGAGGAGGCAACAATGCTTGATAAGAAATGTACTCATTACCTTGCCCATGTAATTGTAACCCTTCTTTTTTTATATATATTTTTTTTTGGTCCAGTTGTGGGGCCTGAACTCTGGGCCTGGGCGCTGTCCCTCAGCTCTTCAGCTCAAGGCTAGCGCTCTACCACTTGAGCCATAGCTCCACTTCCGGCTTTTTTCTTTTTGCTTATGTGGTGCTGAGGAATCGAACTCAGGGCCTCAGGCATCCCAGCCCCTAATTGTAACCATTCTGTATGGTATTTTCACAATAAAAATTTTTTATAAAAAGAAAGAAAAATGTATATACAAGATTCAGGGGCTGGGAAGGTGGCTAAATGGTAGAGTGCTTGCCTTGCACGCATGAGGCCCTGAGTTCGATTCCTCAGCACCACATAAGCAAAAAGCAAAAAGCCAGAATCGGTGCTGTGGCTCAAGTGGTAGAGTGCTAGCCTTAAGCTGAAGAGCTGAAGGACAGCGCCCAGGCCCAGAGTTCAGGCCCCACAACTGGACCCAAAAAAAAAAGATTCAGGGCACTGGAATCAAATACAGTGACAACAGGAGTTGTACCATGGGGAAGAACAAACAAAGAAATAAAAAAATCAGCTGGATGCTGGTGGCTAACACCTGTAATCCTAGCTACTCTGGAGGCTGAGATCTGAGGATCGAGGTTCAAACCCAGCCTGGGCAGGAAAGTCCGTGAAACTCTTATCTCCAATAAACCATCAGGAAACCAGAAGTGGCGCTGTAGCTCAAGTGGTAGAGTGCTCTCCTTGAGCTGAAGAGCTGAGGGCAAGCGCTCAGGCCCAGAGTTCAAGCCCCACGACCGACAATCAATCAATCAATCAATCAATCACATAGTACATTATAAGTACATTAAAAAGAACAGCAACAAAGATAAAACCTCTTGTGTCCCTATCTTGGGGTTCATTTTGCTTAGCATGAGGTTATATGGTCATATGTACATATCTTTTGACCTCTTCTGCTTGTCCTAGACATAAACTAGTTATTGTTGATAAGGGAAACCATGGGACCTATGTTTCTTTGAGTCTGGCTTACTTCATTTAATATAATTTTTCCAAGTCTTTCCATTTCCTAACAAATGGGGCGGTGTCATTTCTGATGGAGGCAAAGAATTCCAATATATATATATAACAAAAGGTTGTTAGGAAATTCTACCAATAAGAGAAAACCCAATAAAGCTCCTTCTAGGGAAGGGATTCATTCTATGTTGCAGTAGTTGCCAATGAGTTACCTAGAGCTGAATGTGGGCAAATCTTCCAACTCCACATTCCATTCAATGAAATCATGTTAGTAGCTTGACCTTGGCCATAGTAGGAGTATTCACACCATGGAAGTAGACAAATGATGCAAATCAGAATTTCCTCCCCCTGAAAGCTATTCTACCAGCATACCACTCTTCCTGGGTATGCATTTATTTATGGAAGAGACTACCCTCCCCCCAAAACTCCTATGATAGTCCCTTTCATTGCACAGTGCCTGCCCACCCATTACCCAGGGTGGATATTTATTAAAATTCATGGTAAAAAAAAATTGTACCAGTAGTGGGATTTGAACTTTGGGCTTCAAACTCTCACTTGGCTTTTTTTTTCCCTTTCAAGGCTGGCACTACCATTTGAGCCATATCTCCAATTGCAGCTTTTTGGTGGTTAATTGGAAGTAAGGAGTCTCATAGAATTTCCTACCTGAGCTACCTTGGAACTGAGATCCTCAGATCTCAGCCTCCTCAGTAGTGAGCTACTAGCACCTGACATTGAAATTTTCCATAGTTGTCTTCTTCTGGTCACAACACCCCTGTTCTTTTCCTGAGCCTTCATAGTTCATTAATAAATTTCTATTTTTAGAGGAAATCTTTTTATTTTTTAATATTCAAAAACCATCATCCAAAAAAAATTCCAAAACCCATTCATTCAAAAAGTTTCTAAAAACATGGGGGAGCAAGTGAAGTTCCCACAAAGGCCTTCTTCATTATATTTTTTGTCCTTTTTTTGTGAAAATACTGTACAGAGGGGTTACAATTACATGGGCAAGGTAATGAGTACATTTCTTATCAAGCATTGTTGCCTCCTCCTTTGTTAATAAATTTCTATTTTACTCTATGGATTTTCACCAGGCCCACCTACACTATGTAAAAAGGAAAGTTGGCCACTACTGTATAAATTAAATCCAAATGGTCTTTCACATTAGAGTATTTTACTACAAAACAAGTAAAATTGAGCTGGGCACCAGTGGCTCATTCCTATAATTTTAGCAACTCAAGAGGCTGAGATCTGAGGATGGTGGTTCGAAGCCAGCCCAGGCAGAAAAGTCTGTGAGAATTGTATCTCCAATGAATCACAAGGAAGAAAAAACCAGAAATAGTACTGTGGCTCAATTGGTAAAGCGCTAGCCTTGAGCACAAAGAGGCTCAGTCCCTGAGGTCAAGCGCCAGTACTGCTCCACCCCCACCCCCCCAAAAAAGGGAAATTATTATTCCCAGTGTCATCCTTTGTATATAGGTTACAAAAACTGAACACCTAGTATGTGCAGGTGTCATACATTGTTTTTCTCCCCCAAGCATCCAAACAACTCCAGTGACACCCAGGCTTTTAAGTGAATGGTTAAAGGACACCAGGCAGGACCCTGAGGTAGAATTTGAACCCAGGTCTGTGTGACCCTAAAACCCATGTTTATAACTGCTTCACTCAACACATTCACAAGCATCATGATAATAAACAGAGATGTGTGGGAAGACAGACAGTGCTTGGGTACTGCCGTCCTCCTTTGCCCAGTCTCAATCTCATTATACTTCAGATAGCGTGTGGCAAGAGTGCTGAGGAAAAAGAGCCAACTGACGCGTGGGATTGCCAAGCAACAGCTTATGAAACGAATTCAAACCATGGCAACCAAACACTGCAGACCCAGCAATAGCCTCATTTCATTTACAAGAGTAAGCAAGGGTTTTGTCAACAACTGATGTGATAAATGAAAAGACTACTCGCTATGCAAGTACAAGGCATTATCATCATCATTATCATTATCATCATCATCATCATCCTCTTTTTAAAGCACACAATACCAAATAGCCTATGAAAATGTATCCTTGAAAAAAATACAGAATTAACTTGTTATGACTCCTATAAACTGTATACACACATTTTCTTTGAAAAATCTGTATCTCAGGTATCCCAAAGCTCAATCAATTTTTCTCAACTTAATAAAACTCTTCATTAGCAGAAAGGAAGACTAACATAAGGATATATCCCATTTAGAAATTAGTTTATTTAAACCAGGCACCAGTGGCTCACGCCTGTAATCCTAGCTATATTCTGAGATCTGAGATGATCAAAGTTCAAAGCCAGCCCAGCCAAAAAAAAAGTCCATGAGACTCTAATCTCCAGTTAACCAGAAAAAAGCTGGAAGGAGAACTGTGGATCAAGTGGTAGAGTGACAGCCATGAGCATAAAAGGTGAGGGACAGGACCCAGGGTCTGAGTTCAAGCTGTAGTATCAGCACAAAGAAATCAAATTATTTATAATGCACCTTCTAATTAACTCCTCACAATAATATTCTATGCTGGATATTGCTTTTTCCCCCCTCCACAGGCAGGAAAATTGTGATATGAGGATTATAAATGAGTTTTTCCAAAGGCCCACAGTTAATCAAATACGGATTCAGGTCTCTCTCTGGCTAAAATATCTTAAATCTCAGAACCCTTTAAGAATTTAATCACAGTACACAGCTCCTTATCCCTGAAAAATGCACAAAAACCACCTGGCACACACATTTCACCTATAATTCAATAAGCTTCGTAGTTTCCCTGATGTGCATTGATGCAACTAGGATACAAAGTGCTCTTAGGATATATATATTTTTTTTTCTCTAGCGGTTCTAAGAAACCTCTCCAGCCAGTCGCGGGTGGCTCACGCCTGTAATCCTAGCTACTCAGGAGGCTGAGATATGAGAATCGCAGTTCAAAGCCAGCCCAAGCAGGAAAGTCCATGAGACGCTTATCTCCAATAAACCACCAGAAAACCGGAAGTGGCGCTGTGGCTCAAGTGGTAGAGTGCTTGCCTTGAGCTGAAGAGCTGACAGTGTCCAGGCCCAGAGTTCAATCCCTGCTACCGACAAAAATAAAAAAGAAACCTCTCCAAAATTCAGAGTGTTGTAAAGCTAGGCACCATAAAGTATTAGTGTGTGTTTGAGTTTATGTTTGTATGTATGTGTACATGCACACATACGCATGCACACTCACATGCCACAGAGACTTGAACTGTGGGCCTTGCATTCTCCCTTAGCTCTGTGTGTGTGTGTGTGTGTGTGTGTGTGTGTGTGTGTGTGCATGCGTGTGCATGCACGCTGTTTCTGAGGCTTGAACTCAGGGCCTGGGCACTATCCCTGAGGTTTTGTGCTCAAGGCCAGCACTCTATCACTTGAGCCAGAGCTCCACTCCTGGCTTTTTATGGTTAATTGGAGATAAGAGTCTCATAGACGTTTCTGCCCAGCCTGGCTTTGAACCACAATCCTCAGATCTCAGCCTCCTGAGTAGCTAGGATGCCTGGTAATAGAGTTTATTCATTGCAGGCAATGGGACTGGACATTATAGATAATTTTGATGTTTCATTTTTTTTTGGGGGGGGGGTTCCGGTCATGTGGCCTGAACTCTGGGCCTGGGCGCTGTCCCTCAGCTCTTCAGCTCAAGGCTAGCGCTCTACCACTTGAGCCACAGCACCACTTCCAGCTTTTTTCTTTTTGCTTATGTGGTGCTGAGGAATCGAACCCAGGGCCTCAGGCATGCAAGGCAAGCGCTCTACCACTGAGCCACCTTCCCAGCCTGATCTGTTTCATTTTTTATCCCTCAAAATTTAGTTGTCATGTTGTCTTTTGCTCACTGCATTGGCCAAGTACCTTTCCATTTAAAACAAAAGAACCTGATATTACTCAGTGAAAGGTAACCCCAGAGCAAATGGCTCTGTCTCTGGATGTGTTGAGCCATTTTTGTTTCACTTGGGATCTGGATGTTGTATGCTGTCAGGAGGCACCTCATTGGCTGGTCCAATAATGTGAGGAATGGGTCTTTGGGTGCTTATAGTCACTGATAAGCCAGTATGGCATTGTCTTTTCCTTTTTCCTTGCAGGCCATAAATTGTTTTGTTGAGGACCCATAATAGGCTAATTCTAAGTCTTTACCAATATAACATTGACCTCTGGCTTTTAACTGTTCCTACATATTGGTACCAGGCCTTCCATGAACAGCATAGACTCCTTTTTTTCCCTCTCAATCCCGAGACCCAAACTAAAAGTTAACTGGGTGGCATTTTTTTTGTCAGCTGTGGGACTTGAACTCAGAGCCTGAGCACTGTCCCTGAATTCTTTTTTTCAAGACTGGCACTCTATCACTTGAGCCACAGCTCCACTTCCAGTTCTTTGAGTGGTTAATTGAAGATGAGAGTCCTCGTTGACTTTTCTGCCTAGGTTTGCTTCAAACTTTGATCCTCAGATCTAAGCCTCCTGAGTACCTAGGATTACAGGTGTGAGCCACCAGTGCCTGGCTTGGGTGGCAATTTTGAATGTGCATGATACATCATTGTGATATTTGGAGATGCAAAGGAACCTAAATTCAGTTGAGGAGAGAGAGAAAAGGAGAAGGAAAGAAACTAAGACTCTCCTCAAAGTTTCAGTGAAATCTGAAATGTGCATCAAAGTCCCTCATCCTTGAGTATATATTATGAGCATTTCTCGCCCTTCCTCTAAGCCCTCCCTTCAGTGTGTGGGCTCTTTATCTGGGATGACACAGGCCACACATTCTTCTATTTCTCCATAAGCCAGGCCTTTAGCTCTTGCTATTCATAAGACTTAGGATCTTACAACTCAAATTTTTTTCTTTCAGTTCTATTTTCTAAAATCTCTTTTGTGACTCAAAAGCTGATCTTGGCCTTTTTGATTCTATTTGCATTTCTGCTCAAAGAATTCTACCCTGAGGCAGGAGACTTGGACCTGCATGATTGCAGCAGGGCCAAGAATACAAGGGCAAGCCTCAGCTGGGGCTGAAAAACAAAGGTTAATAATTGACAATATCACACTTTAACAAGAAAAAAAGAGAAGTAAGTTTGTCAATAAAGAGATAAGAATTCAAGAGAGAGCAAAGTAGTCCAGTATGATAGTGCACACCAGTGATCCTATGATCCTAACACTGGGGAGATTGAAGCAGTCAGATGATTAAATTTGAGGCCAGCCTGGGCTAGTCCAGCAATACCCTACCTCAAAATAAGGATAAAAATCAGACATTAAGAGAGAGAGTGTGGTAATGGTGGGGAAATAGTTGCTCCTGAAAGCGAGTCTCTACTTCATTTCTCTTCCAAAAGCAAGCTCCCACATGTGGAATAGATTTTTACCAAGGCACTAGTAGTTCATGTTTGTAATCTAGCTAGATAGGAGGTTGAGGTCTGAGGATTGCAGTTTGCAGTCAGCCCAGGCAAGACAGTCCATGAGAGTCTTATCTCCAGTTAATTAGCAAAAAGCCAGAAGTGGAGCTATAGATGGAGTGGTAGAATGCCAGTCCTGAGTGAAAGAGCTAAGGGACAGTGCCAAGGCCCTCAGTTTAAGCCCCTTTTGGCAGAAAAGAAAGGAGGGAAGTTAAAAATAATTTAGTTGCACGGTACAGGTAGCTCACGCCTGTAATCCTAGCTACTCAGGATGCTGAGATCTGAGGATTGTGGTTCAAAGCCAGCCCCAGGCAGGAAAGACCGTGAGACTCTTATCTTCAATTAACCACCAGAAAGGCAGAAGTGGTTCTGTGGTTCAAAGTGATAGAGAAAAAAAAAAAAACCAAAGTGATAGAGCATTAGGCTTGAGTGAAAAAGCTCAGGCAAAGTGCCCAAGCCCAGAGTTCAAGCCCCATGACTAATAATAATAATAATAATTTAGTTTTAAAATTTAGTTATTTTTGGGCTGGGAAGGTGGCTCAGTGGTAGAGTGCTTGCCTTGCATGCATGAGGCCCTGGGTTCGATTCCTCAGCACCACATAAGCAAAAAGAAAAAAGCCAGAATTGGTGCTGTGCCTCAAGTGGTAGAATGCTAGCCTTGAGCTGAAGAGCTGAGGAACAGTGCCCAGGCCCAGAGTTCAGGCCCCACAATCGGACCCCCCCAAAAAAATTTAGTTATTTTTGAAGAAATGTTATTTTTTGTTTGTTTTCTGCTTTGGGTTTTGGATTTTTTTGTTTGTTTTCATTTGTTATGTTTTGTGCCAGTCCTGGGGCTTAAACTCAAGGACTGAGCACTGTGCTAGTGCTCTACCACTTAAACCACAGCTCTACTTCTGGCTTTCTGGTGATTAATTGGATACAAGAGTCTCAAGAACTTTCTTGCCTGGGTTGGCTTTGAACTGTGATCCTCAGATCTTATCCTCCAGAGTAGCTAGGATTACAGAAGTGAACCACTGGTTCCTGGCATATTTTTTTTTTTAACTCAGGTCTTCATCCTTGCTAGAAAGGTGCTCTACCACCTGAGCCACACTCTCAGCCTGCTTTTTTGCTATAATTATTTTTCAAAGAGGACATTGAGTTTTCCTTGAACTGTGATCTCCTTCAATAGGTAGCAAGCGTAGGCCTCCCACACAGCTGGGATGTCAGGCATATATATGCCCCCATCATGCCTGACCTAATAATAGTGTGTTCCCCTACCCCATCAGATATTCCAGTGCCTAGCACACTATCCATCTGATTCAAAAAGTACTATTTTATACATGTGTGATATACATACACTTAAATCTTTAAAATAGTGAGATTAAGCCAGGTGCCAGTGACTGATGCCTGTAATCCTGGCTGCTCAGGAGTCTGAAATCTGAGGATTGTGGTTCAAAGACAGCTCAGGCAGGAAAGTATGGGATTCTTATCTCCAATTAAACATTAAAAAAGCCAGCAGTGGATCTGTGGCTCAACTGATAGAGCATCAGCTTTGAGCAGTAAAAGCTCAGGGACAGTGCCCAGGCTTTGAGTTCAAACCCACACACATGTGGGCATACATGCACACACACATACACACAAATAGATTGTACCTAGAAACAGATGAGGACATGAACATTACAGAAAAAAATAATAATAATTTGCTCTTGTCCACAGGTAAGAATTTAAAAGAGGATATATTTTTCTGCCTAGCATTAGATTAATAATAATGATGAGCTAACAGTTCCCTTGACCTTAGCTCTTATCAGGGCAAAGGGAGTGGAGAGAGTCCTGCCCAGTCTCAATATTAAGAGTATGGATGTCATTCTGGAATCTAGGGTATAATACATCTCTGTAGGCTAGGCTCTAGGTCCAGTTGTCTTTGAAGTTCATGAAATCTGTTTTCTATCCATTAATCTTGAGATATTTGTAAGTGTGAGATCAGCATGTGAGGTCTCTCTCTGTCTTGTTCAAATGCCCTTTTTAAAAATAGGATTGAGTATGAGTTGTTGGAGTCTGGGTTTAGAATGCTCGCCTTTCAACTCTAGGGAATGCTGCTTATCAGCCATGTCACCCTTCCTCTAGACATGCATGGGTCTGCAGAAGAGTTACCATAGCAGCCTTGAGTCTGTTATCTTTAGAAAGGCATGCTTTCAAGGCTAGCCCTTGGCTGGCATCTGGAAAATGTGACGCTTTAAAGCAAGCAGAAGACTGCCCCTCTCAAAGATGTCTGCATTCTAATTTCTAGAACCTATGAATTAATATATTAATATAATAAAAGGGAAAGGGGATTATTATTATTATCATTTTTTGGTCTGGTCATGGGGCCTGAACTCTGGGCCTGGGCGCTGTCCCTCAGCTCTTCAGCTCAAGGCTAGCACTCTACCACTTGAGCTACAGCGACACTTCTGGCTTTTTTTTTTTTTTTTTTTGCTTATGTGTTGCTGAAGAATCGAACCCAGTGCCTCAGGCATGCAAGGCAAGCGCTCTACCACTGAGCCCCCTTCCCAGCTCCCAGGGGATTATTTTTTTATGTGTGTGCCAGTAATGCGGTATGAACTCAGGGCCTGGGTATTGTCCCTTAGTTTTTTTCACTTAATGCTAGCACTGTATCACTTGAGTGGCAACTCCATTTCCAACTTTTTGGTGATTAATTGGAGATAAGAGTCACACAGACTTTCCTGTCCAGGCTAGCTTCGAACCATGATCCTCAGACTTTACCACCAGAGTGGCTAGCATTACAGGTCACAGTTACCCAGTGGGAAAGGAGATTTAAAGTGTGATTAAAGTTAGGGGCTTTGAAATGAAGAGATTATCCTGGATTATCTGGACTGGCACAATATAATTACATGAGTCCTTAACCTTATGAGAACTTTCCCCAGCTGTGGCTAGAGAAATAGAACCTGAGGCAGGACTTGACTCTGGTTATGACGATAGGGAAATGTCCAAAAGCTAAGTAATACAGGAGGCTCAAAAAGCTTGGAATGACTGTATTTATTGATAACAAAAACAAACAAATATAAGCCTGGCACTTGTGGCTCCTACATGTAATCCTAGCTACTCAGGAGACTGAGACCTGAGGATCACATTTCAATGCCAGCTCAGGCAAAAAGTCCATGAGACTTATCTCCAATTAAGCACACTTTTTTTTTTTTTCTCAGTGTTTTTGGTGCCAGTACTGGGACTTGAACTCATGACCAGAGTGTTCTCCCTTAGCTTTTTCCTGCTCAAGGATGGCAATCTACCATATAATCACACCTCCACTTTTGACTTTTTGGTGGTTAATTGGAAATAAGAATCTTAGGGATTTCCTGCCTGGTCTGGCTTCAAACCATGATCCTCAGATCTCAGCCTCCTGAGTAAGTAAGATTACAGGAATGAGTCACTGGCCTTTTTCCTGGATTTTATTGTACTTTTTGTTGTTGTTGTTGGTCATGGGGCTTGAACTCTGGGCCCTTGGCACTGTCCCTGAGCTCGTTAGCTCAAGGCTAGAGCTTTGCCACTTGAGCCACAGCGCCACTATTATTGTACATATTTTTACTGTGATAAACATAGCCATGAGTACCATGATACACTGAATTCTATGAATCCTAGAAAAATCTCTGAACATGTGGGTGGGCTTGAGACCCCTGAAGTGATGAGGGATTACAGGGCCACATTTCAAGAGGCCAGAGTTCCAAAGCACTCCAACAGATGTGATATGAAGGTAAGCCTTCATATTCTGTCTCACTTGGGTTAGTGACAGAGATATGAGGTCTAGGCATGATTGGCTTCTCTGTTGCTAAGCAACAGTGGTACTTTCCAGAATAGAAGCAGGGTACAAACAGGAAGTGCCATGTTCCACCATAGCAGAGGCACACCTGCTCCCTCTGGTGGTCTTGCAATAAATAGTAATTGATGGAGATGTAGACAGGAACTAGGTCTGGTTGATGAGTAAAAGCAAATGTCAAGGCCAGAGGCTGAGCCACACACTGGAGGTAACAGTTCAGTTCCAACTGACCTTCAGACTCAGCCATGCCACTTTCATTTATTTCTATTGCAAATATGTCCTGAGCATACATTTTTTTCAAGAAAATTTATGTGCTACTCAGGAGGCTAAGATCTGAGGATCACAGTTCAAAACCAGCCCAGGCAGGAAAGTTTGTGTGCCTCTTACCTCCAATTAACCAGAAAAAAAGCCAGAAGTGCCAATGTGGCTCAAATGATGAAGTGCTAACCCTGAGGATAAATGCTGCAAAAGTAAGACCTTGAGTTCAAGTCCCATTACTGGCACGAGTGCAAGAATGCGCGCGCGCGCGCACGCGCGTGCGCACACACACACACACACACACACACGCACACACACACACTATAACTGTAAGGAAAATGGTCAGCTTAGTTTGTTCTTTGATAGAAATACTTTTATTCAAGTAGTAAGGCACTAAGACAGCAAATTAGACACACTTGGATTCCCAGTTGTAACTGGGTCCTATATAAAGCCTTTCTAGAGCTACAAGTCTAGAGGACTAGATTTTCTAGAGCCTACAAGTCCAGAAGACTACAACCTAGGGAAGGGCCTTGGACTTCTGAAGCACTTATGCCCAATGACCTCTACCTTGAGATAGAGCACCATCATCCCCTGCCCTCTGCCTTATCCAACAGATTCTGAATAGCCCTTCTAAATTTGCATTAAGATTCCTGCTGGGCACCTGTGGATCAGACCTATAATCCTAGCTACTCAGGAGGCTAAGATCTGAGGATTATGGTTAAAGCCAGCCTAAACAGAACAATCTGTGAACCTCTTTTATCCAATTAGAAACAAAAAGCCAGAAGTAGAGGTGTGGCTCAAGTGGTAGAGCACTTGCCTTGAACAAAAAAGCGCAGGAAAAAGACCTTGGACTAGAATTCTGCTCACAACTGGCCCTCTACCACTGGAGCCAGGCCTTCAGGCCCACTGACTAGTTTCTCCATGGCTTCCAATGGTGAAAAAGAGATCTCAAAGAGACTAGGGTGCATAAAACACAAATTTACTAAGGAAGAACTGCAAGAACTTCATGAGCTATTCCATTAGAGACCTTACCCTGATTTTACAAGCAGAGAAGAACTGGTAATAACTATCTAACTAACTAAATAAATAAATAAATATCCCATTCCCATGTATGCAATTAGTAACTGGTTCCAGAATAACAGAGCTAGACTTCCACATGAAGAGAGACACAGAATATTTGCTAAGCATTCTATGCCTAGGGAAACTCTTCTTGGCATAGTTAGGATCTGTAACCCAAATCTCCTAGCTGTTGAAAGATGAAGAGAGTTAGTGCTTCTACATAGATAGAATTGATGGGTCCTTTCTGGAGAAACTAGGGAATCTCAGCCTGCAGATAAACTCCAATGCCAAAAGGACCCGAGCTATGGTCTAGAGTGTGAAGATGACACAGGAAATGAACATTCTTCAGATATGGGAAGCTAGGAGGCAAGTACTCTATCACTACCTGAGCTATACCCCAACCCTTCAGTTTGAAGAAAATATTTTAATAATCTGTGGGTGAGACTTCTCTTATTCCTTTATTAGAAGTTTGGAACTTGAAGTAAATGCTCAGGAGCAGTGTCCAGGCCCTGAGTTCAAATCCCAGGACCAACACACACCAAAAGGATTTCTGCCTCCCTAAGACGCAAACTAGAGTACTACCTAGGGGAAAGGCTTTGATCCCTATTGTCCGCCAATCAAATGTTTTCCTTTTAGACTTGGAGGGGGCTTTGCTTGTTTGATTTTTTTGTTGGTGTATGTGACAAAGTCTATGTATCCCAGGCTGGCCTGGAAATCAATATGTAGCCCAGGTTGCCCTCAAACTCATGATCCTCCTGCCTCAGTCTCACAAGTGCTGGGATTGTGGACAGGCACTATCCTGCTTGGCATTCCACTGCAACTTTGGATCAGGAGTGAGAAGCAAATGAGAAATATCCAATGATGCATGCCTGCTGATGACATTAGATCTTGGCTAATAGACACTGAGCCTTCACAGACAGCTGTAGTAGATGTCTTAATGGCATAATCCTGGACTCAGCCTCAGAAGTGCCTGTCTCCAGAGGAAGTGGAACTCTCGCCAGCTCCTGCTGCCTAGCCTTCAAGCTAAATTTTCTGGCCAGTTGGAGAGTTCCTGGAACTACCTAAAAATTATTAAATCGACTTTCTATTTAGAGAAACTAGAACTCGCTATATTGCATATAAGTAATAAGTCTGAAAGCTAGAGATACCCCGAAACAAACAGTGATCCACCAGTTTGCTGTTTCTCTTTAACACTGTAAGAACTAGGGATCAGGAACATCTGGAATCAAAGATGACTAAAGAGAAGGGGTCTCTAAATCTCATCTAGCTAATCATTTATACTGTTCTCTTTCTCTGTCTCTCTTTGTCTCTGTCTCTCTAAGCCTCTGTCTCTCTCAGCCTCTGTGTGTGTGTGTGTGTGTGTGTGTGTGTGTGTGTGTGTGTGTGTGTGTGTGTGTGTGTGTGTGTGTATGCTAGTACTGAGGTTTGAACTCAGGGTCTGGGCACTGTCTCTTAGCTTTTGCACTCAAGGCTGGTATTGTATCACTTGAGCCACAGAGCCACTTCCTGCTTTTTGATGGTGAATTGGAGATAAGAGTTTCATGGATATTTTTTCTGCCCATGCTGGCTATGAACTACGATCTTCAGATCTCAGCCTCCTGAGTAGCTAGGATTATATGCAGGAGCCACTGGTGCCCAGCTCTAGTTTTTATTTATTAGCATACTTTAGTTGTACAAGGGGGGGTGTTTCACTCTGACATTTCCACACATGTATTCAATGTATCCTGACCAATCTCATCCCACTCTATTATTCTCCCCCACTTCCTGCTTAAAAAAATCAGCAAGTTATATTATTCCGTGTTCTATTTTCATATATGCAAATAAACTATGTGGACGATATACATCTTCTTTCATCCTGTTCGTTAGCCCTCCCCATCCTACTGGTGGCAGAGCTCCCATGAAAGCCCATTTTATCTCCTCCTCCTTCTAATAATAATGGTAATGATAATAGCTATTATCAGCATATATTATTAATTAATATATACTTGATACATTAGTATATATTATATATTTAATTAATATGCATTAGTGTATTTAATTACACCAAGGGACTTCACTATTGTATTTCATGTGTGCAAATGTTGTATTTTGATCAGATTAACCCTCTCCATGTTATTTATTTTGGTGCCAATCCTGGGGCTTGAGTTCAGGGCCTGGTCACTGTCCCTGAGCTTTTGTGTTCAAGGCTAATGCTCTATGACATAAGCCACACTGCCACCTCTGGCTTTGTGCTGGCTGATTGGAGATGATAAGACTCTCACAGATGTTCTTGCCTAGGCTGACTTGAAACAGAAATCCTTAAATACTACCTTCTTAAGTAGCTAGGATTACAAGTGTGAGCCACTGGTGTCCAGCATCGCAGTTATTTCTTTCTTTTAACTCTTTCTCAGTTTAAAAACATCCTCAGTTGTCCATCTCATTAAAACTTTAATTTCACTGGGCACCAGTGACTCACACCTGTAATCCTAGCTACTCAGGAGGCTGATCTGAAGATTGCGTTTTGAAGCCAGTCCAGAGAAGGAAAGTCCCTAAGAATTTATTTATTTATTTATTTATGTTTTGTTGCTTGTGGGTCTTGAACTTTGGGCCTGGGCATTGTCCCTCTCACCTCTTCAGCTCAAGGCAAGTGCTCTTCCTCTTGAGCCACAGCGCCACTTCCAGTTTTCTGGTGGTTAATTGGAGATAAGAGTCTCACGGGGGCTGGGAAGGTGGCTCAGTGGTAGAGCGCTTGCCTTGCATGCCTGAGGCCCTGGGTTCGATTCCTCAGCACCACATAAGCAGAAAGGAAAAAGCCAGAAGTGGCACTGTGGCTCAAGTGGTAGAGCGCTAACCTTGAGCTGAAGAGCTGAGGGACAGCGCCCAGGCCCTGAGTTCAGGCCCCACGACTGGAATCAAAAAAAAAAAAAAGAGTCTCACGGATGTTCGTGTCTGGGCTGGCTTTGAACCGTGATCAGCCTATGTATTTAGGATTACAGGTGTGAGCCACTGGTGCCTGGCTTCCCTGAGAACTTTATCTCCAATAAACTACTAAGAAAAAGCCAGAAGTGGCACTGTGGCTCAAGTGTAAGCCTTGAGCAAAAGCAGCTCAGGAACAGCACCCAGGCCCAGAGTTCAAGCCTCAGGATGGGAAAACAAAACAAAACCAAACAAAACACCTGAATTTCCACACTACCCTACACAGTACTGAAAGTTTACAGGATGCTCTAGTTTAGTAGCATTGACGTTACTGCATAGCCTGTTCTTCACTGGCCACAAGGTGGCGAAAGAGATTATCATATTGAGCCTGCCTATCTCCCTCCACCTCCCCCTATCATTCCCCTAGAGAACATTTACTAAGCATTTACTGTATACTAAGTACATTTTGCCTCACAATGATCCTATGAAACAGCTATCATTTCACATGTGTGCAAACTGACAGATCCCTATCTAGCTCTTCCTTATATGTAGCACAGCAGGTCCCTTTATACCAGCCTCGAGACAAACATGAGAATTGTGATACAACTATCACAGCTATGTATAGTGTCATTTGGCAACAAGTATGTTTGAAAATTTTTATAATTTTATGGGAGCACCAGCATATATATGTTCCATGAAAACATTATCTTCTTTTGTTTCTTTTTTTTCTGCCAGTCCTGGGGCTTGAACTCAGGGCCTGGGCCCTGTCCCTGAGCTGCTTTTGCTCAAGGCTAGCACTCTACCACTTGAGCCACAGAGCCACTTCTGGCTTTTTCTGTAGTACTGAGAAATAGGATCCAGGGCTTCATGCGTGCTAGACAAGCACTCTACCCCTAGACCACATTCCTAGCTCCTATTGTTATCTTCTAACAAGACTTTAAAGGGGTATGTGCATGTGCTTGTGTGTATGTGCATCTGCATGTGTGTTTGTGTGCTGGGGTTTGAATCCAGAACCTCTCATTCTTACTTGGCTTTTTCACTTGAGGCTGGTACTCTACCACTTGATCCAAATGTCCACTTCTGGCTTTTTCTGGTTAATTGGATATAAGAGTTTCAAGAATGTTTCTGCATGAGCTGGCTTTGAATGGGGACCCTCAGATCTCAGCCTCCTGAGTAGCTAGAATTATAGGTATGAGCTACCTATGTGCCAACTGTCTTTAAGGGTTTATTATAAAGATAACACTATTCTAAAGATAAAAAATATTCAAGCGTGATAAAAATAGAAAGTCCCTGCTTATCATCCCAGTGGAACTAATTAGAAATTAACAAAGTTAACAATTTTTTTCTTTCATTCATGCCAGTCTTGGGGCTTGAACTCAGGGCCTAGGGTACTATCCTTGAACTTTTTTGATCAAGGATAGTGCTCTAACACTTGAGTTACAGTTCCACTTCCACCTTTTTTTTTTTGGTGGTTAATTGGAGTCTCATGGATTTTCCTGCCCAGGGTGGCTTCAAACATTGATCTTTAGATCTCAGCTTCCAGAGTAGCTAGCATTACAGGTGTGAGTCACTGGCACCTGGCATATTCTTTCATGTTTTAGACAATAGTTTATATCTTTTTCTTACACACACACACACACACACACACCTATATCCTACACACTGTTCTACAGTATGTTTCTGAATTTTGGATTTCAGCTGTAGGCTACAAATTGCTCTTGCCTTTGGGCCTCATTTATAGGCTTGGAATATGGCCTGGTTGCACTCACCTGTATACTAGAGGGCAAGTAGTATTGTCCAGTTCAGCAGAGCCTGAGCTGATAGTGAAATGTAGGAGAGGAGAGCTGACAGATGTACAGGGGCCAGGAGGCATGATGGGATGTAAGACTGTTGATAGGAGCTCAGGTGGTGCTTGTTCTCATCACTGGCCCCTAAACTGAGTCTAGAAAAAGAAATCAAATGTGAATAGAACATTCACAGTACCTTTAGGACAGGCTTAGCTCTTTCTTTGTCAGTCATGGGGTTTGAACTCAGGGCCTAAATGCTGTCCCTGAGCTCTTTTTCTCAAGGTTAGTGCTCTATACTTTGAGCCACAGCACCACTTCCAGTTTTTTTTGTGTGTGTGTGGGGGGGGGAGGGTTCCGGTCGTGGGGCCTGAACGCTGGGTCTGGGCGCTGTCCCTCAGCTCTTCAGCTCAAGGCTAGCACTCTACCACTTGAGCCACAGCACCTCTTTCTGGCTTTTTTTTCCCTGCTTATGTGGTGCTGAGGAATCGAACCCAGGGCCTCATGCATGCAAGGCAAGTGCTCTACCACTGAGCCACGTTCCCAGCCCATCCACTTCAAGTTTTTGAGTGGTTAATTGGAGATGAGTCTCACAGACTTTCCTGCCCAGACTAACTTTGGACCACGATCTTCAGAGTAGGTAGGATTACAGGTGTGAGCCACCAGTGCCTGGCATCAGGCTTAGTTCTTCATTTTGTTCTTTGCTATTTTATCTCATTTAGTCATTATGCCATCCCTGTAATGTAGGAAGTACTTGCATTTTATTTATTTATTTTTTGCTGCTCCAGGAGCTTGAATTCAGGACCTGGGTGCTGTCTCTGAGCTTCTTTTGCTCGAGGCTAGTGCTCTACCACTTGAGCCACAGCACTTCTTCTGGATTTTTTGAGTACTTTATTGGAGATAAGAGTCTCATGGCTGGCTTCTAACCAAAATCCTCAGATCTCAGCCTCCTGAGAAGCTCGGGTTACAGATGTGAGCCAATGGCACCCAGTTACGACTTGCATTTTAAAGCAGTGATTCAAAGAGCCACATCTACATGCTAAATGTAGGCGCACAGCTTTTAAAAAGCAAAACTAGCATGGCCCTGGTTGCTCATGCTTATAATCCTAGCTACTCAGGAGGCTGAGATCAGAGGATTGCAATTCAAAACCAGTCAGGACAGGAAAAGTCTAACTACCAAAGTCTATCTGTAACTACCAAAAAAGCTGGAAGTGGAGCTGTGGTTCAAGTGGTAGCGTGTTACTCATGAGCAAAAAGAAAAGTTCAGGGATGGCTCCCTGGTGCTGAATTCAAGCCCTGGTTCCAGCAATTTTTTTTAAGTAAAACTAACAGCCAGGAGCTGGTGTGGTGGCTCAGGCCTCTAGTCCTATTCAGGTGGCTGAGACCTGAGGATCACAGTTTAAAGTCAAAAAAGTCTACAAGACTCTTATCTCCAATTACGAGGAAAAAGCCAAAAGTGGAGGTATGACTTAAATGGTAGAGCATCTGACTTTACCAGAAAAGCTAAAGGATAGCACCTTTGTTCAAGGCCCTTCATTCAAGTCCCAGTATGGGCACAATTGGAAAAAAAGTAGGGAAGTGGGAAGGTGGCTCAGTGGTAGAGTGCTTGCCTTGCATGCACGAGGCCCTGGGTTCGATTCCTCAGCACCACATAAGCAGAAAAAAAAAGCCAGAAGTGGTGCTGTGGCTCAAGTGGTAGAGTGCTAGCCTTGAGCTGAAGAGCTGAGGGACAGCGCCCAGGCCCAGAGTTCAAGCCCCACAACTGACAAAAAAAAAAAAAAGAACCAATCTAGTTGTTTAGATTTCCATCAAGCCCACTGTCCACCATACTCCTGGAAAGGCTTCTTATTTTTTTTTTTGGGTCCGGTTGTGGGGCCTGAACTCTGGGCCTGGGTGCTGTCCCTCAGCTCTTCAGCTCAAGGCTAGCACTCTACCACTTGAGCCACAGTGCCACTTTCCGGCTTTTTTCTTTTTTGCTTATATGGTGCTGAGGAATCGAACCCAGGGCCTCAGGCTTGCAAGGCAAGCGCTCTACCACTGAGCCACCTTCCCAGCCCCTGGAAAGGCTTCTTATATTCTCGTGTTCATGGAGTAAAGTCTTTGCATCTCCTGAACACCCGATTTTCCTTCCCCATATTTCCCTTTTCTATGCAGGCTTCCCACTGTAGGGCCAAGTAAAAGCAAAGAGTTAATAGTTACCAAGGCCAGAAACGTTTCTGAAGCTGTGAAATGAACCCTCACTTGTGGAAGCCTGGGGAGCGCAGGCAGACCCCCTGTGACAGCAGCATGCCTGCAGCTGAGCCTGACCACACAGCCTGTCCCAGCCTCCCCTCCCACCGAGACCTGTCCTCCCCACGAGGAATAAAGCCCCAGCTCCATTTGGGGGGCAGCCCGTGCCCCAGATCTGGAGGGGAAGTGCTCCCAAGGCTTCTGGGCTCCAAGTGGCAAGACTCTTGCCCATCTTATCAGCACTCTGACTGGTCTGGGCCGGCTCCTTGCCTCCACAGGCTCCCAAGGCCATGGGTGGGATGAGGGTTTGGCAGCCAGCCTCCTGGCTCAACAGCCCAGGGCAGAAGTCAGCAGCCCACAACAGAACCCAGCTCTCCTCTCCAAGGCCAACGGGAGGAACAAGCCACCGTGAGGTCATCTCTATAGCTGGTGCCTCTCCCCCAGGCTGAGAGAAGGATCTAAGCTACAGGATACACAGACCCTTAAGCCTGAGAAGGGTCCTGGGGACGGAAGCAGGTGGGAGTGGGAGAGATATTTGTAGAGCTACCATCAAGGGTAGGGCTTAGCTACCAGTTTGAGGGGCTTCTGGAAACTCCTGTGCTGAGTGAGTGCTGGTCCCAGGATTTGCTGGGATATATTCAGGCCATACAGCTCCACAGTCCAGCCAGAGAGCATTAGGCCATAGACAGTCAGAATCAGGCTACAGGGAATGGGCTCTTCCTGCAAGCCTCTCCCTTCAGCTCCACATGCTGATGCCTACCTTGGGCCTGTGCTGCTGTCCCAGAGGACCAGCAGCTGCAGCTGCCTCAGACAACCCAAGCCAATACCATAACCTGAGCAATTTGCCTTGGGCTCATATCTTGTGATGCCACTGCATCACTGCAGATCTTGCATGCATTAATAGGGGTAAGGAGAGTATATGATGGACAAAGCTAGGAAATCTAGGTAAAGAAAATGTATCAAAAACCCTATTCACTGACTGAAGAAAATAGAATATGAGAAAATTCTTATTTCTACTAAGGTTGAATCATTAATTAAAAACTTCCCTGTCAAGAGAACTTCAGACTCTGATAGCTTCACTGGCATATCAAAAAGTTAAAAAAAAAATCCAGCTGACTGCTGGTGGCACATGCCTGTAATCCTAGCTACTCAGGAGGCTGAGATCTGAGGACTGCAGTTCAAAGGCAGCCCGGCAGGAAAGTCTGTGTCACTCTTATCTCCCATTAACCACCAAAAAGCAAGAAGTGGAGCTGTAGCTCAAGTGGTAGAGCACTAGCTGTGATCACAAAAGCTCAGGGACAGAGCTCAGGCTCTGATTTCAATCCCTAGGACTGGCACAAACCCAAAAATATATAAAGATCCAAAAAGAAGCAAAAGTTATTATTTGTATATGGTCATGTATGTTTAAAAAATTTTTAAAGGGCTGGTATTGTGGCTCAAGTGGCAGAGTGCTAACCTTGAGCAAAAGGAAGCTCACGGACAATATCTAGGCCCTGAGTTCAAGCCCCAGGACTGGCAAAAACATTTTAAAAAATTAAAAAAAATTGAATGTGATGGCCACACATGTTATCACAGAACTCAGGAGGCTGAGGCTGGAAAGATCATGAAATCTAGGTTAACATAGGCTACATAGCAAGACTTTGTCTCAAAAAAAACCTTGAAAAATGAAAATCCAAACACATGTAGTGATAAACTAATAAGATAAGCAAATGCAGCAAGATTTCCAGGCACAAAAATATCAATATACTATACCTCAAAATTCTTCCATGTACCAATGAAAAGTTTTTTAAGATACAAAAACATCAACTTCCTGAAAAAAAGACATTTTGCTTAGTTAGAAACATTTTCAGAGGTTTATTGAAACAATTTTAATAAGCCAAAATTTTGACTGCACGTATCAATTTAATTTTCTTCTTTACTTCTGCCCGCATATTACCTAAAATATAAATGTAAGAGTTAGGTTCATGAATAAGCAGAATTTTACTGAGATACTATCCCATTATTTTTTCTTTTTGTCAGTTGTGGGGCTTGAACACTAGGCCTGAGTGCTGTCCCTCAGCTCTTTAGCTCAAGGCTAGCGCTCTACCACTTGAGCTACAGCGCCACTTCCTTTACTGAGATACTAAAAAGGAAACCAGAGTTTTGGTTTTATAAGATAGAGGTAAAACCAGAACTCTAACCACCACATTGACTTCTATGGTAATGTGTATTTTCAAGCATATGAATGCTAACTTTTTCATGTGACGGTCTTGGGGCTTGAACTCAGAGCCTGTGCACTCTCACTTGGCTTTTTTGTTCAAAGCTAACACTCTACCACTTGATCCACAGCTCCCCTTCCAGCTTTTTGCTGGCTAATTGGACATAAGTGTCTGTAGGATTTATCTATTTGGGCTGGCTTTGATTCAAGATCCTCAGATTTTAGCCTTTTGGCTAGCTAGGTTACAGGCCTGAGCCACCAGCACCTTTCACATTTAATAATAATTTTAAGTAGAAGGCAAAATTAGTGATTTTTTTAAAAAAAATCAATCAATGCTAGGTGCCAGTGGCTCCCAACTGCAATCCTAGGTACTTGGTAGGCTGAAAGACAGGAGAATCACAGTTTAAATTAAAAGATACCCAGGTTGCTTGCACTGACTAAATACCCTTGTAACAGTATAGATATAAACCTACATCATGTTAACTTTACTGTTCCTCTTCAATTTTGGCCTTTTTTGCGGGACTTTCCTCTTCATCCACAGTTTCATCAGAGACTTCTTTGATGCAGTCACTTTTGTGAATAAAATAAATTTTTTAAATGTTCATTTGTTTGTTAACTTTTGGATCTCTCTAATAGGTCTTTCATTATTTATTCCAGTAGAATATAAAATGTGGCATCTATGAGAGTAAGACACACTAACTCTGAAAGGCATCTCATTTTACAGACTTGCCTTAATTGTAAATCACAAGGTGAGGAAATAAGAGAGAAATACTAGATATCAAATAAAAATGGACATCTTAAGCTGGGCACTGGTGGCTTATGCCTGTAATCCTAGCTACTCAGGAGGCTGAGATCTGATGCTCACGGTTCAAATCCAGCCTGGGCAGGAAAGTCCATGAGAATTCATCTCCAATTAACCACCAGAAAACTGGAAGTAGTGCTGTGGCTCAAGTGGTAGAGTGCTCGCCTTGAGCTGAAGAGCTCAGGGATAGCACCCAGCCCCAGAGTTCAAGCCCCACAACTGACAAAAAAGGACATCTTTGTATTGTAGCTGGGTAAAATGAGAGTAAAACCAGGGGACAAAAGTCTGAGTACGTGTATACATTCAAAGTAAGTCAGAGGCTGTGTTGGTGGCTCACAACTATAATCCAAGCTCCTCAGGAGACTAAGATGTCAGGATTGTGGTTCAAGGTAAGCCAGGGGCAGGAAAGTCTGTGAGACACTCAACTCTAATTAATCACCAAAAAGCCAGAAGTGGAGAAGTGGCTCAAAGTGGTCGAGTGAAAAAGCTAAGAGATAGCACCCAGACCCTGAGTTCAAGCCCCTGGGCTGGCACAAATAATAAATAAATAAATAAAACAGTAAAATAAATAAAACAGAAATTAGCTACTTTGTTTTGTTCTCATTTGCTTCTGAGGGCACAAATATAACGTCACTGTCGTTGGTATCTTCATTCACGTTCCCATAGCTATTGTCATCGCTGTCTGAGAGCACGATTGGCGAATCTTTAATAGGAAGAAAATAATGAAACAAAATAAGAAGTGGCTTCTTGAAAAGTTTCCACGTTTCTAACAGAGGTCCTGAAACTTGCATTTCCATACTAATAGATAAATCAAACTACCCGATGGCTGAAGCTCTTTTTTTTATTCTTTTCCTCTCTGAGGTAGCTCCTTAAAGCTCTTGCTGTAAACTTCCATTCCCTAAAATGGCATCGGATGCCAGCACTGGTGGCTCATGCCTGTAATCCTACTTACATGTGACTAAAATACAGTGCTTTAGAAAAGTGTAGTACCGTGGCTTCCACAATTAAAAGATAATTTACCTGCTTCTGGAAGCTTAGCATGCCCTGCATTAGGCAGTATTTTCCCTTTCCCATAAGGGTTATCGTCATGCTTACCAATAAGATTGATGATCTCAACTTCTTTGAAGTCCATGCTAGTATCTAAGTCGGAATCTTAAGAAAATAAAAGGATAAAAGCAGTAAAGCATAAATTAGTGTTGTTAAATAAAGCTCTGTGTGCTAGTATTTAAAAATTGTGATGCATTAAGAATGCAAGGAGCCCATAAACCTGGCTACTGAGGTGGCTGAGATCTCAGGATCACCTTTCAAAGCTAGCTGGGACAGGAAAGTCCATGAGACTCTTATCTCCAATTAACTGCCAAAAAAACCCTTGAAAGTGGAGCTGTGGCTTAACTATACCACTTGTTTCCTTTCCAAATAGGTTCCCAGCCAATTTTCAAGGCATGCTTTACTTATTTTTCTCACTAGTGTCACTGAAAATAGAAATTATTCTTTCATACCATCGCTGTTGATTACAATAACTTCATCTTCCTGCTTCATTTTTGGTTCCACAACTTCCTCTGCAACAGTTGACTCTTCTTTCTCACAAGGTTCTTCGTCCAGTTTCTTCACATCGTTGGTATTAATATCGGTGACATCATTTTCTACATTCAATTCCGGCATAACAATGTTTTCTTCCGTGACTACGTCTACTTTCTTACACTGTTCTTTTTCTGGTTTCTGGATTTTGGGAAGGAGATTGGTACAAATATGAAATATTTTATTAGCATATGGCAAAAATGCCCAAATATACATACAACTATGTGAGAGAACTACAGATAGATCTGGAAAGGTTTGTTTTATCCTCTTCTTTGAAGAAAATGAGTGAGGGCTCTGGGTGCAATACCCAACAACATAAAAATAGTTACTCTTCTTAAATAGAAAATAAGTTAAGAGGGGCTGGGGATGTGCCTAGCATGCATGAAGCACTGAGTTAGATTCCTCAGTACATAGAAAAGGCTGAAAGTGCCGTGGTGGCTCAAGTGGTAGAGTGCTAGCGTTGAGCACAGAGAGGCTCAGGGACAGAGCCCAGGCCCTGAGTTTAAGCCCCAGGACTGTCCAAAAAAAATTAAGAAGTTACCTGCAAGGATCAATAATTCTGGAAACTTTTACGCATTTATGTACTATTTGGTATTATTAATAATTTAAAAATCTATTAACCAAGACAGGGAAATCATAGGAACTAGTACCAGGCTTATAGCATTCATTTTCATACAGTAATAGAAAGTCTCCTTGCTCAATATCTCATTAAGGAAATTCAATTTTCAACTATTTTCAGCAGAGAAATATTTTATACAATAGTATCATTTGTTACCATTTTTGTTTGTTTTTCAACTAATTTATTTCAGAAAAAATAAAGCCCCTGCCATTGGAAATAAGATATTAAAACACTCACTACTTTTTTCATGACAATCAGGTTTGATGAGTTCTTATCGCTCTTCCGGTCGTTAGTTTGGAGTATTTTCCAAGTACTCATGGTAACTGAAATTAGAAAAACATGAACTGAAGACTATAGCATCAAAGAAATTATTTCCACACACATTTGATTGTAATTTTTTTCATTCGATATTTCTAAAGCAAGTCCTAAGTTAAAATAAATAAATAAATAAAGCCTTGCCAGTCACTGATGGCTCATGCCTGTAAATCTAGCTACTCAGGAGGCTGAGATTTGAAGATTGCCATTTGAAGCCAGCCAGGACCAGAAAAAAAAATCCTGGTGCCAGCAGCTCACCAATCCCAATCCCAATCCCATCAATTTGAAGGCCTATAGTGAGCATGCGCTGATTGATATTCAGTAAGGACCTCAGAGTCTGTCTTTGTCAAGCCCTTTCATTTCAGATATCTCTCTGAACACACTGCTAACACTTGACCTACCTTTACTTCAAATCACTCTCCTCCTTTCTCCCTTTTACTCGTCCTGCCACATCTTCATCAAGCCCCATGGTTGCTCAGTCACCCGTGAACAGGAGGATAAGGACCTTCTTCGGCTATGGAGTACTACTACTGTTATGGGCTGTCCTACCAAACTCACCCGAAGTCCACTGGCTCATTCACTCGACGCTTGTTCATCTCAGACAAAGTAAAAAGGGGTTGAATAGCGCTCCTTACCTTCGAATTAAGAAGTTTTCTCAGGAAATCGGTCCGTAAACGTCGAGTCGCAGAGATTCCGCTGCACCAGCGATCCCAAATCACTCTGGTCAGCCTGAAGCTCTGAAGCTTAAGCCCCAACTGGCCAGTAACGAGATTCCTCAGCTACTTTGTGTATAGTTTCTAAGACACCGTCTGTGATGTTGTTTGACGCGTGAGTCACGTTCGACCAACGTTCTCCAGCTTCGTGAGCCCTCCTTTACCGCGGTTTTGCGGTTTCAGTGATCCTAAAAGCCCTTCAATCTCCCTGATTCCCCATACATGAAAACTTTTAGACTTTAGAGATCACAACCCATCTTAAGCATGATAGGTTCCAGGGGGAAAAAATGTAAAGAACACCATTGATATATCTGACTAATAAATGACCCTTAAAAATTGAATTAATCACCAGGTGCCAGTGGCTCACATCTGTCATCCTAGCTACTCAGGAAGCTGAGCTCTGAGGATCGCGGCTTAAAGCCATCCCAGGCAAGATCTTACTGCCAATTAAGTACAAAAAATACACCCGGAAGTAGAGTTGTGGCTCATGTGGAAGAGCACTAGCCTTGAGCACAAAAGTTCAGGGACAGCACCCAGGCCATAAGGACCAGCACTAATTTAAAAAAGCATAAAATTCAGAATTTCTGCCAGGCACTGGTGGCTCAGGTCTGTATTCTTAGCTACTCAGGAGGCTGAGATCTGAGAATCACGGTTCAAAGCCAGCCCAGGCAGAAAAGCCCATGACACTCTTATCTTCAGTTAACCAAGAAAAGGCCAGAAGTGGAGCTCTGACTCAAGTGGTAAAGGGCTAGCCTTAGCAAAATAAGTTCAGAGACAGTGCCCAGTCCCTGAATTCAAGCCCTAGAGTGGCGTGCCTGAGCGCGCGCGCGCACATGCGCGCACGCACACACACACACCATTTCAACTTCTAGGACCTAAAGTCAAAGAAACAGTCTTGATTGTAAACATATATATAGACATGTGGGATTTTCTTAGTTTGTAATAGTGTATGGTCATGTATAGGATCATTATGTAAGAACTCAAGGCACATTTGAAAATGAAATATGACTAGCCATCAAAACCAATTCTGAGGCCAGGTATGTTTGCTCATGATTGTAATTTCATGTTGGTAGGAGAACTGGAGTGTTGGGAGTGGGGGCAAGACAAAAAGTATGAGATGCTATCTGAAAAAAAAAAGCAAAATAGGGCTGAGGCATGTGTCTTAAGTAGTTGAAAGATTGCCTAGCAAGCCAGAAGTCCAGAGTTCTAACTACAGTACCTCCAAAAAATTCTTTTAAAAAATTAGCATATATTAATTATGCAAGGAGGTATTCTATTTTGACATTTTTATGTATATACAATGTATTCCATTCAATCTCATCCCCTCTATCACTGCCTCTTATCCTTTCCCTGTTCTCTAAAACAATTTCAACTGGTTTCATTGTTCTATTTTCCTACATGTAGATTATCTACTTCAACCACCCCTCTTGCATCCTCCTTGTAAGCCCAACCCACTCTTAGGAGTACCCATCCCCCACAAAAGAGCCTAATTCTCTTTCCTTCTTCTCAATAGCTCTTTTTTTTGGGGGGGGGGGAGGGTCCAGTCATGGGGCCTGAACTCTGGGCCTGGGCGCTGTCCCTCAGCTCTTCAGCTCAAGGCTAGCGCTCTACCACTTGAGCCACAGCGCCACTTCTCGCTTTTTTCTTTTTGCTTATGTGGTGCTGAGGAATGGAACCCAGGGCCTCAGGCATGCAAGGCAAGTGCTCTACCACTGAGCCACTTTCCCAGCCCCTCAATAGCTCTTGTACCTCTAAAAAATTCTGAACTAGACATTGTGGCCCAGTTTGATAGCTATTAGGAGAGCAGAGATCAGAAAGATTATGGTTTGAAGTTAGCGTAGACAAGGTTAGCTTGAAAGACCTTATCTCAATCAATAAAAAATAATCTGGGCATGGTAGCATGAGCCTGTCATCTCAACTACTCAGGTATAAGCAGGAGGAATGCAGTTCAGGCCAGCTTGGGTATGAATGGGAGACCCTTTCTCAAAAAAATGAAAAAGGGCTAGAGGCATGAAACAAGTGATACAGTCCCTGCCTAACAAACTCAAGGCTCTGAGTTCAAAACTCAGTACTACCAACCAAATTTCTGAATATTTTCTTTTAAAAGTGGTGCTCACTCTAAGGTATTAAATTTTAAACACCTAGTATAAACCATTGTATCCAAAAGAAGCAAGCCAGTTCACCAGTGTTACTATATATTCTCTCAGGAAGTGGTTTTATTTCTGTGGGTTTAAGACAGAACACAGGAGTGGTACTGTGGCTCAAGTGGTAGAGTGCTAGCCTTGAGCTGAAGAGCTGAGGGACAGCGCCCAGGCTCAGAGTTCAGGCTCCACGACTGGACCAAAAAAAAAAAAAAAGAATTTGGGGCTGGGAAGATGGCTCAGTGGTAGAGTGCTTGCCTTGCATGCCTGAGGCCCTGGGTTCCATTCCTCAGCACCACATAAGCAAAAAGAAAAAAGCCAGAGGTGGCGCTGTGGCTCAAGTGGTAGAGCGCTAGCCTTGAGCTGAAGAGCTGAGGGACAGCGCCCAGGCCCAGAGTTCAGGCCCCATGACCGGACCCAAAAAAAAAAAAAAAAGACAGAACACAGAGTCTCATCCCTCCCTAAGGGTGTTTGGCTGGGGTTAAGCACTGTTAAGAATGTTATGATACATTTTTATTATAAGCACCAGTTAATATTTATTTTATTCAAATAAGCTAAGCAGTTGAGAGCTACTAGTTTGATCACTTGATTTGACCCCTTGGCTTTCCCTTGGCCAGGCTGCCTGGAGCAGAGGAGTTCTCAACCAAGCAACCCCACTTTGGGGCAACAGGCCTGACTGTTATCATGGCAGGCTAGCTACTTTGGAAAACCACTCCATCAGGCTTGGGTGTAGTTCAGTGGCAAAGTGCTAATCCAGCAAGTGCAATGTCCTGGGTATGAACCCCAGTACCAAAAAAGAAGAAAGAAAAGAAAGAAAGAAAGAAAGAAAGAAAGAAAGAAAGAGAGAAAGAGAGAAAGAGAGAAAGAGAGAAAGAGAGAAAGAGAGAAAGAGAGAAAGAGAGAAAGAGAGAAAGAGAGAAGAGAGAGAGAGAGAAAGAGAGGGAGGGAGGGAGAAAGGAAGGGAGAAAGAAAGAGAGAAAGAGAGAGAGAAGGAGAGAAAAAGAGAGAGAAAGAACGAAGGAAGGAAGTTAGGAAGGAAGGAAGGAAGGAAGGAAGGAAGGAAGGAAGGAAGAAAAAGAGAAAGAAAGAAAGGAAGGAAGAAAGAAAGGAGGGAGGGAGGGAAGGAAGGAAGGAAGCAAAGGAGGAAGGGAAGAAAAGAAGAAAGGGAAGAAAGAAGGAAGGAAGGAAGGAAAAAATACATAGTTGAAAACCACTCTATCTTCTACGACTGTGAATTCCAAGGAAACTTCATTCAAACCGTGGAGACCACTGCAACATGGCTGCTGCTGATGTCTGCACTTCTGTTTCAGGAGGCCACGTCAGTCATGACCTGCTCCAAATAGTGTGCACCAACTCCAGGAGAACATACTTACGCTATGACAAGTCTCAGTGGACACTAGACAGCCACAGTTACAGCTGTTATCTTGCAGCAATTTTCACTCCAGCCAAGGGAGGAGCCCCCAGAGACTCAACAAAATGCTTCTGATGGACAGAAGGTAGGCTGTGAACACTTGAGGTTTGTCATTGTTGTATATTAGGCTTGTGATTGGTGGAACTAAAAGCTATGCACAAGCATAAAATGCACCTTTTCTATCTATTTATGCTGATTGGTTTTCATTCTTCTTGGGTTAGTGTGAGAGACTTCCCTCCCATTCATTGCCTGTTCTTCTGATGCAACACTAAACACCTATAATAGCTTTTACTAGATGTCCTTTTATTGCCTACTTATAGCCTTTATCATGGGTAGACTGGGATGATATGGTAACATTAAGAACACACAAATCCTTAGGCCTCTAGCCCTAGGCAACTGCTGGTAGCACCCTGAAGTCAGGTCAAGAGTAACCCCAGGGTCTCCTCTAGATAAAACTGAACTTTTGTCTTACTCAGCAGTTAGGAGGCACCTGAAACAACTTTCTTAGAATGACTGGAAGCAGAAATCCCGGAACCTACAAAGGACTGTGGAAGTCAAGAGGCTGAGCAAAAGGAGTTGAGCAAAACAACTGCAGGCCCTGGGTAGCTGGAGGAGTTTCAGAGAGCTGCAGAGTATTAAGAGCTGAGGCCCTAACATTCAAAAGTTTAGAGTAAAACTAGGTGCTGCCCTATTGGCACTCAGATCCTGCAGCACTAAAGCCTCTGACTTGAATACCTAAGGTCATATATCACTGGCTTTGAAAAGCCAGAGAGAGCAATATGCCTTTGATTCTGAGGATTTGGTGTCATAAATCTCTGATTCTCAGGGCGCAGAGCTCTTATCCTCTGAGTTTGAAAGTTCAGCCCATAAACAATAAGCCTGGCAATTCCAGAGCTGCTCACACAAAAGGAGCTGCACCTTGCCTGTTTATTTCCATCTGAATAGAGCATAATGAACCTCAGCCTCAGCTGGTGTTTTGTGTCAGGTACAGTAGACTTTATTGGTAAGGGGTAGCAAGTAGGGCTTCCTAAGCCCCTTCCCTTCTTCAGAGGGTCTGGTACGGAAATTCTGAAGGAGGAAAGTGGAGCTGTGGCTCAAAGTGGTAGACTGCTATCCTTGAGTTAAAAAGCACAGAGACAGTGCCCATGCCCTGAGCTCAGGACCAGCATAATAAATGAAGTGAACTGTAAAACAAAAACGAAAAGAAAGCCCAGCTCTGGTGGCTCACACCTGTAACCCTAGCTACTCAGGAAGCTGAGATGTGAGGATTACAGTTCCAAGCCGGGAGGGGGGGTGGAGGAGGAGGAGGAGGAGGAAGAGGAGGAGGAGGAGGAGGAGGAGGAGGAGGAGGAGGAGGAACAGCACCCAGGCTCTGAGTTTAAGCCCCAGAACCAGCACCCAAAAATAGTAATGGGACAGATAATAGTGCCTAGTATGAAGTGGAGCAGGAAGCAGGAATCTAGGTCACCAATGCTGAAAATGAGTTCTGTTCTGTGTAGAGTATCCAGAACCCCAAAGGGAGAAATGAGGGAAATGCTGAGTAAGCAAGCAGTGAGCATCAGGCACAGGCACAAGGCTGCACTGTGCTATGGTGGGTGAGGTGATGACCAAGCACACCATTTTGATACCTAGGGAAAGGAGGAATTCAGGTTCACCTGCTGACTGCATGTGCGTGCTCCAGAGGAAGGTCATGTTGGTATGGAGTGCTCTGTTCTTCATAGTGTGGCCTTCTCCATGCCTGCAGTATTGCCCCTGTGAGTTTATGGATGGGCTAAACCTAGGAGAGTTACCTTTCATGGCCCTAACCTCCATAAGTTGGGGGAAAACCAACGTAAGTTTTGGAGAGCAGAAGTAGTAAAAGCATACAACGGAGGTATATGTGAAGTATCTGTGTTAAGCCCCAACAGTTTGTAAGCCTATCCCCGGCCCTTGAAAAAGGAAGAAGAAATAACTTTGGGGGTTTATAATATATTTCCAATACCAATAGCTCTCAATTAGTAAGACATTAAACATCCTTTTCTTGCAAGCTCCTTCTGGGACTCATCCTACAAGTATATTCATCCAGGTAGACTGCACCCCACATGAACACCAAGTGCAACAGGGAAATTGAAGTGTTTCGTAACGCATTTGTATTAGTTGCAGTAAAATTAAACAATAGGATTTTCTATATCAGCCAGTGTTGATATAGGACATTGGGATTTTCTTCAATGAATGTTGATACAGGACAGTGTTAATTAATGCTCAATGCTACAATGAAAGAGCTATGGAGAGCTGAGCACTGCTGGTTCACCCCTGTAATCCTAACTACTCAGAAGGCTTTGAGGACTGTGGTTCAAAGCCAGCGCAGGCAGAAAAGTCCGTGAAACTCATACTTCCAATTAACCACCAGAAAACCAGAAGTGGTGCTGTGATTCAAAGTGGTAGAGCGCTAGCCTTCAGCAAAACTTGCTCAGGGACAGTGCCCAGGCCCAGAGTTCAAGCCCTATAACTGACCAAAAAAAAAAAAAAAAAAAAAGAGCCATTAAGAGCTATGGAGGCAGGTACTGTGGTACACACCTGTAAGGCCAGCACTTGGGAGACTGAGACAGGAAAACAGAGAGTTGGAGTCCAACCTAGGCTAAATAATAAGATCCAACCTCCAAAATGAAATAAAACAAGACTACACTAAACAAAACAAGAAGTGGTAGAACATTCTAGCATGAGCCTACATTTGTTTTCAACAGAAGAGTATGCATGATCTTTTTGCTATTATAAGTAAACTGGAGAAAATTTTCTTTTACTCATATTGTGTCACACTTTTCTGATATTTTCTAGATTTATTTTTGAATCTGATTGCTAAAACAAAATACAGAGTTCAAAGACACTAATATGCATTTTATCTCTAGGATATGAGAAAACATTATGCATGCAAGTCTCATTTGTGTACAAGAAAGTTCCATTTTCTTCCATCTTGTAGTTACTGAAGACAGCATGAATTTTTTTTTTCTATTTTGATGAGTGGGAGGGAGAAAACGCCACATTAGTATATGAATTCACATTCTAATAAATAATAAGGTCCAAGATTGTTGTTCTAATAATTTATAGTCAAAGTAGAAAATGGGCAAAATCAGAAAGAAGAGAACCAAGAAACTACCTTGGAATTTTCCCTTGGTTGTCATTTTAGTGCATATATTTCTAAATATTTGTATATACTTTACAATTTGCTGCTGCAGCAAACATCCTCACTTCCTTCATTACTTTTTTTTTTCTAGTTCTGGGGCATGAACTCAGGGCCTGATCACCAGCCATGAGCTTTAGTGCTCAAGGCTACCTTTCTACCACTTTGAACCACAGCTCCAGTTCCAGCTTTTGGTAGTTAATTAGAGATAAGAATCTCACAGCCTTTTCTGCCCAGGCTGGCTTCGAACTGCAGTTCTTAGGTAAAAGACTCTTGAGTAGCTAGGATTACAGGCATGTACCACCAACTCCCCACCCTCATTACTTCTTTAAGGGAAAAGTCCCTACATGCAGAATTATAACTTTTACAACTTGTCCAACATCATACCCTATGGCAAGGTATTCCAGAAATTAAACCAAGGGCTTTCTGATTTCATTGCTTTTGCTAGTTTCTTTACATTGTACTGCCTTATGGATTAATTACCTTGAATCTCTTAGGTCTAGAAGAAGCTTAGCAGCTGGGTACCAGTGGTTCAAGCCTGTAATCCCAGATACTCAGGAGGGACAAATGTTAGATTTTACAGTCACTCTGGAAAACAGTTTGGCACTTTCCTATAAAGTTGCATATTCCTGTACCACCCAAACCAGAAATTCAGTTCACAGAAGGAGAAATAGAAGACTGGTGCTCCTATTACTTTCAAGCAAAAAAGGAAAGCAATGGGTAAAGTACAAATTTGTGACGTTTCTTGGGCCCATCAGAGAACTGAGGTTTTTAGAATAAATACCATCTCCAAATCTGTCTTCAGAGAGACAGAACTCAGGAATTTTTTGTACTAGTCCTGGGCCATGAATTAAGGGCCTGAGTCCTATCCCTGAGCTTCTTTTGCTCGTGCTCTACCACTTGAGCCACAACTCCACTTCTAGCTTTTTGGTAGTTTATTGGGGATAAAAGTCTTTATGAACTTTTCTGCCCAGGCTGACTTCAAACTATGATCCTTAGATCTCAGCTTCCTGAGTAGCTAGGATTACAGGTGTGCTTGGCATCGAACTCAGGAATTTTTAAAACAAAATCAGAAGTTGGTATAAAGACTAAATATCTATTTTCAGAAATGGCACTGTGACTCAAGTAGTACAGTGTTTGCCTTGAGCTGAAGAGCTGAGGGGCAGTGCACAGGCCCAGAGTGCAAGCCCCACGATCAACAACAAAAAAAGACTAAATATCTATTTTGAAAATGAACTATACAACTTATGGGTGGAGACAGAAGGAAAAAACTGGAAGAGAGCAAGGGAAAGGGTAATATTATCCAAAAAGAAATGCATTCATTTTCTAACTTATGTATCTGTATCCCCTCTGTACATCACCTTTATAATAATGATTTTTAAAGACATATATATATATATATATATATATGTGTGTGTGTGTGTGTGTGTGTGTCTGATTAGTTTTGAGATACAGTCTCCTCTTCTTTCTGTCAGTCATGGGCCTTGAACTCGGGGCCTGGGTGCTATCTCTGAGCTCTTTTTGTTCAAGGCTAGTGATCTACCACTTTGAGCTGCAGCACAAGTTCCGGTTTTCTGGTGGTTAATTGGACATAAGAGTCTCATGGGGACTTTTCTGTCTGGGTTGGCTTGAACCATAATCCTCAGATCTCAGCCTCCTGAGTAGCTAGGATTACAGGCGTGAACTGCCAATGCCTGGCTTGGGTCTCCCCTTCTTGTCAGAGTCACCCTGGACTAGGATCTTCCTATTACATTTCCCACCCTAGCTAGGCACACACCACCACGTCCCACCTTTTCTGTTGAGATAGGGTGTTGCAAAAATTATTTTTGTCTAGACTGGCCTGGACCCTTGATCCTCCTAATCTCAGCCTCCCATGTTAGCCTCCCTAGGATGATGTGTGAGCCACCACACCTAGCTTAAAGAAGAAATTTTGACGAGTTCCTTTGGACTGAGTGGGACAGGCTGGCCTAGAACCTTCATCCTCTTGACCTCAGCTTCCTATATAGCCAGGATAAAAAATGCCTAGCATCATGCCCAACTATTGGTTAAGAAGGAATCTCAAAAACATTTTAGCCTGAGCTGGTCTGAAAAGCAATCATCTCAACCTCAGCCTCTCTAGTAGCTAAGAATACAGGTGTGAGCCACCTGTTCTCACCTCCTTGTATATACATTTTCTTTTTGTAGCCCTTTTATTTTTGGCACCTCAAGCTCACTCAGCTTTCTTGCTCACATTTGGCACTCTAGCATGTGGACCACTCATCCAATCTAGCTTTTTGCTGGAGATGAAGTTTTATGGATCTTTCTACCCAGATTGGCCTCAAATCAAGGTCCTCTAGGTCCCAACCTCCTGAATACCTAGGGTTACAGGTGTGAAGTCACCAGCACCTGGCACTCTCCTTGGTACATTAAATTATCTCTACATTATTTGTAATGTTTAATGTGATGTTAATGCTCTATAGTACGTGTCATATCATATTGTTGGTGGAATTATGACATGCTCCCTAAACACATAGAGGGTTTTTCCCCAAGTATTTTCAATCCAGGGTTGGTTGAATCAGAATGTAAAAGATAGCTGACCATATTTAGAGACAATTACATATTTAACTCATTGATTTTTATTCATTTTTCTTTTTTGGTGGCCCTGTGTTTAAACTCAGAGCCTCACTCTTACTAAGTATCTTACCACTTGAGCCACTTCCCCATCCCTCATTTTGGCAATCTCTTTTAATTGAGTTATTTGATTCTCAAGGATCTGGAGGTTTATGCTTAGGCTATCAAGTCTCTGAATTTATTTTTTAATATTTTAATGTTTTCATTTATTTTATTTTTGTTTGCTTTTTATTTACTTTATTACTATTATAAAGGTGATGTACAGGGCTAGGAATGTGGCTTAGTGGTAGAATGCTTGCCTAGCATGCATAAAGCCCTGCATTTGATACCTCAGTACCATATAAACAGAAAAGGCCAGAAGTGGTGTTGTGGTTCAAGTGGCAAAAACTCAGGGGCAGTGCCCAGGCCCTGAGTTCAAGCCCCAGGACTGGCAATAAATAAGTAAATGAATATGATATATAGAGGGATTTCTATTTATTTTTTATGCGGTACTGAGGAATCAAACCCAGAGCATCATGCATGCTAAGCAAGCACTCTACTACTAAGCCACATTCCCAGCCCCTCTGAATTTCTTAAGGACTGTGACCCAAGGTTTTGATTGTGACATATTTTGTGATCTGTGTCTCCAAAATCTTCAAAGATTGTATACATGGACAAGTTTGAATCTGTGAGTCTGTTCAGAATATGAAGGCTCACAAATCTTCTGGCAACTCTGTTTTGTTTTGTGCTTGTCATGGGTCTCTGAGCTTTTATTTTCTCAAGACTAGGACTCTACCACTTGAGCCACTGCTCAATTTCCAGCTTGCTTGTGTGCTTAATTGGAAGAATCTCATGGGTTTTCCTGCCCAGACTGGCTTTGAACTATGATTCTCAGATTTCAGCCTCCTAACTAGCTAGGATTATAGGCATGAGCCACCTGTGCCCAGCTTCTGGCAACTATGGGTTTTTTTTGGGGGGGGGGATGGAGAGGTTGTTGTTGTTGTTTTCTGTTGGTCATGGGGCCTGAACTCTGGGCCTGGGTACTGTCCCTCAGCTCAAGGCTCAAGGCTCGTGCCCTACCACTTGAGCCACAGCACCACTTCTGGCTTTTTCTGCTTATGTGGTGCTGAGGAATCAAACCCAGGGCCTCATTCATGCAAGGCAAGCGCTCTACCACTGAGCCACCTTCCCAGCCCCCTGGCAACTATGTTTTAATGTTTGTTTCTGAAACATTTGAGTATCTCTGATAAGGATGAAAGGTATCTGAAATTGATAGTTTTGTTTACAAAAGCTTAAATTTCATTTATTTGGAAATCTGCATATGGGTCTTCTGTGCCTTTTAGAAGATCTTATGAGCTAGGTTGTAGATAGAGTTATTTGAAGGTCCATATTCAGGGAGTGAAGTTTTCATTCCAACATTTTAGTTTAGGGTGCGTGCGTGCATGCGTGTGTGTGTGTGTGTGTGTGTGTGTGTGTGTGTGTGTGTGTGTGTGTTTGTGGGGGGGGCACTGAGCTTTTTCTGTTTTTTTTTTTTCAAAGCTAGTACTCTACCAGCTAAGTCACAGTTCTACTTTTGGCTGATTGGAGACAAGAATTTCATGGCCTTTCCTGTCCAGTCTGGCTTTGAACAGCTACCCTCAGATTTCAGCCTCTTGATTAACTAGAACTACAGGTCTGCGCTATTGGTGTCCAAATAGGGATCTAGCCCCCTATTTAATTCTGAGATATGTGGGAGTTTATGTTCAGGAACTAAGGTCCATAAATAATTCTTTGAAGATTTTTGTTTTAAGTATTTTCCTGAGGTGTTTGGAAGTCCATGTTTGGAGTGTGAGGTCTCTGATCTCTCTAAGGACTTGTGTTCCCCATTTGAGTCTGAAATACTGAAGGATGCATGTTACATTCTCTGAAATCTTTCAAGGGTAGTCCAGAGATCTGAGTCTGGGATAAAGTGGTGCTTTTTGTTCAATGAGGAAAGATTCTGAAATTATTTGAGTCTTCACTTTAACATTCCAATCTGAGCTATGTAGGAATGTGTGATCAACATGTTAAGCTTTTGAAATTGTAAGCTTTGATCCAAAGTTTTTAAAGTATTAGGAGTCTTCCCCCCACCCCTCTGCATTCAGAATTGGATCCTTGGAATCTGGGTTCCAAGTTTTTCTGTCTCTGTTCAGGGTTCAAGGACTCTGAATTCTTTCAGAATCTGTTCAAAGATCTGAATCTGATACATTGAGAATTTAGGTTTTTTGGGCACTGTCTCTAAAGGCCTTGTGGATCTGTTTAGTAAGATTTGAAAATGAATTATTTATATCTGCCATTTTATGAAGGCTTAAATTTGAGATATTTTGGGATCCAGGTTAAGGGAAAAAGGTGTTGGAAATGTTAAGAGATTCTGAAGTTTGAGTATGAGTTATCTACAGGTTTGTGTTATATATGAATGTTCTGTGAATTTTGTTTTGGGGTGTTTGGGGGTGTTTTATTTTGTGCCAGTACTGAGACTTGAACCGTAATCCTGTGCTCTTGCTTAGCTCTTTTGCTCAAGGCTGGTGCTCTACCACTTGAGACACACCTCCCCTTTAGGTTTTCTGCTGGTTAATGAGATAAGAGTCTGTCAGATTTGCCTGACCAGGCTGATTTGAACCACAATCCTCAGATGTCAACCTCCTGATCTCAACCTCCTAGGATTACAAGCATGACCCACTAGCACCTGGCCCAGACTGTGTGCTCAGAGACTGCACACTCTACATGCCACAGATTCAAGCTTTAAATATATACCTTCAAAACACTGAGACACTACCCCAGAATACACTATCCCTAACAGAAAATATACATTAAACATCCAAGAGTCAAATTAGAGAATCCTCCACTTGCCCAGAAAACTTGTAGCTTAAACTTAGACCCTCAATTTCTTCAGAGTTCTCATAATGTTGACAAAGTTGCTCCCATAGCTCAGAGATGTTATATCATAAACAGAGAGCTCCAAATGGATCAGGAGATTCATAACTCCAAATACAGTTAGTTATACAATGTGTTCAGAAACGTCACACTCTGCACACAGACTCACATCAGAGATCTCACAAGCTGAAAATAGACACAGAAACAGTGCAAAGATCTGCAGACAGACACATCTCAACCAAGACTCAAGACTATAAAGCAAGAATACAAATTCCCAAAGAGATTTCATACCATACAAAACAGTCACGTGGTTCATGGCCCTCATGAAACAAAGGTTCCAAACAGTTAATAGATCTTGCACTTTGGCACTGACCCCTAAACAGCTCAGAGGAGTCACACTCAGAATTTAGGCACCACAAATCTTGTATAAAGAACCCACAAAGAGAGAAGAGCTGGGGATAGAGTATAGTGGTAGAGTGCTTAACTAGCAAGGCCCTGGGTTCAAGCCCTACTAATGAAAACAGGGGGCCCAGGGACTTCTCATTCTGAATTCAGACCTAACAATATGAATGCAGGCTTGCCATTAGGCCAGAGACACCATGGCACAAACTCCCCAGGAACATACATCTTTAAGCCCAGGATACAGAATGTCTAAGCACCTCAGAAACATCATAAAACACTGTAGAACATACCATGTTTAATTGGAATTCTCTCCCTAATCACTTATACTTATGAATCCTTTGGGTCATTTGTTAAATACAGAAATTTCTTAGGAAGCACCTAGGATTCTGTTTTTGTAAATAAATCTGCCAAGTGATTTAATGTAAACTGATCACAATCTATACTCAAGTAGTCGGTAAAATAACGCTGATTGGGGTTGGGAAGGTGGCTTAGTGGTAAAGTGCTTGTCTAGCATGCATGAAGCCCTGGGTTTGGTTCCTCAGTACCACATAAACAGAAAAAGTTGGAAGTGGTGCTGTGGCTCAAGTGGTAGAGTGCTAGCTTTGAGCAAAAGAAGCTCAGGGACAGCACTGAGGCCCTGAGTTCAAGCCCCAGGACTGGCAAAAAATAATGCTGATTATATGATTAAGTTCTATTGAAGAAATTGTCACAGCTATAGAAAGACTGCAAGAATTATTGAACATAAGGCCAGATTTCTTGGCTGGAGGCATGGTTCAAGTGGTAGAGTGCTAGGTGTGATCAAGGAAACCAGATTTCTGATTCAGTAAGTTTGGAATTGGGCCCAAGAATGTGTAGCTCTAATAAGCTGTCAGATGATGCTAAGACCATATTTAGAGTTGCTAGAAAACTGGATGTTCGGGAATCTGGCTCAGGATTCTATGATTGAATGTGGGCTTGGTGAGAAAGACTGCTGAAATCAATGTGTCATGTCTTCCAAGGGATAGGCACAGAGGCTGCTGTCCATCCTACTTCCCTCCAGAAACACACTGTTTACTAGGACATGTGTGTCCCTTTACCCTCATGTTATCTTTCCACTCAGAAATGAAACAACTGACTCTATTCTAAATTAGCTATAAACTACAGGACATTGTTTTGCCTAGCTCCCTACATCCACTCCTATAAGTCAGTAGCAATGCATGGTAGGAATCATTGGTGAAGCTCATGGCTATAACAGTGGCTGGGGGGAAATGGAGTACAGCCTGCATTAGGAACTAGATGTGCCTAAGAGTTCTGAAAAAATCTTGAAATCCTATGAGGAATTAGACAAGAAATAAGGATGGGTTAGTGTAGAAAAGGATACTGATTTCATGAAGTAAACCAAACTTGATTTTATCCAGGAAAAACTTTCTCTGTTAAAAAAAAAAACCAAAACACTATATAGGCGTGAGCCGGGCTCCAGTGGCTCATGCCTGTAATCTTAGCTATTTAGGAGGTTGAGATCTGAAGACTGCGGTTCAAAGCCAGCCCGGGCAGGAAAGTCTGTGAGACTCTTATCTCTAATAAATGGCTCAGAAAACCGGAAATGGTGCTGTGGCTCAAGTGGTAGAGCGCTAGCCTTGAGCTGAAGAGCTGAGGAACAGCACCCAGGCCCACAGTTCAAGGCCTACTACTGACCAAAAAACCCCCAAAACTATACAAATAAAATTCAAGTAATACATATTTATTATAGAAAGAGAGGGAGACAGGGAGAAAGAGCAGTTAAAACCACATGTATGAGCTAGGTGTCAGTGTCTCATGCCTGTAATCCTAGCTACTCAGGATGCTAAGATTTGAAGATCACAGTTTGAAGCCTGCCCAGACAAAAATGTCTAGGAGGCTCTTATCTCCAATTAAAAAGGTGAAAGTGGAGCTATGGATCAAGTTGTACAGCTTTAGTCTTGAGCAAAAATGTTCAGGGAAGCCAGGAACTGGTGGCTCATGCCTGTAATCCTAGCTGCTCAGGAAGCTAAGATCTGAGGACTGAGGTTCAAAGCCAGCCTGGGCAGGAAGGTCTGTGAGACTCTTATCTCCAGTAAACCACCAGAAAGTCAGAAATGACTCTGTGGCTCAAGTGGTAGGGCACGAGCCTTGAGCTGAAGAGCTGAGGGCCAGCGCCCAGGCCCAGAGTTCAAGCCCCAGGACCAACAACAAAAATGTTCAGGGACAGTGCTCAGACCCTGACATAAAGTACCAGGATTAGCACATTTTAATTCATCTTGGATCAGTTTTAGTATGCAGTGTGAAACATAATCCTAAAATTTTGCATTTATTTTAATGAAAATTTTTCCTTAGCTGTATTTATGAGATGGAAACTCCCACTTTCAAAACATTTCATGATTTACTCTTCATAACCCTGTGAGCTCCCCATTATAGATGAGTGAACAGAGAAATGGAAATCTGAGTTGTATTAAGTAAATATGAAGAAAATCACTGTATTCTATACCTCAGTCTTGATTGGTTCTCATAAAGAATCTGGAACATTCTGTCTCTAGAAGGTATTTGAGAAGATATCTCAAGTAAAAAACATGTAATTAACCTCAAAATGTAATAAGGATGAAACTGAATTTTTTATCCTTCTGGATATTGTGGTATGTTTTTTTAAATAAAAATCTTGTAAGCAATAATATTCAATGCTACATTATTAAAATGATACAAAACCAACAGCATCATGAGAATACAAGATAAGAATGTTTTAGAGTTGGCCAAGACCTCTCTGACTCATTCTGACTCATGGGATGCTGTTCTTATCCTCTTATGGGTTCTTTCTTGGGATGGAATTTTATTTTATTTAAAATTTCCTTCAATAGTACTTCCTTGATCTAAAACTTGGCAGTGACTCTCCACAAAGACCAGGTCCAAGCATCTTATAACCCTAATTGACTTTTCAATCTTGTTTCCAGCTCTTCAGCACAAAACTATGCTCCATGTTCTCTTTTCTAAAATTTTCTTGTTATTATAGAAGTGATGTAGAGAGGAGTTACAGTTACATAAGTCAGATAATGAGTATATTTCTTTTTGGACAATATCACCCCTTCCCTCTCTATCTCCCAATTTTTTCCTCCCATCCCCACTCACAAGTTATGTAGCTCATTTTCCTCACAGTGTTTAGTGAGTACCATTGCTGCATTTTAACTTTTTCATCTTTAAGTAGTTGTACAAAGGGGTTTCAATTCAACATGACAATTTATGAGTACAATGCATCTTGCTCAGTGTCAGCCTTTCCATCATCATCTCCCATCTTGCCCAACCAGACTGTTTCTAAGAAGCATTTTTCTAGATACTTCTGTGTTTATCACAATAAAGAGATCAAGAATTTTAAGCATGGTGCTGGTGGCTCATGCAGTAGCATGAGTACAGGAGGCTGAGATCTCAGGATTAAGGTTTAAAAATAGCCTGGGTAACAATGCTCAATAGGAAATGTATTCATTACCTTACTCATGTAACTGTAACCCCTCTATACAGTATTTTTTACAATAAAAAAACATATTAAAATAGCCTGGGCATGAAAGTCTATGAGACTCATCTCCCATCTACCACCAAAAAGCTGGAAGTGGGAAGTGGAGCTATGTCCAAAGTGGTAGAGCACCAACCTAAAGGGAAAAAAGTTAAAGGACAGCATCTGGGCCTGGAGTTCAAGTCTCAGTTCTGGTAGAGAGAGGGGGGGAGAGAAAGGGGGGAAGAAGGAGAGAGAATGAGAGAGAGAATTTTAAAAGTCATATAGCCAAGTGCTGGTGGCTCACACCTGTAATACTAGCTACTTAGCAGACTGAGATCTGAGGATCCAGCCCAGGCAGGAAAGTCTGTGAGACTCCTTTGTCCAAGTAAGTACCAAAAAAGCCAGAAGTAGAGCTGTGGCTCAAGTGGTAGAACACTAGACTTGAGCAACAAAGCTCAGGAACAGCACCTAGGCCTTAAGTTCAAACCCCAGAAACAGCACACACACACACACACACACACACACACACACACACACACACACACACACACACACGACAAATCTAGACATTTTTAGAAGAAACTGTGGCAGGCAGTGTAACTTGCTTAGGTCATACAGCAAAATAGAGGTCACAGTGTTTTTTCAACTCCTCTTGGAGTTGCTACCTTCTGAACATGCCATCTATGCTTGGCAAATACTTGTTGAGTGTGCTACCAAATTTGCAGTGGATTTCACTTTATTCTGCTAGTGTGCCGGGAGTTTCCATCTATGTTGTGAATTAGCAAAGTGACACACACACACACACACACACACACACACACACACACACACACACACACACACACACACACACACACACACACCAGCTGAGCAATTCCAAGGTAGTAAGTCAGGGCAAGAGGAGCCTGATACAATGGAACCCACTGTTTGTTAACTCTCAGAAGCAGGACAAAGGGACTGGCCAGGAAACGTGTGTCTTAGCTCTACAGAGCATGTTCCTTCAGCCCATACTGGGAAGGAGGTGAACCCTGGAATGGGAAAAATCTGGGAGCAAAGGTTTCTCACTAGTCTTGATCATCAGATAATACTAGCATTTCAAATCATTTGACTTTTCAGAAACCATAAAGATTCTTCATTTTGAGGTAAGAAAAATCTAAAGCCCAACATGGTAAGCACTGGTATATGAGAATCCTTCATGGGAAAAGATCACTAAGAAACGATATGAATTATGTCCAAGTGTTCTAAGATGTGTCCTAGAAGAGTATTCTGGGTCTTTGCTTCATGCTTTCCTAGGCATATTGTCCATATCCACAGAGATTCTGTAATAGTAGGACTCTATCACTGCCCCCCTCATTTCCATATTTACCAGAGCAGTACTGATGGTTTCAGAATCAAATTTCATAGGTCAAACCACTGTTTTCTGTTTAAAACAAAAGCATCGGTGCAGATTTAGAGCAAACAACACAGGTAGCAGAAAATTTGGGGAATGGAGGTCATCTCTTTCTTCCAGGCTCCTTCTGTCTACCACACACACACATACACACACACACACACACACACACACACACACACACACACACACACATTTGTTTTCCAAGTATAGAATATCTTTGTTAGGATGGGCAATGGGAGGAATCACATCTTGTTTTTAGTTGCCATGTTAGTATTTCATTGTCCAGATGTGTTTTATTTATTCAGGGCTTGAACTCAAGGCCTCTCCCTTCACTTTTTCACTCAAGGCTGGTGCTCTACCACTTTAGCCATAGCTCCACTTCTAGCTTTTTGGTAGTTGGAGATAAGAGTCTCACAGACTTTCCTGCCTGGACTGGCTTTAAACAGCAATCCTCAGATCTCAGCCTCCTGAGTAGTTAGGATTACAGGTGTGAACCACCAGTGCCCAGCTGCATTTGTTCAATGGTGGAGCCAGAAGGGAGGCTATTTGTGGAACACTTTTTTAAAAACCACCTTCAGGACTGGGAATGTGACTTAGTGGTAGAGTGCTTGTTTAGCATGCATGAAGCCCTGGGTTCAATTCTTCAGTACCACATAAACAGAAAGAACCAGAAGTGGCACTGTGTCTCAAGTGGTAGAGTGCTAGCCCTGAGCAAAAGCTCAGAGACAGTGCCCAAGCCCTGAGTTCAAGCCCCGAGACCGGCCAAAAAAACAAAAACAAGGTCTGGGAAAGTGGCTCAGTGGTAGAGCGCTTGCCTTGCATGCATGAGGCCCTGGGTTCGATTCCTCAGCACCACATAAGCAAAAAGAAAAAAGCCAGAAGTGGCGCTGTGGCTCAAGTGGTAGAATGCTAGCCTTGAGCTGAAGAGCTGAGGGCCAGTGCCCAGGCCCAGAGTTCAGGCCCCACAACCGGACCCCCAAAAAAAAAAAAAAAAAAAAAAAAAGGATTCCCAAAAAAATATAAACAAAAACAAAAAACCAACTACCTTCAAACACCAAAGCACAACTACTCTCAATATTTATGCTATGGAAAAAGCGTCTTTGGAGTGTGAACTTTCGTTTCAGAAACCATTCAAATAATGTTTAGGGATACCTGGTGAGTAAGCTAGGGCATGCAAAGGTAAAATACCACATGGGCCCTAATAGAGCCGCAACTAAAATAAAACAGTGGATTGTTTTTTTTTTTGTTGTTGTTTTTTGGGGGGTCCGGTCGTGGGGCCTGAACTCTGGGCCTGGGCGCTGTCCCTCAGCTCTTCAGCTCAAGGCTAGTGCTCTACCACTTGAGCTACAGCGCCACTTCTGGCTTTTTTCTTTTTGCTTATGTGGTGCTGAGGAATCGAACCCAGGGCCTCAGGCATGCAAGGCAAGCACTCTACCACTGAGCCACCTTCCCAGCCCCTTTTTTTGTTTTGTTTTTGGTGGGGTTTTTTTTCAACAGCAAAAGAGATGGCTTATTGTACATGTGTCACATTCAGCCACAACTATGAACAGAACTAGTCCAGCATGTCACAGGTCTAGGGCACAGGACCATCAGGGGATGCAAGGTGTGTGTCTTTCAGAGATGGTCTCGGTGATGGAAGTTCTAGATTCATTGGGAAATCATAGATGGCGGTAAGCAGTCCAACAGCTCATATCAACATGCTGGCCAACAGCATTCCTTATTCTTCCTGCTCCTCTGGCCTCAATGGGTGCCGATGCTAGTTTGCTTGGACCTCTGCCTCATCTTTCTTCTCTTGCGCTTCAGCCTGCACATTTGCTTCTTCCTCCACTTGACTCTCATGGCACAGTGGTTTCCAGGAAGATGGTGCTAAGGCCGAGAGCAGTTTTGTGTATTTTCTTATTTACTCATTTTATGCTGCTTGGGATTGAACCTAACATCTTACATATGCACACTAGGCAAGTACCATCATATACTGGTGAATAGAGATTTACTTAATTTAATTAATTTTATTTTGAAAAGCTCTTCTAAATAAAGAAATACCAAGAGAGCTTTATTGTCTAGCTGTCAGCTTCAATAAATGTAGTCTCCTTTATTTTGTGCCAGTACAGGGGCTTGAATTCAGGGACTCAAACTCCCAGCTGGCTATTTCATTCAAGCCTGGCACTCTACCATTTGACTCATGCTCCCATTTCCAAATGTAACTCCTTAACTATTCAAATTTGAAAGGCTAGCAGTTAATGTTGGTCATGGAGCTTGAACTTAAAGCCTGGGCACTGTCCCTGAGTTCTTTGGCTCAAGGTTATTACTCTACCACTTTGAGCCACAGCTGCCCTTCAGGTTTTTTTGAGTGGTTAATTAAAGGTAAGAGTCTCACATGGACTTTTCTACCTGGGCTGGCTTCGAATCATGATCCTCAGATCTCAGCCTTCTGAGTAGCTAGGATTACAGGTGTGAGTCACCAATGCCTGGTGAGTCTACTTTGATTTAGATCTTTTTTGTTGTTGTTTGAGATATGTTCTCACTATGAGGCCCAGGCTGTGCTTCAAACTCATAATCCTCCTGGGTGCTAAGATAACATATGTTGCCTCTATGGTATGAATCTTAAATATCCCCATAGGCCCACAGCTAAAGGCTTGGTCTTACTAGGAAATCATAGACCCTTTAGGAGATAGAGTCTAGTAAAGGAAGTTAGGTTATTGGTGTGGGAGGGGGTGTTGAGGCGGAGGGTGGGAGTACCTTTTGGTGTACCAGCATGCCAGTTCTGGGGCTAAAACGCAGACTCTTCTGTTATCAGTAAGGATATCGGTTCAAAGCCAGCCTGGATAGAAAAGTTGTGAGATTCATTAACAACCCCCAGAAAGCTGTAAGTGAAAGTGTATGGTTCAAGTGGTAGAGCACTGTCCTTGAGTGAAAAAGGTAAAGGACAGCATCCAGACCCTCGAGTTCAAGCCTCAGTACCATATACATAAATATAGGCAAGATCTAAATCCTAAACTGTTTTTATGTATGTGCTTGTCCTAGGGCTTGAACTCAGGTCCTGAGAACTGTCTGAGCTTTTTTACTCAAGGCTACTGCTCTGCACTTGAGCCACAGCTCTAATTCTGGTGTTTTAAAAAATTTGGTGGCCAATTGAAAATAAGAGTCTCATGGACTTTCCTACCTGCGCTGGTTTTAAACTGTAATCCTCAGATCTCAGCCTCCTAAGATTACAAGCATGAGCCACTGAAGTTTTTCCAGTCCTAAACTCCTTTAGAAAGAGTGTGTTTCCCCCGAATTATCCTGTGACACTGGGGCCAAACAAATCATTTCCAGCACCTGGACTCGGTACCAGAGGCATCAACATTTTGAGGAAGAGTAGAATGATGAGACTCTGAGCTTTTGATCTGCTGCTCCTTAAAATATGTATGCACTAAAATCCAAGGTTCCTCTAGCTCTAACACAGAAGAAATAACACAACCCTATGTCAGGCATAGATCCTCTGAAACCAGATGAGTCTACTTTGGAAATTTTACTTTGCTATTTGTTGGTCTCTATGACTGAACAGAGGACTTATTTGCCAAGCCTCGATTTTCTTCCTCTATAAAAGACAGATCACATGAATTAAGGCATACAAAGCAATGGCTAGTACATAGAAGCACTTCAAAAGACATCAACCAATGTTTTTTTCTATGAAAATTTAAGGAATGCTCAGGGATACATTTACTCTGGGAAGTCTCTCCCATTAACTCCATATAGAAGAAGTTTCAGCCCAGAGTTCAAGTCCCACGACCGACAAAAAAAAAAAAAAGAAAAAAGAAAAACCAGAAGAAGTTTCTTTCCCTACCTGGTTTCTAGTCTCACTAATGGACCACCGTGCTTTAGTGTCACCTCTAGTAGGTCCAGAATAAATGTCACACTTGCCTGACAGTGGCTTTCCAGTGTACAACAATCAGTCCTACTCCACATCTCAGTTAGATTAAATTTCCCTAAGTATTCCCTTGTGTCCCTCATGTGTTCCAGCTTTTTTCAGTCTTTTCTCATTGGTTTTAGGGGCCTTCCACAGGACAGGTTTTTGTCTCTCTACATCTTATCAGTTAAGATTTAGCTGAATTTCTACCTTCTCTCAAAGACTTTGTCAAGCTCTCATTTGACTTGTGTGTGAATTCCTGTGATATTTAGCAGCAATCCATAATATTTTTCTTTTTTATATATGTTTTATTGTAAAAATACTGTACAAAGGGGTTACAGTTACATGAGTAAGGTAATGAGTACATTTCCTATTAAGCATTGTTACTTCCTCCTTTGTTTTTCTCCTACCATCCCTTCCCTCCCACTTCCCCAACTCCTCTCTCCCCCACCCCCGCAAGTTGTAAAGTTCATTTTCAACATAGTGTCTTGTACATCTCATTGTTACAATGGGTCAACCTGTATCCTTATTTCAGCATTTTGTCATTTCCCTGCCCCTCCCCAAATTAGAAAAATGTATATACAAGATGCAGGGCACCAGAATCAAATACAGTGAAAACAGAGACTATATCATGGGGGAAGAACATACCAAAGAAACAAAAAAAAATCACATAGTACATTATAAATACGTTAAAAAACAATAGCAAGAGAGAAAAAACACTTGTGTCCCTATCTTGGTGCTCATTTCACTTAACATCATCTTATATGGTCATATGTACATAGCTTTTGACCTTTTCTACTTGTCCTAGACTTATACTATTATTGCAAATAAGGGAAAACATGGGACCTATGTTTCTTTGGGCCTGGCTTACTTCACTTAATATAATTTTTTCCAAGTCTTTCCATTTCCTAACAAATGGGGCAATGTCATTCTTTCTGATGGAGGCATAGAATTCCATTGTATATATATACCACATTTTCTTGATACATTCATCTACTGAAGGACATCTGGGTTGGTTCCATATCTTAGCTATGGTAAATAATGCTGCAATAAACATAGTCGTGCTAGTAGCTTTAGTATAGCCTTGTTTGTGATCATTTGGATAAATTCCCAAAAGTGGGATTGCTGGGTCATAGGGGAGCTCTATGTGGAGTCTTTTGAGCTGCTTTCCAAAGTCATATTTTTTTGTCTTGCTCTTTGTAACCTTATTTTTTCTCTTCTTTCTTTCTCTCTCCCTTCCTTCCTTCCTTCCTTCCTTCCTTCCTTCCTTCCTTCCTTCCTTCCTTCCTTCCTTCCTTCCTTCCTTCCTCCCTTCCTTCCTTCCTTCCTTTTCTCTTTATTTCTTTCAATACCTAGCAGCAATCCATAATACCATAATACACAATTCTGCCTTGCTCTTTCTTTCTTTCTTTCTTTCTTTCTTTCTTTCTTTCTTTCTTTCTTTCTTTCTTTCTTTCTTTCTTTCTTTCTTTCTTTCTTTCTTTCTTTATCTCTTCCTTCCTTTCTTTCTTTCTGCCTTTTCTGAAGTGCCGAGGATTGAATCCAGGACCTCATGACTGCTTCCCGAATGGTCTACTACCAAGCTACATCCTCAGCTTCTACTTCCACACCTTAAATGTAATACTAAATACTCCCATGCTAAATTAAGGGCAGACCCATGTCCTGTATGTAACATACACACTTCTAGCTAGTATAGAACTAGAAAATAGGCAGTATCAATTTTATTGGTTAATTATTTTTCCCTCTATTTCCTCAGTGATCTCATCTGTAAATCCAACAGCTATGAACATCTTCTAGCCTTGATACTCAAGGGAGCTATTTTCACTCTTTATGTTGGTGTTGACTGCAGTGGGATTTGAAATTAGAACCTCCTCCTGCTTACTAGACAAGTGTTCTACCACTTGAGCCACACCCTTACCGTTGTCAGATAAGTCCTTGTTTCTTGACCAGAGCTTGCCTAGGCCATAATTTTACCTATGCCTCCCATACACCTGCAGTCATAAGTAAGCATTACTATGCCCAACTTAGGGTAGGGTTTTGCTGTTTTTGAACAGACTAGCTTTGAACTATGATTCTTCAAATCCCCACCTCCTGAGTATTGATTTAAAAAATTAAGGCCCCAAACTTGTATTAGAAAAATGTACTAAATGTTAGCCATTGACATAAATTGGTAGAATCTTATTTTGGGCAGAGTTTTGAGACACTATCTCACTATGTAGCTTAGGCTGATATTAAATCCTTAATCTTCCTGCCTTCTCCTAAATGCTAGGATTACAGGTGTGAACCACCATACCCTGCTCTGGAAGGATTATATTTTGAGGTACAAAGCAGATGATTTATTTTGTCTTTTTTTTTCTTTTCTTTTTTTTGGGGGTCCGGTTGTGGGGCCTGAACTCTGGGCCTGGGCGCTGTCCCTCAGCTCTTCAGCTCAAGGCTAGCGCTCTACCACTTGAGCCACAGCACCACTTCCGGCTTTTTTCTTTTTGCTTATGTGGTGCTGAGGAATCGAACCCAGGGCCTCATGCATGCAAGGCAAGCGCTCTACCACTGAACCACCTTCCCAGCCCCCAAAGCAGATGATTTCATAGTACTTATCTCTCTAGAAACTCCAGAAAGCTGCTAAAATTTCCCCATCCATGACAAATAAGAAAAATCAGAACCACATCATGCAGCTGGAGAGGAAACTTAGGAATCGCCTCCAGAATTCAATACAAAAGTCACTAGCTTAATACTTTGCTAATGCGATATTATTGGACTTTTTGTTTGTTTATTTGTTATGGTCCTGTGGCTTGAATTCTGGGCCTGGATACTGTCCCTGAAGTTTTTTTTGCACAAGGCTAACACTCTATTACTTGAGGCACAGCTCCAAGTCCAGATTTTGGTAGTTAATTTGAGATACATGTCTCACAGATGAGAGCACCGGTGGCTTACACCTGTAATCCTAGCTACTCAGAAAGCTAAGATCTGAAGATAGTGGTTCAAAGCCAGCCCAGACTGGAAAGTCCATGAGACTCTTATCTCCAATAAACTATTCAGAAAAAAATGCCAGAAGAGGTGCTGTGGCTCAAGTTGTAGAGCACTAGCCTTGAGCAAAAAGAGGCTGAGGGACTATACCTAGGTCAGGAGTTCAAGCCCCAGGACCAGCAAAAAAAGTCTCATAGACTTTCCTGACCAGGCTGGCTTCTTGCTTTGAAACATCATCCTCGTATCTCAGCCTCCTGAAGAGCTAGGATTACAGGCATGAGCCACTGTCACCTGGCTTCATTTTTTTTTTTACACAATAAGTAATGTGATGATAAAGTACAACTATGGGGGGTCTGCCCTACTGCTCAAACCTTTTCAAAAGAAGCAGTATATTAAGCTGAGTGGTAGGGCTCACACCTGTAATCCTAGCTACTCAGGAGGCTGACATCTGAGGATTACGTTTACAAGCCAGCCTGGGCAAGAAAGTCTGTGAGACTCTTATCTCCAATAAACCACTCAGAAAACTGGAAGTGGCACTGTGGCTGAAGTGGTAGAGCACTAGCCTTGAGCTGAAGAGCTGAGGGACAGCACTCAGGCCGAGTTCAAGCCCCACGACCCCCTCCCCCCCAAAGAAGCAGTATATTGCCTCCTTGTTATCTCCATCAAGGGGATAAGAATGTCCTACCTAGCAAGGTGGCTCACATCAGTAATCCCAGGTATTTGGGTTGTAGAGATCAGGAGAGTTGTATTTCAAATCTGGGTTCTGTCAAAAAGTTGGTGAAATCCCAATTTTAACCAATAGCTAGATGTCGTGATGTGCCTGTCATCCAAGCTATATGGGAAGCATATATGGGAGTGGTAGAGTGCTTGCTTAACAAATGCAAGGCCTTGAGTTTAAATCCCAGTATACTCCCCCCAAAAAAGAGAAAGAACTTTTTCTTAGATTTCTAGGATTCTTGTTCGGAGGAAAAGGAGGACCCTTCCTTCTTCAGTGGCTGAAGTCCCCATTATTATTATGAGGCACAGAGCAAGTACCTACAAAAAAAGCTTGACCACTTGAGGACAAAGTAGAGATGGAAACAGTAGGCACTGGAGGGAGACATAGGAGGCCAAAGAAAAGTTAACCCCTCACTTTATTAAATGTAGCCCTTTAACATCAATCTATTTCAATCTGATCGTGATAAATTTATTTCAATCTAATCACAACAAGCTCTAAGAAACTTCCAAATTGAAAAGCATCCTAGAAAAGACCTGAACACTATTCATGAAAAACATGACCAGTTACTCATGCTTGTAATCCTAGCTCCCCAGGAGGCCAAGATCTGAATATTGAGGTTCAAAGCCAGATCAGGCAGGAAAATCTGTAAGACTCTTAATTCCAATTAACCAGAAAAAAGCCAAAAGTGGAAGTATGGCTCAAGTAGTAGAGGACCATCCTTGAGGGCAAAGCCAAGTGAGAACTAGATCCCCTGAGTAGTTATGTAAGAGAAATGGAAGCTATGTGAAGGGTTTACAGAGACTGTACTGTTTCACAATATTTTTGTAAAACTAAAATTATCTTTATTTTCTGTCGGTCATGGGGTCTGAACTCTGGGCTTGGGCGCTGTCCCTCAGCTCTTCAGCTCAAAGCTAGCGCTCTACCACTTGAGCCACAGTGCCACTTCCAGATTTTCCCTGCTTACATGGTGTTGAGGAATCAAACCCAAGGCCTCATGCATGCAAGGCAAGCACTCTACCACTGACCACCTCCCAGCCCAAAGCTAAAATTATCTTAAAACAAAAGGTTAAAAAAGAAGAGCATGAGACACACTATCCCCAACATCCAAAGCTAAATTTCTCTCTAGACCCTCTCCTGCCAGCTTCTCAAGTCCTCTGAGACCTCAACAGTGACGCTTAGAGGCCAGTAGCTGAAATAACAGCAGAGCAATTTAGTGATCTGAAAAAGCCAGCTGCTTGGACCTACATTTTCCAAATCATTGAAAGCAAGTGTTTCTGACGGCATTTATTTCTAGAAAAATAGTATTCCATCTCTGAACACAGCATAGAAAACACCTCATTCTTTATGATCCACAGTGATAGTGTGAATATTTGTTTTTTTTAGCACTAAATAAATAAAACTAGGACAAGTACCTGTGGCTCACACCTATAATCCTAATTACTCAGGAACTGAGATCAGAAGATAAAAGTTTGAGGCCAGCCCAGGGAGAAAAGCCTGTGAGAATCTTATGTCTAATTAACCATCACAAAGCTAGAAGTAGAGGTATGGCTCAAGTGGGAGAGAAAACAAGTCTCTTTTTCCAGTGTCGGATTAGGAGCTTGAATCCAAGGCCTGTCACATTCCCTTAGCTTTTTTGCTCAAAAGTTTAGTTTCCTGCCCCAGTTAGCTTCAAACTGGAATTCTCAGATCTCAGCCTGATGAGTAGCTAGAATTACAGGCATGAGCCATTAGCACCTGGCTTGCCTTCCTTTTTTTCTTTTCTTTTTTATTTCTTTTCTTTTCTCTTTTGTGCCAGTCCTGTGGCTTGAACTCAGGGCCTGAGCTCTGCCCTAATTTTTTTGCCCAAGCCTAATGCTCTACCATCTGATCCACAGTTCTACTTCTATCTCTTTGCTTGTTAATTAGAAATAAGAGTCTCACAGATTTTCCTGCTTAGCCTGGCTACAAACTGAGAACCTTAGATCTCAGCCTCTTAGATAGCTAGGATGATAGATGCGAGCCACTGTCACGCATCTCCATTATGGGCCACCAAGTCTGATACAGCTAGGGCTTCACTTCAAACCATGCCTTGGCTGCAATAATACTGTACTGCCAACCCTATCCTTATGACCTTGTTGCTAAGGTAGGGAGGGCCAATGGTATAGGACTTGGACCCAGACAGGCGTTGCTTTGCATGATAATTCTGCCATTTATCAGCTGTTGCACGTTCTGGTAGTTATTGAACAGCTCTGTGTGTTGGTCTCCTCGTTAAAATGAAGATGATAGTTCTATTCTGCCACTGAGTTATTGGAAAGATTAAAGATAAGGCACACAAAGCTCCCAATAACAGCACTCAGGACATGGTCGTCATGGCAACCAACAAATGGTGGCTGGGTTTTTGGATTTTTTCCTTTGTTCGCTTGAAAGAAGGCAGACCCAAAAGGTCACATATTGTATAAGTCTATTTATATGAAATGTCCAGAATAGGTAAATCTATAGAGACAGAAAGTAAATTCGTGGTTGCCAGGGCCTGGAGGGGACGGCAGGAGGGAGTGTGACTGCTAATAGATATAGTGTTTCTTCAGAGAGTGATGAAAATGTTCTAAAATTAGCTGAGTGGTGATGGCTATATAACATAGTAGACATACAGAAAATCACTGAATTATTTTAAAAAGGTAAATTTTATGTTTGGTGGATTACATTTAATTAATTTTTTAAATAAGTGACATGTTCTCTGGTTTAGAAATAGAAATGAACATTTTCTAGAATGTGGTAACAGTATTACATATCTCATAAGGTTTTTGTGAAAATTTAGTGAATTGATTTTTTAAATATTTAGTCTGGTGCTGGTGTGCCAGAAAAGCTCAAAAATCACAGCTATGAAAATATGACTGTTATTTTCATAATCATGATGATAACCATCATTTTCATTACAGGTAACAGAGTCTAATAATAAAATCAATGGGATTTGAGTCAATAGACCTAGTTTAAAAGCTTACTTCCAAGAGCTGGAGGCATGGCTCAAGTGGTAGTGCACCAGCCAGTGAGCAGAAGCGTCAGATAATGAGTTTTAGTACTGGTCTCGGATAAAACAAATAAATAAACACCTTGACTTCCATACTTGCCAGAATAAATTATCATGGTTTACAATGCAGCCACTGGATTCACACTATCATGCGTGTGTGCACAGTGCATATGCACACATGCACACACACACATGTGAGTGCACCACGCACATGCAAGCACATGCACTGGTACAGGGGCTTGACCTCAGTGCTATCCCTTAGCTTTTTTGCTCAAAGCTAGAACTCTACCACTTGAGCCACAGCTCCACTTTCAGTTTTTTGGTGGTTAATTAGAGATAAGATTCTTGCAGTCTTTCCTGACCAGACTGGTTTCAGACTGAGATTCTCAAATCTCAGCCTACTGAGGAGCTAAGATTACCAGCATGAGTCACTGGTGCCCAGCAAACAGATTTGATAAAAACCCTGAATCCATCACTTGTTTGATTTTAGTTGAATTCCAACTCCTCTCTCCTCAGATTATTCATCTGTGTGTACAGAGAGAAGATAATAGTTCATATCTAATCATCGGCCAAGAGTATTAAATGATATACCTCATAGAATGTTTCAGAGCTCACAAACTTGGCTCCATTTGTCCTAAAACAGATAAATAGAAAAGAAAAAAAAGAGGATAGAAGATAACTACTTTTTTTTGGTCAGTCATGGGGCTTAAACTCAAGGTGAGTGCTCTACCACTTGAGCCACAGCGCCACTTCTGGCTTTTTTCTGTCTATGTGGTGCTGAGGAATTGAACCCAGAGCCTCATGCATGTGAAGCAAGCACTGTACGACTAAGCCACCTTCCCAGCCCAGACTGTTTAAAAAAATAATACAAGCCAGGCCCCAGTGGCTCGGTCCTGTAATCCTAGTTCAGGAGGCTAAGATCTGAGAATAATGGTTCAAAGCCAGCCCTCACAGGAAAGTCCTTAAGACTATTATGTCCAATTAACCACCAGAAAACTGGAAGTAGCACTGTGGATCAAATTGGTAGAGCTCCAGCCTTGAGCAAGAAAGCTTGGGGACAGTTCCCAGGCCCAGAGTTCAAGCCCCACAACCCACACATACAAAAACACCCCTCATACAAATCAAGAATAGAGGAAGAAGAAAAAAAGAATGTAGAGGCTGAGCACCAGTGGTTCACATCTGTAATCCTAGCTACTCAGGAGGCTGAAATTTGAAGGTCACAGTTCAAAGCCAGACTACACAGAAAAGTCCATGCGAGTCATCTCCAATTACACTAAAAAAGCTGGAAGTAGAGCTGTGGCTCAAGTGGTAGAGAATTAGCCTTGAGCACAAAAGCTCAGGGCCAGTGCCCAGGCCCTGATCAAGCCTCAGGACTAGCACAAAAAGAAATGAAGAGGAGGGTGAAGGGAGGGAGAGATAAAGGGAGGGAGAAAGAAGGAGAGAAAGAGAGAGAGAGCAGGAAAATGAGGAAGAGAGAAGGAAAGAAGAAGAGAGAGGGAGGAGGAAGAGAGATTTATATTTTTACCAGTTGTTACTTTTGTAATAATGTTTCCAGGACACTTCTCTGCCCAAAATTTCCTCCTGAGTTTTTAAGATTTTTGCTTCTTTTTATACTGCAAACTTCTTTTGGTAATGGGCAGACACTAAGTAAAATAATAGTACAATATCTTAAATATTTGCTAGTATCTCTGCTCCCTAGAGTGTAGATATCATTGAGGAGACTGCAAAATATTTTGGTAATGGAACATTTCTTTTTTGTGTGTGCCAGTACTCTGGCTTAAACTCAAGGCCTCAGGCTCTCACTTAGCTTTTTGCTCATGGCTGGCTGGTGCTCTACTACTTGAGCCATACTTCCACTTCTGGCTTTTTGATGGTTAATTGGAGATAAGAACCTTTTGGACCTTTCCTGCCTCAGATCTCAGCCACTTGAGTAGTTCCGATTACAAGTATGAGCCACCAGTGCCCAGTTGTAATGTAACATTTCTGCCCAGCCAATGACATCATTCAGAATGGCATTGTAAATGGAAAAATACAATGACAACATACACCCAAAGACTATGTTTTCATTAAATGAATGCAACAGTTAGGTAGGAAGAAAGGTCTTGAACCGGAGAGGGAGATCCTCTGCCAGTTGTTCTGGGCCTTTCCTAACCATGAACTTCAAATTCTCCACCCAAATAGGAGATCCAAGCACAATGCACCCTCCAGGTGGCGATATAAGTATGGAAGAGCTTCTTTCCATCCTACAAAAGATTAGAGAAGATTGACTGCGTGTTTAGAAAAGATGACTTTATCCTGTAGTCTTTATGTAGCGATTTGTACTTATCTAACAATGGGAGGTCAAGGTTCTGTTTTCTTTTGGGCTTAATTTGGCTAGGATCACATTGAAAATTCAGGATAAAGGTAAGATGAGGATGTGACTATTCATTGACTTTGAACTTTCCTAAGTTAAAAAGCCAAAGCTTCCACTAGGTTGGGGTATATTAGGAAGGACGGTGTTTTAGGGTTTTTATTTATTGTGTTGTTTCTTAGTTTTTGGCTTTGTGCCAGTACTTGAACTTGAAAACAGTGCTTCACATAGTCTTAGAATGTTTGCTCATAGCTGGTGTTACACTGGGTGAGCTTCTCAGGATGGCTTTGAGTATCAATCTCCAAACCTCAGCCTCCTGAGTAGCTAGGATTGTAGTCATGAGCCACAAACACCTGGTTGAGGGCTGGAATTTGTTTCCCTTAAGATGCTAGAAACAGGGGTTGGAGAAATCGATCAATTGGTAGAGTACCGCCAATGAGTGAAAGCCTCAAGTACAAGTTCAAGTCTTGGTCTTGGACAAAAAGAAAGATACTAGGAAGGTGTGCTAGACTAGACCTCAGGACTGACACACAGGCTGGTTTGAATAGGCTCTCAAATGACCAGGTGTGATTCCAAAGTACTTGGGAATCAGAGACAGGAGTATTACGGTTCAAGGCAAGCCCAGGCAAAAGTTAGTGAGACCCCTATGTGAAAAACAAATGAAAAAGTAACAAGAGCTAGGAGAATGGCTCAAGTGGTAGGGTGCTAGCCTAGCAAGTACAAAGTCCTGAGTTCAAACCCCAGTACTGCCAAAAGAAGTTCATCATATACACACACATCCATATTAAGTGGGAATTTTTTTTTGCATTTCCCTTGGGCATTGGCTGATTTCAAGTAAGCCACCAGAGATATATAGCTGCCCCATGAGCTTAAAGCATTGAGTGTGGTGGCTTCCACAGGACTCTTTGCCATTATAATTCAAGTTTTGGCAGTACTAGTATTTGAACTCAGGGTCTTGTGTTTGCCAGGAATCTCAAAGACTCTTCTGTATAGGCTGGCCTTGAACCCCAATCCTCCCAGTCTTAGATTCCCACAAAGCTAGGATTACAAGTGTGAGCCACAGACACCTGGAACCATTGTAATTTTATATATTTCATCTTACCTTGTTAACATGGGTTTGGCAGTGATTTAAATTGCTCTAGCTATCCTCTATGCCAAGTTTTCAATTCAACACTTTGATGACTATTTAATAAATGTTTTATAATTCTCAGTGACATAGTGAACAGCCTTGAGCCTTTAAATCAAATGGCAAAAAAAGTCTTCAGGTAGGAAAAAAAAAATAAGGATTGTATTTCTATTCTTAGGTTAGTTATTACACAGCCACCTGGTTTCACATTAAAATTTGATGATAAATCATTCAATATCAATGATATTAGAAGTTTTGCTGGCCATAACAAATTGCTTGCATGACTAAGAGAAATGACTGCCTCTTGTTCTCTGTCTTTCCCCTAGGAGACTGTGGTTGTGACCCCATAGTCCTATCAAGCTCCTATTCTTCCGTTTCTCCCTTCCTTCCTCCCTCCCTCCCACTCTCCCTCTCTTTTCCTATCTAATTTCTATCTGCCTACTATTCCATTAAAGGGAGAGGGAGAGACTTGAGGGTGGGAGATATTACCCAACTAAAACAATTATCAAGCCAGGCACTGATGGCTTACACCTGTAATCCTACTCAGGAGGCTGAGATCTGAGAATTGCAGTTCGAAGTCAGCCCAGGCATGGAAGTCCATGAGATGTTTACCTCCAATTAACCACTAGAAAACTGGAAGTGGAGCTGTGGCCCTAAGTGTGATAGAGCACTAGCTTTGAGCAAATGAGCTCAGAGACAGCACCCAGGCCCTGAGTTCAAGCCCCACAACTGACCTCCCCCCCAAAATCATCAAATGATGTCATTTCCCAAGATATTGAGACCTTGTAGTCTCCTTTCCTTTTAGTTCAGGAGGGGAGTAGGCCCTCCTTACTAGTTCCTTATTGTGGCACTGAACCAACCCAATGAGTTTTTATTTTCCTTAGAGAATTTGTTCCACTATCGGCAGCTTCCACTCTGTTCTAGACTAAATCACATCCCCTTCAAAATTGTGTGTTAAAGCTCTAACCACCCTAGAGTGACTGGATTTGGAGATGGGGTCTGCAGAGAGCAAATTAAGGTTAAAGGAGGTCATAAGGGTGGGGACCTTATCTGATAGATTAGTGTCCTTTCAAGAAGAAACACCAAAACAAAACACCAGATATTTCTCTCTCTCTCTCCTCTCTCTCTCCTCTCTCTCCCTCTCCCTCCCTCCATCCCTTCCCTCTCTTTCTCCCTCACTCCTTCCCAATCCTCTCTCCTCTCCCCCTCTCCATTTTCCCCTCTTCTTCCATCCATCCTTCCTTCCCTCTCTCTAATGTGGGGACTAGAGACATAGCTCAAGTGATAGAGCATCAGCCATGAGCCAGAAAGCTAAACCAGTAGCAAGAAGCTCTGAGCTCAAACCCGGATACTAACACACACACACACACACACACACACACACACGAGGCCATGTGGCCACACCACAAGAAAGCAGCCATCTGCAATCCAGGAAGCAAGTCCTCACCTTCCAGGTTCCAGAACAGTGAGAAAAATCAACTGCCGTTCAGACCCCCAGTATGTGGAGAGTGTGGTGGTTTGTTATGGCAGCGCTACCACAGAGACTAAGACACGCTGCAACTCCATTCCCTTCCCTTGCACAAGTGTCCACTTTTACCTGGCTTACAAATTCCTCTTCGGAAATTCACAACCCTGAGACAACGACATATTCTCATCACTCCTTGGCAGCAGGAACTGTGAGCTCCTCATACTAAATTCTTTAACAGTTATTCTTTTCAGTCATTATCATGGTTTCTATATTACTCTATCCAATTTTAACACATACATTACTCATGTGGATGACAAATTTTTCAGCTCTGTAAACCATCTTATGTCAATAACTACAATACAAATACCCACTGTATCCTCCAGTGTGAGCACACATGCTCGTGTGCATATTTAACACAAATATTACACTTAACACTGCAATTTCTTTGTTCTTTTTGAACCTATGGAGAGTCATAAATATTTTCATTTATCGATACATATGTATTTCTACATGTATATCTATACATATATGTATCTATCTATACATATAGATAGATAAATGTCAATAAAAGCTGGTAATGACTTTCTTCCCTTCATTTTTATTTGGCATAAGAATGCATTCATGTTGACCTATTTCCAGAAATGTGTTAGCCAAAGAAGAAAGTTGTCAGGTATTGCTTAGTACCCTGATAATACAGTCATTTGTGTTCCTAGGGAGACATAATTCCCACACCTGCCATAGTGCTTTGGGCCAAGCCTTTCTGGGCAAACATTTATAGGGTCACATGTTCATTCTGCCAGCATGTGAAGAGGTGCACAGATGTCTCCTATGTAAGGCATCACAGTAGGTAATGCTAACATGTACAACCTAAGCACATGGTGGGACCATTTATGGGCAGGTGCCAGTTCTACCTAAGCCAGGGAGAATGACCAGATGGCTGCTGAGTAACTTCCTGCCTGTCTTCACACCAGATGGAACTCTGCTAGCAAATATGCATGCCAGTTTCTCTGGACATGCCAATGCACGAATAACTGCCCTCTCTTCCGGCTGTGGTATTTGTATCCTGTCGATTTCCTAACAAATTATTCACCAACCTGGTGGCTTTACACAAGAGATATTTATTCCCCCGTAGTTCTGGGAGCCTGAAGTCCAGGTTGTTGGCAGTGCTATGCTTCTTCTACCGGCTCTACGAGAGAATCTTCCAGCTTTTAGTGGCTCCAGACATTTCTTGATTGAGGCAGCATCACACTAGTCTCTGCTTTCATGCGCATGCACACACACACACACACACACACACACACACACACACACGCATGCACGCACGCACACGCACGCACTCACACATGCCAGTCTTGGGGCATGAACTCAGAGCCTAGGCACTACCCCTGAGATTTTTTTTTGCTCAGGGCTAGCACACTACCACTTGAGCCACAGCTCCACTTCCAGTTTTTGGGTGGTTAATTGGAGATAAAAGTCTCATGGACCTTAGTGCCTAGGCTTGCTTCAATCCTCGATTCTCAGATCTCAGCCTTCTGAGTAGCTAGGATTACATGTGTGATCCACCAGCACCAGACTCATCATCTTCTTTTCTGTATCTCAAACTTCCCTTTCTTTCTCCCAGAAGATCAGTTATTGGATGCAGGGCCAGCTCTAAATCTGAGATAATCTCATCAGAATGTAATTACCTGTATCCACATCAAGTCACAAGTATGGGAAGGAGAGTGTCTAGACTCAGACACATCTTCTGAGAGGACATAATTCAACTCCCTCAAGATTTCTTGTAGTATATTGATGTGTTTCACATTGAAAACATCCCAGATCACTTTCTTTTCCTTTTCTTCATGCCTCATGGACTAGGACCAAAGACTGTCCAATGCATACACAGCCACACTGAGTAAGATTTAACTTGGAAGTATGGAGGGAAGAGAATGTGCAAGTCCTGTGACCTGGGCAATCTGTTAGGTTGGAAATTCCACACTTGCTCTCATTCAATCCAGGAACACAGGGATTATTGTTGCCAAACTATGCATGAGGCTCCTAACAACTCACTCAGCTCATTCAGTAATCTTTGGGACAGGCTCAGATTTGAGGACACAACTACTCATCATGGTTCACTGTCCTCATGAGAAATGTGAACAGAAACAGAGTAGATGACTGCAAAAATGACAGCATTTGAAATGCTCTGCAGCTGAGTGCTGCTGGCTCACATATGTCCTCCTAGCTACTCAATAGACTGAGAGCTGAGGATTGTAGTTCAAAGCCAGCCCAGGGAAGAAAGTCTGTAAGACTCTTATCTTCAATTAATCATCAAAAAAGCTGGATGTGGGGGCTGGGAAGGTGGCTCAGTGGTAGAGCGCTTGCCTTGCATGCCTGAGGCCCTGGGTTCGATTCCTCAGCACCACATAAGCAAAAAGAAAAAAGCCGGAAGTGGCGCTGTGGCTCAAGTGGTAGAGTGCTAGCCTTGAGCTGAAGAGCTGAGGGATGGCGCCCAGGCCCAGAGTTCAGGCCCCACGACTGGACCCAAAAAAAAAAAAAAAAAGCTGGATGTGGAGCTGTGGCTCAAGTGGTAGAGCAGTAGCCTTCAGCACAAAAAGCTCAAGAACAGCACTCAGGCCCCAGTGACTGGTGGAAGGAAAAAAACAAGATATCAAGTGTTACTCATCTATATCTAAAAGCAGGCAAAGAATGATTCATGGTCACTAGGTAGTTTTCCTACTTGTTTGTGTCAAAAAATTGCTTCTCTTGAACAACTTGGGCTTTTGGTGAGTCACTGCAAGCAAAGTGCTAATTCCTGTAACAACAGATTCATTTTGGTTTAAGGTTATAAATACAAAGCAAGGGGAATGGGTTGGAAAGTGCCTTAATGACATCACAGCATAGGATGAGGAGAAAGGATAATTACATTTGTTTTCTCTAGAAAGCCAGTTCTCTCAAGAAAAATACTCTGCTTCACAGATCAGTGCCTTTTTGTATAGTTCTTTTTCCCTACTCTTCCATGCTTCCTCCTGTTTCTAAGGGTAGGGAACGAAATGACCATTTATATTTTAAAGACTATTAGATGATGCTGTTGGGAACAGAGAGTAGATAGAAGTAGAAGAGAGGAAATCGGTTCTGAAAGCAGGCTAAAATGGAGAAACGAATGTATTTCACCTAGATGTCATGTGTCTTAGGATATGCACTTAAGAAAAGAAATGACAGCCAGGTACCAGTAGCTCACACCTGTAATCCCAACTACTCAAGAAGATGAGATCTGCAGATCACAGTTTAAAGCTGGCCAGGGTAGAAAAGTCTGTGAAACTCTTTCTCCGCTTTACCAGCAAAAAGCCAGAAGCGGAGATGTGGTTCCAGTGGTAGAGTGCCAGTCTTGCACAGAAAAAGCTAAGCCAGAACACAATTTTCTGAGCTTAATAACAGCACCACCAACAACAACAACAAAAGCTTTTTTTTAATTATCAAGGTGATGTACAGAGGAGATACAGTTATACAAGCGAGGTAATAAGTACATTTCTTGTGGAACTTGTTACCCCCTCCCTCATTTTCTCCTACTTTCCCACCCCCAACCCCCAAGTTGTACAGATAAATTTTCAGCATATTGTCTATTGAGTATTGCTATTGTATTGGTTCCCTCCTTTTTGAGGGACCAGGCTCAGTGGCTCATACCTGTAATCTCAGCTACTTGTGGGGAGAGTAGAGATTGGGAAGATTGTGATTTAAAGTCTGTCTGGGGGCAGGGGGGAGGGAGGGGGAGTTAGCAAAATCCTCATCTCAACAAAACAAACTGGATGAGGTAGCACTTACTTGTAATGGTAGCTACATAGAAAGCATAGGTAGGAGAATCAATATTCAAGGCCATTCCCAGGCTAAATGAGAGATCCAATCTGAAAAATAACTAAATCAAGAATGTCTTGGAAGTATGGTTCAAATGGTAGAGTACCTGCCTAGCAAGCACAAAGCCCTGAGTTCAATCCTCAGTACTATAAATAAAAGCTTATTGAATAGCAAATCATGGTCATAATCACATATATCTTATTTGTATACATTGTTCAATATTCAGATTGACTTCACCCTCATTATTTAATTTTATCCTCCTGTTCAGAGTGGGTGACACTGTAGATTAAAGGTTGCCAGTCTGGAATGCTGACAGACTTGTCTGTGATTCACAGTCAGCTGAGATAAAAATCCAGCATGACCCACTGCTTAAAGTGTTTCACCCAAGGCCCATTTTTAAAGGCTTAGTCACTCATTTTTCTAACTTTTTATGTTAGGGATTGAATTGTTTTGCCATTTAACAAAGCAATTTATGTATGCAATGCATCTTGATCTGTGTCATTCCTTCAACATCTTCACCTCCCTTCCACCCACCCTTTCCCTTATTTTTCTCAGTTCTGTGGCATCTACAATGCATTCTTTTTTTTGTTTTGGGGTCCGATCGTGGGCCTGAACTCTGGGCCTGGGCACTGTCCCTCAGCTCTTCAGCTCAAGGCTAGCGCTCTACCTCTTGAGCCACAGCGCCACTTCCGGATTTTTTTTCTGCTTTTGTGGTGCTGAGGAATCGAACCCAGGGCCTCATGCATGCAAGGCAAGCGCTCTACCACTGAGCCACCTTCCTAGCCCACTACAATGCATTCTTGCCTGCATTCTACTCATTTCCCACATTCATTCTTCAACCCCTCTCCTCTTCACACACACACACCCTTGCAAGTACCCATTTCCCAGTATTCATTTTGTTAGGATTTGACCTAGTCTTTCTAAAGAATTATACTGTTTGTGTTCTCCATAGATTCTATTATACTTCAGTTAAATCATTTATGCCATCCAGTATGTTTAATTCTAGATTTATAGTTGAGAGTAGTGGGTGAGAACGTTGAAAGGGGTGACATTGATCAAGAGGCACTGTGTTATAAACTGCTCTATTGAATGGCAACTCCTTTGTACAACTACCTAAGGAAAATAAGTCACAAGCCTGTAGTGTCATTGGGAGGTAAAAGAACCTGTGAGGGGCCTAGTAGGAGGAACTTAGGTCAATTGGAATGAATGTTCTTGAAAGAGATATTGGGACCCTGGTCCCTTCTCTTTTCTTTTTTTTTCTTTCTTTTTTTTTGGGGGGGGGATGGTGGTTCTGGGGCTTGAACTCTGGCCTGGTTACTGTCCATGGGCTATTGTACTTAAGGTTAGCACTCTACCACTTCTGGCTTTTTGTGGTTAATTGGAGATAACAGTCTCAGACTTTCCTGCCCTGGCTGGCTTTGAACTAAGATCCTCAGATCTCAGCTTCCTGAGTTGCTATGATTACAGGTGTAAGCTACCAACACCAGCCCTTTTCTCTCTTTTCACTTCACAGCCACCATGAGGTAAGCAGATTCCTCCATCACATGTTCCTGTCATGGTGAACTGTGCTGACATAGGCCCAAAGCAAAGGGGCATGGGGTGGAACCTCCAACACTGTGAGCCAAAATAAACCTTTCCTCCTTATAAATTGATAATCATAGATATTTTGTCATAGTCACTGAAAGCTGATTAACACTCCCACATAGCCTCTTCCTAACCCAGTACATTTTCCTTTTCACAACACTACCTCAAGTCACTGCCAAAGACAGCATGCCAATGAGATTTCAGCTTAACAGAAAAGAAGGCATACACATTTCAAAATACCAAGCCAGTGTCTCACACTTGTAATCCTAGCTTCTTAAGGACACTGAGATCTGAGGATCACAGTTTGAAGCCAGACCAGGCAGGAAAGTCGGTGAGACTTCTTGGGGGGTAAGCACTTAGATTCTTCTTCCTTTTCTTGTAGTGCTGGAGATTGAACCCAGGACCTCAGGCATGCTAGGAAGATGGCTCTAAGCCATATCACCAACCCATTGAGATTCTTATCTCCAATTAACCAGTAAAAAGCCAGAAGTGGAGTTGTAACTCAAGTGGTCGAATACTAGCTTTGAGCGAAAAAGCTCAGGGATAGCACCCAGGTCCTGAGTTCAAGCCTCACTACTCCTCCCTCCCCAGTACACACACACACACACACACACACACACACACACACACACACACACACACACACACATCACATGCCAAACCAATCCTGTTCTCTAGGAACCAGATGAAGTAGCAGCCCTGTATTTCTACATTGTGCAGTAAAGGATTAACTCAACAAGTTTGAGTTGTACAAACATTGCACACTTCTAAGAAAGATTTGCTTCTCCCTCCCCACCAGGCTCCTGAGAAATATTCCGCCCTTGAAATATTCCATCTATTAAAAGTGTCCTCATTCATCTGAGATCTTGGCCACATCAGTGTAGGAGATCAGAGAAACTTATAGACCTTTCAAGGACACTGGGAGCTAGGAACTAAGTAGCTAAGTCAGATACAGAAGTACTCTCTGCCTATGTAACAGACCTTCATTAAAAACCCTTGACACTATGGCTCAAGTCAGCTTCCCTTGTTGACACACAAGATTGCTGGGAGAATTAAGTACTGTGCATAAGATCCCATTGGGAAAGAACACTGGAAGCTCATACCTGCTCACTGCTAGACTCCACACCTTTTTCCATTGCTGTATCCTTTGACTGTGATAAACCAGAAGTGTGAATCTAATAGCTTTGCTGTGCTCTGTGAGTCCTTGCAACAAATCATTAGGCACCCAGGTGACCTTGGAGAACCATCCAAAAGCAGTTGTGATGCTTGGGTGGGGAAGCACCAGCAGAAGGGGTATAGGGCTAAAGAAGAGGGTAAATGGGGATGAATATAGTCCATGTAAAAAACAGAAACAGGAAATCTATTGAAACTGTTTTAATAAAGGAGACAGAGATAGGAGAGTGCAGAGTGGGATGGGTTGATTGGTGTATACTGAATACATGTGTGGAAATATAATACATATATGCATAACCTCCTTATACAACTAGTATATGCTAATTCTACAAACGCAACCATGATTATGCCATAGGTCATTTGTAAGGCTGAAATGGGCAAGAGGTGCAGGTCAGTGGCAGAGACTAGGTCTAGCATACATGAGTCCCTGGGTCTAACCCTCACACCTAAAATGTTACAAAAATAATGCAAAGCCAGATGGTGGTGGCTTGCATCTATAATCCTAGCTACTCAGGAGGCTGAAATCTGAGGATCGTGGTTCAAAGCCATCCTGGGCAGGAAAGTCCATGAGATTCTTATTTCCAATTAACCACCAGCAAACTGGAAGTGGTGTTGTGGCTCAAGTAGTAGAGTGCTTGCCTTGAGCTGAAGCGCTCAGGGCAGCGTCCAGGCCCAGAGTTCAAGCCTTATGACTGACAAAAAAAATGCAAAAAAAAAAAAAAAAAAAGATCTGGAAAGTTGTCTGTAAAACAAAATCATATTCTTCTGCTCTCATCACCTGTCCAAATCCAGGAATCTGGAATGTGGCCTTAACCCACTGCTCATGCTGCTGAGCCTACATAGTAGTGTCTTCTCATGGGCTCCTTGTGCCCATGTCTCCCTGTTCTACCCACAAATCCTCTGTGCCCTCCGTCTACAAAATCAGGGACTGTCCTCTATGACAACTTGACCAGGAGACAGAGACAGAGTCACTATAAAGCAGCAGAGAAGCAAATAATACTATGTCACATCTCTGGTTTCTGATGAATTGTTCTAAGAAAGAGCACTGCTGTCCCTGATTGATATCCCATGTGTCATGAGTGACCTATGTCAGAAACATAGCCAATATTGTTTTTGCTTTTCAAGTCAGCTAGTTAGGCAGTCTCTCTACCAGTTGAGCCATGATTCAAGCCTTTTTGTTTCTTTTATTATTTTTGGAATAGAGTCTTATATCTGCTTGGGCTACCCTGGACTGTGATTCTCCTACTTTTGCTTCTTGAGTAACTGAAATAGCAGGTACATGCTACCATGCACAGCTTACTATCTTTAAGCAGGTATACAAAAGAGTTGTCACTCAATAAAAGCAGTTTATGAATACAGTGCCTTGTGATCAATGTCACCCCTTTCAACATTCTTACACGGCCCCCCAAACCACCCCTTACCTCACTTTTCTTAATTTTTAGAATATGTATTGAACTTTTTGCCATTTAACAAAGTAGTTTATTTATGGAATGTGCCTTGATCTGTATCAGCCCTTCAACGTCTTCACTTCCTTCCCTTATTTTTCTTAATTTTGTGGTATGTACAATGAATTCTTGACTGTATTATCTCCCCTGCCCCCTTCATTTGTCTACTCCTCTCCCCTTGGCTCTATTCCCCCTCTTGCAAGATCCATTTCCTGGTGCAAATTTTGTTGTGCTTTGACTCAGTCTTTCTAAAGAGTTATACTATTTGAGATCCCCAGAGAGTCTATTTTACTTGAATTAATTCATCTGTAGCTGCTTGAATAACACCCAGTGTTTTTACATATGGATTTATAGGCCCATTCTAGCTACCACAAAGAGAGCTCAAATAGTGCAATTTTCTTTCTTTTTGACTAGGGATGATAATGCTGGGGTTTGAACTCAGGGCCTGTGTGTTCTACCTTAGTTATTTTGCTCAAGGCTGGTGCTCTACCCCTTGAGTCACAGGTCCACTTGATCCTTAATTCTATTGCTAACTGCCCAGGGTCTGACCCTGAGTTCAAGCTCCAGTACTGGCACACACACACACACACACACACACACACACACACACACACACACACACACACCACACCACACACACACACACACACATTAATTTAAAAGATAAATAAACAGGCCTTTTCTGGCTTTTACCTTTGTTTATGCCAAATGCACCATAACTCCTGTCCCCAACCCTTACTGCCCCCAACACACAAAACACACTAATCTGTAAAAAGCAGTTTTCTGTTTTCTAGGTCTAAATCACTTCCACGAAGTGTTTCCAGATTATCTTGCCTACCACTAGAGAAAGCAATGGATTATCATTGCTTCTTTAGCGACAGCCTCTGGTCGGCTTGTAAGGCAAGCACTTTCTTAACACTTGAAATCCCCAGGGCCCTCCATAACATGGCACTTAAAAAAAAAACATGAATCAGAACTATATCCAGGCCCCATACACTTTTTTTTTGTCGATCCTGGGACTTGAACTCTGGGCCTGGGCACTGTCCCTCAGCTCTTCAGATCAAGGCTAGTGCTCTACCACTTGAAATACTGTGCCACTTCTGGTTTTCTGGTGGTTTATTGGAGATAAGAGTCTCACAGACTTTCCTGCCTGGGCTGGCTATGAACTATGATCTTCAGATCTCAACCTCCTTAGTAGCTAGGATTACAGGTGTGAGCCACTGGTACCCAGCTACATTCTTGATTAGAGTTCTCCAAAAGAAAAGTCAATTAGTAGCCACTGGGTTGTGTACAGCAGAAGTAGGCCAGATGAGGAACTGATGTAGGAATCAGACCCATTATCCTGAACATGGGCTGATTGTGCAACCTTGTAATGTTTTTAACAATACACATATTTGGGTAATTACAATGATAATTTGGAATCCCTGGGTTCTATGTAAGTGTATTGCACACATTTGAGAAGAAGTAATCTCAAATTGGTGTATTGATAAAGGAGGAGTGGGTAAAGGGGGGAGGTGTCAAAAGGGTGGAAGGAAGGGTGAACAAGTGCAATCATGCTATTCAGTATATACTATGTGGAAAATGACCTTGTGTAACTTGTGAGTGGGGATGGGAGGGGAAAACTGGGAGAAAGTAAAGGAAGGGGTGAGACTGTCCAAAAAAAAAAGAAATGTACTTATTACTTGACTTATGAAATGGTATTGATCACATTACTTGCTTCAAGCCAGAAATCACTTGATTTCTCTAACTGCCCAAAGGCCATCTGGCCTGCTCTTTGCTGCAAAAGGCAAGCCTTAAAGCTTCTTAAGAGAATGATGTTCTCCCCTACTAATGTAATAAAACAGTTTTGGTTACTAAAGGCTGGTAATTAAGGTGTAATTTACCTAAATCAACAAATTTATTGGAGTAACTCCTCTTTTTATGCTTCCCCTATACAGTTCTTAGTGACATTTTTAGAATTTACTACTCTAAATCCAGAGATCCATTTCTCTCTCTTTCTCTCTCCCTCCCTCCCTCCCTCCCTCCCTCTCTCCTTCTCCCTCTTTCTCTCTCCCTCTCTGTCTCTCTCTCTCTCTCTCTCTCACACACACACACACACACACACACACACAGTGCCCCCCCCAATAGCCTGAACTCAGGGCCTGGCACTCTTCCTTGACTTTTTCACTGAAGGCTAGTGCTCTACCACTTGACCCACACTTCCATTTCTGGCCTTTTCCTAGTTAATTGAAGAGTCTCACAGACTTTCATGCCCAGGCTGACTTTGAACCATATGCCTCAGATCTCAGCCTCCTCCTAAGGATTAGAGGTGTGATACACCAGCACTCAGCTTGTTCTGTCTTTTCTAGAAAACCTTATTATTGTCTAAAAAGTATCAAAGCATCATCTTTGGTCATTTTGTTGGACTTCATTGTTTTGTAGAGATCCTTATACACTTGAGAAATTAATAAAACTTAATTTAAATTTCTTTTCCTTTTAAAAAATTATTATTGCTAAGTTACTGTACACAATTGTTTCAATTCCAGAAGTTGGGATATTTTTAACTTTTAATTTTTAAAAACGAATGACTGCTTTCCTCTCTCTTTTTTTTGCTAGTCCTAGGGCTTGAACTTAGGGCCTGGGCACTGTCCCTGAGCTTCTTTTGATTAAGGCTAGCACTCTACCACTTGAGCCACAGTGCCACTTCTGACTTTTTCTGTTTATGTGGCACTGAGGAATTGAACCCAGGGCTTCATGCATGCTAGGCAAGCACTCTACCGCTAAGCTAGATTCCCAACCCCTGCTTTGCTCTTGAAAATCTTGTAGTAAGTTAACCCCTAGATCCAGCCACACAGCCCACATGAAAACTAAGGGAATAAAAGACATCTGTTTCCTCTATGTGTCTAAGTCCAAATGGCATAAACTTCTGTATTGGATAGCTCTTTATGTGTTTTCTAAGGCTTTCAGACTCACAAAGAAGAGATTATTAAGTGTTAGCCTTGGCTGATATGGGAGTTTTTATTGTGCCAAATATGTCATTTAGGTGAATTGAATTCTTCAATCTCAAAGGGAAATAGTATATCTGTCAGTTTTTATTTATTGTTTCTTTTAATACCACATCTTAAAAGCCAGGAAACAAGCTGGGTGCTGGTGGCTCATGCCTATAATCCTCACTACTCAGGAGGTTGAGATCTAAGATCATGGTTCAAAACTAGCCTGGGCAGAAAAGTCCACATGAAACTCTTATCTCCAATAAACTTCTCAAAAAAGCCAGAAATGGTGCTGTCACTCAACTGGTAGAGGGCTAGCATTGAGCATAAAGAGGCTAAGGGACAATGCCCAGGCCCTGAGTTCAAGCCCCAGGACTGACAGAAAAAAAAAAAAAAAAAACAAAGAAAAGGAAAAAAAGCCAGGTACCAGTGGGTCACACCTGTAATTCTAGCTGTACAGAATCTAAAAATCCAAGAGGTTTTTTTAAATCTCTAATTGACCAGCACAAAGGCAGAAGTGAAAGTGTGACTCAAGTGGTAGAGTGCAAGCCTTGAGCAAAAAAGCTAAGGGATAGCACCCAGCCTCTGAGTTCAAGCCCCAGGACCAGCACAGAAAAAAATGCCACATCTTGCTTTGCATGTTTATTAACTTCATTAAAGATCTTCTTCATGAACACATCCTTAAAAGAAAATTAGGGCTCCATCAGGACACTACAGTGCCTCCTAGAGAGTGCCCTCCCTGCTAGTTGTTTTCCTTCCATTGGACACAGCTTCTAAGGGGTAGAAAAACAAACTAATGCCTTCCACCAGCTTTTGCATCCAAGCAACAGTGGCAGTAAATGTCTAACCTGCTGACAAATGTGCTTCATAAGAATCAATCCTTACCTTGAGCAGTGGAAAAAATAAACATGATAATCCAAAAGTGTCTGGTGCAATCACAGGAACCTGGAGCCATCTGGTCAAGACAAAAATAAATCAGAAATAAAGCCTGCATGAATCTCCAGAGACCCTGGGGACCAAATTAACATGACTCAGATTGAAGAGCAGAGAAAACTGGCAGAAGCAACCATTGAAATGACTTTAATTAACACACGTGGTGCAGAGGTCTTTTAGGACAAAATGTCTTATATTGTTTGGGGCTAAAACTTAAGCAATAATTTGAAAGTTCTCCATCTTTATAAAGACAAATGAAACCACATATTGATTGATTGGAGGATATGCTCTTGGTAGGCCTAATAGAGAAACACAATAAAACAAAACAAAAATAGAAATGTCACTGAATTGATCTTCAAAAGCCAGATGACTGGGCTGGGAATGTGGCCTAGTGGTAGAGTGCTTCCCTAGCATGCTGAAGCCCTGGGTTTGATTCCTCAATACCACATAAATAGAAAAAGCCAGAAGTGGTGCTGTGGCTCTAGTGGTAGAGTGCTAGCCTTGAGCAAAAGAAGCTCAGAGACAGTGCCCAGGCCCTGAGTTCAAGCCCCAGAAGTGGCAAAAAAAAAAAAAAAAAAAAAAGCCAGAGGGCTCAATTGAGCCAAATCATTCTGCTGTCTTGTGTGAAGAAAGCCAGTATATTTACCCAGGCATCATGACTATAATCCTAAATGCTTGGGAGGCTAAGATCAGAAGGATTTCCATGCAAGGCCAACCCAGGCAAAAAAGTTCAGAAGACCCCATAATTAACCAGTAGCTGGGCACAGTGGCATGCACCTGTCTTTGCAGCCAGATGGGAGGCTGCGATCAGGAGCATTGCAGTTCTAGGGCAGTTTAGGCAAAAAAGTTCATGGGACACTTAGTGGAAGAAGCTAGGCATGGTGGTTTCATCCTAGCTATGCCAGTAGTGTAAATAGATGGATCATGGTCCAGGCAAAATTTAGACACTACATCAAAATAATCAGTGTTGGAAAGGGCTAGAAGTGTGGCTCAGCAGTAGAATCCCTGCCTAGCAAGCATGAGGCCCTGATTTCAAAACCCCAGTACCAGAAGTAAAGGCATGTCTCAAGTGATAGAGCTCCAACCTTAAGCAAGAAAAGCCAAGTGAGAGCACAGGGCCCTGAGTTTGAGCCCTAGAAACAGTACCAAAAAGGCCACTATACTTCACTTTGTGGATTCCATGTAGGCCCATATGTTTATATAAGCATAAGGCTACAGACTGAACAAATCACAATTCTGCAATAATTTGGATATGATTCTACTAAGAAATTACTTGCTGTTTATCTGAAATTCTAATTTAAGTAAGCAATGTATTTAAGTGGATGGTATAGACACATATATTATGTAAAATATTTTTATATATTATAATATTATATATACTATATTATACTTACATTGTGTATATTATATTGTTACTATATATTTATATTATATATACATGGCAATCTATTGTGGAAATTAGTGAAGACCACCCAAATGAGAACAACAGCTTATTCATTCAGAGCTTGCTCTATATAGCAAGGAAGTCAGCTACAATCACTTGCACTTAGCAAATGCTTCCAAGGCAAGCAGGAAGTAGGAAACATAATGGTAAAAAGGGATGCTTCTAGTGGGACCTGATCCGTGGCTACTGGCCTGGAGAAGCTGAAAGCAGTTAAATAGAAGCCAGCATCCAAGTGGAGGTGTTCTCTGTGATTGGCTGGGAGGACAGATTTGGCTTTCTTTCTTTCTTTTTTTTTTTTGGGGTGGGGTCCTGTCGTGGGGCCTGAACTCTGGGCCGTGGGCGCTGTCCCTCAGGTCTTCAGCTCAAGTCTAGCACTATACCACTTGAGCCACAGCGCCACTTTCGGCTTTTTATTTTTTTTTCTGCTTATGTGGTGCTGAGGAATCGAACTAAGGGCCCCATGCATGCAAGGCAAGCGCTCTACCACTGAGCCACCTTCCCAGCCCAGATTTGGCTTTCTTTACTTTATATTGTGTTGAAAGCTGGGACAAGAAATAGAGGAGCCAGCAGTTATTGATATAAATCCTTAATGGTTCTGAACCAACTCTTCCAGAGATTCTGGTTTGCATTCTGAAAGCCAACTGCTGCAGAGGTGGTAGCATAGCCTGCAAGACAGGTTACAATAGAGGTGATGGATGATTGGGCAAAGGGTCTGGGTTGACATGTCTCCAAAGATAACCTACAAATGGCTAACATCTACATAGAATGTTGCTTGACACAGTCGTTAGAGAAATACAAATCAAAACCACAAACTATTACTTCATACAAACTAGGAGGAGGACATGGGGAGTTGTAGATCAACAGTACAATTTTCCAGAAGGATAAAAGAAATAGGTTTTGAGGGTTAAAGGCATAGCTCAGGTGGTAGAGCATCAGCCAATGACCAAAAGTATCTGATACAGGTCCAACACCAGTGTTGGACCAAAACAAAAAAAGAAATATGTTCTGAGACCTGTTACAGAGTCAATACTAATGTTTGGCATATTTCAAAATATACTATGGGGATGAATCTCAAGTGTCTAATCCTAAAACCTGGTAGGTATACAAAGTGATGACAGGTAAGCTAGGTGATAATTTAAGTCAATTATTAATGAATATGATTAGGATTTTGTCATGATTTCATGATCACGTTAATTGATATAACCAGCTGAGCACCAGTGGCTCACACCTATAATTCTACCTATTAAAAGGCTGAGATTTAAGGATCACAATTTGAAACCATCCTGTCTCACAGACAAATTTGTGATACTCTTATCTCAATCAACCAGCATAGTCACAAGTGGAGGTGTGCTCTAAGTAGTAAAGTGCCAGCTTTGATTCATCAAAAACTAAGGGCATGGGGCCCTGAGTTCAAGCCCAGTACTGGCATTCAAAAAAGGGAATCTATGAAGAATTACTCATTACATTTATACCAAAGTAATTGCAGGTATGAAGTTCTGAAAAAATTAAATAGTACTTGTGTGGTAAATGTGTGTGTGTGTGTGTGTGTGTGTGTGTGTGTGTGTGTGTGTGTGTGATCATGAGACTGGGGGGGATAAGGGGAAAGAGAGAGTAAGAATAGTGGAACATGACTGTGGCAAAGAACAGAACAAGGACTTGCTATATCAAGTAATGGGCCAACACACCTGGGTGACCTCACTTTGTAACAACCTGCTCTCTGAAGCAGGTTGTTCAATCAAAGCACACTCTCCTGTGACAGCATACTTATAAAGATGTTTATTTACCTCATACTATTAGCAAATCCCTTAGAAAAATGTAGCCCCAGTGACCTAACTCCCTTGCACTAAGCCCCACCTCTTGAAGGTTCCATCACCTCGATGACACCACACCAAGCTTCCAGCAAATAAACCTTTGGGGAGTAAACCAAAGCCAAACCACAGCAGTTACCATAGAGAAAAGAAATCAAAGTAGAGATCCAGATAATAAAACTGGCCTCAGAAGAGAAAGAGAAAATTGAAAAAACATTTCAAGCCAAAATAGGAGAGCCACAGGAGATAAAAGATAAGATTCCAGCTTGCAAGACTCAACACAGAAGCATCCTAGGCATGAAGAACTAGGCAGGACTTGTCAAGCTAGTGTTTTTCTTATTGTTGATTCGAAGTCTCAGCTAGATAATCACTGTTTTTAAAAATCTGTTTGAAAGTGCTCTTTGGAGACACCTCAAAGTCACCAGCATGCACAAATAGGGCCCTGAGTGCCAGCTAACTTCACTTCAAACACTCTTCTGCACTAATCTTGTGGAGGAGTGCTATAGCTGTATTCTTCCCCAACAACAAAAAGAAACTGCTGTATAAAAATGTTTTCAAGGAGCCATGCACTGCTGGCTCAGGACTATATAATCCTAGCTCAGGAGGCTGAGATCTGAGGATTGAGGTTCAAAGCCAGCCTAGGCAGGGAAATACAAGTGATTTGTATCTCCTATTAACTACCAAAAAGCAGTAAGTAGAGTTGTGATTAAAGTGGTAGAGTCTTAGCCTTGGGCAAAAAAAAGCTTAGGAACAATGCCCAAGCCCTGGGTTCAAGGCCCAGGACTGGTAGGCGTGCATGCGCACGCGTGCATGCACACAGACACACAGACACACATACACACCACGTCTCCTAGGTGGGATGCCAGTGGCTTCTGCCTATAATCCTAGCTACTCAAGAGACTGAGATCTGAGGGTCAAGGTTCAAAGCCAGCCTAGCAGGAAAGTCCATGAGACTCCTCTCCTCTAAACTACAAAACAAACCAGAAGTGGAACTGTGGCTCGAGTATTAGAGTACTAGCTGTGATCAAAAAGGAAGGAAGGAAGGAGGGAAGGAAGAAAGGGGGGAAGGAAGAAAGGAAGAAAGGAGGGAAGGAGGGAAGGAGGAAGGAGGAAAGGAAAGAAGGAAGGAAGGAAGGAAAAGAAAAGAAAAGCTTGGGGACAGCACTCAGGCCCTGAGTTCAAGTCCAGGACCATGCACACAAAAATGATTTCTAGTAGGTGGGGGCATGGCTCAAGTGGTAGAGCATCAAATATTGATAGGTAGAGGGAAAGCATCAAATATTGAGTTTAATTCTTGGTCTCAAAAATGTTTTCCAGGCCAGGCAATTATGGATCGCATCTATAATTTTAGCTACTCAGAAGACTTAGATCTGAGGATTATGATTTAAAGCCAGTACTGGCCAAAGAAGTCTGTGAGATTCTTATCTCCAATTAACTATCAAAAAGCTAGAAGTAGAAGTGTGGTTCAAGTGGTAGAACACCAGCCTTGACAGAAAATGCTAAGCAACAGCGTCCAGGTGTTGAGTTCAATCCCTAGTTGTTGGCACAACGAATAAAATAAAAATAAATAAATAAATAAAAATTCCAAGAGCTGGGAATAAAGCTGAATGGCACAGTGCTTGCTTAGCAAGGACGGGGTTCCATTTTCTGCACTACTAAAATGTATTTAACATTGTAGTTCTATTGTCTTCAAAGGGGTGAAAACATATGTGCATACAAAACTTGTATTTCAATGTTTATAAGCAGCACTATTTTCACAATAGACAAATGGAAGATCCAAACTAAATAGACACAAATTGATAAACAAGTAAGCAGCATTTGACTTAGCCATGCAATAGAATATTATTCAGCCATTACAAAAATCAAAGTGCTAGCCAAGTGCAGTTTGCTAAGCCAAACTGGACTGACTAAGCCTTCTGACTCTGATCTCCAATTCACCAGCAAAAAGCTAGACATGGAGGATTGTATCAAGTGGTATAGTTTTAAAAATAAGCTGAGCTATAGTAAATAATGCTGCAATAAACATAGTTGTGCTGGTAGCTTTAGTGTGGTCTTGTTTGTAAACATTTGGGTAAATGCCCAAATCAGTAGATGAATGGATCAAGAAAATGTGGTATATATACACAATGGAATTCTATGCCTCCATCAGAAAGAATGACATTGCCCCATTTATTAGGAAATGGAAAGATTTGGAAAAAATTATATTAAGTGAAGTAAGCCAAGCCCAAAGAAACATAGGTCCCATGGTTTCCCTCATTTGCAATAGTTAGTATATGTATGAGTCAAGCAGAAAAGGTCAGATAAGGTGATGTTAGGAAAATGAACCCTAAGATATGTATTTAAATTTTTTTCTTTCATGCATTTGTTTCTAACGCATTTATATGATTATTTCTTTGTTGCTTTGTATCCTTCCCCCACAGTATAACCGCTGCTTTCACTGTATTTGATGTCAGTATAATTTGTGGAGGGGAAGGGGAAAAACAAATCGTTTAAATAAGGATACAGGTGGACCCATTACAACAATGAGATGTACAAGTTGTCATGTCGAAAACGAACTTTACAACTTTGATGGGGGGTGGAGGAAGGCTTGGAAAGGATGGGAAGGGGAAACAAAGGAGGAGGCTACAATGCTTGATAAGAAATGTACTCATTATCTTGCCCATGTAATTGTAACCCCTCTGTACAGTTTTTTCACAATTTAAAAAAAAAAATAATAAGCTGAGCAAGCCAAGCACCATAGCTCACTCCTGTAATCCCAGATACTCAGGAGATTGAGATCTGAGGATCATGATCCCAAACCAACTTATGCAGGAAAGACTGTGAAACTCTTACCTCCAATTAACCAGAAAAAGCTGTAAGTAGAGCTGTGGCTTAAGTGGTAGAGTGCTAGCCTTGACCAAAAAGCTCACGGGCAATACCCAAGCCCTGAGCTCAAGCCCCAGCACCAGCACACACAAACAATAGCTGAGCCAGAGCTAGAAGCCCTGAGTTTAAGCTCAGTAAAACCAGGGCAAGTCTCAGGTGGTGATGGTCCCAAAGCCACCAAAGTTCTGGCAAATACATGGTTCTAGACTTCACCACAAGTTCCAAATGAAAGTGGGGAGTTTGGAGACCCTCACATGCATCTGTAGCCTGTGTATGCATGTATATATGTATATATGTATGTATGTACGTAAGTGTGTGTGTGTGTCCTTTGTATGTGGTAGTGAGGCTTGATCTCAGTTTCCTCAGAAGGTAGGATTACAGGAATGAACCACTGGCACCCAGCTAAGTCTGTATTTTTTGTACTGGGACTGGGCTTAATCTCATAGTCTGGGCATTGTCCTTTTGCTTTTCCTCTCAAGGCTGTTTCTCTACCACTTTAACCACAGCTCCACTTCCAGCTTTTTGCTGGTTAATGGAGGTAAGAGTCTCATGGAATTTTTTTTGCCAGTGTTAGCCTCAACCAATAATCCTCAGATATCAGTCTCTTTGGTAGCTAGGATTACAGGCAGGAGTTACCAGTGCTCAGCCAGCTAGAAATATTTTTCTCTAACCACCCTAGACTCCTTGATTAAAGCCCCAGGAATTAAATTTACAAAGAGAAAAAAATTATGTCCAAACTTATACATAGGAATCTCACCAAGAAGGGAAATCCAAGATCCATAGATGATGGAACTTAGAAACCACAGTTGGCTAAGCAAAGGAAAGTGAGCTTGGGCCTAGGTTTCTGATAGGAAGAGGTGTGTAAGAAGGTAAGTAAATAAGCTGTCTCAACAGGCACCAGTGGTTCATGCCTGTAATCCTAGCTATTCAGGAAGCTGAGATATGAGAATCAGTTTGAAGTCAGCCTCGGCAGGAAAGCCAGAAGCATACCTCCAAAAAGCCAGAAGCATAACTATGGCCAAGTGGTAAAGCAGTAACTTTGAGCACAGAATTTCAAGGACAGTGCCCAGGGCCTGATTTCAAACCCCAGAACCTGAAAAAAAAAAAAAAAAGAGTTGTCTCAAGCAGGCTGCCGACAGTTCACACCTGTAATCCTAGCTACTCCAGTGGCTAAGAACTGAGGATTGCAGTTCAAAACCAGCCCACGCAGGAAAGTCTGTGAGATTCTTATCTCCAGTTAGCCATCAGAAAAGCCAGAAGTACAGCTCTGGCTAAAGTGATAGAGTGTTATCTTTGAGGGAAAAAAAGCTCAGAGACAGCACTCAGGCCCTGAGTTCAAGTCCCAGGATTGGCACAAAAACATTGGTGAGCTGGGTGCCTGTGGCTTGCACCTATAATCCTAGCTACTCATGGTTCATAGCCAGCCCCGGCAAGAAAGTCAATGAGACTCTCATCTCCAATTAACCACCAGAAAACTGGAAGTGGTACTGTGGCTCAAGTGGTAAAGTGCTAAGCTTGAGCTGAAGAGCTGAGGGACAGCGCCCAGGCCCAGAGTTCAAGACCCACAACCAACAACAACAACAAAAAAAACATTGATGAGCACACAGAAGTTAATCAGTTAATAAAAATTGTCACTGGGAGTAGATCTTTTCCTGGTTAAGAGACACTATCACAAATGGAAATTTCCTTTACAAAATGAGAAAATTGTACTCTAGTTTTAGTCAGTTAGGGGGAGATAAATCGTTTTTCCTGTTTCTGCAGGATCTCCAATGCCTTTAGCTCAAAATACCCTTGTTAGTCAGCTTTCCATCACTGTGATCCAATACCTAAATTCATCATGGGAAAGGGTAGAGACTGGTGACTCACTCCTGTAATCCTACCTACTCAGGAGGCTGAGATCTGAGGATCTATGTTCAAAGCCAAGTGGGGCAGACAAATCTGAGAAACATTTGTCACCAATTAACCAGCAAAAAGCCATAAGTGGATTTGTTACTCAAGTACTAGAATATCAGCCTTGAGCAAAAAAAAGGCAAGCTAAGAGTACAAGGCCCCGAGTTTAAGCCCCAGTCTGAGCATACACATACACACACACACACACACACACACACACACACACACATCACCATAAAGGATGAAAGATTGCTTCTCACAATTCATGGTTGGTTGGCCTCTTGCTTTGAGGCCTGTGGTCAGATAGTACTCTGTGAGCTGCTCACCTCATGGTGGCCAGGAAGCAAAAGGAGACAGGAAGAAGAGAAGCTAAGTATCCCAATATCCCCTTCAAGAGCATATTCCCAATGTCTTAACTTCTTTACCCTAAGCCTTACTCCCAGTAATACAGAGGGCTGCCAACCAAGCCTTTAACTCATAAGCCTTTGATGGGACGCTTAAAATCTGTTATGGTATGAATATATAAGGTTCCCCAGAGCTTCATGTGTTGAACACTTGGTTCCCTAGGTAGTGACATTGTTTAGGGAGATTGTGGAAACATTATGAGGCAAAACCTAACTAGAATATGTAGGTAACTGGGGTAAGTCCTTGGGAGTATTTTGACCCTGGCAACTTTCTGTCCCTCTGCTTCCTGTCTTAGGCCTCCACCACAATATTCTGCCCAGGCACATGAAACAAAGCAACTATGTATGGACTGGATCCTCTGAAACCATAAGTCAAAATAAATCTTTCCTCCCTCAAGTTATTTCTTTTAAGTCTTTGGTTACAGCATTAAAAAATAGAACTAATAAAAGATATAAATTATAATCCTTACAAAAGAGATTTATTTTAGTGTGCCATATGCTGGCATCCTTCCTAGCTTTCAGAACTGTGAGAAATAAATTTCAGTTGTGGATAAGCTACCAGTTTATAATATTCCATTACAACAAGTATATTGTAAGAAAAAACAACCTCAAATCAATGTCATTTACAATCAAAGACACAAAATTTTCATGCTTCAAATGCAACAATGTACTAACCAAACAAAATATACAAGGAAGATACCCATATACCCATATTTATTGCAGCTCTGTTCAGAAGGACCAAGCTGTGGGATGAGCAGAGGTGCTCAACAATTGATGAATGGATTATAAAATATAGTAATGGATGTATATATACATATACATATACATATATATGCATACATAAAGAAAAATGGAATATATCATCTTAGGAAAATGAATGGAACTGGAAAGAGTATCACGTTGAGTGAGATAAGCTAATCTCAAAAAGCTAAATACCAGCTGGACACTGGTAGTTCATACTTGTAATCCTAGCTACTCAGGAAGATGAGATCTGAGGATCGTTATTCAAAACCAGCCTTGACAGAAAAGTCTCTGTGACTCTTATCTCTGATTAACCAGCAAATAGCCAGAAGTGGAACTGTGACTCAAGTGATAGAGCTCCAGCCTTGAGCAAAAAAGCACAGTGAGAGATCGAGGCCCTGAGTTCAAGCCTCAGTATCTGCACATGAGCACGCATGCACACACACAGAGTGCCAAATATGAATATATTTTCCCTCTTCTGTATGATCTAGGCCAAAAATTATCATGATAATGATGATCATGGTGATGATGATGATAATGATCATGATGATGGGATATGAATGTAAAAGGGAGGGAATGTGTCTTGGAGGATCAGTGGGAAGAGAAAGGGGAAAAGAAAGTAAACTGAGGGGTGCAAAACGTGCATTATGTGCATATGGATGTGTGTGCATATATATATATATATGAAGAGCATAATGGAATTCACAAACACTGAAAAATCAGAGAGGAGGGGTATGAGAATATAATTGAGGGTATGAATAGCTCAGAAAAGATCTATGTCCACACAAAAACTTGTATGGAAATACTCATACATTTGTCATCGCTTCAAACTGGAATTAGTTCAAACATCCATCAGCAGGTGAACAGATAAATTATGAACCAAATGAAACATCCATCACTAATGCAAACATCCAAAATCCAAAATGCTCCAATTTCCAAAACATTTTGAACACCAACAAGATTCTTCAAGTGAAAAATTCCACACCTGAATCCTATGTAATATGAGTCTATAAGAACACAAGCACACTAAAAATATTGTATAAATTATTTTTGGACCATTTGTATAAGATGTATATGGAGGGGCTGGGAAGGTGACTCAGTGGTAGAGCACTTGCCTTGCATGTGTGAGGCCCTGGGTTTGATTCCTCAGCACCACATAAGCAAAAAGAAAAAAGCCAGAAGTGGTGCTGTGGCTCAAGTGGTAGAGCGCTAGCCTTGAGCTGAAGAGCTGAGGGACAGCGCCCAGGCCCAGAGTTCAGGCCCACAACCGGACCCCCTTCCCCCAAAAAAGATGTATATGGAACGTTAATAGATTTTGTGTTTGTTCTGGATCCTATCTCTCAAATATCTCATTACGTATACACAAATATTCCAGAATCTAAAAAAAAAATCTGAATTCTGAAACATTTCTGGTTCTATTTCAAGTAAGGGATATTAAACCTATGTATCCTTACAATGAAGTATTACTCAGCAAATAAAAAGAAACAAACTAAAAGATACTAATATAACCATAAAAAATAAATTATTGATACATGCAATAGCTTAAGTGAATCTTAAAATAATAAGCTGCTTATCTAGCTACTCAGGAAGTTGTGATCTGGGAATCAGGGTTCAAAGCCAACCTGGGCAGACAAAATCTGTGAGACTTATCTCCAATTAAATAGCAAATAAAACTAGAGTAGAGGTATGGCTCAAGAGGTAGAGCCCCAGCTATGAATGAAATAAACTGCCCCAAGATCATAAGGCCCTCAGTTAAAGCCCCAGTACCTTTAATTTTTTTTTTATTAAAGGGAAATAGACAGGCACTGGTGGCTCATGCCTGTAATCCTCTCAGGAGGCTGAGATCTGAGGATCTCAAAAGCCAGCCAGGGCAGGAATGTTTGTGAGACTCTTATCTCCAATTTATCACCAAAAGCCACAGGTGGAGCTGTGACTCAAGTGGCAGAGTGCTAGCTTTGAACAACAGAAGCTCAGAGAGAGCACTTAGGCTACCTAGGCTCTGAGTTCAAGCCCAGTACCAGTGTTGGTGTGTGTGGGGGGAAAGGAAATAAGATTGATAATGAAGTTTTTGCATATGGTGGGTGCCCTTTCTCTGGGTAGGGACCAAGCTGACATAACCAATGAATTGTGTTCTAATTACCTGGACAAATTCTTTTCTGTGTAAGTTATTGATCTAATTAAGTTCATTTGTGTATGCCAGTGCTTACTTTTAGGGTTTGCTTATTTCCTCTCATACTTTCATATTTACTTTTGTGTTTGACTATGTTATGTAGCTTTTCACATTTTCCTTTGCATCATAAAAGGAAATATTACAAATATACCCAGTGAACATAGAGTTTTATTTCCCTTTTGTTTATTTTGCTTTAAGACAGAGTTTTATATGTCACGCTGTCCTCAAACACATTCTTGTGTCTGCCTTACAAGTCCTAGGATTACAGGCATGTACCACCACTCCCAAGTTGTTATCACTTTTAGATAAATATTTATAATTTTTTTGGGGGGGTCGGGTCGTGGGGCCTAAACTCTGGGCCTGGGTGCTGTCCCTCAGCTCTTCAGCTCAAGGCTAGCGCTCTACCACTTGAGCCACAGCGCCACTTCCGGCTTTTTTCTTTTTTTCTTATGTGGTGCTGAGGAATCGAACCCAGGGCCTCAGGCATGCAAGGCAAGCGCTCTACCACTGAGCCACCTTCCCAGCCCAAATATTTATAATTTTTAAATGATTTTAAAATTAGATTTTAAATTATGATTTTTTAAGTCAGATTGTACTACCTGCCATGTTATGAAATTAAACCTGGCTCCAGGTTCTTGACATATTTCTAGAATTAACATAGGGAAAGACTGGATTGCAGAAGAACCAACTGCTAGGGCCCTGGGTTGTAAGTTCAAGTCTAAGGTCCTGAGGCCAGAGGCTACCCATCCCATGCCTGTAGGATTTCTGATTAATGAAGTGAGCCTATGAAGTCACTCTAAACCCCAAATCTGAAGGTGCAATATTAGCGATGGAGGGAACAAAGGAATGAATTAACAAACAAATGAATGCACTAACAGTGTGACTGAGTGGAGGCCGAGTCTCCTACTGGGCCTCCTCCTGAGTTTAGGTGTGAATGAGAACCACAAGAAGGCACAGGAGTTCACATGAGTTCACTCCCCATCATTCATGCACTCAGAGGCAATATATAACTACAATCCAGTGACCCTCGTAAATCTGCTTTCAATTCCAAAAAATGTGCCAAAGTACGGAGCTCGGGCCAAGCAACCAATGCGCGCCTGCATGGAACTTGCATTCTATGGTAGCTCAGGGCGCAGCTAGGTGGAAGGGCTAGTTGGCTCACGTGCGCAGAAAAAATTTAGGAGAGATGAAAACTCAAATTGACCAACTAGACTCCAGAACTCACCTCAGGCCCTTATATCCAATAGCAAACTGCCGCATGTTCAAGACACTGTTTCCAAGACAACCGAGAAGAAAGGATCATGAGAAGTTGCAATTGAAGATTGGAAAACCTGGAGGCTTTAGTCGGATAGTGGGTACCTGCCTGGGACTCAGGGGGGAACCGAAAGAATGGGAAAATCAAAATTCCTGCCTCCATCTGGATCTCCCCTCTGCACAGTACCGAAGCGGCCATTTCTGTCCCCCCCTCATCCCACACAATGGTTTCTTCCAAAGTAGACGCCCTCCCCCGCCTAGTGGTACTTCCCAACGGTAACTGCCGCCGTGGTATAACCTGGGTACTACCATCCTGTTCTTCATCCTTCCCTCCCTTAGGCCCTCTAGTGGTGCGATCAAGGAGGCTTTGATGTTAAAAGTCATGTGAATCAATCTGCCTCCTCCCATTCCCCAGTGGACTCTTCCGTGCCCATCTCTCCCTACTCCACACCCAAAACCCCAGATGGACTATCCCAGGCCCTGAGTTGGAAGATCTCACGGAGAACAAAAGCCTTGGAATCCGTTCCCTTCACTCAAAAGCTTCCACTCGAGTGCTGAGAATGCTGGCAATAAAACATGAAACATCCACTAGAATGTCATCTCCCCCATAGCAGGGACATGTTTCTTTCTAGATCCCTGATGTCTCTACTGTCCCTAGTGCCTGTCAGATAGTAGGTACTTGGCTTTTGTTGAATGAATGACACTTTTGCAAAGTAATAACACTTGTGTTTTTTTTTTTTGTTTTGGGGGGGTTGTTGTTGTTGGTGGTGGTGGTCATGGGGCTTGAACTCAGAGCCTGGATGCTGTCTGTGAGCTCTTTTGCTCAAGGCTAGCACTCTACCACTTTAAACCACAGCACCCATTCCAGTTTTCTGGTGCTTAATTGGAGATAAGTGTCTCTAAGACTTTCCTGCTTTGGTTGGCTTTGAACTGCTCCTCAGATCTCAGCCTTTTGAGTACCTATGATTACAGGTGTGAGCCACCAGTGTCTGAAAGCCACTTATAAAGAAACACTTGTGGTTCTAGGAGCTGGTGGCTCACACTTGTGATCATAGCTATTCAGAAGGGTGAGAGCTGAGGATAGAGATTCAAAGTTAGCCTAGGCAAGAAAGTCTATGAGACTTTTTTTGGTCATAGGGCTTGAACTTAAGGTCTAGGCACTATCCCTGAGCTCTCTCACTCAAGGCTACCTACTGCTGAGTAGCTAGAATTACAGGCATGAGCACTGTTGCCCAGCCCATGAGACTCATATCTCTAATTAGACACTAAAAATCCCAAAGTGAAGATGTGACTCAAGCAGTTGAGTGCTAGCCTGGAGCGAAAAGTCTTAGGGACATCACCCAGGCCCTGAGTTCAAGCCTCATGACAGACATAACAAAAAGAAACACTTGTGCTGGGAAGGTGGCTCAGTGGTAGAGAGTTTGTCTTGCATGCTTGAGGCCCTGGGTTCGATTCCTCAGCACCACATAAGCAGAAAGAAAAAAGCCAGAAGTGGTGCTGTGGCTCAAGTAGTAGAGCGCTAGCCTTGAGCTAAAGAGCTGAGGGACAGCGCCCAGGCCCAGAGTTCAGACCCCACAACCGGAGCCTCCCCCCCAAAAAAAGAAAGAAACACTTGCAGAAGTGGGGCGGAAAAACCATACAAGAGCACAAAGCCCTGAATTCAAGCTCCAATACTGGCACATGTGGGAGTGTGCATGCAGGTGTGCACGCCTGCACACACATACACACACACAAAACACAGTAAAGAAATACTTGCATGCATGCACAGAGTTGAGCACACAATAGTGGTAGAAAGAAATTAATAGAGCGGGGGGACACAGATGTGTCCACAAGCAGAAGAATGTGGCCAATCCCAAGTCGCCAGAAGAAGAGGGTGAGGCTAGGCTTTAGCCACCTCAGGTGGCACTGTGCTACCCTCAGGCTTTCTCAGATGAGTGAGTTTGGTGTGAGTGATGGCTTGGGAGCCTGGAAAGAGATGAGCCAGAACTTTCTGCTTCATTTAGCCAATCTTTATTTATTCTCTCACCCATTTACAGATGCAATAGGCTGACACTGACCTGGATGAAGATACAATAAGAAGATCATACAGACTGGCAATGAGAAGACAAGACTCCCCAAACTCTATCAGTGTGAGGGAAACAGGCCTCCTGGACTTGCCTGCATGGACCTCAGCATGAATCTCTGAAGTTCAGAAAAGCCCTTACATGACACACAAGGAGGATTTCATGTCAAATCAGAAAGGGACTTCATAGTGGGGCATTGGAGGCTCATACCTGTAACACTGGCTACTCAAGAGGCTGAGATCTGAGGATCATGACTCAAAGCCAGCCTGGGCAAACAAAAATCTACAAGACTCTTATCTCCAGTTAACCAGAAAAAAAAGGAAAGAAAAAATAAAAATAAGCAAGTGGGGCTGTGGCTCAGGTGGTAGAGTACCATCCTTAAATGAAAGAGCTAATGGACAGTACTCAGCCCCTGAGTTCAAATCCCACTACTGGCACAGAGAGAGAAAAAGAGAGAAAGACAGACAGACAGACAGACAGACAGAGACAGAGACAGAGACAGAGAGACAGAGAGAGACACAGAGACACAGAGAGAGATGCAGAGACAAAGAGATAGAGAACTTAAGAGCCAAAGAGAAATCTAGAGGCCTAGGACCACATTAATGTAAGTGACCTCTGGAATGCAGAAGGAGACAGGTCACTGCTCAGAGGTAGGGACTTAGCCCAAGGACCATACTTTTACAAAACTTCTAAAAAGTAAGTACAACAATTCTTGGAAGATAGTGCTGTTGTTTTTCCCACCTGACATATGAGGAAAACACTATGTCCTCTTTCCTTGTGTCCATTCTTGAACGCCCAGGGGCTGTACTTCTGGTGAAATGCTTTAAATGTTTTCATTAGCAAGCACTTAATGAACATTTATTATCTGTGAAGACCTTTGCTAAATTCCTTACCAAATCATAGAACAGTCCTCAAAACAACCTAATGAAGTGCAGCGTTGATTTCTTCATTTGTCTATCAATGAGGCCTGTGTGAAACAGGGTTAATAACCTTCCAGAGGTCACATAGCTGGACAACCATGGAGCCTGAGTTTGAATGAAACACATTTGGATCCAGATTTTCATCCTTATAACCACTAGCTGTAACCAATGTCTGTCTGTCTGTCTGTCTGTCTTTCTTTCTCTTTCTTTTTTTCTCTTTCTTTCTTTCTTTCCTTCTCTCTCTTTTTCTTTTTCCCTTTCTCCTTTCTTTTTTCTTTCTTTTGTTCTTTCTTCCCATCCTGGGGCATGAACTCAGGACTTGGGCACTGTCCCTGAGTTTTTGTGCTCAAGACTAGCACTCCATTCCAGCCTTTTGGTGGTTAATTGGAAATCAGCATCTCACTGGATTTCCAGCTGGGGCTGGATTTGAATCAAGATCCTCAGATCTCAGCCTCCTAAATAGCTAGGATTATAGGTATGAGCCACTGGTGCCCAGAAATACCTTTTATTTTATAATTTTGGTTAGAGAATGACAATCTTACCTTTGGTATCTGAGGGTGTGTGTGAAGATTGTGTGACTACTAAGATGCACTTTACCTTTTCTGGTTACCAATGGGCTGATGCTGAATTGGTAGATAACCTCTCATCCTTCCATCCTGGAGTGGGCATCAGTGTGAGTGACCATGCACCTGACTCCAAGGAGATCCTTCTGGGCAGCTAGGAAAGACTGAGGCATGGCTCACAGTATAACTTCAGCAGAGGTTTCTGGATCCTCCAGCCACTCACACTGCACCTGAGGAATAAGGTCCATTATTACTCCATTCAGACTAATACACACATCTTACATTTTCCCCAAAATCAAATTCCTCTTGGTGTTTGGTGGTACGATCATTTGATTTCAGAGCTTCACACTTGCTAGGAAGGCAAGTGTTCTACCATTTGAGCTATATTTCCAGCCCTTTTTACTCTACATATGCTTGAAATAAGGTCTTAGTAGACCAGGCCACCCTGAACCTCAGTCCTCCTACAGTTCCCACTGCAGTTGGGATGACAGGTGCCCACCATCATGCCCAGCTCTTCTTGTGGAGATTGGAGGCTTGCACATATTTTTGCCTGAGCTGGCCTGGAACCATGATCTTCTCAATCTCTGTCTTCCATGTAGCTAGGATGATAGGTGCATACCACTATACCTAGCTATTTGTTGAGATGAGTCTTAAAGATTTCTTGCCCAGGCTGTCCTCAAATCTCTTCTTCTTTTTTTTCTGTTTTGTTTTGTTGGTCATGGGGCTTGAACTCTGGGCCTGGGTGCTGTACCTCAACTCTTCAGCTCAAAGCTAGTGCTCTACCACTTGAGCCACAGTGCCACTTCCGGTTTTCTGAGTGGATTATTGGATATAAGCATTTCACGGACTTTCCTGCCCGGGCTGGCTTTGAACTGTGATCCTTAGAACTCAGCCTCCTGAGTAGCTAGGATTGCAGGCATGAGCCACCAGCACCAGGCTCTTTCTGTTTTTAATCTAAGACTAGAACTCAAGCCTGGTACCTGGCACTCGTTGGCTGGCTCTCTACTAACTAAGCCACACCTCCAGTCCCATGGCCTCAATCTTAATCCTCCTCCTAATCTCTGCCTTCCAAACAACTTGGATTACAGGGAAGAGCCACTGGCACACCTTCATAATCTTTTTTTTGTCCGTGATGGGGCTTGAACTCAGGGCCTGAATACTGTCCTTGAGCTTTTTCTCTCACAAGGCTAACACTCTACCACTTTGAGACACAGCTCCACTTCTGGTTTTCTAGTGGTTAATTGGAGATGAGTCTCATGGACCTTCCTGCCTGGACTGGCTTCAAACTGTGATCCTCACATCTTAGCCTCCTGAGTAACTAGGATTACAAGCATGAGCCACCAGTGGCCGGCTTCCTCCTATTCTTAAATAAAATAGTTTGAAGACATTCTGTCATTATACAAAATTAGAAATAATAAATCGTGGCAGAAGGAAACTATGAAATGAAAACGAGCCGGTTTAAAAATACATTTCAACATAGTTGAAACTTTCATTATTATGCAGTCACTGAGATAAGAAGGTAAAGGGTCATAGTTTTTAGCAACATCCTTTCTTAACATTTCCCTTAAAACTGACATGACACACAATCTATAGCATTTGAGATTTGACAAAATTAGAGAAGCCTTCTGTTTTAAACAAATAATTTTGATCAAATAATCTTAGATTTGATCTTCAGTGCTACAGAGTGCTTCTTGTATTTTATTCTGGGATGTTTGTTGTTGTATTGTTCTGTGTGAATTCAAGGCCTGGTTTTTGTTAGGTTTTTAAAGAAGAGGTAAGCTGAGTAAGAACCACACCACGCACATGGTATTCAGGTAAGGGGTAGGTTTATTCATCATTGCGGCTGGCACCAGGCCATGTTGGCATTCAACACGGCTGGGAGAGACCTGGCCCTGGGCTAAGCCTTATCTAGGGTAGGGGCAGGGAAAGGTGTGGCCACATCCAATCCAGCTGTGACCTCAGCAGATGCAGATGTGACTTCTTCCAGGTGTGCCAGTTGCCTGGGGAACACAGGCACTGTGGAGACTTTGTTGAGAGGATGGTGGAGTCTGCTCACCTTCCAGGAGTGGACCTTACAGTTTTTTCACTCAAAGCTGGTAACTCTATTATTTGAGCCACATGGCCACTTCTGGCTTTTTGCTGGTTAGAGATAAGAGTCTCAAGGATTTGTCTACCCTATGTGATTTCAACCCAGATTCTCAAGATCTTGGTCTCCTAAGTAGCTAGGATTAGAGGTGTGAGCCACCAGTGCTGGGTTGTGCTATCCCATTTAAAGAATTCACTAGGACCCTTGGAAGGAAACTGTCATTCCAATCAGAAATGAGGACACTGAGACACTGAGAAGGCAAATGCCAAAACCCAGGAGGGTGGCAGCCAGTAGCTGGTACTGCTCCAGGGCTCAGACTGCCCTTCCCTCCTCCTACAGACCCAGCTCTGAAATATCATGTCATTTCCTGAGGACTCACCAAAGCTCCTTCCTCAGGAATCGCTCCCCTAATCCCAGGGGACTTGCTTTGAACTCTCAGGCTGGGTCTTGAGGCTCATCAGGACCCTGGAGCAATTTTCAGTTCTTCCTAACAGGACATGCTGACAGATCCCTATGTAGGGGCAGGATGTGGTTGCCCAGCAGAGGGCATTTTTAGGGAGCGAGGAGAGTTCTGAGTCCTATTGTCCAGAGCTTGAAGAAAGGAAACAGGAGTGGGGTGGGAGAGAATCCTAGTGGCCTGCAAAAGTACTTTGGGGACAGATGAGAATGCTTAGAAGAAATGCCTAGGCATCTCCATCCAGAAATATACATCAGTCACATCATCTGCTAGCCACCAGCCCACAGGAAGCGGCCCCCCCAACACCACCCCATCCCACCCCACCCCCAGCTTCCTGCCAACCTTCAACATTGAGGCCACTTTAATAGGGGGCAGTGTTGTGAGTATTTCTACTTATTGCAGCATGGCCTTGCGTGTATTGAGGGTCATTATTCCCACCCCACTCAGAGAGACAGACAGACAGACAGATAGACAGAAGGAAGAGAAGGAGGAGGAGGAATAACAGGAGGAGGAGGAGGAGAGAGGGAGAAAAGGACAGGAGGGAGAGAGGGAGAGACTATCAGAAATAAATAGAAAAATGGAACAAAGTAGCCTCTTTGTGGCAGAAATGGTATGATTTGCCTACTAATATATTCCTAAAACTCTATCCTACAACACTGAGAACTGATAAATTATACAGGACTCTAGGCATTCACACACACTGAGACCAAAGGAGGATATTCTTAGGGAAGAACACAAAGGTGTAATGCCTATGTGCATCTGATCCTACAATATTTATCAAAATGAATTCCAGAAAATTGAAATAAGAGGTTTTTTTCTGTTGTTTTTCTTTTCTTTTCTTTTTGTCTTGATTGTTTGGGTATCTGTCTTTGAAAGGGTAGGGGGAGGCACAGAAATGGAACAAATACAGTAATGGTACTCAATGGACATTATGTTGAAAATGAACTGTACAACTTGTGGGTAGGGATGGGAAAGAAAAACTGGGAGGGAACAAAGGAAGGGTTGACATTGTCCAAAAAGAAATGTACTCATGGCCTGATTTATGTTACTTTACATCACCTTTTTACTAACAATACAATATTGTGACTAGAAAAAAATCCATCCTACAGTTCCAGCTCCATGAGGGATGTACTCTGGGGAGGTCTCCCTTAAGCTCCTGGGAGTAGTGTTTGTGATTTAAGGCTGTTTGTAGAGGCCTGGACTCAGGATAAAGCCTAAATTCTAATCCCAGGGGCCCTACTGTTTACTATATCAAGGGGCAAATCATATCTTCTGTCTGGTTTTTAAAACCTGTTATTGTAAAAGTGGGATTGTGGAACCTATGATCCATCCAGAGTGCTGGCACATGTTTAGCCTGAGGTAAACGCTAATTATAATGACCAACACTGTCAGAGTATTCCTACTGATCATTGACTGTGGCTGTATTTCTCTCTTCTGTGGATTAGGGTCCTTGATACTTTCAAAACTAGGCCCTATTTGTTCACCTCTTTGGCTCAATGTAAGGACAGTAGCAGTCATAACAAAGATATCCCCCAGAGATATCGATGTTCTTATTCCAAGAATCTGTGAGATGTTAATAGGACGTGACTAAATAAGCTAAGGACAGTAGCAGTCATAACAAAGATATCCCCCAAAGATATCCATGTTCTAATTCCAAGAATCTGTGAAATATTAATCAGACAAACATGACTAAATAAGCATCTTGAGAAGGAGAGATAATCTTAGATTATCTTGTGGACCAGATATAATGACAAACATCCTTATAAGTGAAAAACAAACAGAAGAATCCATATCCATATGATTATATTCTAGGTCATAACCAAAAAAATTTAACAATTTTAGAAGAACTAAAATAATGCGCTTCGTGCTCTTTGACCATAATGGAGCTAGGCAAAAATTAATGACAGAAAAATATGTAGAAAATCTCCAAATGCTTAGGCATGAAAAATACTTATAAATAACATACAGATCAAAGAGAAAGTTGGAAAGCAAGTTGGAAGCTGAGCACTGGTGGCTCAGGCCTGTAATCTTAGCTACTCAGGAGGCTGAAATCTGAGGATCATGGTTCAAAGCCAGCCTAGTCAGGAAAGCCCATTAGACTCTTATGCCCAATTAACCACCAAAAAGCCAGAGACAGATATGTGTCCCAAGTGGTAAAGTGCTAGCTTTGAGCATAAAAGCTCAGAGACAATGCCCAGGCCCTGAGTTCAAGCCCCAGAACTGGCGCATGCACACACTCACACACACACACACACACACACACACACACACACAAAAGCAAATTAGAAAATATTTTTAATTAAATGACACTCGGAAACCATACTATAAGTGGCAGCATGCAGCTATAATTTTATAGTCATAATATTTACTGTATATATTTGAAAATGGAACTAGGAAATTTGAGAGAATGATTGAGGTTGGGAGAGATGAGGGGAATGATGAAATGGGAGCATTGATCAGTATGCATTGGACTGATAAACTGACATGTTGAAATGAAACCTTTATACAACTACTTAAGGATAATTTTAAAAATTAGAAAAAAGAAAAATACTTTTCTATAATCTGTAGGACAAAGAGTAAGTTGAAAAACAAGTTGGAAAATATTCTTAGTTAAATGACATTTGAATAACACACTATATGTTGCAGTATGAAGCCAAAGATTTGCTTAGAGGAAATATTATGACATGAAATGCATAGGTTAGAAAAAAGAAAAGCATGGGCTGGGAAGGTGGCTCAGTGGTAGAGCACTTGCCTTGCATGCATGAGGCCCTGGGTTCAATTCCCCAGCACCACATAAGCAAAAAGAAAAAAAGCCAGAAGTGGCACTGTGGTTCAAGTGGTAGAGCACTAGCCTTGAGCTGAAGAGCTGAGGGTCAGCGCCCAGGCCCAGAGTTCAGGCCCCACGACCGGACCGCTCCCCCCCCCCAAAAAAAAAAGAAAAAGAAAAAAGAAAAGCTGAGTGCTGGTGACTCACACCTGTAATCCTAGCTACTCTGGAAGTTGAGATCTGAGGATTGTGCAAGGTTCAAAGCTACCCCAGGTAGAAATGTCTCTTATCACCAATAAACTACTCAGAAAAAGCCAGAAGTGGCACTGTGGCTTAACTGGTAGAGTGCTAGCCTTGAGCAAAGGAAGCTCAGAGACAGCATCAAGGCCCAGAGTTCAAGCCTCAGGACCAGAAGAAAGAAAGAGAGAAAGAAAGAGAGAAAGAAAGAAAGAGAGAGAAGAAGAAAGAAAGAAAGAAAGAAAGAAAGAAAGAAAGAAAGAAAGAAAGAAAGAAAGAAAGAAAGAAAGAAAGAAAGAAAGAAAGGAAGGAAGAAAGGAAGAAAGAAAGGAAGAAAGAAAGAAAGAAAGGAAGAAAGGAAGGAAGGAAGGAAGAAGGAAGAAAGGAAGGAAGGAAGGAAGAAGGAAGGAAGGAAGGAAGAAAGGAAGGAAGGAAGGAAGGAAGGAAGGAAGGGAGGAAGGGAGGGAGGGAGAGAGAGAGAGAGAGAGAGAGAGAGATAGAGAGAGAAAGAAAGAAAGAAAGAAAGAAAGAAAGAAAGAAAGAAAGAAAGAAAAAGAAAGAAAGAAAGAAAGAAAGAAAGAAAGAAAGAAAGAAAGAAAGAAAGAAAGAAAGAAAGAAAGAAAGAAAGAAAGAAAGAAAGAAAGAAAGAAAGAAAGAAATTGAGGGGGTGGGAGGAAGGAAAGGAAAGAAGGAAGGAAGGAAAAAGAAGAAAAATAATATGGCCAGCCAGGTGCCAGTGGCTCACACCTGTAATCCTAGCTACTCATGAAGCTGAGATCTGAGGATCAGGGTTCAAAGCCAGTCTAAGCAGGAAAGTCTGAGATTCTTATCTCCAAGTAACCACCACTAGCTGTGGCTTTTGATCACTAGCAGTTTTTTTTTTAAAGTTCGGGGATAGCAACCTAGGTTCTGAGTTCAAAGCTCCAGGATGCACACACACGCATGCACAAGGTTTCATACCAATCTAAATTCCCACCTTACAAAATTAAAAAAAGACAAATCAAACCTAAAGGAAGCTGATAGGTGGAAATAACAAAAGTAGGAAAAGAAATCAAGATAATCAAAACCAGAATAACAGTAGAAAATATCAATGAAACCAAAACTAGTTCCTTTAAAAGATTAAAAAAAAATAAGCTCAAATGAGCCAGACTGTGTAAAAATATAAACAAAAAACAAAGAGTAGACATAAATTACCAATATCAAGAATGAAATAGCAAAACGGGATGAAATAGAGACTCATGGTACAGAGTTTCAGTTTTGCAACATGAAAAGGTTTGGGAAACAATTCATGATGGTGTTTATTGCCCAACCGTGTGAATGTACTTAAGCTCACTGAACTATGCATTTTCTCTCTTTTTTTTTTTGTGCCTGTACTAGGGGTTGAACTCAGGGGCTAGGGTCTGTCCCTTTCACTTAAGGATAGTGCTCTACCACTTAAGCCACAGCTCCCCATCTGGCTTTTTAGTGACTGATTAGAGATAAGCATCTCAGGTTTTACTTCCTGGGCTGGCTTTGAACCTTGGTCCTCTGATATCAGTCTCCTGAGTAGCTAGGGTTACAGGCATGAACCACCAGCACCTGGCTGAACTGTGTATTTTCAACTGTCTAAAAGAACAACTGTATATATTTTACTGCATTTTCTAATAAATAAATGATTTTTTTAAGAAGAACTAATCAAGTTGGGCACCAGTAGCTTATGTCTGTAATCCTCAATACTCACAAAGCTGTGATTTGAGGATTGAGGTTCAAAGCCAGCCCAGGCAGGGAAGTCCATGTGACTCCTCTCCAATTGACCACCAAAAATCAAGAAGAGGAGCTGTCTCTCAAGTGGTGGAGTGCTATCCTTGCACAAAAGAATCTCAGGAATAGAGTCCAGGCCCTGAGTTTAAGCCCAGTACCAGCACAGATAACTAAATAAATAAAAAGTACTAATCAGTTACTATTACCAGTACACACCAAAGAAGACTATTTTGGTGAAGGAGGAAGAGGCTCCATTACCCACAACTGTTTCACACATCTGTCCTGTAAATTCCAGTCACTTATAACTCTCACTGATCTGAAACTACTTCAAGTAACCTGATGTAGCTAGTACCTCTCTTTGGAATTGATCACAGGAGACCAAGCCATATGATATTCTCCAGACACACCTAAAGGGATTGCTGGTCTTCTGAAGCCTTCATTTCCTGTGAGATAGACCAGTTTCTGTAATGACTTATTTTTGTCCGCCTTGGGGCATGAACTCAGGGCCTGGGCACTGTCCCTGAGCAAGTTTTGCTCAAGGTTAGACCCCTACCACTTTGAGCCACTGCACCACTTCTGGTTTTCTGGTTGTTTATTGGAGATGAGTCTCATGAACTTTCCAACTTGAGCTGACTTTGAACAGCGATTTTCAAATCTCAGCCTCCTGAGTAGCTAGGAATACAGGCATGAACCACCAGTGAATGGCTTTGTAACTACATTTCTTACCTGAGACAATGATGGCAGCATCCTAGATATATAACTTTTCTGATGATTTTTTTTTTTTTTGGGTCCGATCGTGGGGCCTGAACTCTGGGCCTGGGTGCTGTCCCTCAGCTCTTCAGCTCAAGGCTAGCGCTCTACCACTTGAGCCACAGCGCCACTTCCGGCTTTTTTCTTTTTGCTTATGTGGTGCTGAGGAAACGAACCCAGGACCTCAGGCATGCAAGGCAAGCACTCTACCACTGAGCCACCTTCCCAGCCCCTCTGATGATTCTTGTTTGAGAGTGGCTGGCAACTATCTTTGATATGGCTTCTGACTAACCCACTCAGCTCTTATTAAAGGTTGATGACCTAGAGCCTGAAAGAAAGACACTTCTGAATACTCTGTGTGTGTGTGTGTGTGTGTGTGTATGTGTTTCATGTGAGTCCTGGGGCTCAAACTCAGGACCTGGGCACTATCTCTGAGTTTTTATGCTCAAAACTAACACTCCACTATTTGAGCTACAGCTCTACTTCCAGCTTTTTAGTTATTAATTGTAGGTAAGAGTCTCACAGGTTTTCCTGCCCAGGCTGACTTCAAACTGCAATCTTCAGATCTCAGCCTCCTGAGTAGCTAGGTTATAGACAAGAGCCACATGCACCTGGCTTGAATGTCTTTAAATGGATTATTGCTAATCTAGATGACCATATCCGGCAAAGCTAACTTTTGTAAATGTTGTTGAAGCTGGGTGTTGTCTGCACTATAGGCTCTGGTAACCATTCTACTAGAGAGGAAAAGAACAAATCTGTGAATTTTGTGGAAATTCTATAATACTGAAATCAGAACTCAAACTTAACACTGTAGTTTGGTAAATGTATGTTTATTTTTAGGGATCCAGTAAGTAAGAAAAAGCAGGAGAGTAGATTTTTATTTTGGGGCGGGGCGGAGGGGTGGTACGTGCATGCGTGCAGGTATTAGGGCTTGAATTCAGGGCTATGGTGCTATCTCTAAGCTTTTTTTTTTGCTCAAGGCTCTCATTCCACCCCTTGAGCCACATGCTTCTAGCTTTTTCTTGTTAATTGGAGATAAGAATCCTAAGGAATTTTCTGCCTGTGTGGGCTTTGAGTCTCAATCCTCACGTCTCAACCTCCTGACTAGGATTACAGGCATGAATGACCATGCCCAGCTATTTTTACTTTTTGTATGTTTTTAAATACTTTGAGGGAGAAAAAAGTATATTGAGACAGAGTCATTCTATGTAGTCCAAGCTGTCCTTGAATTCACAACCCTCTGACTTCGACCTCCTAAACTCTCAGATTATGTAGGGAACTTTGAGGCCAAGCTGTAAAATGAAGAAAGGGTTAAAAAGTTGGAATGCCAACTTGTCAGTATTCAGAAAGCTAAGAACTGGACCTTGGAAAGGTCAAAACAAAGCAAGACAAAATAAATGAGTTAGTTACTATTAACTGGACTCTATGATGTCTTAGTCACAGTTGACTGGACCCTATGATGTCTAGGGTAGAGTTGATTGGACCCTACCAAGCTTGACACAACAGGAATAAGATGAATGTCTATGTTTTGATTATAGATTTCAAAAATGTTCATTGCTTCCCTCAGCTCTCTAACAATCAGGGAGTCAATTATTGCTATGTACGAAAACTATGTCTCATGTTAATGATAGTAACCACAAGATAATTTGATACCTTGCTTTCTGCATGTATCTATAGTAACATTTCCTATACTGAACTAAATAAATAGGCTTGCTTACAGGAGCTCAGGGTTCAAGAGCTGGTGGTCCTTGTTTCCCTGGTCCCCACTTGCTTAATTCTCTGTCTGATCTCATTTTGTGGGCTTCAGTATCCTATCCTGCTGTTCCTGGTTGCAGAGAGCAACAGAATTACAGGCCTGTGACACCACCAATACACCCAGCCCTAGAAAAACAGATCTCAAAGAATCTCTTGAAATGGGTGCTAGTAGCTCATGCTGAAATCCGAGGATTACAGTTTGAAGGCAGCCCAGGCAGGAAAGTCCATGAGACTCTCATCTCCAATAAACTATTCAAAAAACAAAAACAAAAGCCAGAATTGGAGCTCTGACTTAAGTTGTAGAGTGCTAGCCTTAAGCAAAAGAAGCTCAGGGACAGTGCCCAGGCCCTGAGTTCAAGCCCCAGTACTGGCATACACACACACATACACACACACACACACACACACACACACACACACACAGAGACTGAGAGACAGAGACAGAGACAGAGACAGAGAGACAGAGAGAGGCAGAAATAGAGGTATGGCTCAATGGTAGAATGCTAGACTTTATCAAAAAAGCTTAAGAATAGTGCCCAGGCCCTGAGTTCAAGCCCCAGGACCAGCAAACCAAAACAAACAAATAAAAATCACTTGGAAATCAGGTGGCTAATAAAATGCATTCAGTGAAAGGCAACAAGTAACTTTTCTAGAAAGTTGAGTTAAAAAGAAAAAAAGAGTTAAAAATTAAAAATAAAATCTTAATAAAGGTGGTCTAGGTTTTTAAAATTTTGTGAATGCCAAGAATAGAGAAAATTTGCATCCATTTAGGATACAGGAGTGCAAGGATGTAAGAATCCAACACAAAGGAATAAAAATAAAGAAGTGTCACTGTAGGGGCTGGGAAGGTGACTCAGTGGTAGAACCCTTGCCTTGCATGCATGAGGCCCTGGGTTCGATTCCTCAGCACCACATAAGCAAAAAGAAAAAAGCCGGAAGTGGCGCTGTGGCTCAAGTGGTAGAGCGCTAGCCTTGAGCTGAAGAGCTGAGGGACAGCGCCCAGGCCCAGAGTTCAAGCCCCACGACCAGACACCCCCCCCCCAAAAAAAGAAGTGTCACTGTAGAGTTTGTAAATATCAAGAATAAATAAGTAATAAATAAGCAGTAAAAAAAGCCCAATAAAACTTATTGGAAAATCTGGACAAGAAAATATTTGAGTGAAAAATGAGCACATGAAAATGTGTTCAGTATGGTAATATGCAAAATAAAATCCCAAGGAGATACTCTACATGTCTATTAGTATGACTAAAATTAAAAGAACTGACCATAACAAATGTTCATGATGATATGGAACAATCGTAATCTTCATATACTGCTACTGAACAAAGAGCCACTTGAAAATAGGCAATAGTGCTGTAAAAACTAATTCCAGATAAAGAAAAGGAATTCATTGTACACCAGTGATTCATGTTTATTATCCTAGCTAGTCATGAGGCTGAGATCTTCGGATCCCAGTTCAAAGCCAGCCAGTGCAGAAAAGCCCAAGGGATTCTTATCTCCAATTAACCAGCAAAAAGCCAGAAGTGGAGCTGTGGCTCAAATGGTAGAGTAGCAGTCTTCAGCAAAAAAGCTAAGGGAGGGTGCCCTGGCCTGGAGTTCATGGCAAGAAAGCAAAAAGAAAGAGGGAGGGGGGAAGAGGGAGAGAAAGAGAAAGAAAGGAAGGAAGGAAACAGGGAGAGAGGATGGGAGGGAGGGAAAGAGAAAATAGAAAGAAAGAAAGAAAGAAAGAAAGAAAGAAAGAAAGAAAGAAAGAAAGAGAGAAAGAAGAAAGAGAAAGAGAGAGAGAGAGAAAAGAAAGGAAGAAAGCATGTACCTATGGAGAGAGAGAGAGTAAGGAAAGGTATTTATGGTAAACATAAATCAAACCAAAAGATAGCATAGTATATGTGAAGCCCTGGGTTCAATCCTAGTACTGGAAAAAAATAGAACACTGTATCAAGAGCATAAAAGTAGCTATATTTAAAAGTAAATCAATGTTCCGAAAGTTCTAGGTTTCAAAGGTTGTACCAGCCAGGTGCCAGTAGCTCACACCTGTAATCCTAGATACTCAACAGAGTTTTGAGATTTGAGGATCTCAGTTCAAAGCCAGCCTGGGAAGGAAATCTGTGAGACTCTTATCCCCAATAAATCAGCAAAAAGCTGGAAGTGGAACTGTGGCTCAAGTAGTAGAGCACTAACATTGAATGAAAAAAAGCTCAGGGTTATCACTAAGGCCCTGAGTTCAAGTCCCAGATAGGCACAAAAAAATTGATTGCACCAGAATGAGATACTTACCTCACTGCTCCTTAATTGTCTCATCTATAAAATGGGAATAACTATGACTATGCACAGACATATATAGGTAGTAGGTAGATAGACAGATACTACATAGATATAGAGATAGTACTGGGGCCTTTAGCTTCCTTAGCTTATTTGCTCACCTGACACTCTACAACTTGAATTATACCTCTAGCCCTGCTTTTTTACTGATTATTTTGGAGCTAGAGTCTCACAGACTTTCTTTCCCAGGCAGGCTTTGGATAATGGCTCTTCAAATCTCAGCCTTCAGGGTAGCTAGGATCACAGGAATGAGCTACCAGCACTCAGCTGAGATTTGTGGGTTTTTTTGTTTGTTTGTTTGTGTTTGTTGTTTGTGGGGTTTTTTTGCTGGTTGTGGGGCCTGAACTCTGAGGTGCTGTCCCTCAGCTCTTCAGCTCAAGGCTAGCACTCTAGCTACTTGAACCACAGCGCCACTTCCAACTTTTTCTGCTTATGTGGTGCTGAGGAATAAACCCAGGTCTTCGTGCATGCAAAGCAAGCGCTCTACCACTGAGCCACTTTGCCAGCCCCTCAGCTGAGATTTGTATAGATTTTTTTTTTGCCAGTCCTGGGCTTGAACTCAGGGCCTGGGCACTGTCTCTGAGCTTCTTTTGCTCAAGGCGAGCACTCTACCACTTGAGACACAGTGCCACTACCAGCTTTTTCTATTTATGTGGTACTGAGGAATTGAACCCAGAGTTTCATGCATGCTAGGCAAGTACTCTACCTTTAAGCCATATTCCCAGCTCTTATATAGATTTTTAATAAGAGAAAGGATAATGAAAAAGGCTATTGTAGTTTATTTATAGAGTGAAGCAGTTGCTAGAGAGCATCCATCATCCCTAGCCACCTGAGTTACAGGGCTCAGCTCTGAGTTCCGAGTGTGCCCAGGCTCACTCCAGCCATGGCACTCATCAATTTGTTCTGTCATAATCTTCTAGATAGTTCTCTGCTTCTGAGACTCTCAGTACTTTGAAACTTTTACCCTACATGAATCATTCCTAGGTCCTCTGAGCCTTCCTATCCCAAAGTCCTGAGCTTGATTTCCCAGAAGGTGGTTGAACACTTTTTGTTTGTGCTATATTTGAGCATTGATGATCGGTATATCTCACTTAATCGTATAGCTATTATTAAACCAGATATTTGTTTACTAGAAACACTACATTTCAAATGAGAGATAACAGGAAATCTCTCTGCAAGTGTTTATTCTCTTAGAGGGGGTTGTACAGTAACAAGTTAACTCAGTAGGCACGGCCCTTGATTAACTCTAGAAGATAACCTGCGCCCTTGGAATATTCTTCCTGATAAAAAAAAGAATCAATATGCTTATAGACCTTGGGCCACAGGTATACTTGTGAGACCAGATAAGTTATCATAACAACGTGATTTATGGTGAAAATCCAGTTTTGCTCTGACAGGCTGGGGTATCAGAGTAGTTAAAGTCATTCACAAAAGCGTTGCATGAGAATCTCACCCAATAAAAAATGCAGACCTGGGCTGGGAATATGCCTTAGTGGTAGAGTGCTTGCTTAGCATGCATGAAGCCCTAGGTTTGACTCCTCAGTACCACATAAACAGAAAAAGCCAGAAGTGGTGCTGTGGCTCTAGGGGTAGAGTGCTAGCCTCGAGCAAAAGAAGCTCAGGGTCAGTGCCCAGGCCCAAGTTCAAGTCTCAGGACTGACAAAAAATGCAGATCTTGAAGCTCAGGTCTTATTTTTCACATATCATACAATACTTTGTGTGTTCTAACGGTTCCACTGGAAAAGGACACCTGGATTCTTGTACCATGTCTTTCTTGGACTTTTACTCAATGTGCCTTTTTTCTTTCCTGAATGTAATTGTTTGTTGTTTTGTTTTGTTTTTTGTTTTGTCATTTGTGGGGCTTGAACTCTGGCCCTGGGTGCTGTCCCTCACTTCTTCAACTCAAGGCGAACACTATACCACTTGAGCCACAACGCCGCTTCTGTTTTTCTGGTGGTTAATTGGAGATAAGAGTGTCACAGACTTTCCTGCCCAGGCTGGCTTTGAACCAAGATCCTCAGATCTCAGCTTTCTGAGTAGCTAGGATTACAGGTGTGAGCCACCGACACCCAGCTCCTGAATAATTGTTTTCCTTTTATTTTCGTAAATGTACTAGGAATATAATAGCTTGCAGCCAGGCACTAGTAGTTCACACCTTTAAACCTAGCTACTCAGAAGGCTGAAATCTGAGGATTATGGTTCAAAACCAGCCCGTGCAGGAAAGTCCATGAGACTCATCTCCAATAAACTACCCAAAAAGGGTGAAAGTGGCACTATGGCTCAAGTGGTAGAGCACTAGCATTGAGCAAAAGGAAACTCAGGAACAGCGTACACACACACACACACACACACACACACACACACACACACACACACACACATACATACACACACTAGCTTGCAAGCCCTATGGATCTAGAAGATCACTAAACCCAAGGGTTGTCTTGGGGATCCCTGGCACTAGTGGCATGACTCCTTTACCTCACACTTTGTCCAGAAGCATCTAGTACCTACTTTTGTATTTACAATAAATCTTGGACACTATGCTACTTTTTCAGATCCACCCTTTAGTACCTATATTTGCTAATTCACTAACGTCTCCCCATACGCAGAGGAGCTAATGAACAGACTAGGTATTGAGTAAATCCTTTTGAATAAGACACACTATTTTTCTGCTCATTTTGACTCTTAAGTACGAGTCATAGGCTATTCCTCAGTCTTCCACCAATAGGACACAATGTGTGAAGTCAGAGCTGGGCAGATATGAGAAGTCCAATAGATTTCAAACAGGTGAATCTTCTTTCCTTGTATCCCTCCTGCTTCCTGGCTGCCCCATTCACTGTTGGTGTGTAATCTCTTTGCTGTGCCCCTCCCTTCCATTCCAGTTGTTCTGGTTTATGTGTCTGTCTCCTCCATCAGAGTGATATTGGTCTGCAACAAATATAGTTTTATATCCTTCCTTTCTCTCTCCCTCTCTCCCTCTTTCCCTCCCTCCATCTCTCTCTCTTCCTCTTTATTTTTGCTTGCTTGCCTTGAACGCAAGGCCAGAGAACTCTCCCATAGCTTTTGTGCTGAAGACTGCTACTCTACCATTTGAACCACAGCTCCACTTCTGACTTTTTGATGGTTACTTGGAGATAAGAGTCACAGAGACTTTCCTGCCCAGGCTGGCTTTCAACCATGATCCTCAGATCTCAGCCATCTGAGTAGCTAGGATTACAGGTGTGAGCCACCAGTGCTCAGCTTTAATTTCTACTTTTTTTTATTTATTATGAAAATACCATACAGAGGGGTTACAATTACATGGGCAAGATAACGAGTACATTTCTTATCAAGCATTGTTGCCTCCTCCTTTGTTTCCCCTTCCCATAAGTAGCCTGACCCAAATGATAGGAGAAATGTGGGAAAAGTGGGGCCAGACACAAGATAGAAATTCCTGGATACTTCATTTCACAGCCTATAAGGACACAGTGTATGCCGGACTCATGTAATTTACCTCCACAAGTTCCAAGGGTTCCTTTCCCTTTTCTATATAAGTTTTTATCCTTCTATCCAATTTTACAACCTAGGGACTTCTCACACATTTGAGGTATACCCTGCATTTGGTCTCACTATGTGAACCACTAATTTTTCAAGAAATGTTTATATTTTCATTGGCTTATATTAGTTTAGGGGGGGATTTCATGGAGGAAACTTTTTGGACACAGGGTCCTATTATGTTTTCCAGGCTATCTTCAAACTTCTGTGTCCAAGTGATCTTCCTGACTCAGTCTCTTGATTAGCTAGGATGACAAGTACACACTGCCATGACCAGCTTGAATCAGGAAGAAAAAAAATTGAACCTCTGTTAAGAGGGATAAAAAAAATTACTATTTATATAATCCCCTGCTGCTCTGTATGAAATTTTTTCTGAGTATGAATTTTTTTCTGTTTCTGGAGGGAGGTATAAAGTTGTAAATGAGAGTTCAGAGATGTAATCTGTCACTGTATTTAGGTAATGGGGTTTAAGGCTGGAGTCTGTCAACTGGAAAGGAATTCTGAGTGAAACATAAAGGTGAGAATCTTGTGGACCTTTTTTGCCTGGGCTGGCTTTGAACTATGAACCTCAGATCTCAGTTTCCTGAGTAGACAGAATTATAGGTGTAAGCCACTGGTGCCCACTGGGTGAAATATATTTTTTAAAGTTTCTCTTATCAATGGTATCACCTATTTCATCAAGCCAAATTCCCTGCTGTTGTTTTGGGGGATCTTCAGCCATGAACTTTTTTTTGAACCACTAACCATCTGGTGATACAGCCAGTTGGGATTCCAAACAAAGCAGCACTAAACACCATGTGGTCAAGTCCCAAATATTTGCTGAACTAACTGTGGGCTACAGAGTCCTCAAGACAAGGAAGGGGCTATCCTAGCAGGTGTGTACCAGGATATGAAATGTATAGGAGAAATTAAAGAAGCTAGGCCAAATGTTGGGGGCAATTTCTTTCTGTAAATGAAATACCTTTATCACTTCCTGGGAGTGATCAAGGCCTTTGCTTGGGCCCAGGCCTGAAGGGGAAAACCTGGCCGGGTCACACAGTAGTTGAGGCACTGTTTCTTTAGACAGGAGAAAATGGGGAATTTGGGAAACCCTAGAGACACCACATGAAGTCCCACACAGATGTGACACATTTAGGGATGCAATTCATACAAGGGAAGAAGTTTTTAAGTATATGGGTAATGATTATTTTTTTAATATCAGATTATAGCTAAAGGCATAATGAACACATTATCACATCTGCATTCAGCTTTCAGAAGCATTTACTTTTGAGGAATGAGCAAGGACTTTAGGCCCTCACTTTGGGCATATAGGATCCCCCCTCCCAAAAAATGCTTTTTTTTCTTTGGTGGTACTTGGATTTGAACTTTCAGCCTTGCACTTGCTATTCAGGCAGTCTAATACTAAAGCTCTGTTCCCAGTTCCTTTTGCTTTATTTTTCTGGTGGGATCCCACATTTTTTCTCAGGCTGGCCTAGACCAAGGTCCTACCTATGGCCTCCCACTATAGCTAGAATGACAGGCATGAACCACTATGCCCAGCTTGTTGGTTGACATGATGTCACCAACCTCTATCTCTACTTGCCAAGGAAACTGGGATTACAGGAACCCAAATCTATCTACTTAACTGGAGTCAGACATGCCAGACTCACCTTTATGAGGAATATATACAGAGAGAGAGAAAGACAGACAGAGACAGACAGACAGAGAGAGACAGAGACAGACACAGAGAAATCTGGCACACTAAAAAGTAGTTAACAGATACATACCCAATATATGAGATTTATTATAATTCCTGTTACTAAAGAACTCAATATACTGAGCTATTGTCACATTATAGAGCTAGTCTGCACATTCATAGCCATACAGTACAGATCAAAACTGTGTAAATTAACAGAACAATAATGTTCTGTGAACTGAAGGGTAATATTGTAGAAACAGGAGCAAGTAGCTTCCGAAGCAACACCCATCAACAGAGTTATCTTTCAGGAAGAGAAGTTTGAAGGAATGGGAACACAGAGCTACCCTTCTGTCTCTGCTGGCTAAGTAGGATCCAAACCTAAAAGACACAGCTTATTCTGGAAGATTCCAGACTGACATTACTCACAGCCCTGCAGAAATCTCACTTTAGAATGGGGAGTGGGTGGAGGTTTTCTATCTCAATATTTTGCTAGTTAACCTCAAAGTCCAACAACAGCAAAAATGAAGGATCTCAGGAAAAAGTTCATGAGACCTCCATCTCATCTCAACTAATTTTTTTTTTTTTTTTTTTTTTACATTGTTACCCCCTCCATTGTTTTCCCCCTACCATCCCCTCCCTCCCTCCCTTCCCCGAGGTTCTTTTTTTTTTTTTTTTTTTTTTTTTTTTGATTGTGATTAAATGATTACATAATTTCAAAGTCACAAGTTCATTCTAACTTCCCTGGAGCAAATTGTCTACCACAGTCTGTAATATATAACAGTGTTCACATGTTATATACCATATTTGTGATCAGCAGCATGAGGATATTTAGTAGTGGTTCAACCAGATGAGCGGGAGTTCTTTGTTTCTTAAGTCCTGTTAGTTTTGTCGTATCACTAACCTTTTGGATTTAGCATCCACTTATGAGGGAGACCATGTACCGTTTGTCTCTTCGTTCTTGGCTTACCTCGCTCAACATGGTTCCTTCTAGCTCCATCCATTTCCCTGCAAATGCCATTATTTTGTCATTTCTAATGGCTGCATAATATTCCATTGTGTATAGATACCACAATTTTTGGATCCATTCATCTGTGGTGGGGCACCTAGGTTGTTTCCATATCCTAGCTATTGCGAACATTGCTGCAATAAACATGGAGGTGCACGTGTCCTTGTATATTGGTTCCTGTTGTTCAGGGTAGATGCCTAGAAGTGGTATGACTGGGTCGTAAGGGAGGTCAATCTTTAGCTTTCTAAGGACCCTCCAGACTGCTTTCCAAAGTGGTTGTATAAGTGTACATTCCCACCAGCAGTGTAATAGGGTTCCTCTTTCTCCACATCCCCTCCAGCATTTGTCGTTGGCTGATTTGTGGATGTGGGACATTCTGACTGGGGTAAGGTGGTATCTCAGGGTTGTCTTTATTTGCATTTCCTTCACCACCAGGGATGATGAACATTTCCTCATGTGTTTCTTTGCCATTTTTATTTCTTCATTTGAGAAGTCCCTCTTTAGTTCCCTTGCCCATTTAGTAATTGGTTTGTTAGGTTTGGGAGGGATTAGTTTCTTGAGTTCCCTGTATATACAGGATGTTAACCCCTTGTCTGATATATTGCTGGTAAATATTTTTTCCCAATTAGTTGGTTGTCTTTCTAGCTTAGTTGCGATAGATTTAGCTGTGCAGAAGCTTTTTATTTTAAGGTAGTCCCATTTGTCGAGTCTCTCTCCAACTTGTTGTGACCCTGGGACTCTGTTCAGGAAGTTCCTTCCTGTGCCTATTAGTTCAAGTGTCTCTCCTACTCTGTCCTGCAGTAGTTTCAGAGATTCAGGTTTAATGTTAAGGTCTTTAATCCATTTTGAGTTGATGTTGGTGCATGGTGATAGGCTGGGGTCCACTTTTAGTTTTCTGCATGTGGCTGCCCAGTTTTCCCAGCACCAGCGGTTGAAGAGGCTGTGTTTCTTCCATTGTATGTCTTTGGCTCCTTTGTCGAATATCAGCTGGCTGTAGGCCTGTGGATTTATATCTGGATCTTCTATTCTGTTCCATTGGTCTTCGGGTCTGTTTTTGTGCCAGTACCATGCTGTCTTTGTGATTATAGCTCTGTAGTAGAGTTTGAAGTTCGGCATGGATAGCCCTCCCATATTGTCTTTATCCCCTAGAATTGTTTTGGCTATTCTAGGTCTTTTGTTGTTCCATATAAATTTTTGGACTGTTTTCTGTATTTCAGTGATGTACGTCATTGGGATTTTAATAGGAATTGCATTGAATTTGTATATTAATTTTGGAAGTATCACCATCTTTACTATATTAAGTCGGCCTATCCAGGAGCATGGGAGGTCTTTCCATTTCCTAGTGTCTTCTGCAATTTCTTTCTTTAACTTTTTATAGTTCTCATTAAATAGTTCTTTTACATCTTTGGTTAGGTTAATTCCTAAATATTTTATTTTTTGGGAGGTTATTGTGAATGGGGTTGCTCCCTTTATTTCCCTCTCTTCCTGTGCGTTATCAGTGTATAGGAAGGCAACTGATTTTTGTGGGTTTATTTTGTATCCTGCTATTTTGCCGAAGTGACTTATGATTTCTAAAAGTTTGGGGATGGAGTTTTTGGGATCGTGGAGGTATAGTATCATGTCGTCTGCAAAAAGGGATAGTTTCACTTCTTCTTTCCCTATGCGGATCCCTTTAATGTCTTTTTCTTGCCTTATTGCCCTGGCTAAGGGTTCTAGGACTATGTTGAAGAGGAGTGGAGACAGTGGACATCCTTGCCTTGTTCCTGTTTTTAGGAGGATTGGTTGTAGCTTTTCCCCATTAAGTATAATATTGGCTATTGGTCTGTCATAAATGGCTTTTATTGTTTTTAGAAATGTTCCTTCTATTCCTATTTTCTCCAGAGCTTTTAGCATGAATGAATGTTGAATTTTATCAAAGGCCTTTTCTGCATCTGTGGCGATAATCATGTGATTCTTGACCTTGGCTCTGTTGATATGCTGGATTACATTTATTGACTTACGTATGTTAAACCATCCCTGTGTCTCTGGGATGAAGCCTACCTGATCATAGTGTATTATTTTTTTTATGTGTTTCTGGATTCTGTTAGCTAGAATCTTGTTAAGGATCTTTGCATCTGTGTTCATCAAGGAGATTGGCCTGTAATTCTCCTTTTTGGTTGGGTCTTTGCCTGGTTTGGGGATGAGTGTGATATTGGCTTCGTAGAATGAGTTTGGGATAGCTCCCTCCTTCTCTGTTTCTCTGAAGAGCTTGAGGAGTATGGGTATTAGTTCTTCTTTAAAGGTCTTATAGAATTCTGCTGTGAATCCATCTGGTCCTGGGCTTTTTTTTGTTGGAAGACTTTTGATAGCTTCCTGTATCTCATTATAGGATATTGGCTTATTTAATTGGTTAACTTCTTCTTTGCTCAGTTTGGGTAACTTGTATTTCTCTAAAAATGCATCCATTTCCGCCAGATTTTCTTCCTTTAGAGAGTATAGCTTTTGAAAGTAGTCTGTTAGAATTGTTTGGATATCTTGGGTACGTGTTGTGATGTTTCCCGTGGCATCCCTAATCCTATTAATATGGGTTTCCTCTCTTCTTTTTTTAATTAATCTTGCCAACGGGCCCTCAATTTTGTTTATTTTTTCAAAGAACCAGCTTTTTGTTTGGTTTATTTTGGTTATGGTTTTCTGATTTTCTAATTGGTTAATCTCTGCTCTCAATTTGGTTATCTGGCTTCGTCTAGTAGCTTTAGGTCCCATTTTTTCTTGTTTTTCTAGCTGTTTTAGTTGCAACATGAGATTATTTACTTGGTCTGTCTCCATTCTCTTGATGTGGGCACTGAGGGCAATAAATTTGCCCCTCAGGACTGCTTTTGCTGTGTCCCACAAGTTTCTTTGTGAGGTGTTTTCATTTTCATTGAGTTCTAGGAAATGCTTTATTTCTTCTCTGATCTCTTCTGTTACCCAGGCCTTGTTAAGGAGTGTGCTGTTCAATTTCCATGTATTAGAGAAATTTCTGCGGTATGCTTTGTTATTGAGAGCTAGCTTGATTCCACTGTGGTCAGATAGGATACAGGGGATTATGTCGATCCCTTTGTATTTGCTTAAGTTCCTTGAATGAACTATGATATGGTCTATTTTGGAGAAAGTTCCATGAGCTGCTGAGAAGAATGTGTACTGTGTTGTTTTAGGGTGAAATACTCGGTAGATGTCAGTTAATTCCGCTTGAAGTATGGCCTCACTTAATTCGGTAGCTTCTTTGCCAATCCTCTGGTTGGTAGACCTGTCCTTTGGTGAGAGTGGCGTGTTAAAGTCTCCTAGTATTATCGTATTGGGATCTATTTTATTCTGTAAGTTTGAGAGCATTTGTTTAACATATCTGGGTGCACCGATATTTGGGGCATATAAGTTGATGATGGTTATATCCTCCTCTTGGATTGTTCCCTTTATTAATATGTAATGTCCGTCCTTGTCTTTCTGTACTGATTTTAATGAAAAGTTTATTTTGTCAGATATCAGGATAGCTACACCTGCTTTCTTATTGGGGGAATTTGATTGGTAGATCCTTTTCCACCCCTTCACTCTGAGTTTGTTTGTATGTTTGGCTGAGAGGTGGGTCTCCTGAAGGCAACAGATGGATGGGTCTTGTTTTCTGATCCAGTCCTCAGTTCGTTTTCTTTTAATTGGCGAATTCAGCCCATTTATATTAAGAGAAAGTATAGAGAGATGCATTGTTGTCCCTGCCATTCCGTTTTCCTAAGTTTTTCTTCTTTCCTTTCCTCCTGTGCTTGCTCAGTTAGACTTTGAGTAATGCCTGTTTGGGGCAGGTCCCAGTTCCTGGTTGCTTTCTTCAGGTTGTGTCCCCCCTCTTAGAATTCTTTGTAATGCTGGCTTAATGTTTATGTATTCATTTAGTTTTTCTTTGCTATTAAAAGTTTTCAGTTCTCCATCGAATGTGAATGCTAGCTTTGCCGGGTATATCAGTCTGGGTTGGCAGTTATTGGCTCTCAGGGCTCGTATGGTGCTTTCCCAGGCTTTTCTTGCATTCATTGTTTGTGTGGAGAGATCTGCAGTGATTCTAATTTTTTTCCCGTTGTAGTATAGCTCCTTCTTCATTTTTGCTGCATGCAGGATTGTTTCCTTATTATTCAGATCCATCATTGTTACTATTATGTGCCTAGAAGTGTTTCTCCTGGGATCTTGCTTGTTGGGTGTTCGATAAGCTTTTGTGATGTAGTTAAGATGGTCGTTTTTGAGGTGGGGAAAATTTTCATTGACTATCTTGTTAAATAGGTGTTGCATTCCCTTGCTCTGGAATTCCTCACCTTCGTCCACTCCGATTATGCGAAGGTTAAATTTTTTAGCATTATCTGCTTGCTCTTGAATTTCCCTTTGGTTTAATTTGAGTGATTTTTCCATATCTGTCACTTTTTGGTCCAGTTGGTGTATTCTGTCTTCTGTATCTGACACTCTACCTTCCATTTCATTCACTCTGTTGACCGTGGCTTCTATTGTGGTTTGCATGATGGAAATGGATCCCTTTATGGATTCAATGTTGGTTCTCAGAGTACTGATCTCACCTCTCAATGAGGTGATATCAGTATGCATTACCTCTAATTTGGCGTTTATCTCACTTCTTACTGAGGTTTGTGCAGCTTCTATTTTTGCATCCAATTTTTGTTTGATATCCTGTATATCTTTTGATAGTTCATCCTTGTGCTCTTTCAATTTCTGATCCATTTCTCGCTTTATTTCTTGAGTCATTGCCTCCAGCAACCCTTGGATGTAGTTTTTGTCTTCCATTCCTGCTTTGCTCCCACTGGGGCTCTCCCCTGCGTGGCTGCTGGCTTTTGAGGTGAGCTTGCTGTCCTGGGTAGTGGTAAACCTTGTGATTTTTCTCTGTGATTTTCGCATGGGGGTTCAGGAGACTGCTCTTCAATCTTGTTTTGGTGTGTCTGTCTTTGCTTGGTTGCTGATTCTCTATTGGTAGAGAGAGTCTGTGTCTGATCTGGATTCTGTTGGGAGCCTATTTCCAGCTGCTATTCACTTAGGATTCTCAGCTCTCTGCTGTAGCAATTCCCGCCTTTGGAAGGGTTGAGCAGCCTAGACTGCTTGTGTTTGCTCCTGCGGGTGCTCTTGGGAAGATCAGATGCTCTGGATGCACTCTCCCAAATACTGGAGTCTGCTATGGGCTCCTGATGTGTTTTTGTTTGTTTTGGGCTGGTTGTGGGCTTGAACTCTAGGTTTGGGTGCTGTCCCTCAGCTCTTCAGCTCAGGGCTGGCACCCTACCATTTGAGCCACAGCCCCACTTCTGACCCTTTTTGCTTTGTTCAGGCGCCGGTCCCCTGGCCTGGTTCCGGCCCCAGCCTGGAGCGCGCTCGTTAGGCCTGTGCTAATGTGTATACCACCTTGGTTATGCAGCCTGGAGGACACAGTTCAAATTTCTTCTACTGTTGGTAGTCTTGACCCAGGGGCACTGTTCCTGGCTTGAGCATTTAAGCTCCCTTCCCGGGGCGCTCTTGCTCTGGCCTGGCCAGCAGAGTGTGCTCCACCGGCTGGTGGGGCTCTCGAACAGTTCCCAGTTTTAGTGGGTCCTGTGGTCCGGGTGTTGGGGTAGGGAGTCTAGGTCAGGGTCTGGGGATTCCCTCCAGCTCTGGTCTCCCTTGATGGATTCCCTGTCCCCTGATGGGTACTCACCCTGTAGGTCGTCAGTTGTTGTTGCAGTCAGTCAGTTGTTGTTGCAGTCCGAGTTCAGTTGGGGTGGTTGCGGGCTGGGTTGGGCGGCCCCCCGCCGGGTCGTTGCGATCGCGACAGGTCCCTTTGTGGCGCTGCTGGTGCCGGGCGGCTTTGGCGGGATGGAGCCTCTCCGCTCCGGTGGAGAGTGGGGGGTGGGGTGGGATCCTCCTGGAGACTCCCGGCTGGTAGGTTTCTCTGTTCCTGGCGATCCGCTGTTCTGCAATCCGGTACCTGGTGATCTGCAAGCAGCCCCCTGTGTCTCTGTGGCTCCGGCAGCCCCCGCCGGGCCGGCTGGCCGGCGGCTTGGCGCACTGCCGCGCGGCCAGTAAAGGTTGGGGGAGGGGTCTTCGCTCTTCTCTGTTCTGAAATTCTTCTTTTCCTCTCTTTCTTTTTTTGTTATTTTCCACCTCTGGTTTTTCTCTGAGTGTTCGTCTTTTTGTTGTTGTCGGTCTCTTGGGGAGATTAAAGGTTGGAACTCGAACTCTCTTTTTGGTTGGAGAGAGCTGTGGCGTTTCCCTACTGCCCCGTCGCCATCTTGAGAACTCTCCCTCAACTAATTTTTTTAAAACGAGCTGGGAACCAGAGGCTGAGATATGAGGATCATGGTCCAAAGCTATCCTGGGCAGGAAAGTCTAAGTTATCTCCAATTAACTACCAGAAAACCAGAAGTGATGCTGTGACTCAAAGTGGTAGAGTACTAGCTTGAGCAGAAAAGCTCAGGGACAGCACTGAGGCACTGAGTTCAAGCCCCAGGACCATTTCTGATCAGGGTTAAGACAAGGATGTTCACAAGAATCAGTTCAATTCAACACTCTATGTGGACATGTCCATAAGAAAAGGAAATTAAAGTTATAATACTTAAAGTGGTACCAACATTTTTTCTTTTTTCTATTTTTGTCTCAGCAATGCAAAATTTACTTCTGCAGAAACGTGTGCCATCAGCCAAAACTCTGGCAGGCAAGCAATCTGTCTGCTCTGTGTAGAGCAGACAGGCTGCTCCTCTATCCCTAACATAGCAGACCCTGCCTCTCTGTTCAGATTGGTTGAGCTCAGGTTCACAATCTGCTCATGATTGGCAAGTTTGAACAGGGTAAAATGTATTTACATAGGGTAGCTTTGAAATAAGATTAACAGTACACAAGTAATCTCAAAATATACCTTCACCTGCTACTAACGAAATTGTTTTGCAAAGATGATTTGTTTGGGTTGAAATAAACTTTTGGAACTACTAAGTATATTTAACAATGTTGCTAGATTCAAAATATATTTTAATACATGAATTATGTCTCTATATGCCAGCTCAAATGGGTAAAATATAAGATTTCAAAACAAAATGTATATTTTAATTGCATCAAATGCCTAGAAATTAACATAAAATACATTCTGGTTTGCTTTGGAGAAACTGTAAAACTTTATTGAGAAAACTTTGTCAAGTTTTCATCGTAAGAGCAGTCTGCATGGTTTAATCTTGTCTTCTTTAAGCCTGAGGTGGCCCTTCTCCTGTAATATAAACATAACCATTACTTAACAAAACTTTATTTAAATGACTAAAGGCTTACAATATACTGCACTTTGGGTTTTGTAAAATGGAGTAAAAGCAGAACTCTAAGAGTAATCCTGTGGCTTACATTCAGTTAGACTATTGTATAGAATTTCAGGCATATTGCCAATGTTTGTTAAACACAGCATTCTCTTTTGTGATACAAAGAAACAGACACTATGGGAGTACAGCGCCAATTAAAACCATTGGCTCAATTAAAGGTAATGTAGAATATTAAAATTAGGAGGAAGGTAAGGAGAGAGGGAGGAAGGCAACCAAATTATAAAACGTGAGAAAAAAATTATTTTATTTATTTATTTTTGGGTCCGGTCGTGGGGCCTGAACTCTGGGCCTGGGCGCTATCCCTCAGCTCTTCAGCTCAAGGCTAGTGCTCTACCACTTGAGCCACAGCACCACTTCCGGATTTTTTCTTTTTGCTTATGTGTTGCTGAGGAATCGAACCCAGGGCCTCAGGCATGCAAGGCAAGCGCTCTACCACTGAGCCACCTTCCCAGCCCCAGAAAAAAATATTTTAAAGTGTCATTTAAAGCCAGGTGCTGGTCGTTCACACCTGTAATCCTAGCTACTCAGGAAGCTGAGATCTGAGGACTGCAGTTCAAAGTCAGCCCAGGCAGGAAAATCTGCAAGACTCATCTCCAATTAACCACCAACAGCCAGAAGTTGTGTTGTGGCTCAAAGTGATGGAATGCTATTCTTGAGCACAAAAGTGCAGGGAGAGCACCAAGGCCCCGAGTTCAAGCCCCATACCAGCACACAAAAAATACAGTGCTGTGGAAAGCAGCCTCCCCTGCCTCCCACTGTAATTTGCATGCTTAAAGAAAACCTACCAGACTCTGGCATTCTAGTATAGTCAAGACTTGGGCGACGCTTCCACTTGACATCTGGACCATCTCCTCGCTCACGTCCAGTCTTTGGCTGATCTAGTTGCTGAAGATTCTCTTCCACCTCATTCCCTTGCAAATAAAAACTTTATCAATTTAAAAAGTAAAATGCAAAATATGAATAAGGAGATATAATATTTATGTCCTCAGTATTAATAAAACAAAAGCCATCAGCATTGATGATAACAAATGTCATGCATAAGAATCCCAAAAGCAGGGAGAGAGTGAGGGAAGAGGTGACTTATGTAACTATAACCTCTCTGTACATCACCTTTATACTAATAAGAGTCTTTTGAAAAAGAGTCTCAAAAGCATTGAGTCTATCACCAGAAAACAAGAAAGCAGCGTTTTCAAATATCACTATCTTCCTTTCCTCTCAACAACTTCGTTGCACCCTTTCTATTTACCTGTGATTTACTTGTGTTTATCTTTGTCACATTAAAACTCGGTGATTTGAGTCTCTCTGACATAAAGATAAAATCGTGTCTCTGATTAGTTGTCTTAGGCCCCTACCACTTCACATGACTAGGCACAAAGAAATGCTGAAACTAAAGAATGTATGAAAAAGCCCCAAATCAATTAATATTCTATAAACTAGTTGATCTGTCCTCCTCAAACCTTCACTGTTTATGAATGACCAAGAAAAACTAAGAACATTCCAGATTAAAGGCGACTAAATAGACATGGCAACTATATGCCATACATATCCTAGACTAGACTCAAATAGAACAAGAATTCCATAAAGGAAAATTTGGGAAAACTGAGGGAATTTGTAGATTATATATCATTAAATAACTTTTTAAATCAATTGTTAAATTTCCCCATCTCAATCGTTATTATCTAATAGTTTTCCAAGAGAATATGTTGTTGTTGCTGGTATATGCATACACTTGAGTATACAAGATAAAGAGCCCTAATACCCAAAATGTATCACTTTAACTGTGTGTAACACGGTGTGGGGTGTGGAGAAGTATGTGTGTCTGTGTATCTCTGTGTGTGTGTGTGTGTGTGTGTGTGTGTGTGTGTGTGTGTGTGTGTGTGTGTTGTGTAGGGGAAAGAAGGGAAATAAGGAAAGAATAGGTAACAGTAGAGAATTTGTCTAGCATGCACAAAGCCCTAGGTTCCAGCCCCAGCATGCAGTCCCTGCCTCCCTAATAGCACAATAAAATGGTGACTAGAAAAAAAATGAGTTAGGGGCTGGGAAGGTGGCTCAGTGGTAGAGTGCATGCCTTGCATGCCAGAGGGCCTGGGTTTGATTCCTCAGCACCACATAAGCAAAAAGAAAAGAGCCAGAAGTGGTGCTGTGGCTCAAGTGGTAGAGCGCTAGCCTTGAGCTGAAGAGCTGAGGGACAGTGCCCAGGCCCAGAGTTCAGGCCCCGTGACCGGACCCAAAAAAAAAAAAAAACAAAAAAGCAAACGAAAAAAATGAGTTAATTGTACTATTCTTGTAACTTTTCTACAAAAAGGATGCTTCTGATGAACTCCAAGAAATGGAAACCAGAAGTGTTTTGTCTTTGTTACTTTTTCATGTTCCTTTCCTTTTGTTTGTTTATGTGTCTTTGCGAGGGCAAGGGAGAGCACAGAAATTGAGGGACCAAAGGTGAGAAAATGCAGCAGTTGTACTCACTAGAAAATGCAGCAGTTGTACTCACTAGACACTATGTTGAAAATGCACTAAAACTCGGAGAAAGCAAGGGAAGGGGTAACAGTATTCATTATTCAAAAAGAAGCATATTCTTTTTTTGGGGGGGAGGGGGGGTCCAGTCATGCAGCCTGAACTCTGGGCCTGGGTGCTGTCCCTCAGCTCTTCAGCTCAAAGCTAGTGCTCTACCACTTGAGCCACAGCGCCACTTCTGGCTTTTTTCTTTTTACTTATGTGGTGCTGAGGAATCGAACCCAGGGCCTCATGCATGCAAGGCAAGTGCTCTACCACTGAGCCACCTTCCCAGCCCTCAAGAAGCATATTCTTTATCTCACTTATGTAATTGTAATTCCTCTGTGCATCACCTTTACAATAACAATAAAAAATGAAAAACACTAGGATTTAAAAAAACTATGCTTTTGAAAAAAAAGTAAAAATTAAAAGGATTATATGACAACTACATTGGGCTTAAATAAGTTTAAAAAGCTATTTTGCATTACAGTTAAAAGAATAACCAAACAAAGCTACCATAGTAATCATTTTTAAGCACTAGGGTGGATTTTTGCAACATTATAGCAGTAATTAGGAATGCATGCAACCTGTTGGTTTTCCTGTTAACATTCACACATCCATTCTTTTGCCAGTACCAGGATTTGAACTCAGGATCTCCTACACTTACTCAGCTTGCTTGCTCAGCTGGCACTCTACCACTGGAGGTACACCTCCAAGCCCAGCTTTTTCCTGGTAATTTTAAGATGGACTTTTCTGACTAGGTTGTTTTCAAACCACAATCCTCCAGATCTCAGCATCCTGAGTAGCTGGGATTACAGAAGTGAACTAAAACAAACCAGGAGACACGTATAATTTCTGTTTTTACTATGATGTACTAAAAACTATGTGTATCAATTAAGAAATCTGAAATTAAAAAAAAGAAATCTGAAGTCAACATTGTATACAGAATTCCAAATATAATTAAAAATTATTTTCTTAAGGACTAGCTTTGATTGATTTGAGATTCCATAAAATCTTATCCATCCTTTACCAAGGCAAACAAAAACTAACTTTGGTAAAGTTATATTTAGATCTAAAGATCCTAAGATAATATCCCATACATTATGAATCTCACATAAAACAAAGTACTGCAAAATTATTTGTGAATCACAAAAAATACTCTTCCTTGTACTGAAGGTAAGTGAGTAGGCCATCATTCATTAACTCATTTCTGGAGTTGATCTTCCCTCCTATTGAAAAGGATCTGTTTTGGGACCAGCACTGAGCTACCTTACAATACAAACATTTGACTTTATGCATTCAAAGAGAAATCATTCCATTTTTTTCTTTTTACAACATACATGGCAGGAAGATGCAAACTCTGAAATAAAATGTACATTTTGTATTAACGAAGTGTTCTCTGATAAAACAAAATCCCTGGGCCTTTGTTCTCTCATTTATAAAATGAAGAAATGTGAATATGGTGAGTCATTTCCTTGTGACAAACTGCAAAGTACATATACTGTATTCACTGTTATGGCCAACTGGGAAGCACTGTGCCTGTTTCCTTTCTTTGTGCTTCTGATATGTCATAATGCATTAGACAGACAGATACAGCCAGCCACACAGACACACAGACACAGACATAGACACACAGACACACAGACACACACACACAGCTTTGTTGCCTTCACTTTCAACTGTAGGTCTTTCATCTTCTCTCTCCAGATGTTCTGTTAGTGGCTCCTCTTTCTCATGCTGCTCGTTATTGGGCTTCTGGGAAGTGTGCACATAAATTTTAATTAATACACGTTGATATACATATGCAGAGTAGATAGATATTTCTATTATTGTAAGTTAGTCTAAAGACATTTTTCAATATTATTCTATTTATTATTTTTGTTGTTGCAGTGTTGAAGGATGGAATCCAGGGCATACAAGCGAGATTAAGTCTCTACCACTGAGCCACATCCCCAGCTCTTTACATATTCTCAATACCCTTCCTTCAGAGAGGTTAAAATTACCCACAAGAATTTGGAAGATATTATAATCTATATTAAGATAGATGTGTGCTACCTGTTATCAAGAAGCATAAACTCGGGCTGGGAAGTTGGCTCAGTGGTAGAGCGCTTGCCTTGCATGCCTAAGGCCCTTGGTTCGATTCCTCAGCACCACATAAGCAAAAAGAAAAAAGCCAGAAGTGGCACTGTGGCTCAAGTGGTAGAGCACTAGCCTTGAGCTGAAGAGCTGAGGGACAGCACTCAGGCCCAGAGTTCAGGCCCCATGACCGGACCCAAAAAAAAAAGAAGCATAAACTCCAGGAAATGGAAACAACAGTTTTTTCCCCCTTTTTTATTAAAAAAAGAAACATAAAAAGATTGGGCACTGGTGGCTCATACCTATAATCCTAGGTACTCAAGAAGCTGAGATCTGAGAATCAAAGTTCAAAGTCAAGCCAGGCAGACTCTATCTCTCCAATTAACCAGCAAAAAGCTGAATAGCCAAATGCTAAGCCTTGACGTGTGTGTGTGTGTGTGTGTGTGTGTGTGTGTGTGTGTGTGTGTGTGTGTGTGTGTGTGTGTGTGTTACTTGAGCTGAATTCAGAGCTTCAAGCTTGCTAGGTAGTTGCTCAACCCCCTGACCCATGCCTCCAGCCCCTAGATCCCCTAGATCGGTATTTCTTTTATAGAATTGTATAATCATTTTTTGTCCATTTAGAAGATCTTTGTTGTTTATATACTAATTCAACAGCATTATCACACAAATAAATTGCTGCTAACAGAAAACATAAAATAGTAAAGCACTCACCATCACAGGTTCAACAGGCTGAGGAGGATCTTTTTCATTGCTAGATTTCAATCCTGGATCACTCATCCTTCAAGCTGAAAGAGGAATAATGTGATTTAGAAAACACCTTTAAGAATGTAACTATTATTTGGCCACTTTCATTATCAATGACAGGTAAATATTTTTATATTTTTAATAGTGGAAATATTTTCAAAATTAAAATATTTTTGAGTTTGATATTTAATTGACATACTATTGCACTAGTCCTGGGGTGAAGTCACAGACTGAACACTGTCCCTGGGTTTTTCTTCTCAAAGCTAGCACTCTACCACTTGAGCAACAGCTCTACTTCCAATTTTGTTTTGCTTTTTTGGTACTTTATTGGAGATAAGAGTCTCATGGACTTTCCTGCCCCAGCTGTCTTTGAATGACGATTCTCAGATCTCAGCCTCCTGTGTAGCTAGGATTACAGGAGTGAGCCATCGGTGCTCAACTCTTAATTAAAATACTTAAATATATAGTAAACAAAATATTTGATTTTAAAATAGTTAAATATTATCAAAATATGTAAGTACAACCCTTAAATTTTAATTATCAAATATTAAAATAGTAATTTAATATTTAAAGAATTTTCATTTAAATTAGCATTGATAGCTTGGCACCTGTGGCTCACACCTGTAATCCTAGCGACTCAGAAGGCTGAGATCCTAGCTAGCCAGAAGGCTGAGATCTAAGGATCAAAGTTGGAAGTCAGCCTGGGCAGAAAAGCCCCCATGAGACTCTTAACTCCAATAAACTACTCAAAAAAAGCCAGAAATGGTGTTGTGGCTGAAGTGGTAGAGCACTTACCTTAAGCACAAAGAGGCTCAGGGACAGCACAGAGGCCCTGAGTTCAAGCCCCAGAACTGGCAAAATAAAATAAAACAAAAAATAAATTAGTATTGATTAAACTAAATTAATACTTGTTAACTTAATATTTGAAATTTAATAAAGGTTGTAAACAGTATTAATTTGAATATTTCATTTAAAATATTAAAATATTCCAGTACTAAAATATTTGGATATATCTATGCACATTTCATATAATTACTCACATGCATTGGAACATTTAAATATATTTGGCTGCCTTATAAAGAATACTTAAATTACTTTTAATGTCTATGTAAATGCACTTGAGAATTTTAAGACTATTCAAATATATTTGAAAATTTAGAAATTAAAACTCAAACGACTACTGATTTTTCACACACCCACTAAATCGCTCCCCCCAAATAAAGTTATTTACCCTTAAGATAGTTATGTTGAACTGTACAGTCTCCCTGCATTCCTTTAGGTATCCCCTAAGCCTGTTGCCGTGCCATGAGCTGGGAGGTGAGAAGCATCAATACACACCTACTGACTGGTGTGCCACTCGCTGGGCACCTATAGTGACCTCAGGGGCATAGTCACAAGGACATGGTCCCACGTCTTTCCCTAACAGCCGGCCCCACCCACACCACCAGGCCCTCAAGTTCCCAGTTGGCTGGCCCCGCTTTGGTGCCCCTCTCTTCCCCCATACTTACAACTTCACCCACCATGCAAGGCCAATCATGTGCCTACTATCTTCTCCCTGACTGCCTCTATCTCTTCCCTAACTCCATTTCCTCTCTCAAAACTAGGTCCTGCAGCCGTGGTGCAGCTGGCCAGGGCGACTTCGATCTGGACCTGCAAGGCATAGCTACTCCAGAGCCACAGCGCCTGTGACTAAACCTGTCTGAGACCAATGGCTTCTCACATTCACTCACGCTTAAACTCTGGGGCAAAAACATTTGGGGAGCTACCAGCTAAGTACCAGCAGGTGAGAATAACAGGAATCAGTAAGAATGCGACCCTAAGCTCCTCACATGCCATTCTATAATGGTGGTTCACCAGGAGGCACCCATTGGCTGATGGGAAAGCACGCCCACAATTTTGGGAAAGCACACCCCCCCCCCCAGCATGCACACTGAGACCCACATGCTTGCCCAACTGTCACAACATGCCCCACCTCCCTTCCCAAGTTTCCCACGGAGAATTCTGGAAGTTGTCATTTGCCAGTGATTCTATATTCCTCCAGAACTCAAATGTTGCCAATAGTGTTCCTGCTTGAAACTTAACCCACCTTCGTACGACCCTCTCGAGGGCCCTCCTCCATGACCAGCGTTTCTCCCTTGTCTTAACTCTTACTATAGTGAGGAATAGATTGCCTACAAAACATAAATGGAAACCACAGAATTTACACAATTCTGGGTGTTAATAGCCTATACTATTCAAAATGTCTTGCCTCCCTAGACACCTGGCTCACACCTAGGTACTTATGAGACTGAGATCTAGAGGACTATACAGACCAGCCTGACAGAAGAGTCTAAGAAATGCTATTTCTAAAGTAGCCACAAAAATGTATGGCTGAGTTGGGGACCAAGGCTCATGCCTGTGAACCTAGCTACAAAGGAGGCTAAGATCTGAGGATGGCAGTTGAAAGCCAGCCCATGCAGGAAAGTCTGTAAGACACTTACCTCCAATTAACCACACAAAAAAAGCTGGAAGGGGCTGGGAAGGTGGCTCAGTGGTAGAGCGTTTGTCTTGCATGCCTGAAGCCCTGGGTTCGATTCCTAAGCACCACATAAGCAAAAAGAAAAAAGCCAGAAGTGGCGCTGTGGCTCAAGTGGTAAAGCGCTAGCCCAGGCCCAGAGGTCAGGCCCCACGACTGGACCCCCCCCCAAAAAAAAAGCTGGAAGTGGAGGTGTGGCTAAAGTGGTAGAGTACCAGCCTTTAGCATATATTTAGAGACAGCACCCAGGCCATGGGTTCAATTATAAAAAATAAGTTCAAGCATTTACAAAAAGACTATAAAATGTTAGATCTCAACTTAATGTATGAAAATTTATTCTAAACCATATAAAATTCTGATTTGGTGGTTTTTTTAAATTTTTTTGTTGATTGTGGAGCTTGAACTCTGGGCCTGGGTGCTGTCCCTCAGCAGCTCTTCAGCTCAAGGCTAGCGCTCTACCACTTGAGCCATAGTGCCACTTCCTGCTTTTTCTTTTCCTTTTTTTTTGGGGGGGTCCGGTCATGGGGCCTGAACTCTGGGCCTGGGCACTGTCCCTCAGCTCTTCAGCTCAAGGCTAGCGCTCTACCACTTGAGCCACAGCACCACTTCCAGCTTTTTCTGTTTATGTGGTGCTGAGGAATCGAACCCAGGGCTTCATGCATGCAAGGCAAGCACTCTAACACTGAGCCCACTTCCCAGCCTTGATTTGGTTTCATTATTGCACTTAGTTTACCTAATATTAAGGTTGGATAAATAAAATATGCACAGCTACAGGCTTTCTACTTGAATTTTCTTTTTTCAGGATTTGTTACTAAAAATGCCATCAGCCTGCATATGCTTTCCCTTAGTCCTTTATATTTCTTTGCCGCTATTCTTCCATACTACAATTTTTTTCTTCCCTGTTGCACAAAGAAATTGCGATGTATATTTTTATGTAATTAGATTTTAGAATTCTGTCACCAATAGTGAGTTCTTCTAAAATTAATGTTTTCCAATAAAAATCTATAATTACTGAATTTTCTTATGAAAATATATTTCTGGAAAATGATATACTGTAAATTAAAAATGCTTTTGTGGAAGTTGGGTTAAGCCCGGGTATATCACTCTTATTGGCTTAACTTCTTTAGCTGTGAGTCAGTCTCATCATTGAAGCACCTGAGGACATCAGGTATCTCTGCTAACTCAAGTATGCAGCAGTCCATCTCTTAGTGACTCTTGATGATCTGGGCCAGTACAGAGGACAGAATGGACAGAAGGTAGACAAAAAGAATAGTGGATCCTGGTACTGGTGGCTCATGCCTGCATCCTAGCTACTCATAAGGTTGAGATTTAAGGCTTGTGGTTCAAAGCCAGCCCAGCCCAGAATGTCCATGAGACATTTATCTCCAATTAACCACAAAAAGCCAGGAATGGAGCTGTAGCTCAAGTGGTAGAATGCTAGCCTTGAACAAAAAAGTTCAGAGAGAGTGCTCAGGCCCCAAGTTTAAGCCCCAGGACTGGCACCAAAAAAGGAAAAGAAAGGGGTACTTGGAGGTGATGACAAGTCTCTGGGATTGTAACTAGGAGGACCTCATTTTATCCATAATACATTATTTTATAAATGTCTCTTTTGCTCCTCTCCCTTCTGGCTTGCATACAACTGTGAGTCACCACAGACCAATCGCACAGTGGCTGCTGAGCCCTGATCGATGAAAACACTAGCCAAGAGACAGACGCAAATAAAAATTCAAAAACTAAAATCAACTGGGTACCAGTGGCTCATGCCTGTAATCTTAGCTACTCAGGAGGCTCAGATCTGAGGATTTTGGTTCAAAGCCAGCCCAGGCAGGAAAGTCCATATGACTCTTATCTTCATTAATTAAAAAACTGGAAGTGAAGCTATGCCTCAAAGTGGTAGAGTGCTAGCCTAGAGCAAAAAAACTCAGGGACAGTGCCAGGCCCTGAGTTCAAGCCCTGTGACACACACACACACACACACACACACACACACACACACACACACACAAGAATTCAGGGACTGAAGTATATCTCAGTGGTAGAGTACCTACCTAACACCAGCAAAACCTTGAGTTCTACAATCACCATCACACACACAAAAAGGAAATTCATACTGGAAATTTTTCTATTTTTTTACTTCCTTCCTTCTTTCCTTTCTTTTGTGCTGATACTGGAGATTGAATTCTGGGCTTGGGTGCTTTCCCTCAGCTGTTTCGCTCAAGGCTGGCACTGTACCCTTTGAGCCACACCTCCATTTCTGACATTTTGATAGGTAATTGGAGATAAGAGTCTCACAGACTTTTCCTGCCCGAGCTGGCTTCTAACCGAAATCCTCAGATCTCAAACTTATGAGTAACTAGAATTATAGGCATGAGCCACCAGCATCTAGCCACCAGCACATACTGTAAAAAATTTCAAAACAGGAAGTTGTGGCATGAAGCTGCATTTTGAATGGCTCTAAGTGGGTGCAACCAGGAAGCCATGGAACAATAGGCTGCTTTGTTATAGTTCCTCAGTGCCAGAGCAGGGCTAAAGCATCATGGTACCATGAGGTGTCACTATTTTTAAATCATGGTATCTGAAACCCACAAAGTTGAAGACACAAAACTTTTGCAATACTGAGAATCATTCCATTGATCTTCCTAGGAAAAGTATCTCAAGTTTCACATTAAAAAGATTAAGAAAACCACTAAACAATTGACTGGTAACACAAAAAGGAATCTTAAATAAGCTAAGAAATCATCTCTTTCCAAATCCTTGTAACAGAAGGAAAGAGTCTTCTAGACTTGGGGTCTGTGGTATGGCATATTAGGGAAATAAACTGGTTTGTTTAGGCCACTTTTCTGGAAAATTCCACCATCATAATCTAGCATATTTGATTAACTCAAATGACTGTTTCTTCACAAACAGAAAGCCCATCATCAAAATATAGTGGGATTTTCCCGGGATTTCTAGGGATCATTTAACAGCAGCCCAAGTTTGTTCAGAAATTTGAAACTGGAGGCCTCTGCTGATGGCTTATTCCTGTAATCCTAGCTATGAGCACGAAACTCTGAGAATCATCTCCAATTAACCACCCAAAAGCCAGAAGTGAAGCTGTCGTTCAAGTGCTAGAGCACCAGCCTAAGCAAAAAAGCTAGTGGACAGTGCCCAGGCCCTGAGTTCAAGCCCCCAGTACCATCGTAAACATAATTGAGATGGGGGAAATGTTTCAAGTAGTAGAGCTCCAGACTTGAGCTAAAAATCTACGTAAGAACACTAGGCCCTGAGTTCAAGCTCCAGCACTGGCACCAAATTTTAAGAAGAAAATAAAAATAAGGAAGGAAGGAAGGAAGGAAGGAAGGAAGGAAGGAAGGAAGGAAGGAAGGAAGGAAGGGAGGGAGGGAGGGAGGGAGGAAGGAAGGAAGGAAGGAGGAAGGAAAGAAGGAAGGAAGGAAGGAAGGGAAAGAAAGAAGAAAGATAAAGGAGAGAAAGGAAAAAGGAAGGAAGGAAGGAGAGAGAGAGGCAGAAAGGAAGGAAGGAAGGAAGGAAGGAAGGAAGGAAGGAAGGAAGGAAGGAAGGAAGGAAGGAAGGAAGGAAGGAAGGAAATTTAAGATAGCTACATCTTTCCAGAGAAAGATAAATGTAAGCTAATTTGTAGGTTATTTGGTGAGGATAGATCTTGAACTTGCAGTTGATTCCCTTCTAGGGTCATCAGTGGTTTACAGGAAGAAAAACATATCTTACTTGGCTGCTGTTAAGGTTTGGATAAGAAATGTCCCCCAAAAGGCTCATCTGTTGATCTAATCCCCAACTAAGGGTGCTTTTTCTTGAAACCTCTAACCTACTTAGTGTATTGACCCACTGATGGATTTTAAATTTGAAAGCATTATTGATAGGTGGTAGAAACCAGGAAGTGGAGCATAGTTTAAGGAAGTAGATCAGCAGGGAAATGTCCTTGGGAGAATTACCTACTCCTGTCCTTCCCATGCTGCTGCTCTTTGTTTGTGTGTACCAATACTGAGGCTTGAACTTAGGGCCTGGGTACTATCCCTTAACTTTTTCACTCAAAGGTGACACTTTATTACTTGAGCCATACCTTCAAAAACAGCTTTTTTTCTGGTTAATTGAAAATAAGAGTCTCATGGACTTTGCTGCCCAGGCTAGCTTCGAATCATAGTCCTCCGATCTCAGTCTCTTGATTAGCTAGGATTAGAGGTATGAGTCACTATTGCCCAGCCATGACGCTGTTCTTCACCATAGCCCAGAAGCAACTGAGCCAGCCAATCAAAGACTGACACCTCTGAAAACGGTAAGTCACAACAAATATTTCCTCCTTTTGAATTGTTTCTCTCAGGTATTTGTCATAGTGGTAACAAGTGACTAACAGATGTTATGCAGAATTGCTGCCACTAGCAAACGCAATACTTAAAAGCAATTATGTGACTGTGGGCTTGGCTCACATGGTAGAGTGCAAGCTTGAGGCTGTGGATTCAATTCCTAGTACTAAAAGAAAAATACAGGATATTTGGGTCAGTTGGCTTGAACTGGCTTCAAGCAGTAATGAAAAGGTAATAGAACTATCATCCAAAACAGATATTATAAATTATGGAAATGATCAGATTTTTAAAAAATAATTTAAGTGAACTATGGACAAGAAAACCATCTTAGGGCTGAGAATGTGGCTTAATAGTGGAGCGCTTACCTAGCATGCATGAAGCCCGGGTTCGATTCCTCAGTACCACATACACAGAAAAAGGCAGAAATGATGTTGTAGCTCAAGTGGTAGAGTGCTAGCCTTGAGCATAAAGAAGCTCAGGGACAGTGCCCAGGCCCTGATTTCAAGCCCCAGGACTGGCAAAAAAAGAAAAGAAAACCATCTTAGTTTCCGGGATACACTGGTAATATACTAAGAATGTAGATGATTATTTATTGCAGGTACATTGAGAGATTTCACCTGCTAAAGAGCATTTGTCATTGAAAACATTCCTGGACTCTATGAATTCCAAAACTGGGCTCCTCTGAGGACTGTGGGAGAGATCAAAACTATTTTTATTTTTTTCTTTTGTGTGTGTATGTGTCAGTCCTGGGCCTTGAGCTCAGAGCTAGGCACTATTTCTGAGGTTTGTTTTGCTCAAGAGTAGTGCTCTACCAATTGAGCCACAACTCCACTTCCAGCTGTTTGGTGGTTAATCGGAGGTAAGAGTCTCACAGACTTTCCTGCTCAGGCTGGCTTTGAGCCCCTCAATCCTCAAATCTCAGCCTGCTAATTAGCTAGGATTACAAGCTAGCCACCAGCATCTGGCCATTTTTAAGCCACATTATATACCAGGTACTGGTGGCTTATACTGGTAATTCTAGCTACTCAGAAGGCTGAGATCTAAGGATCACGGTTCAAAGCCAACCCAGACAGGAAAGTCCATAAGACTCTTATCTCCAAATAACCATCTAAAAACCAGAAGTGGAGGTGTGGCTCAAAGCAGTTGAGCACTAGCCTTGAGCACAAAAGCTGAGGGAAAGCACCCAGACCCTGAGTTCAAGACGCACAACTGACAAAAAAAAAAAAGTGCCATATCATGAAACTACTGGTAAAAACCTTAATAATCTACTTCACAATGAAATAGAAAAATACCCAACATGGCCTGGTGCCAGCCAAAACGATGAATAAACCTACCCTTACCTGAATACCACGTGTGTGGTGTGGTTCTTACTCAGCTACCTTTCTTTAAAAACCCAACATATATGGTGCCATTTGAACCCAGGAAGGGCTTAAAGTCAGGATGGGGGGGGGGGGGGATTCCTCTCCGTTTTTTTTTTTGTTTGTTTGTTTTTTCCCCTTTCTTGTTCTGAGGATTACCCACAGTTCTGTTGGCCTTTTTGTGAACCAGTCTGTCTACTGTGGACACAGGGCATCAATACCACTGCTGGCCTCTGCATCCGCCTCCGTGCTTCTACATTTTGGTGAGTGAACTACTCTCTAAGGGTTCTCTGTTGCTCAGTCTCTCTCTAGACGTGGTACCATGCCGGAGAACCTGCTAGGACTTTAACTGAAAGGCTGGTCACCTCTCTGGAGCCACGGACGCTTGACTCTGGTTGCTTGGCCACTGCTCCCTAGAGGCCTCGGTGGTAAGTCAGGACGGCCACTTCCATCTGATAAGCCCTCCTTCACTCACTAATTTTTTTCTCTCCTACACCTTTAATGGGGTGCTGTGTGTCACTCCAGTGCAGTGAAACCCCTCTGAAATGCCTCCTGCGCCCCTGGAAAGCCAGAGTATCTAATTTTTTAATGCTGTTCTCAGATTTAGACAATTTTTGCCTCTGCAATGGTAAATGGTCAGAAGTCTGTTTACTTTCAGGATCTCTTTGCTCTCTGTTAATCATGTCCAACTTTCTCTATCTCTCCCTTTCTCTTTTTTACAACTTTTTGGCTTGTGCCCTGAAGAGTGTGACGCAGGCTGGGTCCCAGGGACCCTCCCTCCAAGTTCCCTCTCAAAGGCTAGCCAATCTAGGTTTGATCTATTGGTTCAGGCTTTCTCTGCATTTTTTCAGAAATTCACTATCTTGAGTTCGCCATCTTGGCCACATGGTGGGTTAAGGGTTTGGCCTCATCTGACCCTTACCCTTCCACCAAGCTTACTACTCTTCCATCCATCTATTTTAAGGCGCATTGCTAAAAATTTGCTCTTTTCACAGGCCCTGGTTACTGAAGCCCAACCACCTGATGTGCTTTGTTAGCAAAGGTATTTAAACATTGTTGCCAAAAATTTTAGGTTTTGAGTTTTGCCTTTTTTGTTTTGTGTTGTGTATTCTAGTACTGACTATGTGGTTCTAAAATATTGGGCATATCTGTTCTAAGATTCTCATCACATCTAACGAGTTTTGTCATTGCAGAATATTTGTTGGTTAATTCTTGATAAGGATCAGGTAAGCTCTACTTATTCTATTTGATCTCCTTATTGCTTTAATTGGAAATAATAAAGGGTTTTGGTGGCAAAGATTGGAGTTCAAAGCCAGCCTAGGCAAAAAAAATTCCCTCAGACTCCATCTCCAAACTAACCTACAAAGAGCCAGGCTAGAAGCATAGTTCAAGACTCTTATCTCTAATTAACCAGCCTAACACTGGAAGTGGTACTGTGACTCAAGTGGTAGAGCACTAGCCTTGGGCAGAAGTGCTCAGGGACAGTGTCCAGACCTTCAGTTGAAAGTCTGTGAATGCCAACTGGGATGATCCATCCCAGCAACAAGCACCTAGACCCCTGGGACTCAGCCAGTGTGGGGAACAAGGGACCAGGGAGAGGAGTAAGAGGAGATGCCACTTTGTGCCTGCCCTTTCAAAATTAACCAGAGCTGGGGTGTCAATAGAAGTAAGAAGCCTGCCCATTTAATACCCATACCTGTGTCTACCTTTTAACTAGACAGGAATTTACAATCTTGCCTTTGTTACCTGACTTCTCCTCTACCTAGTTGCCTGAGGTCAGAAGTAGCTAGGTACATTTCTACGAACATTTTCAGCCCCAAGTCCTTCCCCTTGCCATTTATTTGCTCTCTAGTATTTTTTTCCAGCCTCTCAATGCCTCATGAGGCTTTCTCCAGACTTCATCCAAGAGACTTGCCTCCTGCAGACTTCATCTAAGGACTCACGCCTACCAAGGGACAGCTGCTGCTTGCTACCTTCTCTGGGAAGGGACCACATTCCAGCCTTTTACCCCAATGTTGATGCCCCTTGTCAGCAAGAAATAGCCAGAGAGAATCTGTGCCCTATTTCATGATTATTAAAAGTCTGGATGGTGAGCAGACTCCACCCTCCTTGCAGCAAAGTCTCCACCCAGTACCTATGTTATTTAGGCAACTGGCACACCTGGAAGAGGTCACATCTGTATCCACTGAGGTCACATCTGGATTGGATGTGGCCACACCTTTCCCCTCCCATACCCTAGATAAGGCCTAGCCCAGGTCCAGACACTTTCTTTCCCAGGTCTCTTCTAGCCACGTGGAGTGCCAGCATGGCCAGCCAGAACGATGAGTAAACTTACCCCTTACCTGAAAAAAAAAATCACAAACACCATCATCACTATTTTTAAAAGACATTTTCTTTAAAAAGCCTATCCAGGTGTGATGACACACATCTCTAATCCCAGCATTCAGGAGGCTGAGGCAGGAGAATTGAGAGTCCAAGGTCATCCTGTGCTACATAGAGAGACTATCTCAAAAAAACAAAAACAAAAACTACTCATATATATCTTCTTCTTCTTCTTCTTCTTCTTCTTCTTCTTCTTCTTCTTCTTCTTCTTCTTCTTCTTCTTCTTCTTCTTCTTCTTCTTCTTCTTCTCCTCCTCCTCCTCCTCCTCCTCCTCCTCCTCCTCCTCCTCCTCCTCCTCCTCCTCCTCCTACTCCTCCTCCTCCTCCTCCTCCTCCTTCCCCCCCCCTTCCTCCTCCTCTTTCTGTCTTCGTCTTCGTCTTCTTCTTCTTGTGTAGGGCTTGAACTCTGGGCCTGGGTGCTGTCCCTGAGCTCTACAGATTAAGGCAAGCACTCTACCACTTGAACCACAGCGCCACTTCCAATTTTCTGATGGTTTATTGGAGATAAGAGTCTCACAGACTTTCCTGTTTGGGCTGGCTTTGAACCATGATCCTCAGATCTCAGCCTCCTGAGTAGCTAGGATTAGTGGTATGAGCCACCGGCCCCTGGCTTGTAAGTTTGTTTGTTTTTTTATATTGAACAGACTTTGAAAGTTTAAAATGTTGTAAGAGTCATGATCAAAAAAATTTTTACACATAATTAGATACTGTGTATACATATGCAAACTACCTCTTTTTTTTTTTTGCCAGTTCTGGGGCTTGAACTCCAAGGCTTCATGCTCTCAAGCTCTAACTTGAGTCACACCTCCACTTCTGACTTTTTGCTGGCTCAATAGAGATAAGAGCTTCTGTGATTTAGCCGAGTGCCAGTGGTTCAGGCCTGAAATCCTAGCTACTAAGTAGGCTGAGAACTGAGGACTGTGTTTTATTTTTTTTTTTTTTTAATTTAATTTTATTTTATTTGAGAACATACTGTACAGAGGGGTTACAATTACATGGGCAGGATAATGCATACATTTCTTACCAAGCATTGCAGCCTCCTCCTTTGTTTACCCTTCACCTCCCTTCCCAGCCTCCCCCCTCCCTCCCACCCAATCATACCCCCCCTCCCCCCCCCCCCCGACATTGTAAAGCTGGTTTTGACATGACATTTTGTACTTCTCATTGTTGCAACAGGTCCACCTGAATCCTTAAACGACTTGTTTGTCCCCATCTCCTCCACATGTTATACTGACATCAAATATAGTGAAAGCGGGGGTTACACTGTGGGGGAGGGACATACAAAGCAACAAAGAGATAATATTATAAATGCGTTAGAAACACATGCATGAAAGAAACAAAAACATTAAAATACATATTTGAGGTTTCGTTTTCCTAACATCACATTATTTGACTTTTTCTGCTTGACTCATACCTATACTAGCTACTAAGTAGGCTGAGAACTGAGGACTGTGTTTTATTTTTATTTATTTATTTTTTTTGTCTGTCATGGGGCTTGAACTCTGGGCCTGGGCGCTGTCCCTCAGCTCTTCAAGCACTCTACCACTTGAGCTACAGCGCCACTTCCGGTTTTCTGGTGGTTTATTGGAGATAGGAGTCTCACGGTCTCTCCTGCCCAGGCTGGCTTTGAACCGCGATCCTCAGATCTCAGCCTCCTGAGTAGCTAGGATTACAGGCGTGAGCCACCAGTGCCCGGCTATGAGGACTGTGTTTTAAAGTGAGTCCAGGCAGGAATGTCTAAGGACGTTTATCTCCAATTAACTACCAAAAACTTCTATAGCAGCCTCACAGTTTCTTCTTCCTGGCTGCCCTGGGCACTTCTGGGAAGGCAGCTTCTGGCTAAGTCCCTCCCTACTGATTCTGGCCTACTCCTCTTTCTCCCCATGGGCCAAAACTGCTCTATCATGGCTGCAGCTGTCCTCTGGTCATGAGCATGCCCTGTATATTGATAATAAAATTATGCCCATTGAACAGGTGGGAATCTGAGGAGAGCAGGAGATGGACCTATAGCTCCAAAGCAGGTCATGGCAGGAGGTAAGTTGGACACTATTTGCCCCTCAGCCAGCCATCCCTTAGGCCTTGTAGAGACTTTCTGCTGCCTCTTCTGAGGGACCTTCTTACTCTATCTTCCAACCCATGAGAATTGACACATCTTCTCACTCTATCAAAAGGCACCTGGGAGACCTGAAAGGGGACTGGGCCTGGGTGGGTCTGGTGTCTGGCCATGATATATGACTTGAGTGTGGGAGGCCTTTCCCTTTAGCTCAGGCTCTGCTGAGAGTGTCCCTAGTGCCTTCAGGAACTTGGTTGCTGCTCTCTGGACTGGCTGGGCTATGTGGCCGTGACCTGGGCATGATATAAGCTGAAGATTCAGTACATCTTGTGGGGGAGAGACACAAGTTCTGATTGAGAAAAGGAAGATCAGAAATATGAGAATGTCCCTTTAGGCATGAACATGAGCTCCTCATAGGAGGAAGAAGAGCATGAGGAGGAGGAACAATGGACATATGCAGAAGACCTCAAACAGCACCCACTAAAACCTAGGCCCTTTAGAAGGAAGGAGTAGGGCCAGTCCTCAGCTGTCCCCACCCCATCCACATGCTGGAGGTTCTTAGGGAAACACCAGCCTAGGACTCAGAGATCTGTAACCCCACTGGGAGTAAATGTCTAAGACTGCCCATCTGAAATGGGCCCATCTGTCCAGTGAATGAATAAAGACTCCATCTTCTCTGGAGCCTTTCTTGTCTTACACATGAGACGCTCCGTTTTGGCAAAGGCAGGTATCATTGTAATGGCCGAACCATAACTGGTCATTGGTACCAAGGCTTCATCATGGTACCACAACAATGTGGGGGTGCAGGCTTCCCATAATAAATGGAAAGGTCACTTTCAGTTATCAAGAAGCTCAGGTTCTTCAGACCTAGACTCATCCCAGACCCACAGATACCCAAAATGGGAAATGGAAGGATTGAGGAAGTAGGCAGGTAACAGCAAGTCTAAGGACTGATTAGGAGAGGATCACAAGAGGCTAATAGCTATGTGCATACGATCATATAAAATGATGCTTTCAAAATGAACTCCAACAAATAGAAACAAGACAGTTTTTATTTTACTTTTTGTGTTCTTTTTCTCCTCTTGTCATTGTTTTTGATTTCTGTATCTTTTGTTTTGTATGTGTTTATCTGATTTGGGGGGAGGGGAAGCACAGAAACAGTGATACTCATTGCTAGAATTCAGTGTTGGAAATGAACCATACAACTTGGGAAGGGAGGTGTCAGGAGGTAAAAAATTGGGAGAAAGTGAGGGAGGGGGTGACACTGTTAAAGAAGAAATGTACTAAATTGGGCTGGGAAGTTGGCTCAGTGGTAGAGTGCTTGCCTTGCATGCCTGAGGCCCTGGGTTCAATTCCCCAGCACCACATAAGCAAAAAGAAAAAAAGCCAGAAGTGGCGCTGTGGCTCAAGTGGTAGAGCGCTAGCCTTAAGCTGAAGAGCTGAGGGACAGCGCCTAGGCCCAGAGTTCAGGCCCCAGTACTGGACTCAAAAAAACAAAAACAAAAAACAAAAAAAAGAAATGTACTAAATTCCTGACTTATATAAAGGTAACCTTTCTATACATCACCTTTACAATAATTGTTTTAAAGACTAAGGGGTGAAAACAGCATGGGCCACTGTGAAATCAGATGCTGGATCTAGTAAAAAGGAGGAAGAGGAAGAAAGTGATCACAAGGGCCCTCATAAAGACTAGTGATCAAAGCTGACGAGAGAACACAGATGGCCAGAGCAACTCAGTCTCCTCATTGTTTAGCTGGCATTAAAATAGAATTTATGCACCTGGGCTTGGTGTAAAAAAACAACACACACACCAAGCTAATATCTAGCAGCATAAGCATGGGGTGAGTGCTGACAGTATTGCGATTATTATTTCTACTAGAATCACTCTATGTCAATTGACTGTGGTGTACTGTGGTCCCCCATGGGGACCTGCAGATAGAGAAAGAGGGGAGGAGTCAAGAAGCTGGAAGTGGAAGGGAAGGACCCTGTGCCTTCTGGAGGAGCACAGCCTGCCAACCTGAGACTGCTAACCTCCAGAAAATGTGAGTTAAGCCATGGTTGTCAACCTGTTGCATCAGTAACAGGAAACTAATTCAGGTGGCACCAGCCATCCTTCCCCTTCCTCCCTCGGTCCCTCCCTCCCAGGCCATCTGTGTCAGTAACAACAAGCCTTGTGACCTATAAGATGGTGTCCCTAGGGGCTGGGAAGGTGACTCAGTGGTAAAGTGCTTGCCTTGCATGCATGAGGCCCTGGGTTCGATTCCCCAGCACCACATAAGAAAAAACAAAAAAAAAGCCAGAAGTGGTGCTGTGGCTCAAGTGGTAGAGCACTAGCCTTGAGCTGAAGAGCTGAGGGACAGCACCCAGGACCAGAGTTCAGGCCCCCATGACCGGACCCTCCCCCCCAAAAAAAAAGATGGTGTCCCTGAGGTGCAGAGGTAGTAAATCTGTCCCCTTATCAAATTCAGTGATGGGAAGACTGAAAACGGTGCAGTTCCTCTGGGGAAGGTGTGAGGGACCCACAAGGGACCAAGCCAGGAAATCACTTGGAGTAGAGAGAAACCTCAACCCTCCGTATCATCCCCACACACTAGTGGATGGGGAGTGTGTCATGGGGAATGGCAACTGGATAAGGGGACAACAGTGTGCGTGCATTCTTTCTCTGGGCCAGGCACTGAGAATGGCTCTCCAGTGACTACTGTGCCATCTCATCTCACTCTCATGACATCTGAACCAAGGCTGGCACAGAGAGCTAACCAAGTTGCCCATCAAGTGACATACGGGGCAATTTAATCCCACACTGTGTCACTTCAGCCTCTGTACTTGCCTGCCCTGCTATGCTAAGTGATTGCACATAACTGACATGTGTTTTCCTAAGCTTTTATGAATGAAGATCAGAGGCTCAGTGAAGACCAGTGACTTGCTCACAGTCCTATGGGATGTGAATATCTATCTGGCTTTTAAATGAGGTTCTCAAACCCATATGTCCCGGGGAATGATGGGTGTTGTGAAGCCTGAGAAGAGACATATTTTTTTTAAAAAAAATGAAAAGAAAGGCGGGGCTGGGAAGGTGGCTCAGTGGTAGAGTGCTTGCCTTGCATGCCTGAGGCCCTGGGTTCGATTCCTCAGCACCACATAAGCAAAAAGAAAAAAGCCAGAAGTGGCACTGTGGCTCAAGTGGTAGAGCGCTAGCCTTGAGCTGAAGAGCTGAGGGACAGCGCCCAGGCCCAGAGTTCAGGCCCCAAGACTGGTCCCAAAAATAAAAAAATAAAAAAATGAAAAGAAAAAAGTGAGTAAGTTTTATTTGTTTTTTTCTTTTTTGTCAGTCATGGGGCTTGAACTCAGGACCTGGGCACTGTCGCTGAGCTTTTTCACTCAAGACTAGTATTCTACCACTTTGAGCCACAATGCCACTTCTGGGTTTCTGCTGATTAATGGGAGATAAGTATCTCATGGACTTTCCTGCCAGGGGTGATTTTGAACAAGTAGCTAGGATTACAGGCATGAGCCACTGGCACCTAGTTTTGTTTGATTTCTAAGAGGTCCCTACCCAACTGATACCATTGGGATACAGTATAAACAGTTCCATACAGAATCACCTTTCCAAACAGAATGGATGGAGCGTCTGTGGCCTCTAGAATAAAAGGTAAGACCCTACACTTGAAAGGAAGTCCCAAGCACTTTATTCCACTTCTCACTGCATTTTTTTTTGCCGGTCCTGGGGCTTGAACTCAAGGCCTGGGCTCTGTTCCTGAGCATCTCTGTGCTCAAGGCTAGTGCTCTACCACTTGAGCCACCATGGTACTTCAGGCTTTTTCTGGGTGGTTTATTGGAGATAAGAGTCTCACAGACTTTCTTGCCCAGGCTAGGCTAGCTTTGAACTGTGATTCTCAGATTTCAGCCTCCTGATTAGCTAGGATTACAGGCGTGAGCCACCAGTGCTTGGCTCTCACTGAATTTTGATTTAGGGTATTTTTTAGTGGTTCTAAGGTTTGAAATCAGGGCCTCATTCTTGCTAAGTAGGTGTTTTACCACTTGAACCACAACCCCAGTCTGATTTTTTTCCTGTCTCAAGAGTGTCTAAAACAATTATGGGGGGTTAGGTTTTTCTTGGTGCTGGTACTGGGGCTTGAACTCAGGGCCTGGGCACTGTCTCTGAGCTTTTGTGCTCAAGGCTAGTGCTCTACCATTTGAGCAAAAAGCTCCACTTATGGCTTTTTTTGGTGCTTAATTGAAGGTAGTATCCCACAACCTTTCTACCTGGACTGGCTTCGAATGGCGATCTTCAGATCTCAGCCTCCTGAGTATCTAGGATTATAGGCATGAGCCACCAGCATCTGGCCAGAAGTGTTTTAATGAATATAAATACACTGCACAAATAAATTGCACGTCTATGAACAACCACCCAATTTAAGCAGTTGACGATTGCAGACATCCCAGAAGCATTGCAAGCTCCTTCCCAGACACAACTTTCCCTGTCCTACTTTGGGACTTTGTGAATATCATCACCTGGCCTTTCTTTATAATGTTGCCTTTTATGTGGACCTACATTAGTTTCACATGTTTATGAACTTTGGGTAAATGGATCATACAGTGTGAAATCTTTTGTTGGCTCTTTTTGTTCAATATCATGGCTGCACAGTTCATCCAGATCATTTCGTGTATCTGTAGATTTTTCCTTCTCATTGAACAATATTCCATTATGTGAATATGCCACAATTTATTGATATAGTTATTGACACATGTAGGATTTTTTTCCTTTGTAGTTTTTACTATATTTTAAGTTTTAGTTAGTTAATTAGTTAGTTGTGCTTCCGTTGTCTTTCCCAATATGTTCTTGTGTTTTCACTTTCATTTGGCATCTTTTGAGCAGTAGATATTTTTAGTTTTAATGTTATTGAATGCTTTCTAATATTCATTGATAGTTCATATTTTTATTTTATTGAACAAAACTTTTCTACCGTGAGTATAAAAATGTTTTCTTGGGTTGAGCATTAGTTGCTCATGCCTCTAATCCTAACTACTCAAGAGGCTGAGATCTGAGTCTTGCAGTTTGAAGCCAGCCAGGCAGGAAAGTTCATGAGACTTATTTCCAATTAACTGCCAAAAGGCCAGAAGTGGCGCTGTGGCTCAAGTATTAGAGTGTCAGCAGTAAATGGAAAAGACTCAGGGACAGTGCCCAGGCCCTAAATTCAAACCCTAGTACCAGCACACAAAAAATGTTTTCTGGGGCTAGGAATGTGGGTCAGTATTAGAATCCTTGCCTAACATGCAGGAGACCCTAGGTTCCACCCCCAATACTGGAGGGTTCTGCCATGTTTTTGTCTTTTGTTTCTTTTTATTTATTTTTTAGTCTTGGAGTTCTTTTTTTTTTTTTTGTCGGTCGATTGAACACTGGGCTTGGGCGCTGTCCCTGTGCTCTTCAGCTCAAGGCAAGTGCTCTACCGCTGGAGCCACAGTGCCACTTCTGGTTCTATAGTGGTATATTGGAGATAAGAGTCTCATAGACTTTCTTCCCTGGGCTGGCTTTGAACCATGATCCTCAGATCTCAACCTCCTCAGTGGCTAGGAATACAGGCATGAGAAACCAGCTCCTGGCTTAGTCCTAGAGTTTGAACACCAAGCATTGTATTGCTTAGACAAGCACTCTACCACTTGAGCCACACACACACCTACCCTTCCATGTTATATTTCTAAAGCTCTATCTATGGCTTTGTCTCACACCTTTATGGTTTTGGTTTTTGTTTTATGTAGGTCGTGGGGCTTGAACTCTGGGCCTGGGCGCTGTCCCTCAGCTCTTCAGCTCAAGGCAAGAGCTCTACCACTTGAGCTACAGCGCCACTTCCGGTTTTCTGGTGGTTTATTGGAGATAGGAGTCTCATGGACGTTCCTGCCCGGGCTGGCTTTGAATCTTGATCCTCATATCTCAGCTTCCTGAGTAGCTAGGATTACAGGTGTGAGCCACCAGCGCCCTCCACATTTGTTTTGAATTCACTGAGAATTACTTTTATTTGTAAGACAGAGATTCAATGTCATTTTTTTTTCTAAAATGGATAAGCAATTGTTCTATTATTGAAAGTTCAACCATTTCCCCACTGGTCTACAATACCATTTTGGTCACTTATACTGTGACTCATATGAGTCTATGGGACTGTCTCTGAGCCCTCCAATATTTCAGTGGACTGTCTCCCCCCCCCCTTTTTTTTTTTTGGTCAGTCATGGGGCCTGAATTCTGGGCCTGGGCGCTGTTCCTCAGCTCTTCAGCTCAAGGCTAGCACTCTACCACTTGAGCCACAGTGCCACTTCCAGCTTTTTCTGCTTATGTGGTGCTGAGGACTCAAACCCAGGGCCTCATGCATGCAAGGCAAGCACTCTACCACAGAGCCACCTTCCCAGCCCATCTACTCCTTTTTATTGTTGGTACTTTGGTTTGAACTCAGGGCCTCACCCTTGACAGATAGGAACCCTGACACTGAGCTATGCCTCCAGTCCTTCTCTTGTGCTGGTTATTTTGGGGGTAGCATTTTACTTCCTGCCCTGGTGCATGCCTAGACCATGACCCAGAGTCTTGGTGAGTCTTCAACCAGAGTCTTAAAACAGCCTGGAACCTCGATCCTCCAGGTCTCAGCCTCCCAAATAGCCAGAATGACAAGCACATGTCACTGCACTGTTATTGGTTAAGGGTTCTCAGGAACTTTTTCTAATCTTATTCTTTTTTTGGGTCTGGTCGTAGGGCCTGAACTCTGGGCCTGGGCACTGTCCCTCAGCTCTTTAGCTCAAGGTTAGCGCTCTACCACTTGAGCCCAGCACCACTTCCCGGCTTTTTTCTTTTTGCTTATGTGGTGCTGAGGAATTGAACCCAGGGCCTCAGGCATGCAAGGCAAGTGCTCTACCACTGAGCCACCTTCCCAGCCCTTCAGGAACTTTTTCTGTCCTGAACAATCATCCTTCCATTCTCAGTCTTCCAAGTAGCTAGGATTACAGGCATGAGTCATTGTTGCTCAGCGTATTTGTCTACTCTTCACTTGATGTTAGTAAAAAAGCCAAGAAAGAATTGTCTATTCTTGCAGTAATTACTATAGTTTTATAACATGTATAGATATCCTAGGTAATATTGGCGTTTCTACATCAATTTGATAATGATTATGTCACAATTTACACATTCATAAAAATCATTGGAATTGTGACTGGATTTGCAATGAATATTTTAAAAATCAGTTTAGAGACTACAAACAGTTTTATGACCTTGCCTATTCTATGAAATGAACCTCTGATTCCATTTTGGCCTTTTTTAAAGTCTTTTGGGGATGATATTGAACAAGATGCATTGCATTCATAATCTGACTTGTTTAATTGAAACCCCTTTGTAAAATTAGAGATAATAATAATAATATTAAGTAAAAATTTTAAAAAGTCTTTCAAAGCTGGGACATGGCTCCAGTGATACCTGCCCTAAGTTCAAAATCCCATACTGCCAAAAAATTTCAATCAGTGCCATGTAATTGTAACTCCTCTGTACGGTATTTTCATAATAATAAAAAATTTAAATCAGGTTTTAAGGAGTATGTGATGGGGGGGGCACTCCACCACTTTGAGCCACAGCTCCACTTCCAGTTTTCTGGTGGTTAATTGGAGAAAAGAGTCTGTGAATCACAATCCTCAGAGCTCAGCCTCCTGAGTAGCTAGGATTACATGTGTAAACCAACAGCACCCAGCTGGCAAGTGAATTTTTATTTTTCCCCCAAAAAATATTTTACCCTCTTTTTCCAGTTCCTAAATAGTTCAAAATTGGTTTATTAAAATTCATTTTGTTGTTGACATATGAAACCAACAGAGAGGCTGAGGATATAGCTCGGTGGTAAAGTATTTGCCAAGCACATGTAAGGCCCTTGGATCCATCTCCAGCAACATACAAAAAAAGGAAAAACAAACATTTTGGCAGTGCTATGGATGGAACTCAGAGCCTCACAGATCCAGCAACTATATTCCTAAGCTATACTTAGTGTATGTAACGGATTTCTAAATACTAACTTTGTGTACAGAAATCCTTTTTTTTTTTTTTCTGATACCAGGGCTTTGATCTCAGGGCCTCACATTGTCACTCAACTTGCTTGTTTACTCACAACTGGCATGCTACAAAATTGAGCCATCCATCCAAACTGTCTTTTCCTGGTTAATTAGAGATGAAGTCTCATGGACTTTTCTTCTCAGATTGGCTTCAAACTGAGATCCTCCAGATCCCAGCCTCCTGAGTAACCAGGATTACAGACAAGTCACTGGTACCCAGCTAAACATTTAATTTGCCCATGGATTATTTTGGATTTTCTACATACATAATGGTATCATCTACAAATAATATTTGTTCATTTCCAGTGTCTAAATGTCTTTCTTTCCCTTGACCTTTTGTGTGTGTGTGTGTGTGTGCGTGCGCACATGTCCATGCATGATAGAACTGGAGCTTGAACTCAGGGCCTCACACTCTTGCTTAGCTTTCTTTGCTCAAGGATTCTGCTTTACTACTTGAGCTCACACCTCCATTTCTGGCTTTTTTTTCTGGTTAACTGGAGATAAGAGTTTCAAGGACTTGTCTGCTTGACGTGGCTTTGAACCATGATCCTCAGATCTCAACCTCTTGCGTAGTGATGATTACAGGCATGAGCAGCTAATACCCAGCTTCCCTTGACATATTGTGCTGGCTGGGACATCACTACAATGCTGAATACAAGTGGTGCTAGCAGGCATCCCTGCCATATCCCATATCAAAGCTTAAACATTTCACTTTTTTTTTGGGGGGGGTCCGGTCGTGGGGCCTGAACTCTGGGCCTGGGCACTGTCCCTCAGCTCTTCAGCTCAAGGCTAGCGCTCTACCACTTGAGCCACAGCGCCACTTCCGGCTTTTTTCTTTTTGCTTATGTGGTGCTGAGGAATCGAACCCAGGGCCTCATGCATGCAAGGCAAACGCTCTACCACTGAGACACCTTCTCAGCCCTAAACATTTCACTTTTAAGGATATAGTTCACTGGAAATCTTTATTGATACCCTTTATGCTAAGAAAGTTCATTTGACTATTTTGCTAAGATTTTGTGTTTTGTTGTTCAAATAACAGGGCCTGAACACAGGGTCTCACATGCTCATGCAACTTACTTGTGGATGGTAATTTACCACTTGAACCACATCCCCTGTCTAGCATTTGGCTGGTTACAGGAAAATGGATTGTCACAGAAATTTCTTCCTAGGTTGATTCTGAACCTTGATCCTCCTAGACTCAGCTTCCTAAATGGCTAGGATTTCAGGTATGAGCCACCAGCACCTAGCTTGCTAAGATTCTTTTTGTATGTGAACATAAGGTCTGGGAGCTGTCCCTGAGCTTTTTTGCTCAAGGCTCATCCCACTCCACCACTTGAGTCATAGCTCTACTTCCTGCTTTTTGGTGGTTAACTGGAGATAAAAGTCTCACAGACTTTGCTGACTGAGTTGGTGTCAAACTGTGATCCTCAGATATCAGCTTCCCCAGTAGCTAGAATTACAGGTATAAGCCAATAAAATTCTTTAAATCATAAATAGATATTGAATTTTATCCTTATGCCCCTATCCATTAAGATAAGTGTAGCTTTTTTCCATTTAGCCTGCTATTGAAAGTAATCATGTTGAGCTCAAATACTTAATCACATTATATTCTGGATAAATCTAACTTGATCATCTTAAATTTGTGTGTGTGGGCGCACCACGCATACACACATGCATATGTGCACATTCGCACACAGGGCCTGGGTGCTGTCCCTAGGCTTCTTTTACTCAAGTTAGCTACACTACCAGCTTTTCTGACTAGTTTATTGGAGATGAGAGTTTCACAGACTTTCCTGCCCAGGTTGGTTTCCAACCATGATCCTCAGATCTCAGTCTCCTGAGTAGCTAGGATTATAGATGTGAGCCACCAGCACCCGGCTATCTTTAACTTTTAAGTTGAATTTAGGTATCTGTCTTTGGCTTAGAATATTTACATATATATTCTTTTTTTTTTTTTGGTGGTGGGGGGGGTCCGGTCGTGGGGCCTGAACTCTAGGCCTGGGCGCTGTCCCTCAACTCTTCAGCTCAAGGCTAGTGCTCTACTGCTTGAGCCACAGCGTCACTTCCGGCTTTTTTCTTTTTGCTTACGTGGCGCTGAGGAATCGAACCCAGGGCCTCAGGCATGCAAGGCAAGGGCTCTACCACTGATCCACCTTCCCAGCCCTTTGCATATATATTCTTGAGATTGCTTTCTCAACATTCTATTGGCTCATTGGGTGTTAATTATATAAGGAAGAAATGAACAACTTATTTTCCATTAATAAAGATACTTTTAAAACAAAGAAGACCTTATCAGACCCCTTAAAATAAATCAGGCATGGTCTTTTTCTACGTCATGGAATTGCTTTTGGAAAATGAAATTGTTTGTTCCTTGAGCATTCAACAACAAAGCCATCTGAGCCCAGAGTTTCTGTGAAGGAAGATTTTGACCACCAGTTCTATTGTTTCTTCAATGGTTATAAAACTACTAAAATTTGGAACTGGGAAGTTGGCTCAGTGGTAGAGTGCTTGCATTGCATGCACGAGGCCCTGGGTTCGATTCCTCAGCACCACATAAGCAAAAAGGAAAAAAGAAAAAAAAAAAGAAAAAAGCGGGAAGTGGCGCTGTGGCTCAAGTGGTAGAGCGCTAGCCTTGAGCTGAAGAGCTGAGGGACAGCGCCCAGGCCCAGAGTTCAGGCCCCACGACTGGACCCCCCCCCCAAAAAAAAAAAAAAACTACTAAAATTTTTCATTCCATTTTGAGACATTTTTGGCAAACTGTATGTCTATAGGAATGCTTCCACTTTATCTAAAGGCATAAAGTTGCCTTTTAGACAATCATCAAATTATCACATCAGATCCAGGCGTGATAGTCTATCAATTCAGCAGTCAGAAGATTGGGACAGGAGGATCATCAGTTTAAGGCCTATCTGGGTTAGTGAGTTTCAGGCCAGCCTAGGCTACATATTAAAGCTCCCATCTCAAAAAAAGCCATGACATCAATGGAAGATGATAGACACATGTCTGAACATTGATATGTCATATTAGAATACTCTCTTTGGGAAATAGATGTGATATGGGTGCTCCATTTCTCATTAGCTGTTTTCTGCTTCCAGATTCTGTGACGCTATTCCTTCTGACTGGAGAGCCATCTTCTCCCTTCCATTACCTGGAGGATTCCTTTTTGCTTTTGAAAACACAGAAAAAGAATTATATCCTCCAAGATACCCAGAGTCCTTGGACTGGATTAAACCTCTGTCCTGGACTTACACAACCAATAGGACTCATCACTTGTTGGTACACACTGACCATGGTACACTGTGGTTCTCTTATCTGGATTGTGAGCTCCTCCACTGTGCCCACAGAAACAACAGAGGTGATCAGTCAACATGCATGGAGCTGAAATGAACTTGTAACCACTAAATAAGCACCTAAAATTTCCAGCCATATTGCTCTGTATTCTCCAGTGCACATTTGTTTGTTCCTTCATGTAGTTCATTTGATGGGAATTTATTGTGCACCTACTATGGGATGGGCATTTTCTGAGAAGAGTAGCCAATGTGGAAGGAAAAAAAGCTTGGAAAGTATGGCATTTTGGAAACCAAGTGAAGAAGGAGCTGCAAGGTAGAGATGATCAGTTCTAACAAAGGCACCCAAGAGGTCATATAAGATGAAGTCTGAGACTTGACTATTGCTATAATAATGTGAAAATAATCAGTGATTTCAACACTTTTGCTAAAGTGGTTGGCAAACACAGACTGGGCAGAGTGCCAGTGGCTCATACTTATAATCCTAAATACTCAGGAGGCTGAAATCGGGAGGACCAAAGTTTGAAGCCAGCCCAGGCAGAAAAGTTCACTAGACTTCTTTTCCAAAATGGCCAGCAAAAAGCAGGGCTGGAGGTATTGCTCAAGTGATAGAACATCAGATGAACAAGTGCAAGACCCTGAATTCAAACTCTGATACCAGCCCCCCAAAAATCATTTTTTAAAAATACAGATTGAAGTTATTTCAGAAATGGATAGGAGCATTGGAGAAGAAATGACTAAAGAAAGCTTCTATATATATATATTTGTTTCAAGCAGTTTTTCTGCAGTGCTGGACATGGTAGTACATGCCTGTAACCCTAGCACTTAAGGAGGCTGAGGCAAGATCACATGTTCAAGACCAGTCTGGAATACATTGTGAGACCCTAGCTCAAAAATAATAATAATAAAGGGAAGTAAATAAATATATGGTGTTTTATTTTGCTATGCAAAGTATTTTTTATTTGCATGCAATAAATATATCTATCCTTTCTTTCAAACATCTGAGTTTCCTGTTTTGAGTAGAAATGCAATATCTGTCAGCAACTCGTGATACAAATTTTTCACAGCACATTAATTTCTCTGTATTTTCTGAGGCCTTCTCTATCTTGGGGGTTTGAACGGTCTCTCTGCTGGTGTCAAAGGCTGTTTGGGGTTGGTTTTTCTTTTCTGAAACCTCAAAACCTTATAGCTGATTCGTAACCGATGTCTTCACATTCACAACTGATCACAACCTCCACTCAAGCCACATACTGACAGCAAGCCTTCATGTGGCCCCCATTCTTCCTCCATAGCTCCCATCACCACCTATATACACAGAGGCAGGCTCCCATAGGCAGAATGTAAAAAGATTACAAGACCACATGTATTAGGACCATGAGGAGAGGAGACAACAGATCCTCAAAGACACATTTAAGAGGCAGCAACAGGCAGGGCCATGTCTACACCCTCCCACTCCCCACAATCTTCTTCCCCGTGGAACATGACCACCCTACACACTCAGGCCCAAACAGGAGACTACTGCACAGCAAGACAAGTCATTTCTCATAGAGCTCTATTGTGGCATATAATAATAGGTACTCTATATAAATTAAATTAAAAATAAAGCTCCAGCAGGTTGCACAGGTTGGCTGTTAATAAATATATCTCTGGGTAATTGTGCCCCAAGACCAGCTCATGACCACTCTCCCTCATCCAGAGAATTATACAAAAATAAATACAGGCTCAGGGGAATGGGGGGTGGGTGGGGAGGACATGCCTGGTTCCATTCTAAAAGTTCTCACTCCTTCCACCATCCCTGGAGAGCTCCAAGACAGGAAAGGGAAGGCCTCTCTCCAGTCAACCATTCTTAGAAGCAGAGGACCAAGGTCCTTCACTGTACAGGCCATATGTGTCATTTCAACCCTCTGGGGGGGGGGGTGGAGGGACTGACCTTCCCCAGACCCCAAAGAGTAGGGGGAGGGAGAGCCTGTTATTGCTGATCCCACAAGCAGCCCCTACGAGAACCAGGCCAGAGAGAGGCACAGCACAAGCACCAGGAGGGACATACCACTGTTCAGAGCCACAGGGACCACCACCAGCCCAGCCAGGACTCCCAGCGTCTGGGTTAAGGGGCCCCAGAGCTGAGAAGGCAATCCACACCCACATTCTGCAGGGGCTTCTGGGGTGGGAGACCTCTTTGGGGACTCAAGACTTGGGTCTGCACCTTCTTCATCCTGGGAGATCACAGGAGACCTTGCCACACTAGAAAGATAGACATCATCCCTCATGGGACAAAGAGAGGTGGAATTCTGCTCCTGCAGAAGGACTGGAACATCTGGCTCCTTGTCGGACATTGGAACTAAGCCACCTGCCCACTCAGGGGTGACCTCCATCTGGGCCTCTGTTCCGGCCTCCCCCAAAGACCTGGTCACCCCACCTAGGATTCTATTTGTGTATAGAGAGTTGATGTCCTTGCCCATCCCTTTCTCTGGATCCCCAGGGAATGGACCTTCTGTACCCAAAACCACAGAGCTGTCACATCCAGCACCCTCTGCCCATGGGAACCACACATCTCCCATAGTGGCTACCACAGCATGGGCCCCAGAGAGGATTTCCGGAGGCGATTCCTTGGGGCTGTCTCCTTCAGGACTGGAGGGAGTGATGGCGAGCCCCTCATCACCCTCCCCCTCATCATCAGGGTCCTCAGTGTCCTTGATGAGCTCCACACCACGCCCCAGTCGTGCGTAGTGCAAGGTGATCTCCTCGGCCAGGGCACTGTTCAGGGCCCGCTCAGGGCCAGGCCACTTTAAGATCAGGTCTCGGTCCGTGAGTATGCCCAGGGGATGGCTAGGGGATAGCCCCCCATCTGTAGGGCCCTCCCCACCACCCCCTGCTGCACCTGCAGCAACAGCAGCCCGCAGGCGGCTCAGGTGAGACAGATAGAGCTGTTCCAGCTCCTGATCAATGGTGTCTTCGCCAAGCAGCTCCTCCAACCCACTCAGGACCTCCAGACCCCCAGTAGGTTCATCCATAACAGCTCCCACCATGAGGTCCTTTTGACCCCCTCCACTCTCACTTGACACTTCCCAAGAGGCCTCCACCTGTTGCTGGCTGGGCTCCAAGAAGGGCCCAGTGGCCACTTCACTTGCATCAGGCCCAGAGGCCTGATCTCTGGGGGAGCCACCCAGGCCAGAGAGAGGAGTGGAGGGAGGAATCCTGATGGCTGGTGCCTGGAGGACCTCTGTAAAAATGACTGGGAGACTGCTTCTGGAGATGCCACCTTCTCCTGAAGGGTTGCCAGTTCCAGTAACTTCAGAAACCTGGAGCCGTGGTGGAGTGGGGAAAGAAAGAAAAGGGAATGATTAGAGGAAGGCTGAGATAAGAAGAGATAGTAAAAACTGATAAGAGCCACACCCAGCCTCATATGGGGTTTGCAGGTAAACACAATTAAAAGCATCTGCTTTAAGGCTCTAAACTCCAAAGACTCTGACATCTATATTGAAATAGCAAAATCATCCCTGTACTGGTAAGTCACATCTGTAATCCTCGCTACTCAGGAGGCTGAGAGCTGAGGAGCCCAATTCAAAGCCAACTCAGGCAGTAAGGTCCAAGTGACTCTATCTCCAATCAACAACCAAACAGCCCAAGTAGACCACTGGCCTTGAGCAAAAAAGCTCAGGGATATCACCCAGGCCCAGAGTTTAAGCCTCAGAATCTTCTATTGGCTAGGAACAGTTCAATGTAAGCATCAAAATAAAATAAATGCAATGCATTGAAAGTCACCAGATATATTTAGAATTCATGACATATAAAAACCCAAAAATCCTGATTGGTCATCCTTGGTGGTCATTTTTAATCAATACTGGTGAATAATGTGGGAGGGAAATTAAATATTAATACTCCTTTCTTCTGTATAAACGATATGTCAACTTAGTCAAACAATTGATGTGTGGTAGGTTTTTCTTTAGAGACAAATTCCAGGAAATGGGAATTGAAAGCATTATGCTCACCTTTGGTCCTCAGCTCCACCCAGACCTGAGCTCCTCCCAGCCCTTGAGTTCCCTGGAGGCCCCTCCTTCTCTCTACCCAGACTCACATGAGACTCCATCTACCTCACTTCCAACCCTCAGACCCTACTGCTACCTAGATAGTGGAGGCTGCCATGTGCTCCCTCTCCAGGGGAAATATGGCTCCTCTTATAAACCTTGTAATAATCTTTCTCTTGTGCCTGCCTGCCTCTGCATGGTCCCCTGGGATGGATGTGATGGATCCTTTCAGGAATAGTAGAATTAAAAGGAGTTAGTTCAATTTAAATTAATTTAATATTGCATTGAATAAATGTCATAGAAGTAATGGCCTACCAAATTAAATTAATTAAATGGAACAATGAAAAGCCAAGTTAATTAAAGAACTAATAAAATAAAGGACCACATCTCTACTTGTATGCAATCAGCCAAAGTCTACAAGGCAAACTCTACAAGGCAAGTGGGGTGTCTTAGAAAAATTGCAAGAACTCATGTTTGTAATCCTAGCCACTCAGGAGGCTGAGATCTGAGGACTGCAGTCAAAGCCAGCCCTGGCAAGGAAACCTAAGAAACTTTTATCTCCAATTAACCACCAAAAAGCCCAAGTGGAGCTGTGGTTCAAGTGGTAGAGCACTAGCCTTGAGTACAAAAGCTCAGGGACAGTGCTCAGGCCCTAGTACAAGCCCCAGGTCCATCACACAAAAATTGCAAGGAATGAAGTGATGGCTGATATTTAAAAATCTGAATGAGCTGGGAGTTGGTGGCTCACACCTGTAAGCCTAGCTACTCAGAAGGCTGAGATCTGAGGATCATGATTCAAAGTTAAACTGGGCAGGAAAACCCATGAGACTCTTATCTCCAAATAAATACCAAAAAAGGAAGTGGAACTATGGTTCAAGTGGTAGAGTGCTAACTTTTGGCGTAAAATCCGAGGGACAGCACCTAGGCTCTGAGTTCATGTTCCAGACTGACATACAAAAAAACAAAATCTGAAGAAGTAGAGTGTGATTCATACATGTAATCCTAGCTACTCAGAAGACTGAGAGCTGAAAGATGGAGATTCAAGACCAGGCTGGGCAATTAAAGTCTGTGAGACTGGTGGCATGACTCAAGTACTATAGTGCCACTATGAGTAAGGACTATGAGTTCAAGCCCTGGTACTGACAAAAAATGTTTTAATCTGAAGAGATAAATAAACTTATTGCAATGTGTCAAATTTGTTTAGATCCCAGAATACTTATAAGGAAGTTTAAATGCTGGCCAAATGGTTAAGGAAACAAAGAAATATTAATTTTCTGAGATCTGATTATTACAGTTGTTTACTGGGGTTCGTTTGGCTTTATTTTGACAATTCTTGATTTTCTGAGATACAAACTATCATCAATGGGATAAGGTCTAGATTTTTTCCCAAAATAATTCGGTAAGAAATAGAAGGGGCTGGTGTCAGTGGCTCACACCTACTATCCTAGCTACTCAGGAGGCTGAGATCTGAGAATCACACTTTGAAACCAGCCTGGGTAGGAAAACCCATGAGACTCTTATCTCCAATTCACCACCAAAAAAGAAAGCCGGAAGTGGAGCTTTGGTTCAAGTAGTAGAGCACTAACTAGCCTTGATCACAAAAGCTCAGAGACAGCACCAAAGCCCTGAGTTCAAGCCCCAGGACAAAGAAGAAAGCAAGAAAGAAAGCAGGAAAGCAAGCAAGCAACAAGAGAGGGAAAAGAAGGGAAGGAGAGGGAAGGGAGGGAAGGGGAGGGGAGAGGAGGGGAAGGGAGGGAAGGGAGGGGAGGGAAGGAGAGAGGAAGGGAGGAGAGGAGAGAGGAGGGGAGGGGAGGAGAGAGGAGGGGAGGGGAGGAGAGAGGAAGGGAGGGGAGGAGAGAGGAGGGGAGGGGAGGAGAGAGGAAGGGAGGGGAGGAGAGAGGAGGGGAGGGGAGGAGAGAGGAAGGGAGGGGAGGAGAGAGGAGGGGAGGGGAGGAGAGAGGAAGGGAGGGGAGGAGAGAGGAGGGGAGGGGAGGGGAGGGAAGGAAGGAAGGAAAGAAGGAAGGAAAGAAGGAAGGAAGGAAGGAAGGAAGGAAGGAAGGGAGGGAGGAAGGAAGGAAGGAAGGAAGGAAGGAAGGAGAGAAAGAGAAAGAGAGAGAGAAGGGAGGGAAAGAAGAAAGGAAAGAAGTAAGGAAAGGAAGGAAGGAAGGAAGGAAGGAAGGAAAAAACAAAGGAAAGAATGAAGGGGGAGGGAGGGAGGGAGGGGAAAAAGGGGAGGAAGGGGGGAAGGGAGGAGAAAAAGCAGAGGTATTAAGTAGGAAGGGGCACAAGAAACTTGGTGAGGTACTTGCAAATTCATAAAACTAGTCTGTTTACTTTTTACTTTTTTTCGGGGTGGGGGGGGTACAGGTACTGGGGCTTGAGTCCAGGATCTCCCACTCTCATTTGGGTTTTTGCTCAAGGTTGATACTTTTTTTTCTTTCATTTTTTTTATTGTGAAAATACCGTACCGAGGGGTTACAATTACATGGGTACATTTCTTATCAATCATTGTTGCCTCCTCCTTTGTTTCCCCATCCCATCCCTTCCCATCTCCCAAGGTTGATACTTTCTACCACTTGATCTACATATCAATGTTTTGCTGGTTAATTGGAGATAAGGGTCTCCCATATTTCTCTGTCTGAGGTGGCTTTAAAACTATGATTGTCTTACCTTAGCCTCTTAAGTAGCTAGGACTATAGGCATAAGCCATTAGCACCTGTTTTGCTTTGCTTTTTTTCTAATTTTTTTTTTTTGGGTCCGGTCGTGGGGCCTGAACTCTGGGCCTGGGCGCTGTCCCTCAGCTCTTCAGCTCAAGGCTAGCGCTCTACCACTTGAGCCACAGTGCCACTTCCGGCTTTTTTCTTTTTCTGCTTATGTGGTGCTGAGGAATGGAACCCAGGGCCTCAGGCATGCAAGGTAAGTACTCTACCACTGAGCCACCTTCCCAGCCCTTGCTTTGCTTTTTACATACGTGTGTGTAAAAAGTTTTATAATAAGTTAGAATAAGTTATAACAACACACATCTTCAAAATACCTCCATCTCCCCTGCTACCACAGTCACAGCTAGCTTGGACCACTGCAGTGGTTTCTTCCTCCTCAGTGCCCCTGCCTTCACCCTCCACCAATAGTGTATTTTTAGTGCAGCTGCCAGAGGAAGCCTATTAAACCCTACAGGAGATCATGTCCCTCCACTATTCATGGCCCTCCTTTGGCTCCCCCACTCCATCTCATAGCAAAATCCATGGTCCTCACTTTGGTTCACAAAACCCTGTCCAATCTGTCATCCACTACCTCTCTGTCTTCACCTCTACAATTCTGCCCTTCATTTACTCTGTTGCGCCACATCAACCTCCTGACTGATCCTAACGAACATTAGTCATGGCCCTTCCTCAGGCACTTCACCTTTGCCTGGGATGCTCTTCTCCTAGTTATCTACAAGGCTTGCGTTCTAATCTTCAGATCTCCCCTGAAATCTCATTTATCACTAAAGCCTTCCCAGACCCCCAATCTAAAGTCCCAAATGTCTCCCCACATTTCCATTCTCTCCTCTTCCCTCCCTCTTATTAGCAGTCATCTTCACCTAAAACACTGTATATTTGGGGCTGGAAGTGTGACTCAAGTGATAAGAGAGCCTGATTAGCAAGCACAAGGCCCTGAGTAACCCCAGTACTGCCTCAAAAAACACGTACCTACAATACCATATATTTTATCTGATCAGTTCTTACCCCAGAAACATTTATGCCCCAGGCATACACTGTTTTTGTTCTCTGTTTTTACCAGTAGCACATAACAAGCAGTCTCTAACTATTTGCTAAATTAACAAATGAAATTTCTCTAAGTCCAAGCCAGTTACCACATTGTCCTCCATCAGCCATCAGCTTCTGGTTTTCCTTTCCAACTAAGGTGGACTCAACTGCCACTAAACGATCACAAGGTGAAATTTTTATTAGGCTTTTTATCCCAAGGGTTCAAGAGCTTGCTTACCTGAAGTGTCATCTGGGGCCATGGACGAAGTGGGGTGGGGGCCACCAGGGGACCCACTAACTCTTGAACATCAAGACACTCTGATGGAGAGAAGAAAGGCGAAATATTGGGACAAGACAGGTGAGCAAACGGGTCTGATTTAGCTAAGAAAATCTGCTGATATACTCAAGGTACACTATTAAAAAATGAACTATGTGACTAGGTAGGGATGGGAGGGAGACAGTGGGGAAGAACAAAGGAAGGGGTGACATTGTACATCCAATAAGCATGGCACTCATAACCCAACTTATAGAATTATAACCCCCTTGCACAACTACTTAATAACAATAACAATTTTTAAAACTCAAATAAAAAGAAAATCTGCTAGTCTAACCAGCTGACAGCTGAAGTTTTTGTGGTCATCTAAGCAATAGGAGACCTATCTTATTCATAGTAAGAAAAGGGGAAGGAAAAAAGAAATGGTAAGAAAAAAGAGCAGAAGGCTGTGAGTATATATAATTCAGTGCTAGAGCAATTACTTAGCATGTTCAGGGCCGTAGGTTCAATCGCCATCTCTCTCTCTCTCTCTCTCTCTCTCTCTCTCTCTCTCTCACACACACACACACACACACACACACACACAAATTAAGATATAAAAAGTGGGAAGAACTCCCAAAAGGTGTCAAGTACTTACCCACAGCAGAGGTATTATCATCCATGTTCTTCATCCTCAGTTCCTCCTCATTAGGCCTGTAGGGAAGAGAAGAGAGCACATAGATCTGACCTCCTAAGAGGTCAGTTCTGCCACCCACAGGCACCTTCTGCACCTCTGTGGTGGCCCATCTCTACCTGATGGCTGCTGTTACTCTTCTACCTCTTTTTGTCTCTTGATCATGTAAGCCCTACACGCCCATTGTAGGAAGCTTACAAAATACAGGAAAATCTAAAGACGTGGGATGCAAAACAAGCACACATCAGCCAGAGGCAATGACTGTTACCATGTGGAAAATTTCATTCCAGACATTCTCTGAAACCATTTAGATTCTGCAGACATGCATTCACAGCTGGCTTTGTCCATTTAACAGTAAGAAACATCATTATAGGCTTTTGCAAACATTGAAAATGGCTGCTTAATGCTTATATCATATGGGCTCGCCATAATTTACGTAGCCATTCTCTTCATATTGAGCAGCCAGGTTGTTTCTTCTATTATTTGGTCACAAACCAAACATCAACAAATAGCACTGGGCATCGTTTTATCAACATGTTTGGATCATTTATTTATTTAAGATCTATTTCTGCCTGTGATGAAAGCCTTCTTTTCGATGAATGAGTAGGTGGTAAAGGCTGTCAGATGCAAGAAGCAGCAGAGAAAAGGGGGAAAAATAGAGAATGGGAAGGGAGTTAGAGAAGACTGGGTCCCTGCACCAGCTCTTTACATTCTCATATCAGTTTACAAGGTCATAGCTAGTCTCCTCACCTGCAACATGAAGTACAGGAAAACCAGGATGTGTACATCAAGCCCAAGAGGAATCAAGAGAAATGGAGATGCAAAGTCAGACATGAAGGCCTGGCACAGGGTGAGGGACTAAATGGATAGGATATATTGATTGATCTTACTCCTTCACCAAGCCATATCAAATCCCTAAATGGTATTGTCAAACATATTTCAGCCTGATCCTGCCAGATGTGGAATCTCATCATGGAGAAATCACTGTTACTATTCTTACACAAGTATCTGATAGCTACAGATAAGTCCAATGAGGGAAGTATTAATTAAACATCCAGAAACCTGGGAGGGGCTGAGGCAACCACTCAAAACTTTTTCTTCCAAAGAGGCAGCAAGGCATTGTTAATACTTGTGGAAATAGTTGAAACTTTTTTTTGGTCCATTATGGGTCTTAAACTCTGGGCCTGGGCACTGTCCCTCAGCTCTTCAGCTCAAGGCTATTGCTCTACCACTTGAGCCACAGCGCCACTTCTGGCTTTTTTGGCTTATGTGGTGCTAAGGAATCAAACCCAGGGCCTCATGCATGCAAGGCAAGGGCTCTACCACTGAGCCACCTTCCCAGCCCCCGAAACTTTTTGAAAATATCTAACCAGTTATCTTCACAGAAACAGAATGTCATCAGTTGACACATATGTAGTATTATGATGTCAGGTAAGCTCCACATGCATCAATATATTAATTTAATCTTCCCGATGCCAGATCGGTACTTTTAGCTGGGCACTGGTGTCTCATACCGATAATCCTAGCTACTTAAGAAGCTGAAATCTGAGGACTGCAGTTCAAAGTCAGCCTAGGTAGGAAAGTCTATGAGACCCTAAACTCCAATTAACTACCAAAAAGCCAGAAATGGAGCTGTGGCCCAAGTGGTAGAGCACTAGCCATGAGCAAAAAAGCTCAGGGACAATGCCCAGGCCCTGAGTTCAAGGAGACTGGTGCACACGCGCGCGCGCACGCACGCACGCGCGCGCACACACACACACACACACACACACACACACACACACACACACACACACGTTACTTTTAATCCTTTGAAGTAGGTATTACTATTATTCCTAAAGAGGATGAGGACATGGCTCAAGGTCATGGAGGAACAGGAACAAGATCACAACCTGGGCCTTCTGTATTCAACCAAGTTGCTGATCCTTGGATGCGGAAGACTAGAACCTAACCATCTCCCACCCAATCTAGTAGATAGAGGGAGGAATCTGTAATAGACAAGATTTTTCCCTCTTCCTTCACTGAGGCTGCTTTAGACCTGCCTTTGGTCTACATATTAATTCCCAGTTTATCTAGTTCCATGGGACATATGGCTAGGAAACCACAAGGCAAGAGCTGTACGATCCTTCCACTGGTGTGCTGGAGAAAGGAACTTTAACCAGGTACGTGGATCCAGAGGCGAGAAACTTTGGATGGGAAAATCTATCTTTCTCAGTAGTCTATGCATCTCACTAGAAGTATTTGAATCAAAATACTATGTGGCTTGTGGTAGACAACTCTGGGAGCCCAGCCAACAAGTCACACACATTAGAGCTGAGAAAGTAAAGTTCAGAACTAACTGCCTGGATACTTTACCAGTTCCCTTAGTGGGTCTAAAATCCAGGCCTTTAGACCTGTGTTTCAATACTATTTCTGCTGGATGGTACTGGCTTCATTTTTTAAAAAATCTTGTCATTAAAAAAAAGGTTGGTATTCCCTAAAACAAGCTTCTTCAAGAATAGTCTTGAACAAGATAAAAAGCTCTTCCAGGGACAGGACTGGGCAACCCTCATCATCCAGCGCAATCCTGACATGTGTAATATTTAGGCTTCTAAAATCTACTACCATCATAGATGTGAGGATAAAGAGAAAATTCAGGAAGTAGCCAGCAGCAGGAGAAAGACTCTTAATATGGTTGCAGAAAGAAAAGAAAAATATGACAGGAGTCCTTTAGCCCCCAAGGGAATCTCTTCAACAACCAAGGATGGAAAGAGAGGGCATTCAAAAATCAGGTCAAGCAATCAAGACTATCCTAAAATCCATGAAATCAGCAGAAGCAAATAAATTGTTCTCTCAACCCCTGAGAAAATCAGGATGAAAACAGGAGGGACAGGTCATTACTGTTCACATCCAATGTGGGCCTTCACATTAATACATCAAATCATTTGAAAGCCTCACAAATTCAGAAACTATGGCTTAAGGGTCTTTGTACCCAGACTCTACTCCAAACTGAGACTCCACTCTGAAGGTAGAGTCTAAAACTGGAGACTTGTCGGCATGAGTAGCTCATGCCTGGAATTCCAGCTACTCAGGAGGCTGAGATCTGAAGATTGAGATTCAAAGCAGAAAACTCCATGAGACTTATTTACCAGCAAAAAGCTGGAAGTGAAGCTGTGGCTCAAGTGGTAGAACACTACCCTTGTGTTAAAACAAAAAGCCAAGAACGAAGCCAGGCGCTGGTGGCTCACTCCTGTAATCCTAGCTACTCAGGAGGCTGAGATCTGAGAATCACGGTTCAAAGCCAGCCCAGGCAGGAAAGACTGTGAGACTCTTATCTCCAATAAACCACCAGAAAACCGGAAGTGGTGCTGTGGCTCAAGCAGTAGAGCGCTCGCCTTGAGCTGAAGAGCTCAGGGACAGCACCCTGGCCCTGAGTTCAAGCCCAATGACTGATGACAAAAAAAAAGCCAAGTGACAGCATAAGGACCTGAGCTCAAGCCCCCAGTACTGGGACAAAAAAATGAACAAAATCTAATGTAGCTCAGTGGCAAAGCACTTGCCTAGCAAGTACAACATCCTGGGTTCAATCCCTAGTATCAAAAAAGAAAAGACAAAAATAGTTTAAAAACAAAATAAAATATAAAACATTGGGCTTACAAAATATTACACATAAAATGCATCCTATGTACATATCCCTGAACTGTCTTTTACAGTAAAAAGTTGGAGGCAACTATGACTACAGTGCAAATAAGGACAGTAAGACAAATTGAGTACAAGTGTTCACTGAACTCACTGATTAGTAACAGAGAAGAGTTCTTAGAAAAATGGTGAGGCAGATTAAGAACAAAACTTTACCTACAGAGTGCCTGTAAATTTTTTAAATGAAACCTGCTCTTTGGGTACCAGTCCCACAAATTTCACATGGCATCCTCTCAAGGGCAGTGGACAGAGATGGGCCAGGGTACATATTGCTGGAATGTCTTGGCACATAGCATTTGGGTGCCCGTGAGCACTAGTCAAGCCTAGAAGGGGTCATTCTAATGGGCATCAACATCCTTCTGCCACCAGGAAACTCAATGGACGCTGACCTCAGACAGTATCTGATACAAAGGAGTAAGATTTGGGGAAGAGGTGGCATTGGCCCCAGCACAGGCCAGCTGAGACAAATGACCAGAAAGATCAAGTTGTCAGAGTTGAAGAAGGCTGACAAGCCCTATGAAGAAATGCCAAGTAAAACGCAAAGCAATCACAACACTGCCACCACTGCCGCCACCTGGGTGGCAAAAAACTTTGCCAAAGTGGCTCAGGCACTGAACCTTAAAGGGAAACCCAGCAGCACCCAGCTCCCATTGAGACAACCTGACCATGCTGACTCTCTGGGGGCAGGTCGCTAAAAGAAGCTTCCTCCCAAATACCAGGAATCCCAGTTCCCCGGGGCCACATGCTTTCTGCAAAGAATGAGGTTTAAAGGCAATTGAGAAAGTCAAGTAATGTAGGGCACTGACTTGCCTTCCCCAAGTGTATCAGTCTCAACTAAGATTTGTGGACATACCAGCAAAGGGGGTGGGAGAGTGGTTTATCATGTCATGAGCTTTTTATTCTAGTGACAATTCTTTTGGCTATGGCCAACAGTAAAACCACTGTACCTCATAACCCAGTATACTCATACGTGTGAATATACAAACATACAGAAGTAAGGAAGTTGTTCTTTGAAAGAAATGAAACTTACCTTTATTATATCATGAGATACACTCTGATGTTTCCTATGCCATTTTTTTTGTGTGTGCTGGGCTTGGGGCCTGAACTCAAGAGTCTAAGTACTATCCCTGGGCTTTTGTACTCAAGGCTAGCTAGCACTCTGCCACATGAGCCACAGCTCCACTTCTGGCTTTTTTTTTTTTTGGTAATTAATTGGAGATAAGAGTCTCATGGAATTTCCTGTCTGGGCTGTTTTCAAACTGCAGTCCTCAGATCTCAGCCTCCTGAGTAACAAGGATTTACAGGCATGAGCCACTAACACCCAGCTTCCTAAGCGATTTTTAAGTGTTTGAACCGAGTAAAATGATTTTGCATCTCAATAAATGGTCAGGAGATGCAGTTTCAAATAATCCCTGCTCTACTACCTATCAACTAGGTCACTTGGGGCAAGCTACTTAATGCCTCTGTGCCTCCATTTCATCCCTAAGGAAGGGTTAACGGTATTGTCTCACTGAAGTTTTTATTAGACTAGGCATGTATTTGAAAAGCACCTGTAAAATGCTTAACAGTAATTCCCTCAAATTGCCACTGAGGGAAACTTGGGTTCTTAAAAGGAAAGCAACTTGCCCAGAGGTGCCCAGTTTGTAAGACAGATTTCCCCCATCCCAGTACAGCAGTTGGTAACTGGGATACTGGAGCACAACTGTGCAAACTCAGATTCGGGCTCTGCCACTTTTTCAGTGTATGGCCTTGTGCCACATCCTTACCCAGAATGCACTGAGTTTTCTGTGGAATAAAAGGTGATCAATCTGGGGCTGGGAAGGTGGCTCAGTGGTAGAGCGCTTGCCTTGCATGCATGAGGCCCTGGGTTCGATTCCTCAGCACCACATAAGCAGAAAAAAAAAGCCAGAAGTGGTGCTGTGGCTCAAGTGGTAGAGTGCTAGCCTTGAGCTGAAGAGCTGAGAGAAAGCGCCCAGGCCCTGAGTTCAGGCCCCACAACCAGACCCCTCCCCCCAAAAAAGGGGGATCCATCACTTTTACATTGAATTTTCTCTCCAGACAACTCAGATGACCCAGTCCACCCCCTTCTAATGAGTTTTTCTCATTGCCCCTAAAGCTACCACCTCAGATATCAAGTTGGATCTCGTCCATGTAAAATCTACTCAGGCCTTACTGTGCACCAGGCCTGGAGACATTAGAGTGAGCAAACCCAACTAGGAAGCTTACAATTTGGTGTGGGGAAAAAAACATTAAAAAATACTCAAACTCATTCTTTCAACAAACATTTATTGAGCACCTGCTAAGTGCCAGGCACTATGGCCGGCCTGCGAAAATACAGTGGTGACCAAAAGCAGACTGTGTCCCTACCCCTCACGGAGTTTACAGTCTAGCAGGGTAGTGATCCAGTAATCCTCTAGTGAAGGGATGACTACAAACTGAAGTCAGTACCTTTAGAAAAGAAAAGAATGCCCTAGAACAATGGGCCCTGGCCCAGATCACCATAGGGTCAGCAAGGCAATAAGATAGGAAGAAAGAAATGAGTGAGGCATGTTTGAAAAGTAAGAGGCTGCTCAAGAGCCAGTAAGGAGGTGACAAATGTAGCACTAAGTGAGGTGAGTTTGAGGGAATGTTTGGGAGTTAGTCAAATGGAGAGATCAAGTTCGAATACAGAAAGCTGAAATAAAGACCAAGGAGAAAAAGGACCAGAGCTGAGGAAAGGCAGCAAATATGACCTCAAGGCTGAGGAGAGAGGGGTCTTAAGTACTACAAAAAGAAAATACATACTCCGTATGGAGTGTGTTCCATGCAGAGAGCTGACAAGTAGAGTGAGTGATTAGAGGAAGTGCCAGCAATTCTCCAAGCAGGCCCATCAGTGAAAGGGTGATGAGGTGCTGGTCAGGCCCAGAGGGCATAGGTGGTTCAGTAGAGATCAAGACGTTGGTCTGAGGCTATCAAAAGAGGGGATCAGGTGAGGAACACAGGAAAAACTTGTAGGACACAAAAAGGATCAGGATCAATGATGTCCAACTCTGAATTAAGTGGCAGAAACCAGGATACTAGAACAGTGGAGGGGAAACTGACCTGAGAGTAGAGTAGGAGCCTCTCCTTGCCTGTAACCTAACAGTGGGGAGGTCTGCACAGCCTTTGATTCTGAAAATTATAGAGAGTTCCATTCTTATGGTATCTATTGTTTCTGGAAGTAAATGGTAGAGAATATTTGGAAAAAAAAGTTACATGCAAGAGAAGAGTGGAGAAAAAACAAAACCCATAAAACTCTAAGGTCTGCCAGGTCAGGGAGAAGAGGATCCAGAAGTTGAGGCAAGGCTCATGTGCTGGGCTACATTGTATTCTCTAACAGGACCTACCTGCTGGGCTGACAAGCGCTATGAAAAAACTAAGAGGCCTGAGAAGGTTAAGGTAGATGGGCTTCCCTGAGGAGACAATGAGAAGTACTGGACAAAAATGCCTAATGAAGGAAAGAGCGTGAGCAAAGGCCCAAAGGCAGAAAGGAGCAAGAACCTTTAGAGTAACAGAAAGACCATGGTGACAGATGCTCAGTCAACAGAGAGAGGGTTAAGGAAAGACTAGCCAACAAAGATCAGCTTGGGGGATGGGGTGAGGAGTGCTTGAAGGCCACGTCAGACTTTATTAGTCTTTATTTTTTTTAGAGGAACAGGAAATTTCCTCCAGTGTTAAGCCCAAGAAGGCCTGGAGGGTTCCTCCCCATACCAGACCTGGAACTTTAGACTTCGGGAGCATCTGTTTGCTCATCCAGGAAAGAGGGATTAAAAACAGTCTAGCTCACAGGTACCACTGTCAGGAGTAAATAAAACTTTGTACAAAGATACTCAGCTAAGTGCCTGGTAAAAAGCAGTGGCTTGGCAAGTTCTCACACAAGCCCTTTATACCTGCCCATCCCGCCCAGCTCCCCCACAAGCCACTGGGTACTTTAGGATCAGTCTGCATCTCTTTTCCCCTGCTTGAACCTAGCACTGTGCCCAGCATACAGTAGGCCTTTAACAAAACTTGTTAATGAATTGTCTTTAAGCCTAAGGCATGTCAAAAGTCTAGTCCTGAACCCAAGGAAAGCATTTGAGCTTCTGAACTACATTCCCATGGCTGCCAGCCAGACTTCTTCACTGCCACCTGACATGGCCCAGTGCACAGTAGGCCTGCAGTCAACATTTTCCGAAGCCCTCTATAGCAGGGCTCCTACTGGGATGGATCGCTGGGAGTGGCTGTTCTTCAACAGCACTCCAAGTCACCAGCAGTACACAAGTTTTAAAACAATAAGTTGAAATGTACTCGCCAAGGAAGCCACCAACCTACAAAGAAAACCTTATCGCTGATCTTGCAATGAGCACCAGCCTCCCCTTTGCAAGAGCTGAGATCAAAAGATAAAGAAGCTATCAAAAAGCCATCTGCCCACTTAAAATAATATCATAAGTCACGTTAGGAACCACACACCTGGGGCCAGTTACCAAAACAATTGCCTAAATGAGCTGCTTCAATTTCTCCTTAAAACCACCTATGTATTTTTAAAAGAAAAACACCCTTCCCACCCACCTTGGCCCAGCAAGGTTTTGATTTCTCTGTTCTCTTCCTTTCACACTCTCAAAAATGACCAAACTCCATTACACAAACTGTCACATCTTACAGTCTGGGCTCTCACGAGAGCTAGCAAGGATGACAACTTGGGGAAAATGATAGAAATGAAGATGGTTCTTGGGCACTGGAACTGCTCGACCCCTTGACCTGAGTGGTGGTTATGCAAGTGCTTGCACAGGTACAAACCCATGGAACATACACTTAGGATCAATACACTTGATGTTAGTATACCTCAATAAAACAAAGTACTCAAAAGAGGTAAAAGACTTACTAGACACTATGCTGAAAACAAACTATACAACTTGTGGAAGGAAGGGGTGATGATGTCCAAAAAGAAATGTACTCATTACCAGACTTATAAAACTGTAACATCTCTGTATATCATTTTTAAAATAACAATTAAAATTTTTTTTAAAAAAGAGGTAGAAGAGTTGGGCACCAGTGGCTCATGCCTGTAATCTAGCTACTCAGGAGGCTGAGATGTGAGAATTGTGGTTCAAAGCCAGCCCTGGCAGGAAAGTCCATGAGACTCTAATCTCCAATTAACCACCCAAAGTGAAGAAGTGAAGCTGTAGCTCAAATGGTAAAAGTGCTATCTTGGAGCAAAAAAGCTCAAAGACAGCACCTAGTCCCTGAGTTCAAGCCCCAGGACACACACACACACACACACACACACACACACACACACACACACACACACACACACACACACACACACACACACACACACACACACACACACACACACACACAGAATCTGCACACACACACACACACAAAGAATCTGCCCTCAGACCTGCTAGGCCTTCAAGAGGACCAGTATTTTTTAACAATACACACACACACACACACACACACACACACACACACACACACACGAATCTGCCCTCAGACCTGCTAGGCCTTCAACAGGACCAGTATTTTTTTAATAAACAATATCCCTAGCATTTCTTCTCTGTTATCAGTCATTAGCTGGGTAACTGAGAGCAAGCTGGATACCACCTCTGAATTCCATTCTCCTCTCTTATGTGGGTATAGTCACAGTACCTACAACACACAGTACATGCAGCTGGCCTAAAAGAGAATGCACCTGGCCCTCTCAGCTGACATAATGCTGGCCTCCATTATCTTTTACAGCTACTACCTATTACCTTGCTCATGTTTGCTACATCCAACACAACCATACAGTGATCATCCTTCCCCCTTTAGCAGATGAGAAGATGGAGATAAGGCCACACAGTTGACAGGAATTTAGGAGAGGTCTCAAGAAAACTATACATTGAGTACCTGAATATTAATACTACCTAACACCTCTGTAGCATTAATTTGAACTAGGTTCAGTTCTAAGAGTTTTTATACCTCCTGTGAAAAAGCCATAGTAGAGGATAAAGTTATATGATGCATAGTACTGTTAAGATCTGGCCAAGAGCAGGCACTAGTGATTCATGCCTATAATCCAAGCTACTAAAGAGGTAGAGATCTGAGAATCAAGGTTCAAAGCCAGCCTGGGCTGACAAATCCAAGGGACCTTTATCTCCAATTAACTGGGAAAAAGCTAGAAGTAGAAAGTACCAGCCTTGAGCAGTTTTAGGCCAAGTGATGGGATAGCAGGAGTGGGCCAAGTTCACAGTCAGAAAATGGCAGGGCTGGGATTGGAACCCAGGCAATCTGATGCCAGAATTCATGCTCAATACTGTTTTTCAAAAGAAAAAAGGCATGCTGGGCACCAGTCACTCACACCTGTAACCTTGCTACTCAGGAGGCTGAGATCTAAGGATCCAGTTCAAAGTCAGCCAGGCAGGAAAGGCCATGAGACTCTTATCTCCAGTTAACTAGCAAAAGGCCAGAAGGGGAGCTATGGCTCAATTGGCAGAGAAACAGCCTTACAGGGAAAAGCTATGGGACAGTGCCCAGACCTGAATTCAAGACCAGGACTGGCACAAAAAAATAAGTCATGCTGCCTGCCCCCTTTCAACTAAGTCTCAAGGCTCTGGCTGGGTTCAGATTGGCAAGTGGGTGCTTGATTGCTTCCTCACTTACTCAGGCACTTCTGCTCACCGGGTGAGAAGTAAGACATTTCTGAACCACTCACAGCTCACCAAGATCAGTAGATCCCATACCTTGCTGCAGCCAGCGGCTTCTACTCAAGCAGACCCAAGGGCCAAATGAGCATTTCCCTTTCCATTCCCATTTTCAGCCCTCCAAGGGGCGGGGAAATTTTAGGGAGACTCTATTGATCCCCAGATTGACTTAGATGACTACACAAGGAATCATACCAGCTGCTGCCCTTGAAAAAACTCACAGCATAATAGGGGAAACCTTAAAAAAAAAACAAAAAAACAAAAAAACTCCTGTATCTGGATCTCCTGGGATGTAACTAGTTCTCTCTTTTCCAAGACTCTGAATAGTTTGTGGGAGCTATGGCAAAAAAAAAAAAAAAAAAAAAACCTACAAGGCACAGCTGGGAGCCTGTAGCTCAAGCCCATAATCCTAGCTACTCAGGAGGCTGACAACTAAGGATTGAGGTTCAAAGCCAACCCAGGCAGAAAAGTCTTTTAAGTCATCTCCAATTAACAACATAAAAGCTAAAGGTGGAGCTGTGGCTCAACTGGTAGAGTACTAGCCTTGAGTTCAAAAAAAACAAAAACAAAAAAACAAAACTCAGGGAGAGTGCGAAGGCCTGACTTCAAGCCCCAGGACCCACACAAAAGGGGGGGGGGATATTAAGAGCTGGAGGCATGACTCAAGTGGCAAGGCACTTGCTAGGCCCATATGAGGGCAAATTCAAACCCCAGTACCACCAAAAAGAAAATTAAGACATGAGCTTCAAGTACAAATCCCATTTCATTCTGCTTCTGGCAAAATACTGAATCCTTATGAATGGCTTCAGTCCCTTACCCCTACAGGAGGCTTCAGACTAGATAAGAGCATAACAGTAAAGAGCACACTTGGGCTTCAAGGTCAGGCATGGCTGAAGTTTAAAAGCCATGCACCATCACTTCCTCAACCAGTTTTGCCACCTCTAGAACCCTGATTTCCTGCTGTCAAATGCAAATCAGACTCCCTACCCACAATTGGCAAGGCCTTTGGCCATACTACCACGTCACATTGCACTTCTCCAATCCATCACACTGCCCATCATTCACACCAAGCTCATTTCCCACTTCAGGATCTTTGCACTTGCTTTTCCCTCTATCTAGAACAGCTTCCTTCCATACACATACATAACTGTTCCTAATCATTCAGGACTCAACTTAAATGGCACCTGCTCAGAATTCTCTCTGTTCCCTTTTCTACCAATTCTCTCATATAACTCACAGCATCCAGACCTTAACTCAAAGGCTCACCCTTAACGTGTCTAAACTGCTATTCCCTCCCAACTGTCCCTTACTGCATTTTCCTTTCCTCTCAGCATCTAACCATATCCCTATTCATATTCTGCTTACTTGCTTGCTTTTCCAAAGTACCTCACAAAAGAACCTTTTCATGATCCTTAAAGTCAGGGAAGATGTCTCTTGTTGGGGGCTGCAGGATGGAACTCAACAAATGAATGAAACCCCAGGAATTAAAAACAATGCCTAGCACGATCGTCCTCCACTACTCTTTGACTGAATGCACCCTCCTCCCTGTCCTGGGAAAGCAGGCCTGATGGGCTCTTGGGCCAGGATGCTTGTCATCCACTCTACCATACAGCCCTTGGTTGGCGGAGGTGGCGCTGGCAAACATTACCTGCGCCTCACCGGCTTCATGCAGCTCTTCAGCTGCCTGGCCTCAGCCTCCACGGGACCCTGGCACTCAGGCTGTGGCTCCAGCTGCTGCAGCTGCGGCTGCTGGGTCAGCCCTTCGACATCAGTGGGTGTGGGAGCGGGTGCGATCCGGAGCAGGACTGTATAGTTGCGGCCGTGGTTGTTGGCCCAGAAAGTGCCCTCGGGGGTCTCATAGCGCACCACGAAGTCGAGGCGCGCCCCATCGCCCGCACCCTCAGCAAAGGGCAGCTGGAAGGCAAAGCGGTCAGTGCGGCCGCCGTCGTCGGGCGAGGAGGTGGACGCCTGGCCAGGGCCCAGGCCGAGCCCCGGATCCAGAATATGGTCTCCTGCTCCTGGTCCTCCCGCTCCTGCCCCAGGTGCGCTGCGCGGGACGTAGCGCGCTGGGTGGTCGCAGAACGTAGCCCAGCCGTCGTGTGAGGCCCGCACGTGCACCGCCTTCTCGAAGGAACGATTCAACACGCGTACCAACCCGCGAAGCACCGGCGGGCGGCCCCCAGGCACCCACACCCCGGCACCCCCGGGAACCGCTCCAGGAGGCGGTAGCAACGCCTCTAGCTCTACCATGACGCGCCCCAAGCGCTCCAGACGGCCTGGCGCGGGCGGCAGCGAAAATGTGGGCACCAGGTAAAACCCCCCGCCAGCGGGAACGGGGCATAACGGCGAGGGATCGGGACAGGCCTCCTCTTCCTCCTCCCCTTCATCCCCATCCTCGCCATCGTCGTCCTCGTCAGCCCCGCCACTGCCGCCATCTTGCCCGGCCGCCGCCGCCATCTTGCCCGCCCCGGGCCCGCCCCACGGCCGGTAGCGGCGCAGCTGCGCCAGCGGCAGCCCCAGGGCCTCGTCGGCGAACAGCACCCTCCGCGGGGCTACCGTGGCCTCGACCGAGGCGCGGGGCTCACCCGCCGCTGGCGAGGGGGGCGCAGGATGCCGCAGCGGGGGCTCCACAGGGGCCGGGCGCGCCATATCGGCGGCGGCGGCGGCACCGACGGCACCGGCGGCGGGACCGGCGGGGGCAGGGCCTAAAGGGGCGAGCAGCCAATGGGAAGGCCAGGGCGGGAAGGTAGGGCTCAAGGGGGCGTAGGCGGCAAGATGAAGACTGGTATAGCAAAAAGCCAATGGGTAACGGCGCACGGGTGACGTAAGTGGGTGACTGGAGAGCCAATTCACGCAGCCAATGGAGATGACTGAGAGTGGGCGGGGTGGGAGGCGAGATGATTAGGGAATCAATGGGGAGGCGCGAGTAGGGGTGGTGTGGGACCCAGGATGCCGAGAGAGGCGGAACAACTAATGCGAGCTGAATGAGATCGGTAGTGGAAGCAGCAGGGAAAGTGGAATGGTTTCAAGCGGTGGTAACAGCAGGGAACGAACCCAGAGGTCTGAAAAGTGGGAGATCCGCGGGTTGCGTAGGCGGTGGGACGTAAGATAGAGACAGAACAGCCAATGAAGAACCGCGCGTCAATGACGTAAAGGCAAGATGACGAAAATGACTACAAGTAGCCAATGGAGAGTCTGGCGAGCATGCACTGCGGCTTCAAAGGGCGGTACCAGGGCAAAATTAGCCAATACAGAGACAAAAGGAGGCCAAGAGGCGGTGTGTGAGCAGCCACGGAGGCGGGGCTGTAGGAGGAAGCGCTAGTTGGTATGGGGAGGTGCTAGGACTGAGGAAGAGAAAGCAGATATCCTATAGGGTTGCCATGGTGAGAGCTGTTGGATCTCAAAGGGCAGTGGTAGTCTGGAGTTAACCAATGCCGAGGCTAGATAATGTAGACGGACAAGGGAGGATTTGGAGACCGATGAGAAAGAACTGAGCCAACGGAGGCCAGTTTAGGTAGTTGAAAGAAGCCCTGGGTAGCCAATAAGGAAATTAGAATGGAGGACTGGGCGTTGGCAGAGGCACAACTACTGGGTGATCCAGCAATAGACCTATAGAATACAGGCAGAGTATATTACACTGGAGGAAATATTTACCTTCTCCTTAACCTTGCATGAATCCCCAGCAATGCACCGAGCCCCTGGAGGCAGAGACTGCACCCTAGTGTGAGACCAAAGAAATCAAAACATGACTTTCCCTGAACAGTTATCAGGTCTCTCTTGCCATGAGCAAGAATGCCCCCGATTGTTCCTTTCTGGCTTAAAAATCTCTCATTGATCCTCAGCATTATCCATGACGTGGCACCATTGTTGAATGAGTGACGAAATGGAATTTTTTTTGTCAGATTAGCTTTTACTATCTTCAGTTCAATAAACACTGATTCTTTGTGCCACCAAGAATTAAATTGGGCATGTTGACAGTGGCTAATATAGCTACAAACCAAAACCTGTGCTTAGCCAATTTAACACTGCATAACCCATATCCCACAGAAGCGAGAGGGGGGGGAGGGGAGGGAGGGAGAGAGAGAGAGAGAGAGAGAGAGAGAGAGAGAGAGAGAGAGAGAGAGAGAGAGAGAGAGAGAGAGAGGGAGGGAGGGGGGACTGAAAACCTGCTTTATTTATTCCCCAGCTCTGCTTTTCCTTCTCTCCCAAGTTCCTTCTGCTTTCTCCATCTAGTTACTCCTCTCACTCTCCCTTTGAAAAGGGAACTGAGAAACTCCTAAAGCTGCTGATAGCAAAACACACCCGTTCATAGAATCCCCTTCAATTCTGGAAGGAATTACTGCATGCCTACCATCTGCTGCAGTTCTAAACATGCAGTTATCCAACCTTCACAGCATCCTTAAGAGGGAAGCAATCCCTCACAGTGGCTCTCTCCGTCAGGTCTCTGTTGAGGATAGTGTCATGAGTCAGGAAGGATTATGTTCAGCTACAAGTGGCATGAAATTACATAGAACTTGTTCCCGTTTTTTTCTCACCTAAAAGTTCAATCTGGCAAGTAGTCCAGAACTTCATCCTACCCACCCATTAGAGACACCATCTGTGTCCTGATCTGTCCCCCTCCCCCCAGCACTCATTCTTCAGCAAATCCTGTAGTTACTCTATTGAAAACATTTCTCCAATCCACCTGCTCACCACCACCTCCACTACTGGCACTGTCACCAGTCACCCAAACCCCTGAACCCCCTGCACTCCACTCTATATTCAGCAGCCAGGAGAATCCTGTTAAATCCTGACAGTTTGTATATGTTCTCTGCTCATAAACCTCCCATACTTCCCTCCTCACACAAGGTAAAAGCCAAAGTCTTTCTCATAGCCTAAAAGTTCCTGCATGGTCTAACCCCACCAGTCTCCTCTCTGTCCTTATCGCCTACATATCTTCCTCTCACTCATTCCACTGTAATCACACCAGCCTCCTTAGACCTAGAACAAATCAAATATACTCTTACCTCAAAGTCTTTCCACTGGCTGTTACTTCTGGAGTTCCACAGGTATCTACATGGCTCCCTCCCTTGCCGCCCCCAAGTCTTTGTCAAAGGCAACCTTCTCTGAGGGTGTTTTCTCAACTTGTTTAATCCTACTCCCTCACCCCACCTCCTATCCCTCCCAATCCCCTTCCCCAGAATCCCCTGTGCAAGAGGATATAGTCCAAGACAGAGGACAGGTAGTGACCTCTGCCCTTCTGTAACCACCTGATCCCCAGCCTTCATTCTACAAAAATCCTGGCTTTCCAGAGCATTATACCTCCCACATCCTAAACCTCACTCAAGTAGCCTTTTGGAAACCTTTGGCCAATTTAACCTCTTGCTTTTCTCCCACCTTTCTGACAATCACTGTCATGGAGCAAGTGACAGTAAAAGATAGATAGTTAGGGAAAGCATAAGGACCCTGAAAGAGAAAAACAGTTCCTACCCAGTCAGAAACAGGTACAGGGAATGGAAAGGGACCTCTGTTTATAATTACACAGGATGTGTAAGGAATGCTCAGACCCAAGTCCACAAGGAGCAGGGGATTATTAACCTTGGGGACATGCTTACAGTCAGCTCCCCAGATTCCTTCCTGACAAGAATGTTCCTCACTCTCTCTCTCTTGCTTCCTCCCACACGTAATAATTTCTGTTATACACAAGATCCCTTCAGACCTCCAAGTGGAGGGTCCTCATTCTACCATGATACCTCCTCCAGCTGCCCAGCACACACATGAGCCATCTTTGGGTCTTAGATGTATCCCAACATCTCAGAATCAACCAGTGAATGTTGTTTTAGTTGTTTCAGACTAATGGTAAAGAGGGTTGGGTTTTTGTTTTCTTTCTTCTCTTCTCCTCTCTTCTCTCTTCTTTCTCTTTTTTTTCTCTTTCTTTATTCTTGCCAGTCCCAGGGATTGAACTCAGGGCCTGAGCACTGTGTCTGAGCTTCTTTTGCTCAAAGCTAGCACTCTACCACTTGAGCCACAGTGACACTTCTGGCCTTTTCTGTTTATGTGGTACTGAGGAATCGAACTCAGGGCTTCATGCATGCTGGACACACACTCTACCACTAAGCCACCACGTTCCCAGCTCCCCCCCTCTCTTTCTTTGTTCTAGACAAGTTTTTGCCCAGACTAGCCTTGAACTCACAATCCACAGTCCTCCTGCCTCAGTCTCCTAAATGCCAGGATCACAGCCTTGAACTACTAGCCTAGTAACATTTTCTTTTAACTGCTTTGGGCTAATTTTTTAAGGTCTTTTGCCAGGCCAATTGGGCCTGGAAAGTAAATTGAATTAAGGAAGGATGCTTTCCTTTTTTGAGTGCTAAGAGGGGGGGGGGAGGAGGAGGGAAAGGGAGAAGGAGCAGATGAAAGAAGGGGCAAAGGGGTAGGTCCTGGCCACAAGGTTTGTACCTTGTGAATAAAAAGGCTGTTGGCAACTTCTCTTCCCCAAGCCTGAAGCCAGTTTTACAGAGGGGCCAGAATGGATGTTGGATAACTAGAACCCCAAGCCATGAAGAACACTGAAGAGCAGGGAACTAGAAGCCCAGCTATGCCCAACAGGAAAAGCCCCTGGAGGCTGGTCTCCCAATTGATTAATTGTTGGAAGGAGTGGGTACATGCTGAAGTGAGAAAATGCAGCTACCAAATAATGACCAACTTTAAAACCTCACAAATGTCGAGGCCCCAGAGGAATCTCCAAATCCCAGAACCACTCTATCGTGGCATAGAGAAGTGAAAACCTGAGACTTTGGGGGTCAGGGAAACTGGGGGCTCCAAAGGCTACCCACTAAGGAAAACAACATACACACCCTCTGTAATCTGCCAACTCGGTGATCTTGGGCAAATTGTTTGACTGCTTCGTGCCTCCATTTTCTCCTGTATAACAGCAATGCAGTCATGACCAGATGGACCGCAAAAGACTGGTGAGGACTGAACACAGTTCTTCGTAAGAAGCATGTCTGGCATGTGGAAAATTGAGATAAATGTCAGCTACCAGATGATGGTGCATGTTTGGAATCCTACATCCTTACAAACTGAAGCTTTTCAGAGTGTAATATTGCAAAGGCAAAGGATATCAGAAACATCAAGTTATGCTGTTCCTAACAGGATAAAAGGATCAGAAAAAGCCTCTGGGCTTCTTTGTGAAGTTCTGTTTTATTGTGGTGGTGGTGGTGGTGGTGGTGGTGATGGTGGTGGTGATGGTAGTTTTCATAGTAATGGTGGTGGTTGTTTTTTGAGACAGGGTCAAGCTGCTAATGAAATTGTGATCTTCCTGCCTCAAACTCCTAAGTACTGGGATTACAGACATGCATCACCACACTCAAAAGAAATGTTGTTGTTGTTGTTTTTGTGTGTGTGTGTGTGTGTGTGTGTGTAGTTTTCTTTTTCATTTTGCTTTTGTAGTGCTTGAGATGGAACCCAGAGCCTTGCAAGCACTCCACCCCCTAAACTACACTCCAGCCTTTTTTTGTGAAATTGGATGCATTGATACTGGGGGCCACTCCGGACCTTCTCAGTAAGATGGCAGCTAGGCCAGAGCACTTAAACTCTAAGACATGTAAGGCAAGACTTTTCTCCCTTCTTACTCAGTGACTCTCAGTGGATTCTGGGAACCAAAGACTCTTAACTCTTCAATTCCATGAATTGTGGGGGACAGGGGTGGATGCCCCACTTTTTTCTCTATGAATATACCTATGAATGTATTCTCTATGAATGTATGATGTGGGTGTCCAGAGATCCCTCGCCCTGGGCAACACAAATGGTGGTACCCCTATTGATTCCACCTAAGGGAAAACTGAGGCTGGCAGAAGGACAAAGTTATGTTTTCGATTCATTCTTTCTTAAGCTAGAGACCCTCAAATATCTTCTCACACACAGAGTGCTGTCTCTGCCTCACCTAGGATACCCCTGTGATTTTAATTCTTTTCCCTTATTTTTTTCTGAATCTACACACTTTTGTTTAAAAAAAAACTGTGGGTTTTTTTTTCATGAGCCCTGTTATCTCATTGATACCTCTCACCTCTGTGGTAAGGGGAAGAAATCATATTTTCAGATGACTGGTAAAGGGCAAAGAAAAAACCCAAAATTTCAAAATTTCCGTTTAAGTCTCACAATCAAGAAGCAAAGAAACAGCAAGCAAAAGAGAGAGAGAGAAAAAAAAACTATGAGAACCCCCCCCACCCCGTGATTATCAGCACACATACTCATCAGAAAAATTGGATTATTAGAAGAGAGAGGTCTGTGGCTTCCACGCAGTGGTTTTTCTTCTCGGTATAAAAGCAACGTTGTTTTTGATACGTGACAGTTTCCCACAAGCCAGGCTCATCCTTCTCTGTCACTCCACTTCATCAAGGTGAGTGTCCCTATCCTACTCTTTCCCATCAGATGCGGGTCCCAAAGAAGGAGATGACAGGGAGGTAGGCTTTGAGGGGTCAGGAGCCCTCTCTACAGTTGGACACACCCAGCCACTTGTGAGTCCACCAGGTAAGGTCTTTTTAAATTTTTTTAAAAGGCAATAAATTGCCAGATAGGTAAAGCACTCCATCAATGCTTGGGCAGGTACAAAGACCAATAAATTAACTGATAGGTGTGCAGATGAGTACCATTTTTAATACGTAAACTGCCAGACTTTATGGATGTCAGAATTTTGAGCAATTTGAAATGCCATCCAGATGTAACTTGAAATTTCAGTTGCATTCCGTCATCTGTCTCTTCCCTCTCAATGCCTCCTTATTCTCCATCTCACTGCTCACCCTGTCTGTCCCTTCCTGTTTCTCCATCCTCCTCTTTCTCTTGCTATTTATCTGTCTGTGTCCCTGGAACTAAGATTCTCTGTCCCTCTATTTTCCAGGCTCTGATCATCTCCCCTGTCTAACACCTCCATCTTGGCCACATTCCATCCATCACCTTTCCTCCATTTCTCTCCCATGGGCTCTCTACTCTCTTGACTCACCTTCCCTCACTTGCTTTCCCACCCAGCATCCAGCACAGAGATTTGGACACAGATGACACTTAATTATAGTGAGTTGAGCTTTATATTTTCCAAGAATGGGCATCAGTTCTGTTTGCCCCAGTAGCAGGAGGATTGTAAGATATCAAGTTAGGCTGAGAATTTATTTAACTGACCTTGGGTTTGCATCGCATGAGAGGAGACTTTCCTGGGGCGGGGGGGGGGGGGGGGCTTTCATACCATGGTCAGTCATGGTTTAGTACAGAACTGGGTGCTTATGACCAGAGTCCGTGTCCAGGAGGAGTTCTGGCCCCTCAGGGCTAGGGTGAGTTTGTCTCTGCTGGCTTAGCACTCTGGAATATTCTAATGCTCATTAAATGTTAATTATTAGTATTTATAACCAAATTGGAATCACTCTATTTGTTTTGTGCATGCTTTATTCAACTAATGAGTTTTATAGCCCAGTAAAAATTGAACACATGATCTTTCATGCCTGTTATGACTGTCTTCACATTGTCGTGAATGGTGATTGAGTAGATCAGGTGCTGATCATTGGACATTTGGGTTGGCTCTCATTTTTCCCCATAAACATCCCATCCTGGCTCCTTAAGATTCTTGAAAATGGAATTGCTAGGGAAAAAAGGATGCATATTTTTAAGGTTTCTGGCCCTCTTTGCAAATTGTTCTTCCAAAAGATGTCCTGTTTTATACTCCCTGTACTCAATCTAATCCTAGTGGGTATTGCTCCTTTATTCAATGCTTTTCCAATATAACAAGAAAACAAAGTACCGACTTGTTGAAATCTGTATTCCTTGCTTGTTTTTACTGCTTATGAGCAATTTGTGCTTTTGAGGATTGTTGTCTTGTTATATCCTTAGTACTAATAGAGTGTTCATCTTTTTCTCTTACTGATTTGCCATAGCTCTTTAAAAATATTTTTACTATCTTTAAGTAGTTATACAAAGGAGTGCCATGGCTCTTTATTTGGAAAAATAGTAACCTTTGGTCAGCCATAAATATAGAAAATATTTATCCCATCTCATCATGTGCCTTTTCTATTTGTTTATGGTGTTTTGTGATACTTAGGATGTTTTTTGTATTCAAATAGGTTAGCTTTTTTTTTTAGTGTGGTTTCTGTCTGGTTTTGTGCTTAGAAAGTCCTTTCCCACTTGAAAATGAGATAAATGTTCACCTCTGCCTTGGCTTCTAGTCTTCTTTATGGCTTCATTTTTTCCACTTACTATAGAGGTTAAGAGTGTACTGGAGCCAGACTGTCTGGAACGAATCCAGACTCACCCAAGTCATTTGTGTGATATTTAACTGTACTTCCACTTCCTCATATGTACCGTGGTAGTATCTTTTTCAAAGGGTCTTTGTAAAGGATTAAATTTATTAATCATAATAAGTGCTTCACACAGGGCTAGACACATGATAAACAGACAATCATTGTTAGATATTAAAATGTATCTCTGTAGTAGATCAGGAATTTATTCTAGAGCATATGATGATTGTGACATTTCACACTGGGCGGGGAGGGGACTGGTGGGAAAATGGACTGATTATCCATCCAGTCACTTTATTTTCCCTCTAATTATCTCATAAACATTTGTTAATCTAGCCTACCCTGTTCCCCATGTTGAAATACTGTATTCATCACACAAACTCAATACCCAATTTGCACAGGTCTGTGTCCAAGCTTTCTATTCTATTCTGTTCCTCAGTGTGGTCCTTGTACCAATGCAACACTACTTTGCTGATTATTGCTTTGCAGTACAATCCAATATCCAGCCGTGGGTGTCTCTAACACCTTGTTCTTCCCTGGTCTTCATTACTACAGTTGACATATGTCCTCCAACTAGTGGCCAGTGACTGTTCTGATTTGAGGCGAGCCTGTCTCTCTGTGTCAGTTTCTCATAATAACCCCCTATATCTCTCATTCTCTATGTATCTATTTCTGTCCACCTCAGGTCTCTCTCCACCTCAATTTCTCTTACTGTCTCTGACCTTCCATTTCTGTGTGTATGCATGTTTGTCTCTCTGCACCCCTGCATAGAGGGGCATCTATGAATTCAAAGCCTTCTACATACCTCATAACTCACACAAACCCCAAGGAAAAGACTCCTTGTCCTGTCTGTCCTATACCTTCTCCCTTCCCTTGTATGGAAGGGGCAAACTAAGGCCCAGATATGGGCAAGAGAACCCTTATCCAGGCCTCACAGATATGTACTTGCATAGTTAAAACCAGATCTCAGAATGTTCAGTGGGCTCTTGCTTGGTTCTGTCTCTTCCCTACTGTGGGCCTCAGTTTACCCCCTCTGGACCTTTGAGGTAAGCAAAGTGAGACCCTGGCTGCCAACTCCCACCTTCTGCCTTTTCATAGGTTGTACCCTGACTTAAGCAGGGCGATCCATAATCATGGCATGGGGCCCAGACTCACAAAATCTAGTGGAAGTCCTGGGCCCCTAATGATAGAAGGATATCAGTCTGTCTGTCTGTGTCTGTCTCCTCAGAACTGGTGCTACTCTCAAGGGATTTCTATCCTAGACTCCTTCCAGAGAGCCTGGTAGTAGACTCCCTCTGTAAGGCCCAGGCCACAAGGCCAGTCAACTTCAACTTCTTCTTCCTACTGTACCCATCTCTGGCAGAGTGCTACAAGCTCAGGGGCATTGTCTGAGGCAAACTGTTAGTCTGAGGCCATGTACATGCCCATTTACAAAGCACCGCCATTTTGCTCAGCAGTTCTTGTTTATTCATTTGGAAGATTGTACCTATCACCAATGTAGATATAAACTTGAAAGAGTGTTAGAGCTGGTTGATGACACAGCCTGATCCCAGGCTCAGGGCAAGAGAAGAGCTCTTCTGATTCTCTGCTATCATAGTTCAGGAGGGAGCTAGAGGAAGAAGCTCATTCCAGGCCTAGTGAGCAGGAGGCCGTCTGAAGTTTTGAGCTTCCCTGTCCTTCAGGTAGTCCATTTGTTGTAAACCAAGGACATTGATCTATGTGTATTGAGAAGTTAAGTCAGTAAACTCCAGTGAATATGTGGTATTGAGATTCTGGGATCCTTTGAATCTAAGAAAGGATGCCCTACAATTCTGGGGTTCTGGCGCTGGGCTATTTGAAGACCCCAGGGGTCTCAATATCTGTAGGGCATGCCTGGCACTCACCAAACTCCCAAGTCAGGGCCCTTTTGTAACCCAAGAAAGACCCAATTTACAGAATCCAGGGCTTGTACAATGGCCAGATGGATGTCACCCACCACATCCGCTAGCACCCACGTCATCCCACCTGGGCCAAGGCAGCTAGGGCGGGCTAGCGAGTTCTCGGAACAAAACCCGTGTGGTGGAAATGTACCTCCTTCTCTTCCTCCTCGGTGCAGATGAAGCCCAGCGTATCCGGCTGCCATGACGTCAATGGCAGAAAAACCCGTACAAGTTGGAGGCTGCGATAACAGGGCCTAAGTGTAGACCCCCAATAGGAAAACATAATCTGTCTCCCAGAAACATCCTCAATATAGCTTCTGAGAAACCTAGTCAGAAAGGGCCGCCCCAAGAGACAGTACAGGAAACTGACTGGCCAGCCCAGCCCTCCAGGTACCCCACCACCAGACAGACCATATCCAGGTCCTTTCTGAGAAATTAAATGTATTTCCCAGAGTCAGGCAGTTTCCAGATGTATTTGGGGAGGATATATCTTATAAACTCTAACAAAGTGTCCAGGCAGATGAAGAAGTGACAAGCCAGCCCCATGTAGGCTAGGCCAGCATGGCGGAAGACATTCCCCTTGCTCATCAAAATTGATATGTTTGTTCAGGCTGCTGTAATGAAGTATCACAAACCATGTGGCTTCAACAATATAAATGTATCATCTCAGTTCTGGAAGCAAGTCCAGGATCAAGATGTGGATAGGGTTCCTTCAGACATCTGCATGGGAGAATCTGTTCCAGGCCTCTCTGCTGGTTTCTAGTGATTTGCTGGTGATTGTCAACGTTCTTTTGGTTAGCAAAAGCACTATGTCACACTTGCCTTCATTTATCAGTTCAACTCCTCATCTCAGCAGCCCCCTTCCCAGGCTCTGTTCTCCGCCTTTGTAGACACAGACTTATGATTTGTACACTAATGTTTTAACCCCAGAAAAACTAAGGACCTAATCTAGATTCTTGCACATTATCTCTATGAGCACCACAGCTGACAACCCCCATGAAGTGATGACAAAGAAAGGATGGAGTGACTGCCCCCCCTCCCCAGGACCCACCTGTACTCCCCTGTCAGCAGCTATGTGTCCATCCCAGTGCTATGCTGTAGGACAGGAAATCACATGCACATATGTGCACACATGTACACAAAGCAAGGAGCTTATGAAATGGGCACAATACACTTCTGGAGAAAGAACTAAAGGTCTCAAGTTACCTTGGGACTGTGGAACACTAAGCCTGGGTGTCCCCTTCAGCAAACTGGAAGTTGGACTGGACAGTCCCTTCCAGCTTTGACTTGTTGACTGAGATTACAGGATTCTGAGAAACTGAGGCCATATTCTTCAGGGAGTATAAGGCAGTGGGGGCAGGCAGTGCTGGTGGCTCACACCTGTAATCCCAGCTACTCAGGAGGCTGAGATCTGAGGATTGCAATTCAAAGCCAGCCTGGGCAAGAAAGTCCATGGGACTCTTATCTCCAATTAACCACCAGAAAAGCAGAAGTGGGGCTGTGGCTCAAGTGGTAGAGCGCTGGCCTTGAGCTGAAGAGCCCAGGGACAGTGCCCAGGCCCAGAGTTCAAGACCCATGACTGACCAAAAAAAAAATTGCAAGAGGCTGACATCTGAGGATCACAGTTCAAAGCCAGCCAGGGTGAGAAAGTGTATGAGACTCATATCTCCAGTTAACTACCAGAAAACGGGAAGTGGTGCTGTGGCTCAAAGTGTAGAGCAAAAAGCTTAGGGACAGCATCCAAGCCCTGAGTTCAACTCCAGGACCAACCAAAAATAAAAAGATTAAAATAAAGTGGGATCCAGCAGAGGAGTTTGGAACCACTGTGGAGGCTATTCAGGAGAACAATAGAACAGCAGGCCTTGAATGGCATAGCTAGGAGAAGAAGTATGGGCAGTACAGGTGGAGTGAATGGCATGAGCCATCTGGAGAGCATGGAGTGAGTTGGGCTGGTGGCTAGACAGGTGTTTGCTCAGACTTGTAACAAAGTATCACAATCTAGGTTCATAAACAACACAAATGTATCAGGAAGTTACAAAGTCCAGACTCAAGTTGTCAACAGGCTCAGTCCTTTAAGGGGGGGGGCAGCCCTGGGGCTCAAACTCAGGGCCTGGGTACTCTCCCTGAAATTCTTTTCTCAAGGCTAGCATTCTACCACTTGAGCCACAACACTACTTCTGGCTGTTTCTGTTTGTGGTACTGAGGAATCGAACCCAGGGTTTCATTCATGCTAGCTAGGCAAGCACTCTACCACATTCCCAGCCCCAAGCTCAATTCCTTTAGAAGGCTATGAAGCCTTGACTTAAGAAAGCCTGACCTCCCTCTCTTTCTTTTTGGCAATCAGCTCTGCCAGCTCTGTGCAGAATACCCAGAGATGATGTCCCTGCTTAGCCCTGAACTTCATACTCCTCTATTCAGTCATCCACTTGTAGGTTACACAGATGCCTAATGCCACTAGCACCAGACCCCTGAACCCATGTACACCTGATTACCACCCCACCCCATTTCTGCTAGCATCAGCTCTGTCCTAGTTGTTCAAGCTAAAATCCAGAAGTCCCCTTGACCTTCCCTTTCTCCCACCCCCCCCCCCCCCCATATCCAAGCTGCCAGCAACTTCTGACTGTAACTTGAAGTCAGTAGCCCTACTACCATCCTGTGCTGGTGCATGACAGTTAGCAGAGTACTGGACCTGTGCATAGGGAGAGGAGCTTTACATGCATGCCTATGTTCCTTCTATCAGTGTGTCTGTGCATGCACACACGTATATACACATAGAATAGTGGCAGGAGGAGCCAGAGTTGGATGGAATGTGGTTATGGGGACCTCTGAGACAACGAAGCCAACACTTTCTCTAACTAGAGAAGTGTCCATGTGGTCTATGTACTTGAGAATCTTACACTGCCCCTAACACATATGATTCCTTCTCCCTATCATCCCTGCAGCCTGCCCTCAAACAAGGACCAAATGCCCAACCCTAGGCCAACCAAACCCACGGCCCCTTCCTTGGCCCTCGACCCATCCCTAGGAGCCTCTTCCTGCTGGAAGGCTGCACCCAAGACCTCTGATCACCTGGGGGCCAGGGGCCCTGGAGGAATCTTGCAAGGTTGGAACCTACGAGATGGGGCCCATGCCTCTTCTTCCTTGAACCCCCTGCCACCATCACAGCTGCAGGTGAGGCCCAGGTCCAGAATGGAGCAGACAGGGTGGGGTACCTGGGTCTACAGGTGCCGACCTTTACCGTGGCACAGGGTGAGAGGGGGGGTGGCTGGGGCACAGGAAGTGGTTTTGGGTCCCAGGCAGCAAGTCTGTGACTTATGCAGATGTTTCAAGGCCAAGAAAATCCCCATTTTCTGGGCCTCAAAAAATTTGAGGCTCTCCACGACCACCCAATCCGTTTCTGGAAAGGAAGGGACCCTATCATAGTCCCATGGGCACAGGTATGTGTCCTCATCTCAAGCGTACAAGAGGAGATAATGGGGCCCAAAAAGTTGAGGTGACAAGGTTGAGGCCAACTCTGCCTAACTCTGATCTTAATATATCACTCCACCTCTGTGAGCCTTGTTTGCACATGTGTAAACTGGATATGACCATAGTACTGCCCGTGTATGGCTGTGGTGAAGTTACATATGAAGTAGACCCCAGAACAGTGAGGATGAGATTGGCAACTCATGGCACCTGCTTTCTCCCTCCAGCTGCCTACAGTGCCCCTAGTCATGGTGGCACCTTCTGGAGCCCGACTGGGCCCCTCACCTCACCTGCAAGCACTTCTCCAGGATAGACCACACTTCATGCACCAGGTAGGAATCCTGCACTGACCAGGAGGAGGGAGCAGAGGGAAAACTTATGGGAAAGGTCCATGAGCCAGGCTGAGCTGTGGGCGCCTATGTGTCTCCCAGCTCTCCACAGTTGATGCCCATACCCGGACTCCTGTGCTACAGGTGCACCCACTGGACAGCCCAGCCATGATCAGCTTCCCACCACCCACTGCCACCACTGGGGTCTTCTCTCTCAAGGCTCGGCCTGGCCTGCCACCTGGTAACACCTTAGCCCATATCCCAGGGCTTCAAAGAACCCCCAAAGTCCCCAGACCCTTGAAAATGCACAAACTTAACGGTTCTGAATTGCAGCCCTCTGGAGGTCTGAGCAGGGTGGGACGGGGGGAATCAAATCTTAAAGAGTCATGGAAACTCCAACCTCCAAAAAACTGTCAGGTTTCCTGAAGACACAGAATGTCAAAATCACAGAACCACAGATCTTTACAGTTAAGTCAAAATGTCAGCATTTGCCAATGGCTGTCTTAAGAACTGTTCTGCCAGAAGCCCTGGACTGTTGGAACTGCAGGGCCTCCTGGGAAGGTCTTCAAGACTCAAGATGGGGGGAGGCCACAGCACAGCCCACAACACAAGTGCCCTGTCACCAACCCCCAGGGATCAACGTGGCCAGTCTGGAGTGGGTATCCAGGGAACCAGCCTTGCTTTGCACCTTCCCAAGCCCAGGTGCAGCCAGGAAGGACAGGTAAGTGGGCAGGGCCAGAAGTAACTTTTCACCTTACTGTCCCCTTCTCTAATACCCTCAATTTTCCCCATCAGCACTCTTTCAGGCACACCCTCAGGGCCCTGCCCACTGCTGGCAAATGGTGTCTGCAAGTGGCCTGGATGTGAGAAGGTCTTCAAGGAACAAGAGGACTTTCTCAAGTGAGAAACCTGGTCCAGGGACTTCTGGTGGGCAGACAGAGGTGTGGAGTGCAGATCACAACTCAAGCTGCCTCCAGATAGGTAGTAAGATAGAAAAGGGAAAAGCTAAGCCTAGACCCAAATCCTATCTTCATCACTCCTGGCTGGGTGAATTTGGACAAATAACATAGCTTCTCTGGGCCTGTTTCCTCATTTGTGTAATGGGACATAATACTAAAAGTACGTGCTATTATTATCTCTACTTCATAGACAAAGAAACTGAGACCAAACAGGGTAAATGTCTTGATCAAGATCACTCAGTTCCTAAGTGGCCGAGGTGGGAATTCAAAATCTATACTCCTGCTTTGCCCTGCTATCTCTCATGCCAACAGAGCATATTCATGATTGCCAAAGCCCCAGCTTCTCCAGATGGCTGATGCTGCCTCCCCTTCCTTCTTATTGTTGTTCTCTCTCTCCCTCCCTCTCCCTCTCCTTCTCCCCATACACACACACACACATACACACACACACACACACACACACACACACCCTTCCACTTCTCTGTAATACCTATTAGCAGCAATTCTTCATAGCTGAGCCTTTGCACAAACTGTCCCTTATATGTGGAATACCACTTCCACTCTCACCACCCTTCCAACATCATTGTCCACACCCTGGTCATACTCAAGGGGTAAGTTCAGATCTGGAAGGCAATAGGTAGCAAGAACAGATGGCGAAGGAAGGTCGAGTGAGAAACAGCCTGAGGGAGACTGTAGAGGGGACCTAAGGCTCTGAGGACAGGCCTCCTACGGGGTCTGGGCTATCCTCAACTCTAAACCAGGAGACAAGGCCTGTTGTGATCAGCTACATGGAATCTCCTTCCTACTCAGGCATTGCCAGGCAGACCACCTTTTGGATGAGAAGGGCAGAGCACAGTGTCTCCTCCAGAAAGAGGTGGTACAGTCTCTGGAGCAACAGGTATGGACCACAGGTAGCAGGAGGGATGGAGGATGGTGGAAGAGCAGCAGGCCCACCTGTGCCAAGAAGACTCATGTAGGACAGAAGCTTTCTAAGCGGGGAGGGAGAGAGGGTACTCCCAAGGAAAGCCAAAGCCTAGACAAAGATGTGGCAAAAAAGAAAAAAAGACCAGATGGAGCCTTCACTTTTGTGCTCATCCCCACAGCTGGAGCTGGAGAAGAAGAAGCTGGGAGCTATGCAGGCCCACCTGGCCGGAAAAATGGCACTGACCAAGACTCCAGTTGTGGTGAGCCACCTCAGACCCCTTAAGGCAGTGGACTTGGATTGCTGGTGGGCAGGAAAGGAGAAGATGTCTTTTCACAGACAGACCCTGAGGTGTATGAGCCATGCCCAGCTCCTTACATGCCTGAGCTGGGGATCTTTTCCATCTTATACATACTCTAAGCCTTCAATCCCCAATTACTGTTAATTTTCAAAGGAAAAGCAGCCAGCCATTTAAAGAAGGCAAACTGTTGTCCCCACAGCATTAACTACATAACTCACCAGGGCTGGCACAAAAGAACAAGGCAGAGATCTGTGTTCAAATTTCAAGATAGGAACCCCAGACCACTTAAGTGTGGGTTCACATATGACCCCACTGGCTACCTGACTACTAAGCCAGCACCATTTCTGAATATTCTGCTGTGTTAGCTTATTCAAGCCTCATGATACCACTATGAGATAGCTACCAGTATTATCCCAATTCACAGATGAGAACTGAGGGCAAGAAGATGTGATTGGTTCAATAAGAGGCAGTTTGGGTGCTAGTGCTAGGGGAGCCCAATTCAGCCCCACCATCTGTGACAACACATTCCTGTACTCTAACCAATATGGCTTACAGTGCTTTGTGAAATCTGCTACAGACTACTAGAAAATGTGCTTTTCATCTTAGAAATACAGCGTGATAATACATGCCTGTGATCTCAGCACTCAGGCTAAAGCAGGACTGTGAGTTCAAAGCCAGCCTGGACTACATAGCAAATTCCTGTCTCAGAAAAGGAGGAGGCGCTGAGGTTGTAACTCACAAATAGACTGCTGGCCTAACATGCACAAAGGTTCTGCCTCCCAGCACCTCAAAAAACAAATGAAAAATAAATCCACTGTTTTAAACCAGGCACAGGCTCACCCACCTATTATCTCGGCTACTCAGGAGACTTAAAGTAGGATTACTTGAGCCCTGGAGTTCAAGACCAACCTGGGCAACACAGTAAGACCCGGTTTAAAGTAAGTAAATAAAATCCAGGCACCAGTGGGTAACACTACTTATTTCCTAACTACTCATCAGGAAACTGAGATCTGAAGATTAAAGTTCGAGCCAGTCTTGACAGACAAATCTGAGAGAGTCTTATCTCCAATTAATCAGCAAAAAACTGGAAGTAGCTGGGCACTGGTGGCTTGCTCCTGTACTCCTAGCTACTCAAGAGGCTGAGATAGTGATTCAAAGACAGCCCTGACAGGAAAAGTATGTGAGACTCTCTCAGTTAATCACAAAAAAGCTGGAAATAGAGCACTAGCCTTGAGCAAAAGAGCTCAGGGATAGCACCAAGGCCCTGATTTCAAGCCCCAGTACCAGCACACAGAAAAAGCTGGAAGTGGAAGTGTGGTTCAAGTGATAGAATGAGAGCACACAGTTCAAGCCCAGTACCTACACAAAATTAAACAAGTAAAAAGGAAGCCCTGTCAGAAAACCGGAGTACTGCCAAAAATGAAACATAAAATAAGATGAAGTTCAAGTCTCTGGGTCACCAGCCCCCAACCCTGCTTTCTCTAGGAACCATTAGACAAGGGTTCCTGCTGCATTGTAGCTTCTGGCACCCAAAGCAGCACCGTCCCAGCCTGGTCAGGACCCCGGGATGCTTCGGATAGCCTGTTTGCTGTGCGGAGGCACCTCTGGAGTAGCCATGGAAACAGCACCTTCCCAGGTAAGTGATCCATGCCTAGCCTAATTACTCTAAGCCCCAAATCCCAACTCATGCTGGGGGGAGGTACAAAGGAGCTCCATATTGTTTCTTGTTACAGCCACTACCATCACTCACCCTTAGGGACAAAGTTAACTGCTTGCCAATGCTTCTCAGGATTTCCATGGCCTTGGCACCCTCTATATGGTCCCAAATATCTAGCCCAACCTTGTCTCCTGTGAGGACTGGAGCCATGTCTCACCCACTTTGGGATTGGGCTACTCTGATCTGGTTATCAGAAAGAATCTAGGCCAGGCGCTGATGGCTCATAGCTATAATCCTAGCTATTCACGAGGATGAGACCTGAGGATCCTAGTTTAAAGCAATCTTGGGAAGCAAAGGCTGTGAGACTGTTAGATCCAATTAACTACCAAAAAAGCCACAAGTGGAGCTATGGCTCAGTGGTACAGTGCTAGCCTTGAGCAGAAAACTTCAGGGACAGCATTCAGGCTCTGAGTTCAAGCCCTAGCACTGGCATCAGAAAAAGAAAAAAGAAAAGGAAGGATCTAGTTACGTAATTCTCACAGACCCTCCCTTGGGTGGATTTGCCCAAGGTTACCAATCTCTCTCCTACCCTTTCAGAATTGGGCTGTGGGTTTAACAAGGATCAGAAGCGTATCATCCTGGCTGTGCCACTTGACTGCTCACATGGGCAAGATACTTCCTTTCAATCTTGGGGAGGACAAGGTGGGCCAGAGTGGTACAGAAAGGAGACACACTATGTCAAATACTCTGCAGCCAGTAGTAGGGAGTGGAACGGGGAATCATGGGGCCCTACATGGGGCCTGACTCCTCCTTGCCCTCTGCCAGAGTTCTTCCACAACATGGACTACTTCAAGTTCCACAATATGCGGCCGCCTTTCACCTATGCCACCCTCATCCGCTGGGTAAGCCAGGGCAGTTCAGGTCCACAATGGAGGGAAAAGAAAGTGGGGAGGGGAGCCAAGTACCAGTAGCTCATGCCTGTAATCCTAGCTATTCAGGAGGCTGAGATGTGAGGATCATGGTTCAAAGCCACCTGGGCAGGAAAGTCTATGGGACTCTTATTTCCATTAGATACACAAAGCCAGAAGTGAAGCTGTGACTCAAGTGGTAGAGCACCAACCTTGAGCACAAATACTTGGGGACTGTTCACACACCTTGAGTTCAAGCCCCAGTGGGGAGGGGTCTGCCTCCTACACTACCACATCCCTCTGAGGAGTCCCAAGGCATTTCTTAAATATGACCCCTTCTGCTGGATTCAAACCAGACCTGTCACTGAACCCAGACCAAAACCACCAGCCAGGCCACTGCAAGCCCAATTCTGAGCCTAAATGGACCCTTTCCCCCATGTCTACCCCAGACTCCACCACACATCATCTTTCCCATCCCTCCCCTGCCTCCATAATTCTACCACCAGTGCAGGGGGCCCAAAATAGACTATCTCTCTTAGCCCTGACTTCAGGGGACACTCTCCTCACCCCATTCCACTCCAAAATCCAGGCCATCCTCGAGGCTCCTGAGAAGCAGCGGACACTCAATGAAATCTATCGCTGGTTCACACGTATGTTTGCTTTCTTCCGAAACCACCCTGCCACCTGGAAGGTGAGTGCCTCTGGAGGTGCTGGTGGCTGGGGTGGTCTCAAATATTACAACAGCACAGCAGCAGGCAGACATGGGGCTGGCCTCTCAGGCCTATGGGGAAGGGGAAGGAAGTTGGGAATGGCCAGGTCTGTTGCCCTCAGTGGGGAACTGATTGCCTGCTCTGGCTGGTTGGTCCTCCTTCCACAGAATGCCATCCGCCACAACCTGAGTTTGCATAAGTGTTTCGTGCGGGTGGAGAGTGAGAAAGGAGCTGTGTGGACCGTGAATGAGTTTGAATTCCGCAAGAAAAGGAGTCAGAGGCCCAGCAGGCGCTCCAACTCTACACCTAGCCCCTGATCTCAATACCATGGAAAGGAAGAAAGACAAGCCAGGGGCTAAAAGGGGAAGAAGTGGTAGGGGTAGGGGTGGCAGGCCTTGGACATACCTACAGAAACCAGGAAGGAAAGTATCCACAGCCTTGCCTTCCAGAATGTCTGCTCCCTGAGTTGGCTGCCATCCTGGATCCTATCTTCTACCCTGAGGCTGCTCAGAGGGGCCCCAGTCCAAGTCTAGCCTCAAACCTCCACCTCCCAGCCCCCAGACTTGGACTCTCCAGCCAAACAGAGCTCTTGAACCCAGCCACACACATACAGACTGCCTCAGATACTCACAGATGGCCTCAGGGTGTGAAAAGTGAAATAGACACAGTTATGATCCTCCCACAAAGCCCTCAAACATAAAGAGCCAGCTTGGGTACCCTCAAATGCCCTCAAAGCTGCATAGACACACACAGACTGTCCAACTCACAGACCCAAGGCACCCACCCACCCAGCCTCTGAACCCACAGGTATGGCGTCACTCAGAAGCAGCATCAGTACCCTCAGGACCACAGGTCCTAGAAAGCCACACAGACACATGACCGGTCATACACAGTCTCATGCAGCTCCTCATACACATATGCCTATTCACAGACCCAGCCTGTAGAACTCCCCTGCATATCTCATACATGTGCACATATGCACACACAAGCTCCCCACCCAGTCCCATGAAGATATACACTGACTGGCCATAGTGTACCCCATATTCCACTTGCCTTCCCTCTCCCTCCTATGTCTTGGGCCCGATCCATGCCTCAGCTTGGACTACAGAAGAGCCCCTCCTTTATTTGGGATCCATGCCCCTCTCCAAGTGCCCACCCAATAAAACTGCAGCTGAGCCCCTAACAATCTGGATAATCGGTCCAATCAGGGTTGGGGCCAAGTGGGTAGACATCTGGTTCCCAGAAGGAGAAACTGAATGATAAACAGAGGGAAGAGCTAGGGCAAGTGCTTAGTCACTGCCTCCAACACCCCAAATCTCTGCCTGTGGCTGTGGGAAACCTCCATCAGGAATCCTCAGGCCTCCCGGACTCGGCCCAGGAGGCTAGCATTCTCCTGGCGAAGGGCTCGGTAGTCCTCACAGATCTTCTCCAGGTTGCTGAGAGTCTTCTTGCCCATTTCTGTCTCGATCTAAGGTAATAGGGGATATATACAATCTCAGGGCCACTTTCCCCACCATTGTTGACCATCCCCCTCCATTAAAGCTACTTTGCACCCCTCCTGCACCCCCAAAAGTGGCCTGCTCCTTCCCACATATCATTCCCCTCATCTAAAGCACCCCCAAGGCAAAACGTCTGCCACTGGCTCTGGGAGATAGGCACGACCCTCAGGGTAGAAGCAGAAAGGACTCAGAGTAGGCCACTGGCTGGTCCCAGGTACCAAGCATAGGCACTAAGGAGCAGGGCTGAGTCGCTAGCTGTAGGCTATCTTGTCCCACAGCCTCTGTCAGCAAAAATCAAGGAGCTTCCCCCTGGCCTGTAACACTTCCCCTCCAGCTCCCTGGTTTTACCTGCTCCTCAAGGTCTCGAACCTCCCGCATAATCGTGCCTGTATCTTCAATTGTCTGGATGAGCTGGCTGCAGTTCTGGGGACAGCAGTAACAGAAGGTTTGCACCTATGTTGGTTCCTCTATAGCCACCCCCCCACAACCCCTTCCCTCTTGGGGCACACACTGTTCCTCTCACCTCATGCAGAGCAGCTAGATATTTGTAGGCCTTCCGAACTGCATCATCTTTCTTGGCATCCTGACCAGGCAAAGGGGATCTTGAAGATATCAGCAGGCTATTCCCACCTCCCCTGCCACCTCCATGTCCCTCAGGGCCACCCTCTCCCACCCTTGCCTTTCACTTGGCACATGTGTAAATAACTGTGTGCCTACAGACTCACAGAGAGCCCAAGGCAAAGCTAGCCTTTGAGCAGATGGACAGGCAATGGTCCAGCCCCACCTGCACCCTCCCACCAGTCTGGTGTGCCCCACACCTTGAACACAAGCTCATCAGTCACTGCAAATGTCCGGTCCAGCTTCCCAGAGAGGGAGTTAATTTCCTTCTGAAGCTCCTTCGTGTCAGACAAGATCTAGCAGACACCAGGGTGGCCATAAGCAAATGTCTGGGTCAGAGTAGGTACTCATATGTATTCTATGCATGTACTCAGGGCCTGTGACAATGTGGCTAGGGTAGACTGTGTGTGACTGTCCTATCAGGGTAGCTGGAAATTTCTGCCTATCAGAGTGTAAGATTGCCAAGTGCCAGTGGCTCATGCCTGTAATCCTAGCTACATAGGAGGCTGAGATCTGAAGATCAGAGTTTGAAGCCAGCCCAGGCACAAAAGTTCATGAGACTCTTTTCTCCAATTAACCAGCAAAATGCCAGAAGAGGAGCTGTGGCTTAAGAAGTAGCGTACTAGCCTTGAGGGAAAAAAAAAAAAAAAAAAAGCTAAGGAAAAATGCCCAGAATTCAAGCTCCAGTTCTGGCATTAAATAAAAAGGAATGTAAGGTCCTTGTTTGGCCACCCTATACCTGGATGCCTGTGACCCACTCGCCAGGGCCTCAGTGGTATGTACCTTAGTGATCTCTTCCTTCTGCTTCCGGATATTGCCCACAATCTCCAGGATGCGTTGTGTGTAGGCCAGCCGGGACACATCTCTTGGCAGAGTCTCCAACTCTGACACCTGAACAGGGACATGGCAGGCACTCCCCCAGGATCTATATCCCACCCTTGCCACCCAGAGCCCTCAACACAAGCCTTACCAACTGCTTATAGACCTCCTCCTTCCTACGGGCCTCTTCCACAGCTGCCCGAACACTCTGGTGTAGCTCCTGGATTTCCGCCAGTCGTCGAGAAGATTCTAGCTGCCAGGAGCCCATGGGCAGAGGGCAGTGAGCAGAGCTCAAGGATGGCCACCTAGAGGCACCAGACCTTCCACACTCAACACCCAAGATCCCACCACCTACCTCCCTGCAATCCCGAAGCTTTCGGAGGTGGCGGTACTCAGCAAGAAGTGGGACCCGATGCTTTTCCCACTGACCTGCCAGGTGGATGACCCGCTGGGCACTGCTCTCCACCACGAGCTGGTAGAGAGTCAGGGAAACATGCCTCATAAGCCGGGCCCATTCAACCTTCACCCCTCCCCAGACCAGCCCAGCCTCAGCCTTGGCCCACCTGCAGCTTGGTGAGGTTGGCAGCCCCATCAGGCAGCAGTTCCACTGCCCGGCTCTTCAGGCGCAGTGCCTGCTCCCGCTCCGCCATGCTGAGCTCGCTCTGCCGACATTCAGTCTCTACCTGGCACACCAGCATCCCAGCTCCCAGTCACATACCACAGCCCTCAGCCCCCATAGATCACTACATGGCCTCTAACCCCTATAGGCCTCTTGGACCCAGTGCCATGCTCATGGCCATAAGGAGCCCCACAAGCCCCTGGCATCCAGACCCACTTTCTTCTAACAATGCCCACACACCCTCACATTCACCTATAAGGACCACAGGTACCTCTAACTCCTATAAGCCCACCAAGCTCCCAACCCTATGAGTCTTGCCTCCATCAATTCTCTGGTACCCTTAAGAGCTCTAGAAGTCCCCAAGTCCCTCTAGCATCTGCTGACCTCTACAGATCACCAGTTAGGCCCACAAGGCCCTATGCCTGGTCTGACACAGACAGAGGCCTCAGCCCCTCACCTGCACAAGGCTGATTCCCAAAGTCTTCATATTGGCTTCAATTTCTTCAATGTTCTGCTTCACACCCTCCAGATGTTCCCGAAGAGACTCTAGCTCCTGTTCTTGAGCTGCCTTCAGGTCCTGCGAGGCACAGACCAGTAGAAATAGAGGTGTCAGATCCAGTAGATAGGCAAAGTCCCCAGTTCCTCTTGCCCGACCATTCTGCTCACCTGTTCAGGCTGCCGAGAAGAGGCTGGAATGTCTGCCACCTGGGCTGCCTGGGCCTGGGGCTCCTAGCAGTGAAAACAGGGGCATCCTGGCTGTTACAGAAGACCCTGTTCCTCATCACCTAGCCTCAAAATCCCAAAGCATTACCCATACCCACTCAACTACTGACAGCTCAGACTATAATTTAGGGGGGTAAAGGTACTATATGTGACCTCAAACTAGTGTGGCTGCCAAAGGGAAAAAATTCCTGAGTCTGACCCTGAGAAGAATAAAGGCTCCTCTGGATAAGCATCTAGGAAAAGATAAGCTCAAAGAAAAGTGCCTAGGACCAGATTTGGTGGCTCACGCCTGTAATCCCAACTACTCAAGTAGCTGAGATTGAGGATCATGGTTCAAAACCAGCCCAGGCAGAAAAGTACATGAGACTCTTATCTCCAATTAACCACCAGAAGACTAGAAGTGGTGCAAAGTAGTTTGAGAGCACCCATACCCTGAGTTTTTTTTTTTTTTTTATTGTGAGAATACCGTACAGAGGAGTTACAATTACATGGGCAAGATAACGAGTACCCATACCCTGAGTTTAAGGCCCAAGACTGACAAAGAAAGAAAGAGGAGAGAGAGAGAGAGAGAAGGGGCTGGGAAGGTGGCTCAGTGGTAGAGTGCTTGCTTTGCATGCATGAGGCCCTCAGTTCGATTTCTTAGCACCACATAAGCAGAAAAAGCTGGAAGTGGGGCTGATGCTCAAGTGGTAGAGCGCTAGTCTACAGCTGAAAAGCTGAGGGACAGCGCCCAGACCCAGAGTTCAGGCTCCACGACCAACAAAAAAAAAAGGAAGGAAGGAAAGGGAGAGAGAGAGAGAAAGAGAGAGAGGGAAGGAGGGAGGGAGGGAGGGAAAGAGAGAAGGAAGGAAGGAAAGAAGAAGGAAGGAAGGAAGGAAGGGAGGGAGGGAGGGAGGGAGGGAGGAAAAGAAAGAAAGAAAGAAAGAAAGAAAGAAAGAAAGAAAGAAAGAAAGAAAGAAAGAAAGAAAGAAAGAAAGAAAGAAAGAAAGAAAGAAAGAAAGAAAGAAAGAAAGAAAGGAAAGAAAGAAAGAAAGAAAGCCCAGACAGACCCTCCTGCTACCTAGATGACTGAGGCCATGTGCTCTCTCTTGCTGGAAATATGGTTCCTCTAATAAACCTTATAATAATCTAAAAAAGAAAAAGGAAGGAAGGAAGGAAGAGAAAGACGGATGCTTAGGGAAAGGTAGTGTTTGTGACAGGAGCACCCCCCCTACATGGTATCCACCTATCTTCCCTTTCTCCACTAAAGTTCTCAGAGGTTAGGGGAGCCCTCTGAACCCCCTACCCAGTAGAGGCAGAGGAACCTGTGTGAATAAGGATGGCATTTATACATAAAGCAACTTTTGAAGCAGCTATGCCCCATTAGCACATGCTGTGTCTACTCAGGCTCACCCACCAGGTGGAAGGTGAACTTCTCTGAATGTGTGAAGCGAGAGCCCTTGGGGACACTTGTCCTGGCCCCAGCACCCCAGGTCTGCAGCAGCTCTCCCAGATCTCGAGTTTGTGGGGCGACTCCAAGTGGACCCCAGCTTTGGCGCAGATGCTCTATTAACTGTTTCTGTAGCCGCTGTCGAGGAGCCCGGGGATCCTCCTGGAACAAACAGGCAAAGGATAAGGAAGGTGCTGGAGGTCTGCTGCCCCCAAGGCCTTGCTGCTTCCAGGGACCACTGGACAAGTGATACCCACCTATCAGCCCCTTCCCTGTTCTCCTGCCCTATTGGCCTAGGAGCATCCTAGGAACAGAGGGAGCACATCTTCTCCACAGTCATACTTCACTCACTCCCCACATTGGAGAAAGATGTGTAAGGGGAGAAACTAGCCTAGAGCCCTCCCCCCCCCAATCAGAGACACACACAGAAAGGATGCGTGGGACAGAGCAAAAACAGAGTTAAAGATGCCAGGCAAAGAAAGGGACAGAGTGAATAAGAGGGAGAGGGAGATGAGGGGGAGAGAATAACAGTTGCAAGACCTCTGAGGAAATCTGGTCATAAAATCTGTGTTAGATTGTACTGAGATCATTATTCATTTCATTGTGGAAATGGGCAATGGTTACATTTTTGGGGGGAAAAAAGAATAAACTAGGCACCAGTGGCTTATACTTATAATCCTGGGCTACTCGGGAGGTTGAGTCTTAGGGATTTAGCTCAGGGCTTGGGTGCTATCCCTTAGCATTTTTGCTCAAGGCTAGTGCTCTACCACTTGAACCACAGCTCCACTTCTGGTATTTTGTTAGTTAATGGGAAATAAGTTTCACAGAATTTCTTGCCCAGGCTGGCTTCATGCCAGACCTCAGCCTCCTGAGTAGCTAGGATTACAGCTGTGAGCCACCAGAACCCAGTTCAAGAAAGTCTTAAGTAGTTAAGAGTTGCAACTATACACTGGGGATAGAAGCCAAGGCCTGTGCACAATAGGCAAATCCTCTACTACTGAACTATCTCTCTAGTCCTGAGATATGCCTTAATACAGAGAAGGGCTGGGAACATGGATCAAGCAGTAGAGCACATGCCTAGCAAGCATAAGGCCCACAAGTCAAATGCCAGTGCCAGATGATAATGATGATGTTGATGATGATGGAAGAGGAAAGGAGCTGAGGAATCTATAGGAAGACTGGCAAAATGGTATACAGGACTCATTAGAATATTCTCTCTGCTTTTATATTAGACAATTCCTATAAATTTAAAAAATAAAGACAAAGATGAACAAGTGGTAGCCAGACACTGGTGGCTTATGACTGTAATGCTAGCTACTCAGGAAGCTGAAATCTGAGGATCCTGGATTGAAGCCAGCCAAGACATAAAAGTCCATAAGACTCTTATTCCCCAGTAACTAACAAAAAGCCCTAAGTAGAGGTGTGGCTCAGGTGGCACAGTGCCAGCCTTGAACAAAAAAGTCAAGTGGGAACATAAGGTACTGAGTTCAAGCCTCAGTACTGGCACAGACGCACGCAGGCGATGAACAAGTGGCAATCGAGACAGATCAGTGGTTAGATCAATGGGGACAGATAAACAAGTAGACAGAGGGCCACAGGGAAAAGACACAAAGGGAGAGAGGTAGAGATGCAGCACAGAAATGAGAACACAGAGAGACTGACAGAGACCATGACAGGAAGGGACCAGGCAGAAACCTAGATATAGAAACCATAAGCATCACCGACAATCAGAAAATGAGAGACTCAGGGACAGGAGAAACTGGTAGAGACAAGGAGGAAGGTAACCCATCCAAACTGTCCTGTCAGTCAAGATCACTGCATACAATGGCTACTCCTGTTTTCAGAACAGGAAATAAAGCCTTGAGAAGTGAGATCAACTTGTCCCATATGCAGCCATTCTACCTCCAGTGTTCTACCAGGTGGGGACCGGATGAGTACATGTGGTGGGGGGGGGGGGCGGCAATGAGACTAAAGAGGAAAAAGGGGAAGGGTAGAAGGCCAAAAGGAGACAAATCTAGGGTTACTAGGAGCAGAAGCCTCAGCAGCAGGGAACCAAACATCTGGCAGTACCTGGGGTGGGAGGCGTGATGCCCGGCGTACCCAATCCTCATCTCCTGCATGATCTCGCCCCATCTGCTGGCAGAGCTGAAGAGCATGGCACTCAAGGAGGGAGGCTGCCCTCCCAGATGGCTGGGGCACCTGAGTGGGAGCTGGTAGCAGCATGAGACTTGACTGGAACTCCTTAGACTCTAAAATCAGGAACAGAATCAGTCCACCTTCCCACATGGCAACAGTGGGACCCAGGTGTCCCCTTCCTCCCCAGCTTCTTCCCAGTCTCAGCCTCACCTTCTCTGGAATTCAACTCAGGCAGGACCAGCCTGCTGGACTGGAAAGGCTGCTGGAGGCCAGAGCCCTGGTGTGTGTGTTAAGGCAGGGAAGAACAGAGTCAGAATTTCCAGGACAAAGTATGACAAGAGTCAACAACCATACAACTGGATGGGGACAGGGAAGGCAAGGCAGAAATAAGCATAGATCTATAGGAATCAGGGATCCTACCTGTAGGTGCTGCAGCTTGGGGGTGCGAAGGAGAGGTGGAACCCAGGGAAGAACCAGCTGGTCCCGGATTTGACTTCCAATGGCCCGAAGGAGAATAGCTGAGTCACCTAGGCCAGGTGGGGAAGAAGAAGTCACCAAATGACATGCTACAAATCCAAAAGTACACACTCTAGGAAACCACCCCTCATCTAGACATGTAGATTGATCCAGCTAGCATCTTCACTCAGTGATTCAACAAACACAGAGTACGAACTAGGCACTAGTCATCATATCAGATATTAGGGTCAAAGTAGGAACAAAGTAGGAAAGATCCCCATCCTCATACAGTCAGTCAACAAGCTAGAAGAGAGTTCATGCATAGAATTTTAAGTGCATTTCCAAACCATGGTCAGGTGATGGTCAAGGAGAGGAGGATTGCTAAAAGGAGCCTAGAGTGTTTCACAAGACAGTCAAAGGAAGTCCTATGAGGTAATGGCAGAGAGGAAAATTATAGACAGCTAAGGAGTTAACAATGAGGATATCTGGGGAAAAATAACCCAGATACAAAGGCCTTGAGAATCGACAGTGTGCCTGGTGCTTTGGGGACCTCCAACGATGCCCACATGGTGAGAGTAGAAGGAGTAAGGAGGAGGAATCAGGGAGGTCCCTCCACTGTACCCACTCACCACCTGAGTCTATCAGTTCCCCAGCCCTGCATCCATTTCCTCTCTGACCCTCCCCTCAATCCTACCCAGCTCTCCCAAATACATACTCCCATTTCTACTCATCAATCTCAGGACCACACTCCAGTCCCCAACCTCTATGTACCTGCAGGCTGGTCTGCATCCTCAGACGCATCAGAGGGCAAGCGCTCAGCCAAGAAGAGTAGCAGATCCCGAAGATCAGGCTCACTGGGGTACAGGAAGTTCTGGTAGCCAAGTTCCAAGGGATAGCCCAGATCCTGGAGGTTATCAGGTATTAATCAGGTGACAATGCCTGGGATTGGGGAAGTAGGCCCCTATAAGCCAGGCAGGCAGGATCCTCCTGCCCTGGGAGCCCCTTGACCTAGGCCATACCTGTTGCCACTATCTTACCAACCACCACCCTCCCCAGGTTAGCCAGGGTATGATTACAATCAATGCCAACAGAGAGCCAGAAAGGACATTAAAGCTCTGGCTTTGCTAACTATGAATCAAGATCCAAAGGCCACAAAAGAGAAGATGGAATTTCTGCCTACATGGAAATAAGTAGACAATTTTGAGAAAAATGTAATTAGCAAAGTCAAAATAATAATAATAAATTGGGAAAAATATCTGGAGTCTGTATTATAGACAGCAACTCTGCCTATTATATAAAGAGTGCCTAAAAATAAACAGGAAAGCTGGGATGTGGCTCAATGGTAAAGTACATGCCTAGAGTGTGCCAGACTCTGGGATCCATCCCAAGCATCACTAAAAAAAAATAATGATAATAAAACAAAATAAACAGATTAATAAAAGAGACCAGCAACACAATAGCTCAGAATGAAAATACTTCCAAGGGTTCTATATGGGATTAGCAAACAGACTATTCATAGATGAAAAAAAAAAAAAACCTTGTTCTGCCAGAGGTTTGTGTTTTGTTTTGTATGTGTTTGTTGTGTGTGTGTGTGTGTGTGTGTACGTGTGTTTGAGACTTGAAGTCAAGGCCACTAGTCCTAGCTTAGCTTTCTCCTCAAAGCTGGTACCCTACCACTTGAGCCACACCTCCACTTCCAGCTTTTTGTTGTTAAACTGGAGATAAGAGTCTCAGGGATTTGTCTGCCTGTGGTGGCTTTGAACCATGATATTCAGATCTCAGCCTCCTGAGTAGCAAGATTACAGGCAGGAGACAACAGCATCCAGCTAACTACATATTGGTCCAGAGTTACATGGACCCCAAAGAAGACTTTCTAGGTTCAGACCTACGCTCTGCCTCTTACCAACCTCAGGAAAATCACTTAACTTCTTTGTGCTGTGCTTGCTTCATCTAAAACCAAAAAGGATTCCAAAAATATCTACTCCAGAGGGTTGACATGAAATTGTGTTATACTACTAGCACAACTCAAAAGCAATCTTTAATACATTTATATATTTGCTCTGGGTCACAGAGTAAGCTGTATTTATTTAGAAGAGTCATGATCAAAAAGGTATGAAATGCATTGGGGTATTGATACATTACTGGGTTGCTTTTGTTTTTGGTCTTTTTTTTTTACCCTGACATCTGCAATCAAAGAGTTATGATGGCCACAGAAACTCACCCCGGGAGTAAGGTATGTACAGTGACAAGTGCCAACATGGAGGTGGCTTGGGCATACAAATGGGTACCAGGAGCAGGGCACTTATAGGACCAAAATAAGGCAATGCTAAGCTAAAGATACCCTTTCTGCCTGCTGCTGGCAAACAATTCCATGTAGCTTAAGAAAGCCAGATGGTCTACCCCACGCTGAAGTTAGCATGAGCTAAATGAGAGGGGAAGAGAGGGAGGACAAGGGATGGAATGGGAGGAGAAGAGAGAGGGGAGGAGAGAAGGAGAAGGCAGGGAAGGGAAAGGAGAAAGGAAAGCCTCACTCCCACATTGGCACTGAACACTTGGAATCCTCCAAGCCTGACCAAATACTTAACTTCTCCCTTAGATTGCCATCCTTGAGGACATAGCCCCAGGCTAGGGACTGCCTGCCTCTAGAAGCCACCAAGAGCCCCAGACAGAAGAATCAGGAAATTCTGACAGCTAAGTGAATCTGAGAGTGAAGAGGTGGCAGAAAACTAAGAACCAGAACTGCACAAGCAATTGGGCAAGGTGAACAACTCTGACCACGCTATGCCCTTTGTCTAAATGGATGTTTTCACTGGAGTTGCTCTGCTGCCTTCAAGAAATATTAACTGGGTGTGGGAAGTGTTTAATTGATTGCATAGCCACCAGTTGCTGGAAGGTAAACAGCCAGATCACCTCTATCTGGCTATTTAAATGTTAACTCTGCAAGTGGCTGGTAGCTCACTTAATCCTAGCTACTCAGGAAGCTGAGATCTGATGACTGAGGTTCAAAGTTAGCCCCAGCAGGAATGTCTGTGGGACTCTTATCTACCAAAAGAAAAGGCAGGAGTAAAGCAGTACCCAAGTGCTAAGAGTGCTAGCCATGAGCAAAAGAAGCTCAGGGACAGCACTCAGGCCCTGAGTTCAAGCCTCAGGACTGACACCAAAAAAAATATATATATTAAGTGAATTTTTACTGTATTTTCTTCCATGTGGGCCTTGTGCATTCAAAACATGCCCTGGAAAATTGAGCCTCTATTTCTTTAATTCATTTTTAATCTTTACAGCAACCCCACAGTAGGTACAATTCTTTTGTGTGTGTCTCTCAGTACTGGGGGCTTGAACTTGGCCTGGACACTCATCCTTCACTTTTTCTTTCCACTTTGTTTTTTGGTTGTGGTTCTTGAACTCTCTCCACTTTTTCATTCAAGGCAGGCACTCTGCCATTTGAACAACAGCTCCATTTCCAGGTTTTTGGTGGTTAATTGGAGGTAAGAGTCTCACAGACTGTCCTGCACAGGCTGGCTTTGAACCACAAAACTCAGATCTCAGCCTCCTGGGTAGCTAGGATTATAGGGGTGAGCCACTGGTCCCCAGCCAGTGCTCTTAACTACAGTAACTGGACAAAGCTCCAGACTGAGAAAGGGTGAGTTTTTCACTAGAAAGGTACTTTATTTGACCCACCACGGAGACATTTTTTGGAACTGTTACTGGAGGCGTGTTGCGCATTCTTGCTACAGGAGAATGTAACAGATACAGTTTAGTTAACTAGCACACGAGAGGGGCAGCCAATCATAGTGTCCTATAGGGATCATATGACATAGGCTGGGCCAATCACAATTCAGTGTCTAGTTTAGGTGCAGGAAAGGAAGGCCTTTCTGGAACTGCTAGATGAACACTCTGGGTGGGTGGGTGAGGTCATGATACTAAGCTTAAAATATGAAAGCTAGGGGCAGCCTCGGTATATATGGGATCACTCATTTAATGCCCATAACATTATTTTTATGATGGCCACAGATAAGAAAATTGAGGCCCACAAGGTTTAGAGGTCAAAGAGCAAATGGTAGAGCTAGGGTTTGAACTACTTACAGTTTGGCAATAGGACCAACAGCTTTTAACCACTAATGAATGCTAAACCACAAAGAGAGATGGCAGGGAGGAAAGGCAAAAGTGTCGCAGGAGCTTGGTTACTTTGTAAAGGAGGAAGTAAGATAGTGTGTGGACTGGAAGACACTCACCATGCAGGCCTGAGCTAGGCTCATGGCCAGGCGGAACCGGGCTGACATGGCTGGAGGAAGCAGGGGACTGAGGCTAGAGCCCACAGCAGGGTTGATCACACGCAGGCATCGGACCACTGCCTCTACAACTAGCTCAGTGGTGAAGGCTCGTAAGGACTGCACATCTGGAGGGATTGCCCTGAAGAAGAAAGAGGCAGGCTCAACACTGGGGAGTATTCTAGAAACGGGGAGCAGGCTGGGCTATACAGTGTCCTTCAAAAAGAAGTTCTGAAACTGGAGTGAGGGTGGGGGTCAAAGCCCAAATTCCAACAGATCCTAGATGTTAATGATTCAGACTTTGATTTGGAAAACAAAGAACTAGGTAAATCCTCAGATCCTAATACTTCCCATGTAAAAGAATGGTGGAGGGAAGAAATCTGAACTCAGCAAAACCTCCAACTTCCCCTGTGCTTAAAGGTCCCAAATTTCTGGGCTCTGAGAAAGTGAAAGGACCTCGTTAATTAGCATGGTCTCTATATTTCTTGATCCCCTCATGTTCTCTGCATGTCAGAGATCAGATCTGCTGGGGTTTGGAGATGACTACATGTAGAGACAGGAATTCTCAAGAGTTTCAAATGTCAGGGTCCCTAGAAATCAACATCTCTGGCTTCAAACAACACAAAAATTAGGCACCCTAGATTTTGGTATAGAAGACTTTTAGGGCCCTCAAATGGAAAAGTCCTTCTGTGTCAGAGTGATCCAGAACTGATGTCACCAGATTCTAGGGTCCTGGTGTTTTTAGTCCCCAAATATTTAGGGACGAAGTTTGAAGGTTCTCAAGTATCAGCCCCTGGGATTTGGGGAGTCCCTGAAAAGCAAGGTTGTGGTGGTTTTATTCCCTGGTTCTCCAGGTGCAATTGTCTTAGGAGTTCCAGATACCAAGGTCTCAAGGTCTTGAGGTTTCAAGGTTGTAAAGTCTCAGGGTGTCTGGATCCTAAAGCTTGGGTATGCCGCATGTCGAGATCAAAGAGCTTGGGAGCTTGGGAGCCCCCAGATTGTCAGGACGTAGGCGGGAGGGGATCTTAGAGACCTGGAAGTTGGAGCCCTAGATGTCAATCAAGGTGTCCTGGGCATTAAGGTTCCGGGATAACGGGGTCCTGGGTTTTGAAGTCCCGGATGTAAGCATTTAGAGACCAGTGGGGGTTGTGTACTTACGTTCCAGCCTGGCGCAAGGAGTGGATGAGGATCCGGTCTGCCTCCTCCATGGTGGAGCTGATTCAGTGCCGGGGCCCGGTCCAGGACCGGATCTGAGAAAGTAGAATGCAGCTGTAGCAAGCCCGCTCGGTGCTCGGGACTCGCGATGGCCGCGCGGGGTGGATTGGGAAGTGTAGTTCCATTGAGCAAGCCGGGCTGGGGCAGGCTGCCTGGAGGCGGGGTGTGAATGTGCGCGCGCAGGCTTTAAGACGCAATCGCTGCTGGAAGCCTTAGTCGGGCTCTTCCCGGCGGAAAAGGAGCTGTGCTGGGTGGGGAAGAAAGGGACCAAGATGGGTTTTATTTAGGGCAGCATTCGTCTTCTAGGCTATAAAGAATGTCCAAATGAAGGGCTGGAGTTTTAACACAAAGCGACTGCTTTCCTGTGTCTTGCTTTCCTTATCTGGCAATAAGGGACTCTGGCTAGTACCTCATTCCAAAGATTAAAACAGGTACTAAATGGGGTGTGGTGGTGCACACCCAGAATCCCAGTACTTGGGAGACTGAGACAGAAAGATTAGCCTGCGCAACACACAAAGACCCTGACTAAACAAACAATCAGAAAATCTTTAAGTACATTGTATTCTGTGCCTGCCACATAGTAAGAAAGCATACCATGTAAACCCTATGTGGTGGCACATGCCTGTAATCCTGGCACTGGGAAGGCTGACCCAGGAGAATTAAGAGTTTCAGGTCAGCCTTGGGCTACACAGTGAGACTTTGTCTCAAAGAAGAAACAAAACAAAACACTGAGAGTTATAGTTACTAGTATTCATCCAGTTAATATATGTTTTAGTTTCATGTTACACATATACACTCCAACGAACAATAACACAGCAAATAATTTTGTAAACACTGTGTTAAAAAACTTATATACTCACTTGGGAGGATGGGTGCTAGTGGCAAGGGTTGGTCTGAGGAGAATGAACTACATACAATGAATGTAATTGAAGCAGTAGTTTGCATGTATGAAAATGGAACATGAAAAATATTGCAACTGTTTTTGGAAATTGGGGAGGGAGAGTGATAGAGGGGGATAGATTGATTAGAATACTTTGTATACATATATGGAAAGGTCACAATGAAAGTTCACCTTGCATTCTTAATATATGCTGATTTAAAAAGGCTCATGCCTCTAAGTCTAACTACTCAGGAGGCTGAGATCTAAGGAACCCTGTTCAAAACCAGGCAGGGCCAGAAAAGTCCATGAGTCTCTTATCTCCAATTAATTAGCATAAAACCATAAGTAGAATTGTGGTTCAAGTGGTAGAGCACAGCTCTGAGCAAAAAAGCCAAGAGAGAATGTGAGGCTCTGAGTTCAAACCTCAGTACTGGCATGAAACAAGCAAACAAATAAATAAATAAAGGCTATTTTTCTCCACTACCCAGTAGTGCCAAAACTTGTCGCAAATCATGTATGTATGTATATATATATATGGCTCAGTTTCTGAACTATATTTTGTTCTTAATTACCGCAGCTTTATAATGAGCTTGATATCAAATATGGCATCTTGATCTTTTTCACAAGATTTTGGCTTTCATCGATATACATTTCAGAATTAGTTTGTCATATTCCATGGGAAAATCCCTTGAAATTTTCTTTGGAATTACATTGAATCTCTACATCACTTTGGAAAGGATTGACATCCTCATGATATTGAGTATTTCAATCAGAAAATGTTGTATTTTTTTCTGTATTTAGGTCTCCTTTAATATTTAATATGGGATGCTTTTTTCCAGACATATCGCACATATGTTAGGTTTCCCCTACTTACTTCAAATTTCAAATACTCTTAGAAAATCATACATTTTTATTCTAGTTTCGGACTAATGTGGATATCTATTCGGTAAACATTTAATCATGTCCCATTTGTGCCTAGCTTACACTCCCAACTGGCACTACTATTGCCCCGCCCCATGACCTTAATCCCCTCAAAGCTGGGGAAAGAAAGGGGGGCTACATGCAGATGGCCCTTCAACCTGGAGAGGAGGATGTCGGAATCCGAAGGCGGGAAAGGTGAGAGCAGCCATCCACCCATGCAGACCCTTGGAGCAAGCCTCTGCTCTACCCTCATCCTTTTGACCCACCCTCTTCCTGGAGCCTACTACCCTCAGAGAGCTTTGTCCCAAACACAGTCTCTTAGCCATCTGAGGGGGGATACTCAGCCTGACCCAGATTCTGTCCCCTACATCCCCTCAGCCCCACCCACAACCTTTGTTCCTAAATGAAACCAACCTCAGTCCTTACCCTGACCCCTTTCCTAGTGCCCACACCAACTCTAACACCAATTCAGCCTCAAACTGTACCCTACCTAACACAAACCCTACCAACAAGAGCCATCATCCCCCCTGAGAGTTCAAACCCTACTTGTTTTTTGTTTGTTTGTTGTTGTTGTTCATCTGGTTTGTTGGTTGGCTTGGTTTTGGGGTTGTTTGTGTCTGTGCCCATACTAGGGCTTGAATTTAGGGCCTCATACTCTCACTCTATCCCTTAGCTTTGTTGCTTGAGGCTGGCACTCTACTACTTGCGCCACAGCTCCACTACTGGCTTTTTGCTGGTTATATGGAGATAAGAGTCTCACAGACTTTTCCTGCCTAGGCGGGCTTCGAAGCACAAATCCTCAGATTTCAGCCTCTTGAGTAGTTAGGATTACATGCATAAGCCAACAGCACCTGGCTCAGACTTTGTGTGTGTGTGTGTGGGGGGGGGGGGGTGTCAGTGGTGGGGCCTGAACTCTGGGCCTGGGCGCTGTCCCTCAGCTCTTGAGCTCAAAGCTAGCACTCTATCACTTGAGCCACAGTGCCACTTAACGGCTTTTTCTGCTTATGTGGTGCTAAGGAATTGAACCCAGGGCCTCACACATACAAGGCAAACACTCTACCACTGAGCTACCTTCCCAGCCCTGGCTCAGACTTTTTTTTTTGTTGGTAGTGGGGCTTGAACTCTGGGCTTGGGCACTGTCCCAAGCCCTTGAGCCTTCAGCTCAAGGCGAGAACTCTACTGCTTGAGCCATAGCACCACTTCCAGTTTTCTAGTGGTTTATTGGAGATAAGAGTCTCATGGACTTTCCTGCCCGGGCTGGCTTGAACCATGATCCTCAGATCTCAACCTCCGGTGGAGCTAGGATTACAGGCATGAGCCACCGGCGCCCAGCTACAGACTTCATCTTGAACACTAAATTCACTTAACTCCTACCTCAACACCTAGATGCCAGACTGTTAGTAAGTATTGTCTCTGACCCTTCTTACAAAAGACATACAGAACAAGAACCCACACCTGATCATGATAGTAATCTGGGAAGGCTTTGGGAGTCAGGCTGCCTACTGGGTTTTGTTTCTGTTTGTTTTTGCTGTTGGTATTGTTTTATTTGTGCTGATACCCAAACTTAAACTCAGAGCCATGATCTGTCACTCAGCTTGCTTGCTCAAGGCTGGCACTCTACGACTTGAGCCATTGTCTCTAGTCCAGCATTTTGCTTATTGAATCTCACAAACTTTTCTGCCCAGACTGGCTTCAATACAGGATCCTCCAGGTCTCAGCCTAATGAGTATCTAGAATCACAGATGTGAGCCATGACTCCCAGTGACCACCTAGTTTTGACTACTAACTTATAGACTTCACTAAGCCATTTAACCTTTTTGCCTCAATTTCCCAGTCTTTAAAATAGGAATAATGCTGCAAGTCAGGCATTTCATTTTATTTTATTATTTTTGCCAGTCCTGGGGCTTGAACTAGGGCTTGTACATTGTCCCTGAATTCTTTTGCTCAAGGCTAGCACTCTACCACTTGAGCCACAGCACCACTTCTGGCTTTTTCTATATATGTGGTATTGAGGAATCAAACCCAGGGCTTCATGCATGTTAGGCAAGCACTTTACCACTAAGCCACATTCCTAGCCCAAGCCAGGTATTCTTCTGAATGCTGAATTCATTTAATCCTTATACTGCCACCATAATGCAAGTACCAATATTATCATCCCCATTATACATATAAGAAAAAAAGGCTGAGAGATAGCATATTTACTCAAGATGTCAAAGAGCTTCAGAGTGTACAGTCAGGATTTAAACTCGGATAGCTAGGGGTCTTAACCTGGCTAACCTACTGACCCTCAGAGGCTGAAACAAGGCCATAGGAAATGGAGATGGATTTAGCTGAAAATCCCAAAGCAAAACTCATATCACACTCAAAACTCAATTTCAGCTCTATCCTTGTTTCAAATTCTAATCTCAATTCATTCAGATACCTAGTCGTATCCATAAATATTAGCCAAACTCCACTCTCACCTACATTTAAATTCAACTCCACCAACCTAAAACCCACCATTCCAATTTAACCTTAAATTTGTATCCAATTATATAAACTTACGCCCACTACATGACAATATTTTGTAAATCTCACTCCACACCAATTGTGAGTGTGTGTGTGTGTGTGTGTGTGTGTGTGTGTGTGTGTGCGCCAATCCTGGGGCTTGAACTCAGAGTCTGGGCCCTGTCTCTGAGCTTGTTGTTGTTGTTATTGTTCAAGGCTAGCACTCTACTACTTGAGACACAGCTCTACTTCTGGCTTTTTGTTGGTTAATCAGAGATAAGTCTCAGACTTTCCTACCTGGACTGGCTTCAAACTGTAATCCTCAGATCTCAGCCTCCTGAGTAGCTAAAATTAGAGATGTGACCCACCTGGCTACTGCAGCAATCTTTTTTTTTGTTTTTGCCAGTCCTGGGCCTTGAACTCAGGGCCTTGGCACTGTCCCTGAGCTTCTTTTGCTTAAGGCTAGCACTCTACCACTTGAACCACAGCTCTGCTTCCAGCTTTTTCTGTTTATGTGGTACTGAGGAATCAAACCAAGGGTTTCATGCATGATAGACAAGCACTCTACACTAAGCCACATTCCCAGTCCTACCGCACCAATCTTTATTCCAACACTGTGTCTTTCTTGTGTGTGTGCCAGTACTGGGGCTTGAACTCAGAGCCTACGTACTGCCCCTTAGCTCTTTCCCTCAATCCTATTACTCTACCACATGAGCCACACCTCTACCTTGGGCATTTGGTTAGCTAATTAAAGATAAAGGTTTCTAGGACTTTTTTTGTCTGGGCTGACTTTGAACCTCAATCCTCCAATCTGAGCCTCCTGAGTAGCTAGGATTATAGGCATAAGCCACTGGTACCCAGCCCAACATAAATTTTTACCCTTCAATCCTTAACCCAAGTATGCTCAATTCTCCCTAATTTTTTTTTTGGTGGAGGGTCTGGTCATTGGGCCTGAACTCTGGGCCTGAGCACTGTCCCTCAGCTCTTCAGCTCAAGGCTAGCACTCTACCACTTGAACCACAGCACCACTTCTGGCTTTTTTCTTTTTTGCTTATGTGGTGCTGAAGAATTGAACCCAGGGCCTCATGCATGCAAGGCAAGCGCTCTAACACTGAGCCACCTTCCCAGCCCCTCAATTCTCCTAATTTTTCATGCTCTTCTCTCCCTCCTTCAGATAGAGGAGTAGGATCAAGTAAGAAGTAGCTATGTCACTGGGCACCGGTGGCTCACACCTGTAATCCTATCTACTCAGGAGGCTGAGATCTGAGGATCTCGGTTCAAAGCCAGCTTGGGCAGGAAAGTCTGTGAGACTCTTATCTCCAGTAAACCACTAGAAAACTGGAAGAGACACTGTGGCTCAATTGGTAGAGCGCTTCCCCTTGAGCTGTAAGAGCTGAGGGACAGCACCCAAACCCAGAATTCAAGCCCCATGACCGACCAAAAAAAAAAGAAAAGTAGCTTTGCTTGCCTCAATGTCCTGTCCCCTTATGATTTTGTTTCTCTGCACAGACACCACCTCTGAACCCAGTCCAGCCAATGGGATAGGCCCTGGTCCTGAATGGGGGCTTTGTCCCGGCCCTCCAGCCACAGGAGGCGACATCAGTGGGACCTCAGGCCTAGAGACTCCTAAGCGAAGGACACAACACAATAAGCATAAAACAGTGGCAGTAGCCAGTGCCCAGAGATCACCTCGAGCACTCTTCTGCCTCACTCTAGCCAATCCCATTCGTCGGTCCTGCATCAGCATAGTGGAATGGAAGTATCCTAAAAGCCTCAGGGGTAAGGGCCACCAGCGTACCAACAATCAAACATTGGATCAGGACTGGAATGGAAAGGGGCCAAGTCACCAGGAGTCAAGAGTCAAAAGCTGGGGACAGGGAATTCCTGGAACGGGGGTGTAATTCAGTGGTAGGATGTTTGCCTAACAAACGACTGTGGTTTCCATCCCCAACATAGCAACAAAAAAAGGGGGGAGGGGAGAGGTGGAGTCAAGTACTAAACCAGATATGGTATCGCAAACCTGTATGCGTGTAATTACAACTCTTGAGAAATTGTAGCAGGTGGATTTCCTGTTCAAGGCCAACCTAGACTACACAATTATACTCACAAATGCTACGCTCTGGTGGCTCACTCCTGTAATCCCAGCTGCTCAGGAGGCTACCTGAGAATTGCAGTTCATAACCAGCCCAGGAAAGAAAGTCCATGAGATTCTTATCTCCAAATAACCATCTAAAAAGCTTAAAGTGGAGTTGTGTCTCAAGTGGTAGAGCACCAGCTTTAGCAAAATAAGCTCAGAGACAGTGCCTAGGCCTTGAGTTGAAGCCCCAGGACTGGCAAAAAAAAAATTAAAGATGAAATCAAAGCAAGAGTTGGGAATGATTACTAGTGGGGAGAGGTGGTCAAAGTCAAAGCTCTAGTCAAGCTTTTGAGAATTGCAGAATATCATAACCAGTAATCTACAAGCCATGGGTCAGCACTAGGTGGGAAGGGCCCCCAAGGGAACATGGGTATTTTAAGGCCGTTCTGCCTGGGTCCTTGACTGTGTCTACCTGAGACCTTTTGACATCCTCATATTGCTGACCATCTTTGCCAACTGTGTGGCCCTAGGGGTCTACATCCCCTTCCCAGAGGATGACTCCAACACTGCCAACCACAATCTGGTGAGTCCCGCCCTCCTGGTCCCTGGCAGATTATAGCCTATTAGAGTCACACCTCAAGCCTTCCAGCCAATCCCTGCCCCTCTCTGACATACCCACCCCACCCTCCAGAATATGTGCCTTCTTCCTCAACCTGAACATACTCTGACTCTGCCTCCAAATAACTGGACTTCCTTTCCCGCCCCTGGCTCTGCCCCCAGGAGCAAGTGGAATACGTATTCCTGGTCATTTTCACCGTGGAGACTGTGCTCAAAATCGTAGCCTATGGGCTGGTGCTCCACCCGAGCGCCTATATCCGCAATGGCTGGAATCTACTCGACTTCATCATCGTCGTGGTTGGGTGCGCATCATCAGAGAGTGGGGACTTCCTAACCCTAGCCCCGTTAAATTCCAAGCTCAAGCCGGGTGCCAGTGGCTCACACCTGTAATCCTAACTACTCAGAAGGCTGAGATCTGAGGATCACAGTTCAAAGCCAGCCATGGCAAGAAAGGCCATGAGACTCTTATCTCCAATTAACCACCAGAAAACTGGAAGTGGCGCTGTGGCTCAAGTGGTAGAGCGCTTGCCTTGAGCTGAAGAGCTGAGGGATAGCGCCTAGGCCCAGAGTTCAAGCCCCATGATTGACAAAAAAAAAAAAAAAAGTTCATGGCTCAGGGAAGTGACACTATCTTGTTCACTAGCCAGAATTAAGGATATGAGCATAGTTACAGTCATTTGTTCTTCCAGTAATGGATTTGTACTTTTGAGGAGAAGGGAGGGATGAAGAAGTCCAAAACCTGAACTTCTCCCTGCCCTTCCCATGCTTCACCATCAGGCTCTTTAGCGTGCTGCTGGAACAGGGACCTGGGCGACCAGGCGATGCCCCACATACTGGGGGGAAGCCAGGGGGCTTCGATGTGAAAGCTTTGCGGGCATTTAGAGTGCTGCGGCCACTGAGACTGGTGTCTGGAGTCCCAAGTAAGTGGCAGGCTTCTCTTGGTTGGGGGTGAAGGTGGGGCTGACAGTGGGGCTGTGCTGACCCACGTTTACCTCCCCATAGGTCTGCACATAGTTCTCAACTCCATCATGAAGGCACTAGTGCCTCTGCTGCACATTGCACTGCTGGTGCTCTTCGTCATTATCATTTATGCCATTATTGGATTGGAGCTGTTCCTTGGACGCATGCACAAGACGTGTTACTTCCTGGGATCTGGTCAGTCAGCTCACCATCCTTGAATCCTAACAACTTCTTTGAAGGAAACACACTGAAATTCACAAGATTTACACACACACACACACACACACGCACGCACACACATCAGGCTACCCATGGATAGCTAAGCCTCACCCCTATATTGAGGACTTTGCTCTAAACCAAGAACAAGTGGTTCAGGCCCTAGTTACTCAGGAGGCTGAGCTCTAGAGGATCAGTGATTGAGGCCAGGCCAGACAGAAAAGTTCACTAGAGTATCTCCAAAATAACCAGCAAAAAGCAGAGCTGGAGATACAACTCAAACAGTAGCCAAGACCCTGCTCTGCAGCTAAGACTACCTCCTTCACAACTGACCCTTTATCTTGGCTTCAGTTCAAGCTCTACCCTCAGTAGACTCTTGAAATTCACAATACTCCATGGTCCATGTGCATGCTTCACACCATTAGAGTGATGTGTGTGTGTGTGTGTGTGTGTGTGTGTGTGTGTGTGTGTGTGTGTGTGTACTAGGACTTGAAATCTATGGCCTCACACCCTTGCTTAGATTTTTCTTCTTAAGAGTGGCACTCCACTAGTTGAACCACACCTCCACTTCCCTCCACTTAACAGATTTTTTGTTGGTTAGTTTGAAATAAGAGTCTCTCAGATTTGTCTGCCTGAGCTTGCTTCAAACCAAGATTCTCTGATCTCAGACTCCTGAGTAACTAGGATTACAAGTGTGAACCACCAGCGCCCAGCAGATCCCTACTGGTGATATTCTCAGCTTTCCCAAGGAGAATTTGGCTCCAGAGATGGAGCTATGGGTTGCCCATGCCGTAGGAAACTCTAGGTTCCTGAGTCAAACTTTCTTTTTCTTTCTTTTTGTTGTTGCCATGGGGCGTGAAGTTGGGGCCTTGGCACTGTCCCTGAGCTCTCTTTGCTCAAGGCTAGCACTCTGCCACTTTGAGCCACAGTGCCACTTCCAATTTTCTGGTGGTTAATTGGAGATAAGGGTCTCATGGACTTTCTTGCCTGGGCTGGCTTTGAACCTTGATCCTTAGATCTCAGCCTCCAGAGTAACTAGGATTACAGGCATGATATACCAGTACCTGGCTTCTGAGTCAAACTTTCTATGAGGGGCTCCTGAATACCAGGAACTCTCTTCTCATAGCCTGCTAGTGGCCATGCTTTATAGCCTTGACCTCCACCTTTCCCATAGATGTAGAGGCAGAAGAGGATCCATCACCTTGTGCATCTTCAGGCTCTGGTCGGGTGTGCATGTTGAACCAGACTGAGTGCCGAGGGCGCTGGCCTGGGCCCAATGGTGGCATCACCAACTTTGACAACTTCTTCTTTGCCATGCTGACCGTCTTTCAGTGCATCACCATGGAAGGCTGGACTGATGTACTCTACTGGGTGAGATGAACAAGCAAGCACACAGTTCAAAAGGGGAACCTACCTTCCTCTTCAGTTCAGGTGGGCTGTCTATATTCCCTGAGGGAAGTATGCTGTCTCTTTCCAGATGCAGGATGCTATGGGTTATGAGCTACCCTGGGTGTACTTCGTCAGCCTTGTCATCTTTGGATCCTTCTTCGTCCTCAACCTTGTGCTTGGTGTCCTGAGTGGGTGAGAAGCCTAGACATTCTATCTTTCCACTTCTGTAGTCCCCTCCCCATTACAGCCCCTTCCTTTGCTTTTTTTTTTTTTTTTGCCAGTCCTAAGGCCTGAGCTCAGGCCTGTCTCTGAGCTTCTTTTGCTCAAGCTAGAACTCTACCACTTGAGCCACAGCATCACTTCTAGATTTTTCTGTTGATGTGGTACTGAGGAATTGAACCCAGGGCTTCATGCGTGAGAGGCAAGCACTCTACCACCAAGCCACATTCCAAAAACTCTGCTTCTTTTTGTATGTCAGAAAACTCCTAGGTATCTTTAAAATCAATCTAGTAAGAAGTTTGTTAATTTTTTTTCTTATGCATGCTAGGCAAGAGCTCTACCACTAAGCTACACTCCCATCTGTTCAAAAACATTCTGAAATGCTCCTTCATTTAATTTTAAACATCTACTATGGAAGAAACTGTTTTAAGAATGTAATAGGGACTTGGTGCCAGGGGCTCATGCCTATAATCCTACCTACTCAAGAGGCGGAGATCTGAGGATCATAGTTCAAAACAAGCCCCTGCAGAAAAATCTTCATGAGCCTTTTGTCTCCATTTAACCACTCAAAAACTGGAAGTAAAGCTGTGGGTCAAAGTACAGTAGAGTGCTAGCCTTGAGCGAAAGAGCTCAGGAACAGCACCAACATCTTGAGTTCAAGCCCCACAACAACAACAAAAAATGTAATATGTGGCCACACTGTAGTCCTAGCTACTCAGAAAGCTGAGATCTAAGGATTGCGGTTCAAAGCCAGCCTGGGCAGAAAAGTCTATGAGACTCATCTCCAATTAGACACCAGAAAAACAAAATAGAGCTGTGGCTCAAATGGTGAAACACTAGCCTTGTGCAAAAAAGCTCAAGGACAGCACCTGGGCCCTGAGTTCAAGTCCCAGGACTGGCTCTAGAAGTAATATAATAGGAGAGCCAGACAGTGGTCGATCATGCCTATAATACTAGCTACTCAGGAGGCTGAGGTCCAAGGATTTTGGTTTAAAGCCGCCTAGATAGAAAAGTTAGTGAAATTCTTATCCCCAATTAATTGACAAAAAGCCAGAAATGGAGATAAGGTTCAAGTGGTAGAGCTCCAGCCTTGAGTGAAAAAGCTAAATGAGTGCTCAAGGCTCCGAGTTCAAGCCCAGTACCAGCACAAACATACCAAAAGAATGTAACAGGAGCTGGTTACCAGTGGCTCATGCCTGTAATCCTAGCTACTCAAAAGGCTGAGATCTGAAGATCACAGTTCAAAGCCAACCTGGGCAAGAAATTCAGGGAGACTAATCCAATTAACCATCAAAAAGCCAGAAGAGTGTGGTTCAAGTGGTAGAGTGCTAGCTTGGAGCAAAAAAGCTCAGGGACCACACCCAGGCCCTGAGTTCAAGCCCCAGGACTAAAGGGAGGAAGGAAGGAGAAAGGAAGGAAGGAAGGAAGGAAGGAAAGAAAGAAAGAAAGAAAGAAAGAAAGAAAGAAAGAAAGAAAGAAAGAAAGAAAGAAAGAAAGAAAGAAAGAAAGAAAGGAAGGAAGGAAGGAAGGAAGGAAGGAGGGAAGGAAGGATAGAGGGAAGGACAGAAGGAGAGAAAAAAAGAAAATGAAAGAAAGGGAGAGAGGGAAAGAGAGAGCAAGAGAGTGAGAGGTGGGGGGAAGCCAGGCACCAGAACAGTCTTCACTGAGAACATGTTTTTTGTTGTTTGTTTTTGTTTGTTTGTTTATATGGTACTGAGGAATTGAACCCAGGGCCTCATGCATGCTAAGCAAGCACCCAACCACTGATCATATTGAGTATAAATGAGGCAAAGTTGAGGGAGTGGGCTATGTAACTATTTCAGGACATTGCCTCCCAAGCAACAGGAACAACTAATGCAAAGGCTTAGAGGCTAGAATATGTTTGGTACATTCAAGGAACCCATAGGAGGCTCATGTAGTGAAGGTGAGGGTACTGAGGTGGCTCCCTCACCTACTCTTTCACCTCCTCCAGGGAGTTCTCCAAGGAGAGAGAGAAGGCAAAAGCACGAGGTGATTTCCAGAAGCTTCGAGAGAAGCAGCAGATGGAAGAGGACTTGAGAGGCTACTTGGACTGGATCACACAGGCTGAGGAGCTAGACCTAGAGGACCCCTCAACAGAGGGCAACTTTGGTTCTATGGCCGAAGAGGGCCGAGCTGGCCATCGTAGGCAACCCCAAGCTGGCTCATTCCCTACTCCGTTCCTGCCCCAGATGTAGCCCACCCTCCTGAATGCTACCTGAGAGTCAAACTATACCTCTAGACTTCACCCCCAGTTCTAGCTCAGAATACCAAGCTTCAGATGCAAATATTCCCTATAGCACCCCCTCCCCTAGACATAGTCCTAACTCTATCTCAGGTTATCCTCAATTTCCTTTTTTGTCTCCACAGGGCCACAGTTATCTGAGCTGACCAATAGGAGGCGTGGACGTCTGCGCTGGTTTAGTCACTCCACTCGCTCAACCCACTCTACCAGCAGCCATGGTGTGGGCCCAGCCAGAGATGGGCAGGAAGAAGAGAAAAAGTAAAAGCAGGACCTAGGGTTTTCAGGTCTTGACCTTTGTCTTCACTTTACCCACAGCCAGCCTCCCAGCCAGTGACACCGGTTCAATGGCAGACACCCCAGGAGATGAGGATGAAGAAGAAGGGACTCTGGACAGTTGTACACGCTGCCTGTGAGGACCTCCAGCCGTGTGTGTGTGTGTGTGTGTGTGTGTGTGTGTGTGTGTGTGTGTTGATACTGGTGCTTGAACTCAGTATCCTGGGCATTGTTCCTTAGCTTTTTCTACCACTTGAGCCACAGCTCCACTTCTAGATTGTTGCTGGATAATTGGATATAAGAATCTCTCAGATTTCTATACCTGGGTTGATAGCAGATCCTCAGATCTCAGCCACATGAACAGTGAGGATACAGACATGAAACACTGGTGCCCAGCAATCCTCAGCCCTTGAGCCCTGGCCAGCCCAGACCCTGACCCTAGTCCTTGCTTTAGTCTCAAACCTTGATCTCAGTCCCTAGGCCCATCTGCAGATCCTTTTCATCCCTTTATTACAGCTACCTCTCCTCTTCTTTTCCAGAAACAAGATCATGAAAACCAGAGTTTGGTGAGTTGGTAAAGTTTCACAACTCCTTGATCCTGTGACTGAGACCCTTCCTACTGCCAAGTTCTCCCTGACCTGGGCTCCCCAGGCTTATGTAGGTGATCTCAATGGTGGACTTTCTTCCTATCAGCCGCCGCCTCCGCAGAGCCAACCGGAGCCTCCGAGCTCGTTGCCGGCGAGCTGTGAAATCCAATGCCTGCTACTGGGCCGTACTGCTGCTTGTCTTCCTCAACACACTGACTATCGCCTCAGAGCACCATGGACAACCCCTATGGCTCACCCAGACCCAAGGTACTCCCTCAGCCTGTCTAGTCCCTCTCCTACCCCCTGCTTCCTCCACCCTACAAGTTCAAATCTAGTATTGTCTAGGGAGTCCCATAGCACACTGTCTTCCTGCTAGCATAAATGCAGAAACATTAGCCTGTCCCATCCTACCATGTCACCTACACTCATAGATGACACTTGCTGTATGCATAAAGCTCTCTTCTCAGCATTTCACATGCCTCGACTCTTCACTACAATCTTGTGTGAATTAAGAGTCAAGGTACTGATCGCCAAGATGCTGGAGGGTTAAGTCCTAAGACTCAGCTTGTTGAGAAGCAGACCTGAAATTAGAAGCCAAGCACTCTAGCCCGAGAATCCAAGCTCCTAACATTATGATATCCTAGCAAGCTAACTCTTCTGTGCCTCAGTTCCCTCATCCACAATATGGATTAAGTGGCTTCAAATGGAAAGTGCTTAGTGTGTCACATGGCTTCCCATAAAATTAATGCTGTATATGTAAGTGAATGTTTAATAAGTAATGTTATTCATTAGGATCCCTAAACCTGATTACTGAGCTTGTTTGTACCTCCAGCCCTTAAGCCAGCCTCAGTCCCAACAAAACTTTGGACTCAAGGCTGAGAGTACAATTCAGTAGTTCATGTGGTTAGCATGCATCAGGCTCTGGGATTCATCTCCTGTACAAAAAATACAAGATAAAAAGATGGAGATAAAGTTAAAGGAAAGCAATAGTGGCTCACACCTCTAGGTGGCTCCCACCTCAGAAATCTCAGGAGGCTGAAATCCAGGAAACACAGTTCAAAGCCAGCCAGGGTAGAAAAGCCCCTGAGACTCTTTAAGCACCAAGAAGTGGAGGTGTGTCTCAAGTGGTAGAGTGCTAGCTTTGAAAAATAAATAAATAAAACACCTAGGACAATGCCCAGGCCTTGAATTCAAGCATCATACCTGAAAAACATAACCCTTGAGTTGAAGGTTTCCTGAACTCCCAGAAGCTCACTGACTCCAAGCCCACCTCTGCTCCTTGCCCCAGTTCTAGGCCCTTCCAAGCCTGACCTACCCACCCCCCACCTCCAGCTTGTGGCTAGCCTGATACTGGTTACCCCAAGATCATCCATGACCCCTACTCTCCCCATATCACCCCAGAAGCTGGCCAGCCTAGTTACCCAGCCACTCTCCCAACAGAGTATGCCAACAAAGTGTTGCTCTGTCTGTTCACCGTGGAGATGCTCCTCAAGCTGTATGGTCTGGGGCCCTCTGTCTATGTCTCCTCCTTCTTCAACCGTTTTGACTGCTTCGTGGTCTGCGGGGGCATCCTGGAGACCACCTTGGTGGAAGTGGGGGCCATGCAGCCCCTTGGCATCTCAGTGCTCCGATGTGTGCGTCTCCTCAGGATCTTTAAGGTCACCAGGTGTGTACTCAGGGGAGGGGAGACTAGGTCCCCAAATACAAATCCGTAGGCAGGCTGCTTTGCCGTATCTCATCTCCAGTGAGAATTTTATCTGCCTCACCATTCATTTAGCAAACACACACTAAGCACCTACTGCGTGCTGGGTCTATGCCCTAGGGAAACACCAGGAATCAAAGCAGACATGAGTTCCTAACTTCAGCCAGGTGCTGGTAAGTCACACCTGTAATCCTAGCTATTCAGGAAGGCTGAGATCTGAGGATCAAAATTTGAAGCCAGCCTAGGCAAATTCCAGAGCCATCTCCGATCAACCAGAAAATAAAGCTAGAAGTTAAAATGTGGCTTGAATGCTAGAGTGCCAGACTTGATCAGAAAGAACTAAGCAATAGCTTGAGCCCCTAAGTTCAAGTCCCAATACTGGCACACAAAAATAAGTAAATAAATAAATAAGGCTCAGGCCTATAATCCTAGCTACTCAAGAAGCTGAGATCTGAGGATCGCAGTTCAAAGCTAGCTCAGCAAGGAAAGTCCGTGAGACTCTTATCTCCAATTCACCAGAAAACCGGAAGTGGCGCTGTGGCTCAAATGGTAGATCACTAGCCTTCAGCTGAAGAGCTCAGGGAAAGTGCCCAGACCGAGTTCAAGCCCCACGACTGACAATAAAAAATAAGTGAAAGTTTCTCCCCTTGGGAAGAGTAGAGTACGTTAGGAAAAACCTACTACATTTCCATCCCGTTCCTCAACCTCAATGCCCGGCTCCAACATTACTCTCAAGGCTATATTCAAACTCAACTCCATACTGATCCCCAACCCCCAAAGCATAACACCTTCTCTAACCCCTAACTCCCCAATGTGCATCACTCTAGGTCTATTTCCAACTCTACTATCCAGTTCTAAGCCCAGCCCACCTTCTCACCTCATCCCTAACTCCCAGACTCAACCATCACTACTAAGTACAATGCCATTCTCAAACCTCAAACAAATCCCTACTTTCTAACATTCACCCTATCTCCAGGTGCAGCCCCCAACCTCTTCTCATCTCATCTCCTAGACAAAGCCTCTACCACAACCTTATCCCAGCTCCATATCCAATCCCAAATCTGCACACCTCCAAACAACTATCCCATCCACAGCTCAGTCCCAACTTGAAACCCAATTCTAGCTGTATCAATTTCCAGCTACACCTGCATCCTAATCTCATCTCTCATGACAACCCTAATGCTAATCTGAACCCGAAGCTCAGCAGTTCCCTCATTTTTCACTCTCACCACACTCCAGCCTACAAATCACCTCTAACCTTGACTCCACAGAGTACTTTACTTTTTACTTTTGTGTGCATGAGCCAATAAGGGGGCTTGAACTCAAGGCTTCATGCTTTTGTTTGGCTTTTTCACTCAAGGTTGTTGCTCTACCACTTGAGCCATATCTCCACTTCCAGTGTTTTGGTGGTTAATTGGAGATAAGAATCTCAGACTTTACTGCCTAGGCTGGCTTTGAACTGTGATCCTCTGATTTCAGCCTCCTGAGTAGCTAAGATTACAAGCATGAACCACTAGTGCCCAACTTCCCATTGACTCAGGAACACTACCCTGGCTCCTGGTTGTCAGTAGATAGGATGCCAGCTCTGCCCTGTATATCCCTGCTGCAGGCACTGGGCATCTCTGAGCAATCTAGTGGCATCCCTGCTCAACTCCATGAAATCCATTGCATCCTTACTGCTTCTCCTCTTCCTATTTATCATCATCTTCTCCCTGCTTGGCATGCAACTGTTTGGGGGCAAGTTCAACTTTGACCAGACACACACCAAGCGAAGCACCTTTGACACCTTCCCCCAGGCTCTCCTCACTGTCTTTCAGGTGAAGCCTAGAGACTCAGAGATGGGTATGTTGGGAGGTGGGAAGGGGTGTCATGGAATTACAGAAGGTCCCAACAAGCTTCGTGGTGACTCTTCATCCACTCCCAGATCCTGACAGGGGAGGACTGGAACGTGGTTATGTATGATGGTATCATGGCCTACGGTGGCCCCTTCTTCCCAGGGATGCTGGTGTGTGTCTATTTCATCATTCTCTTCATCTGTGGAAACTGTATCCTTGGAGCTCTGAGGAGCTGGCTGGGAGTGGGCTGGGGAGTGGGTAGGGGGGTCCTTGGAAGTCTGCAATGAGGCTCCCATCTTTGCAGCCTGAGCTCATCTAAGATATCTTGTTGAATGTGTTTCTTGCCATTGCTGTGGATAACTTGGCCAGCGGGGATGCAGGCACTACCAAGGACAAGGGCAGGTGAGCTCTGGCTTTGCCTCCAAAATGGTCTTTCCCTGACTAGGGAGCCTCATACACATCCCACACCACCAGAGATAACTAATCACCCTAGTAATCTCCACTTTCACATACAAGCTTCTAGCACTCATTTATTCAACAGGTATTTTTTTCTTTTTTAATATTTTATTGTTATTATAAAGGTGATGTACAAAGGGGTCATAGTTACATAAATCAGGTCATGAATACATTTCTTTTGGGGTCAATATCACCCCTTCTCTCGTTCTATCCCAGTTGTTCCCTCCTATCTCCACCCACAAGTTATACAGTTCATTTTCAACATAGTATCCAGTATCCACTTGTTCACCCTTTGTCCCTCCAAGGACAGATAAATGTACAAACAAGACAAAAGAAAACACAACAGAAACAGAAACAAAGAAAAAAACCCTCTTGTTTCCATTTCCTGGAGTTCATTTTGAAAAATATTATTTTGTATAATCAGGTGCACATAGGCATTGCACCTTTTTTGTACCTCTCCTAAAGTACCCTCCTCTGCTTTCACTGTGCATGAATGTCTAGAGTCCTGTATAATTTATCATGTCCTGGTGTATTTTTGATCGAGCTTCCACATGTGAGGGAAAACATGCACCGTCTGTCTTCTGAGCTTAGCTTACCTTACTTAACATGATTTGTTCTAGGTCGTCCATTTCCCTGAAAATGACATACTATTGCTCTAATGGCTGTGTGAAATTCCATTGTATATAGGTACTACATATTTTGATCCACTAGTCTGCTGTAGGGCATCTGTGCTGAACAGGCATTTCTTAAGCAATTACTTTGTGCTGGGACCCATTGCAGATGCTACAGAGTGCAGGGGTCAAAATAGACACATACCTTACCTTTTCAGGAGTTGATTTGATTGCAAAAACACAAACATGAGTATATGACTTAGGTAGACATTAGATATAAGTAATTCCAGAAGCCAATGGCTCACATAGCTGAGGCAAAGATTTGAGGATTGTGGTTCAAAGCCAGACTCTGTAAGAAAGTCTTTGAGACTCTCTCTTTTTTGTTGTGCCAGTCCTGGGGTTTGAGCTCAGCCTGAGTGCTGAACCTGAGCTTATTCTTTTTCACTCATGACTAGTGTTCTACCACTTGAGCTACAGCTCCACTTCTAGCTTTTTGGTGGTTAATTGGCGATAAGAATCTTCAGCTCTTCCAATGAGGTTGGCTTATAACTGTGATCCTCAGATGTCAGCCTCCTGAGTAGCTGGGATTATAGACATCAGCACCCAGCCCGTAAGACTCTTATTTCCAGTTAATCAACAAAAAGGCAGAAGTGGAGCTGTGGCTCAAATGGTAGAGGGCCAACTTTGAGCTAAGGGATAACATCTAGAACATGACTTCAAACTCAAATTCTGGCACAAAAAAAATAAGTAATGAGAACCAGAGGCATAGTTCAAATGTGCTTAGCAAGCACAAAGCCTTGAGTTCAATCCCCAGTACTGAAAGGAAAAAAAATTCAAACTCTCACTTTGGCCCAGAATGCCCTTTTGGTCTCCCTATGATTGACCCTCAGCTCCTTCTATCCTCCTCTTTGTTCACTCCATTCCTTCTTCCTGTGGCTTTCAGTCCAAGACTTTGGCTTTTTGCTCTTGGTTGGGGGAGGGGAGCAAGGGAAGGTTGTATTAGAAAAGGAATGTGGAAGACAGGATTTTACATGCTGTGAAAACAGATTGAGGGGTGAGGGGTGTGTGTGTTAAGAGTGGAGGTGGGAATGTTGTAGGGAACCCAACAAAAGGTCTATTCTGCTCCTAATGACCTCTCCAAACTTTGCCCATCTGCTAATATCTGCAGCATTCACCTCCTCCCCAATTTCTTCACACAGAGAGAAGAGCAGTGAAGGGAATGCCCCCAAGGAGAATGGCGAGTTGGTGAGTTAGAAGACTGGGCTCTGCCAACATTTCCCCTCCCCCATACCTGTCTCTGTGTGTGGCTTTAATACCTATCCTCTGCCTAAGCCATTTTCCATTATTGAATTCCTCCCATGCATCCTATATATTTTCCCCAACATGAATAACTCCCATCTTCCTCTCTTCAGGTCCCTGATGGGGAGAAGGAAGAAGGAAATGGTGCAAAGAGTGAAGGAGCAGGCAAGTAGATAGGTGGAGGGTATATGGGGTCTTCAGAATAGAAGAACCAAGGCAGATAGCTCCTGACCACAAACACCTTCCTCTCAGGGGAACAACTTTTTCCAAGATCACTCTGAAGGCACCAAGTGTGGTGGCATATGCCTACAATTCCAGCAGTTATGAATTAGAGACAGGAGGATCTTGAGTTCAAGGCCAACTTGGGCTACATAGCAAGAACCTGGTCTCAAAAAAACAAAAACAAAAACAAGGACTGCTAGGTACCAGTGGCTCATGTCTATAATCCTAGCTACTCCAGAGGCTGAGATCTAAGGATCATAGTTCAAAGCCATCCCAGGCAGGAAAGTCTGTAAGACTCTTACCTCCAATTAACTACAAAAAGAGCTGGAAGTGGAGCTGTGGCTCAAGTGGTAAAGTGCTAGCCTTGAGCACAAAAAGCACAGGGGCAACACCCAAGCCCAGGACTGGCACAAAAATAGGATAAAGGTGTAACTCAATAGCAGAGTGCTTGTTTGACATGTAGAAGAGTTTGTATTCCATCTCCAACATGAAAAGATGATCCTGAAAAAAGAAATACACAGGCTTAGTGTGTAGTCATCAACACTTTTAAACATTGAGGTTAAAGAAGAGAATTTTTGTTTTACTACACAACTCCTCAGAGCTTTTTTTTTTTTGCCGGTCATGGGGCCTGAACTCTGGGCCTGGGTGCTGTCCCTCAGCTCTTCAGCTCAAGGCTAGCGCTCTACCACTTGAGCCACAGCGCCACTTCCGGCTTTTTCTGTTTATGTGGTCTGAGGAATCGAACCCAGGGCTTCATGCTTGCAAGGCATGTACTCTACTGCTGAGCCACCTTCCCAGCCCCTCAGAGCTTTTTTTAAAAAAAAAATTTAGGCCTCACATGCCTTTTTCCACTCAAGGCTGGCTCGCTACCACTTGAGTCACAGCTCCACTTCCAGCCTTTCTGCTGGTTAATGGGAGATAAGAGTCTCAGAGACCTGTCTGCCTGGGCTGGGTTCAAACCAAGATCCTTGGGTCTCAGGCTAGATACCAGCCACCAGCACCTGGTTCTCAGAACCTTTGTTATCAAATTATGTGCATATACAACCTTCACTGGCCTGGGTCCCAGACACTTTTCTCTGGGCTGAGCACATAGCATTAAACCAAACAGACTAAGATCCCTTTCCCAAGCAGCTGCCATTCTGCCAGGGAACGGCAAGAATTTGCCACATGACAAACACCATTCCAATTGCTTTACATCAAGTCCTCTCAATGAATTTTCTCTTTGCTTTTTTTTTTTTTTTTGTCGGTCGTGGGGCTTGAACTCTGGGCCTGGGCGCTGTCCCTCAGCTCTTCAGCTCAAGGCGAGCGCTCTACCACTTGAGCTACAGCGCCACTTCCGGTTTTCTGGTGGTTTATTGGAGATAGGAGTCTCACGGTCTCTCCTGCCCGGGCTGGCTTTGAACCGCAATCCTCAGATCTCAGCCTCCTGAGTAGCTAGGATTACAGGCGTGAGCCACCAGCGCCCGGCTTCTCTTTGCTTCTTTGTCCAGTGCCTGGCGTGGAGGAGGAAGAAGAAGAGGAGGAGGAGGAGGAGGAAGAGGGTGCAGGGCGTGTGGAACTCCTCCAGGAAGTTGTACCCAAGGAGAAAGTGGTACCCATCCCTGAGGGCAGTGCCTTTTTCTGCCTCAGCCAAACCAACCCGTGAGTGTTGGGAGCAGCAATGTGACCAAGGCAGGAGAGGGCAGGGCAGGTGGAGATCCAGGGAGCTACTGAGGCTGCAAAGGGGCCCTGCTGTATCACTTGGGCTATCCCAGCCACCACTGTGGTCCCAGGATCTAACCACAGCCCTTTCCCTACTCCTCAGGTTGAGGAAGGCCTGCCACACCCTCATCCATCATCACATCTTCACCAATCTTATCTTGGTGTTCATTATCCTTAGCAGTGTGTCCCTGGCGGCTGAGGATCCCATCCGAGCTCACTCCTTCCGAAACCATGTAAGCCTATGGGCTTAGGGCTGGTGGGAGGGTAGGGGGAGATACAAGCCAGTACCATAGTGGATACAAAGAGAAGCCCCCTTATTGAACTAAGAGAATCAATAATGATGACTACTAAAAGGGTGACATTGATCAAGATGTGTTATACTCATAAAATGATATGTTGGATTGAATCTCCTTTGCACAAATGCTTAAAAATAATAAAAAAATAATGATGTCTGGAAATGTGGCTTAGTGGTAGAGTGCTTGCCTACTCTGCATGAAGCCCTGGGTTCAATTCCTCAGTACCACATACACAGAAAAAGTTGGATGTGGTGCTGTGGCTCAAGTGGTAGAGTGCTAGCCTTGAGCAAAAGAAGCTCAGGGACAAGGGCTAGGCCTTGAGTTCAAGCCCTAGGACTGGCAATAATAATAATAATGGTTTCTTTTTTGGGGGGTGGGGTTGTCCGGTCGTGGGGCCTGAACTCTGGGTCTGGGCGCTGTCCCTCAGCTCTTCAGCTCAAGGCTAGCACTCTACCACTTGAGCCATAGCACCACTTCCAGCTTTTTTTTTTTTGCTTATGTGGTGCTGAGGAATCGAACCCAGGGCCTAGGCATGCAAGGCAAGCACTCTACCACTGAGCCACCTTCCCAGCCCCAATAATAATGGTTTCTACTAAAGCAGCAGCCCTTACCATGTATGTAGCTCACTTGGGAAAGTGCCAAACAGGGGATCAGGATTTAACTGGGAATGGAGGGGAGGGATAGGGAGCTGTGCTGAGAGATTAAGTAGGCCCAAGGGCACTAACGTAATTGGGTAGAGGAGTTCAAATTAAAGGTATAAACTCTAATGGGCAAACCTTTTGGCTTGTAGAAAAGTCTTCAGGATATTAAGAGGTAGAGAAGGTAAAGCTAGCCAGATGCCAGTGGGTCACACCTTCATCCTAGCTACTCAGGAGGCTGAGATCTGAGGATCTCAGTTCGAAGCCAAACCAGGCAGGAAAATCCATGAGACTTTTTTTTTGGGGGGGGGTTCTGGTCATGGGACCTGAACTCTGGGCCTGGGCTGTCCCTCAGCTCTTCAGCTCAAGGCTAGCGCTCTACCACTTGAGGCACAGCGCCACTTCCGCCTTTTTTCATTTTGCTTATGTGGTGCTGAGGAATCAAACCCAGGGCCTCATGCGTGAAAGGCAAGCGCTGTACCACTGAGCCACCTTCCCAGCCCCTCCATGAGACTCTTATCTCCAATGAACCACAAAAAAGCTGGAAGTAGAGCTATCGCTCAAGTGAAAGCCTTGAGCAAAAAAGCTCAGAGATAGTGCCCAGGCCCTAAGTTCAAGCCTCAGAACTAGCAAAAAAAGCCAGAAATGGAGCTATACCTCAAGTGGTAGAGCACTAGCCTTCTGCATAAAAGCTCAGGGACAGTGTCCAGGCCCTGATTTCAAGTCCTGGGATTAGCACCAAAAAAAAAAAAAAAAGATAAAGCTTATATAAAAAGGTGTACACACATAATCCACCTCTATCCTCTTCTCTCATGACTCAGTGGCTTCCCCTCTTTCTCACCCCCTCCCCAGATTCTAGGATACTTCGATTATGCCTTCACTTCCATTTTCACTGTGGAGATTCTACTAAAGGTGACTAACGAGCCTCCCCCACAACATATCTTCAGTTGTCATCCTAACACACTCCTCACCTACCCTCAAAGCCTTTCTCTCTAATTCATGTCTCCTCCTCCTAATGATCCTCTGGTCCCTAGATGACAGTGTTTGGGGCCTTCCTACACCGTGGCTCCTTCTGCCGTAGCTGGTTTAATCTATTGGATCTGCTTGTGGTCAGTGTATCCCTCATCTCTTTTGGCATCCAGTAAGTAACATCCCTTTGCCCATTCCACTTCTCCCAAAGTCAAGACCAGCCTGGGTCAGGGGCTGAGGTCCTCCCCTTCCCCAGCTCCAGTGCCATCTCAGTAGTGAAGATTCTTCGAGTTCTCCGAGTACTGCGACCCCTCCGAGCCATCAATAGGGCCAAGGGACTCAAGGTAAGCCCACCTCAGCCAGGCCCTGCCCCACCCCAGGCTCATTCATCTAAGCGGCCCTTTGCACTGATGCATGACCATATAGTCTGGACCCACTATGAAACCAGAAATTCTTTCTTTTTTATTTTCTGGTCAGTCATGAGGCTTGAACTCGGGGACTGGGCGCTGTCCCTGAGCTTTTACACTCAAGGCTAGCACTCTACCACTTTGAACCACAGTGCCACTTTACCTTTTCTGGTGGTTAATTGGAGATAAAGAGTCTCACCCACTTTCCTGCCCAGGGCTGGCTTTGAACGCTGATCCTCAGGTCTCAGCCTCCTAAGTAGCTAGGATTACAGGCATGAGCCACCAGTGCTCAACCTAGCCAGACATTCTTTTTTTTTTGGGTGGGGGTATGGTTGTGGGGCCTGAACTCTGCTCCTGGGCGCTGTCCCTCAGCTCTTCAGCTCAAGGCTAGTGCTCTACCGCTTGAGCTACAGCGCCACTTCCAGTTTTCTGGTGGTTTATTGGAGATAGGAGTCTCACGGTCTTTTCTGCCCGGGCTGGCTTTGAACTATGATCCTCAGATCTCAGCCTCCTGAGTAACTAGGATTACAGACGTGAGCCACTGGCGCCCAGCATAGACAGATATTCTTTACTAGCTTTGAGGACTGATTTGTCCCTTGCAAGTGATTTACCATACATTCCTTACTAATGGTCACATTTATCTAATTTAAGTCCCTAACACCAGGCCTAGCAAACATTTGTCCCTAGCTAGTGCCCACATGTGTGAACCCATGTCACTCACTACTTTTGGCCATGTGTTTCTGACCACATATCTCTGATCAGTCACTGAAGGTCCCTAGCCCAATTCCTTGAAATGTATCTATCATTAGAAGCCCTGCCACATGGTCAACATGGCCTATGGTATCCATTGGGCCATGTGTTCGGGGTTTTTTGCCTGCAGCACGTGGTACAATGTGTGTTCGTGGCCATCCGGACCATCGGAAACATCATGATCGTCACCACGCTCCTGCAATTCATGTTCGCCTGCATTGGTGTGCAACTTTTCAAGGTGGGGGAAATGCCGTGGGGAGAACCAGGCATGGGTCAATGCAGGGGAGAAGGAGGAACCTGCTTGGACAGATGTGATCCTCTCCCTACAGGGGAAATTCTACAGTTGTACTGATGAAGCCAAACACACCCCAAAAGAATGCAAGTGAGTGTCTGAGGCCTGCCCTCCATGGAACTCTCTAAGAGGCCATAGGGGCCTATCCCTGAAACCCATAGAGCCTCCACCCAAGAACTGTAGAAACCCCAAGATTTCCTTAATTCCCTAAAACCCACACATTTCCCCCCAAAATCCAAGATCCACCCTCCCCCCAGAACTTTCTCCAAGAACTAGAGTGGCTACCAGGTGCCCATGCCTCATACCTGTGATCCTAGCTACTCAGGAGTCTAAGATCTGAGGGTTGTGGTTCAAAGCCAGCCTGAGCAGGGAAGTTTGTGAGATTATCTGCAATTATCTACCAGAAAACCAGAAGAGGAGCTGTGGCTCAAGTGGTAGAGAGCTAGCCTTGAGTGAAAAAGCTCAGGGACAGTGGCCAGACCCTGAGTTCTAACCCCAAGACCAACACACCAATACAGAGAGAGAGAGAGAGAGAGAGAGAGAGAGAGAGAGAGAGAGAGAGAGAGAGAGAGAGAGAGAGAGAACTACAGAAGCTTTCTGATATCATCAAGCCTAAAGAGCCATGCACATGACCTCCCAAGATCCCTCTCTATATTCCTCAGAGTTACCCACATACCACTCCAGGCCCCCAAGCAATGTCTTTCCTATAAGTCCCTGGATTTTCTTTAGAGACATCCTTTCTAGGCTGTGCTCCAGAGCATGAGTTGTGTTCTGGAAGTGTAAATAGAAGGATCACAGCATGAACCCGGCCCAAGCAAAAGTTAGCAAAATCCTGTCTCAGAAACAAGACGTGATTTTAGCACATCTACTGTTCAGCAAGCTATAGATAGGAAGATTGAAGTTAGAGGCTAGTCTGGGCAAAAAGCATAAGTTTCTTTCTGAAAAATGAAACTAAAAGCAAAAGGGCTAGGGGCATGACTCAAGGAGTAGAATGCTTGCCCAGCAAACATGAGGCCCTGCGTGCAAACCCCCATACTGCAATTAATTAATATTTTAAAAATAAAAATATGGATCAGGCACCAGTGGCTCACACCTGTAATCCTACCTACTCAGGAGGCTGAGATCTGAGGATTGCCAGCCTAGGCAAGAAATTCCATGAGACTCTTATCTCCAGTTAACCGCCAAAAAGCAGGAAGTTGGATTGTGGTTCAAGTGGTAAAGTGCTGGTCTTGAGGGGGAAAAAAGCTCAGATGTAGCATCCAGGCCTTGAGTTTAAACCCCAATACTGCCCCCCAAAAAATACATGAGCCATGAAACCAGATATTACTGAGATTAATGTGATTTGGAACATTTTTTAGCTTTGTGGAATCTAGTTTATCTCAGCTGAAAAATAGGAATAAAAGAGGTGCCTATCTTGTAGAGTTGCTGTGAGAAGAAGCCAAGTCACTGCTTGAAAACTGTATTACAGGGGCTGGGAATGTGGCTTAGTGGTAGAGTGCTTCCCTAGCATGCATGAAGCACTGGGTTCGATTCCTCAGTACCACATTAAAAGAAAAAGCCAGAAGTGAGACTATGGCTCAAATGGTAGAGTGCTAGCCTTGAGCAAAAGAAGCTCAGGGATAGTGCCCAGGCCCTGAGTTCAAGCCCCAGGACTGGAACTAAAAAAAAAAGAAAATTATATTACAGTCTAAATTTTCTGCATGGAAAATCCAGCACAGTATCTGGCTACTTGCTGGGTGCTGGATGGCTCATGCCTGTAATGATAGCAAGTCAGAAAACTGATATCTGAGAACTGTAGTTCAGAGCCAGTCCAGGCAGACAAATCCAAGAGACTGTTATCTCCAAATAGCCAGCAAAAAGCTGGATGTGGAGCAAATAGCAGAAAAATGACAGGATAAGATTTGAATCCAGACTGTCTAGTTCTATCACCATGCCTGTTGCCTTCATGCTAGAAACCTCACACCCTTTATCCCAGCCCCCCACTTCTCCTCATTCACTTATTCATTCTGCAACATCCACAGGGGCTCCTTCCTCATCTACCCTGATGGAGATGTGTCGCGGCCCCTGGTTCGGGAGCGGCTCTGGGTCAACAGTGATTTCAACTTTGACAACGTCCTTTCAGCCATGATGGCCCTGTTCACTGTATCTACCTTTGAAGGCTGGCCTGCGTGAGAGCAGGGCCCTAAGGATGGCCGGGGACTGGGTGGAAGTCTCTGAGAAATAGGTTGGGGATCTCCTAGGAATGGATGCAAATATACTTTGGGGAGGTAATTAAGGTCTCCAGAGACTGGTGGCTGTATCAAAGGACTGATTGTTGGAGGCAGGTCTCCCCAAAGCAGACTGGAAGTTCTTTGAGGATTTGGGGTAAGAGTCTACAGAAATTGCATACAAGTCTCCTGAAAGACTAAATGGAAGTTTAAAAGTGATTGGGTAGGATTTATGGGGGACTGAGTAGAGATGGGAGATGGGGAGGGGGTTCATCAATGGATATAGCAGGGGACTCAAAGTTTCTGTGAGCTGCACAAGTCTTCAGGGTGCCACTTGGGGATTTCTAGGGGAGATGGATCAGAGGATTTGAGATGATGGGCCAACTTAGAGATTTTTTTTTTTTGGTCGGTTGTGGGACTTGAACGCTGAGCCTGGGCACTGTCCCTCAGCTCTTCAGCTCAAGGCTAGCACTCTACCACTTGAGCCACAGCACCACTTCCGGTTTTCTGGTCGTTTATTGAAGAGTCTCACAGACTTTCCCACCTGGGTTGGCTTTGAACCATGATCCTCAGATCTCAGCTTCCTGAGTAGCTAGGATTACAGGCGTGAGCCACTGGCACCCAGCAATTTAGAGATCTTTAGGGACTTGTAGGAGAATTCTGGAGAGTTCATAGGGGTTGCCATGTGGCTGAATAAGGGTATTTGGAGTTCTGTGGAAACTTAAGAGATTTGTGGGATCTTTGACAGTCTAGCTGGAGATCTTTAGAAGGCTGTATGAGGGTTTTTAGATGGGGGCTAGAACAGAGATTTGGGGACCTTAGAGGGCTTTGTAGAGGTCTTTAGAAAATGTATGGGGGTCCTAAGTGGATAGGTGGGGAACATACAATCCTTTGATATGCCACACAGAAGATTCTGATGTATGTGTGAGGTCTGGAAGCAGGTTGGAGGGGCTGAGATACTCCCTCACCTGTCTCCACCTCTCCCCTCCCTGCCTCATGCTGGTTCCCACAGACTGCTATACAAGGCCATTGATGCACATGCAGAAGATGAAGGCCCCATCTACAACTACCACGTGGAGATCTCTGTGTTCTTCATTGTCTACATCATCATCATTGCATTCTTCATGATGAATATCTTTGTGGGCTTTGTTATCATCACCTTCCGTGCGCAGGGAGAACAGGAGTACCAAAACTGTGAGCTGGACAAGAACCAGGTGACTTCTGACTCCCTACCCATGACTACCAACTCCTCTCCCTTTACCTTGAGACTTCCCTGCTTACTCATTCTCTGCACCATTACATTACACAGCGCCAGTGTGTGGAGTATGCCCTCAAGGCCCAGCCACTTCGCCGATACATCCCCAAGAACCCACATCAGTATCGTGTGTGGGCCACTGTGAACTCTGCTGCCTTTGAGTACCTCATGTTCCTGCTCATTCTACTCAACACGGTTGCCCTAGCCATGCAGGTCTGAGCTCCCCATCCTGATCTTTGTCATATACTTGCCCTTGTTCTTTCTACCCACTGGGAATGCTTGGAGATATTTTAGGCTACAAGTAACTGGGGATGCTTTAGGTTGCAAGTAACAAAACCTCCCAACTGATAGAGACTTGAGCTATTAAGATATGTACCGCTGGGGCTGGAAGGTGGCTCAGTGGTAGAGTGCTTACCTTGCATGCACGAGGCCCTCGGTTCAATTCCTCAGCACCACATAAACAGAAAAAGCCAGAAGTGGGGCTGAGGGTCAAGTGAGCGCTAGCCTTGAGCTGAAGAGCTGAGGGACAGCGCCCAGGCCCAGAGTTCAGGGCCCACGACCGACAAAAAAAAAAAAAAAAAGATATTTACATTTTCCAAATCAATCTAAGGCCAATAATTATACACTGCATTGTGTTTTCAGTGATATAAGAATGTGAAAACAGGGCTGGGAAGGTGGCTCAGTGGTAGAGCACTTGTCTTGCATGCTCGAGGCCCTGGGTTCGATTCCTCAGCACCACGTAAGAAAAAAGCCGGAAGTGGCGCTGTGGCTCAAGTGGTAGAGTGCTAGCCTTGAGCTGAAGAGCTGAGGGACAGCGCCCAGGCCCAGAGTTCAGGCCCCACGACCAGACCCCCCCCAAAAAAAAAAAAGAATGTGAAAACAATGGCTCATGGACATTGTAAGTTGTCATTTGTTGTAAAATACACCCCAATTTCAGAGATTCTAAAATATAAAAAGATAGAGAGAGCATCTAGAGTGAATTAAATAGGATATGAATTATGCTCACATAATGAGAAGCATTAAGAAAGGTTTGTTTGCCTTTGGACAACAACCCAAAGATCCAGGCTCTGGCCATCTTTCTACTCCACCATTCTTGGCAAGCTGGCTGCCATTTACATGCTTATTGCTTTTTGATCACAAGGCAGCTGCTACAGACATCAAAACCACAATCAAGGAAGGAAAAAAGAGAAAGATTTCACTATCCTCTATTGAGTGTTTTAATGGAAGGCAAAATATTTTTCACAGAAGCTGTCAGCCAACAGCCAACTTACATTTATTTTTCATTAACAAAACTTGCCTTGCCAGTTTGTAAGAGCAGTTAGAAATCAAGTAGGAGGCCAGGCACCTGTGGCTCACTCCTGGAATCCTAGCTACTCAGGAGGCTGAGATTTGAGGATCTCAGTTCGAAGCTAGCCCAGGCAGAAAAGTCTGTGAGACTCTTTTTTTTTGGGGGGGTGGGAGGGGGTCCGCTCGTGGAGCCTGAACTCTGGGAATGGGCACTGTCCCTCAGCTCTTCAGCTCAAGGCTAGCGCTCTACCACTTGAGCCATAGTCCCACTTCCAGCTTTTTTCTTTTTGCTTATGTGGTACTGAGGAATGGAACCAGGGCCTCATGCATGCAAGACAAGCACTCTACCACTGAGCCACCTTCCCAGCCCCAGGGGGGAGGGGGTCCGGTCATGGGGCCTGAACTCTGGGTCTGGGCGCTGTCCCTCAGCTCTTCAGCTCAAGGCTGGCGCTCTACCACTTGAGCCATAGTTCCACTTCCAGCTTTTTTCTTTTTGCTTATGTGTTACTGAGGAATGGAACCCAGGGCCTCATGCATGCAAGGCAAGCGCTCTACCACTGAGCCACCTTCCCAGCCCCATGTGAGACTCTTATCTCCAATTAACGACCAGAAAATCAGAAGTGGCGCTGTGGCTGAAAGTGGTAGAGCGCTGGCCTTGAGCAGAAAAGCTCAGGGACAATGCCCAAGCCCTAAGTTCAAGCCCCACAACTGACAAAAATAAAAAATAAAATTAATCAAGAAGCAGTCTTTCCAGTTTCTATAATGAAAAGCAGACAATACAAGGTGTTTGGACATCCCATAGTGCTGTCATATCCCCAGAATCACCAGAGCCCAGGCTAGAGACTATTTGGCTCCCACCAAATAGCTGCTTCAGGCTCTGTCCTCATCTGCTTTTCTCTTCCAGCACTATGAACAGACTGCTCCCTTCAACTACGCCATGGACATTCTCAACATGGTCTTCACTGGCCTCTTCACTATCGAAATGGTTCTCAAAATCATTGCCTTCAAACCCAAGGTACACCCCTGCCCTAGACACACCCTGGTGTGTATTCCTTAGGAGTGGGGCTCATTACAAAACTTTCAGGGAGGCAGTAACTGGGTAAATCATGAGACTAGGGAGTAAGAAGGATCCAGATTCAGGTCCATCATGTGGCCCAAGCCAGGACCTACCTCCCTAATACTCTCTGCCACTGGTGCCAGGCAGATAGCTGAGAAAAGACAATGCCCTGTCTTCTTTCTGCCCACAGCATTACTTTGCTGATGCCTGGAACACGTTTGATGCACTTATTGTGGTGGGCAGTGTAGTGGACATCGCCGTCACTGAAGTCAATGTGAGAACTGCCCTCTCTACTAACTCCTCTCCTCCACACCAAACCTTTTCCTATCTCTACCTCAGACCTTCCTTCATTTGATTCCCATTCATATCTTCCCCACTCCTAGAGACATAGGACACCCCATTCTAGTTCTATCTCTTCAAAATCCATATTGGGATCAGATGAAGTCTCCCTCCCTCTACCAACTCCATTCCACTCTTTTTTTTCTTTTTTTTAATTGTGAAAATACTGTACAGAGGGGTTACAATTACATGGGTAAGATAATGAGTACATTTCTTATCAAGCATTGTAGCCTCCTCCTTCCCATTCCTTCCCATTCTCCCCCCACCCCCTCCATTCCACTCTTTTGTAATCTATCCACTGGTTGTACAATCTCCTGCAATGCTTCTTCTCTTATTTTTGTTTTTCTTTTCAATCATCTCTGTCACCCTCTCCATTGGCTACATCATCTGCACTGATTTCTGCCTTGGGCTCCATCGTCTCTTCTGACTACTCCATTGGCTCCATTTCCTCCATCAATTCCACCATCTCCAACACTGGCTCTTTCCTGGCTCTGTCATCACCACTGTCTACACGGTTGACTCCATCATCTTCTCCATTGGATACTCCATGGCCCTACCACCTCAACTGACAATGCTGCTGGTTCCATTTCTACATTGGGTTGTCCATTTGTTCTCATCTCCATCATCTCTGTGAAACACTGGCTCCGTCATTCCCTTCAATGTCATTCCTTCCTCATCTCCTTTACATACTCTTCGCCCTTCTACCCCGATTACCAACTATTTCCACAAACTGGAAACTGATCCATTACCGTATAACCTCCTCTATCCTGCCCTGTACCTGGTCCATCATTCTCTCCTTGCACATCTGAACATCTGCTCTCATCATATCTTCTGTCACCTGTGTTTGGCCATATGTCCCTCCAGAATGGTGGCCACCTCGGCGAGGTAGTCTCCCCAAAATAAACACTTTCTTGGTCCACTCTTCTACCCTTCCTCTCTTTTGTCCTAAGAGTCCTTCTTAGATATACTACTTAACCACTCTGAGAGCTGAGTTCTGAGGGATATGGCAGTTGGGAGGCTCAAAGCATGCAATAAGGGAGTTGAATGGGGATGGGGCTGACCAGAGCATCACTTTCTGTATCCTGAATCACAGAGCTCTGAGGACAGCTCTCGAATATCTATCACCTTCTTTCGCCTCTTCCGAGTCATGCGGCTAGTCAAGCTTCTCAGTAAGGGAGAAGGGATCCGCACACTGCTCTGGACATTCATCAAATCCTTCCAGGTAATCTTCAACCCATCTGTTTGACTACATCTCACCTCTACCCTTTACCTCTCAGTCTGCTGCTCTACTACCTCAGAACTACATCTCCCAGCATGCAATACCACTCTATTTCCTGGGCTCTCAATTCCCAACATGCCTTTGACCTCACTGACTTTAGTATATTCTATTTAGTACAATAACACATTTGGAAGACATTGGTAGTCTTAGGTACTTTATTTATTGGTGGTACTGTGTTTGAACTCAGGGCCTTGGGTTTGCTAGACAAGTGACCCACCATTTGAGTCATACTGCTATCCTTTTATGCGTTAGTTATTTTTCAGTTAGGGTCTTGAGATCTTACCTGATTAGCCTTGGATTGTGATCATCCTGTGAAGATGAAATTTAAAGGGGTACATCCATGTCCAGCTTATTCTTTTTGTCAGTCATGGGGCTTGAACTCAGGGCCTAGGTGCTGTCCCTGAGCTCTTTTGCTCAAAGCTGGCACTCTACTACTTTGAGCCATAGTTCCATTTCCAGTTTTCTGGTAGTCAACTGGGGATAAGAGTCTCATGTACTTTCCTGCCCAGGCTAGTTTTGAACCCTGATCAGATTTCAGCCTCCTGAGTAGCAAAGATTATAGGCCTAAGCCACCAGTACCTGACACATGTCTAGCTTATTTGTTGAGATGATGTCCCATTCACTTTTTGCCTGGGCTAACCTTGAGTCTCAATCCTCCTGATCTCTGCTTTCTGAGTAGCTCAGCCCAGTCCTAGGTATTTTGATTATGAACTCATCTCCCAACAAGCCCAAGCTAGGAGAAACAGTGCATTCTGGGACTTATAGTTTGGCCTGAACCTAAGCATCTATCTTCCTATCCCCATAGGCCTTACCCTATGTGGCTCTTCTCATAGCAATGATATTCTTCATCTATGCTGTCATTGGAATGCAGGTAAGTGGAGACCCTAAGCAACAATCTTCTGGCCCCCTTCTACAGGAAGGGAAACAATTGGATAGGAATAGCCCCAAAGCAAGGGTTGTGGGTAGAAAAACAGACAAACTGGATGGCCCGGGGTCAGTCTAATACATCCATGAAATGGATCTGCCATGCCTGCTTGTCAGCATTCATTATGAGGACCTTCTACCTATTAGCAGATATGAAATGGGTGGAAACATATAGTGAGAGGCATGGGTTTACCCCCTTATATAACCTATGTGTGCCTACAGATGTTTGGCAAGGTGGCTCTTCAAGATGGCACACAGATCAACCGAAACAACAACTTCCAGACCTTTCCACAGGCTGTGCTGCTTCTGTTCAGGTGACATCTTCCCACTTCCTTGCCACCTTGGTCACCAGTATGCCCTTAGGTTTTTCCTACACCCTCTCTGGGTCCCAGACTGCTTGAACAGGGCATCCTGGAGTTCCATATAGCCTGAAAGCTTTTCAGGGTATGATTTGGGGAAAATTATTAAATTATTCTACTCACAGCCATTCTTTTTCTGACTGGAAAATACAACCCCTTTCTGAATCCACAGTGCCTTCATCTGTAAGAGGCAATCCTAGCTGCTCAAGAGGCTGAGATCTGAGGATCCTGATTTGAAGCCAGCCCAGGCAGCAAAGTCAATGAGACTCTTACATTCAACTAACCACCAAAATACTGGAAATGGAACTGTGGCTCAAGAGATAGAGCACTAGTCTTGAGCAAAAAAAAAAAAAGCTCAGGGACAATGTCCAGGCCCTGAGTTCAATCCCCAGGACCAGCTCCCCAAAAAATCACTATTATCAACATGGTCATGCTAGCTGTTAAAGTATCATTATGTGTGTGCAAGGAGTAAACCCTGGAGAGAAGTAGGCTACCTCCTCACTCTCCCAATCCTCCATAATTCCACGATTTCCATGATTGCATAGCCTCTCCTACAAAATGCCGCTCCTGTGTGCCCTCTCCAGGTGTGCTACTGGTGAGGCATGGCAGGAGATAATGCTCGCCAGCCTTCCTGGAAACCGATGTGACCCAGAGTCTGATTTTGGCCCTGGCGAGGAGTTTACCTGTGGTAGCAATTTTGCCATTGCCTATTTTATCAGCTTCTTCATGCTCTGTGCCTTCCTGGTGAGAACCATTTCCCCCACAGCCACTGCCATTGCCATAAGGGCTGGCCTCCAGGGGGCCCAGGGATGCCCAAGTGAGACAAGCAGCCCAGATCTTGAGGGGGCTGGCATGATAATACAATCTACCTAGAGACTCATAACCTATTGATAATTTAGGATCATCCTGGCCTCCCTCCAATCCCCCATGACCTGACTCTTCAGTGCCCCTAACTCTTGCTTGCTCACTGGTCCACAGATCATAAATCTCTTCGTGGCTGTGATCATGGACAACTTCGATTATTTGACAAGAGATTGGTCTATCCTGGGCCCCCATCACCTTGATGAATTCAAGAGGATCTGGTCTGAATATGATCCTGGGGCCAAGTATGCCCTTTAACCTTTAACCTAGAATCTCCAGGGGACAATGCAAAAATGCCCTTTATAGTCCTTTAGCCCCAGAATCTGTGACTCGTGCATCCTATTACCTACCAATAGGTGCCCCCGGATCTCTACTGTGCCTGTCTCTATCCTCTCCAACTATCCTTCAGTTCTTTCCTGCAAGACTTTAGAGTATTAGTGTGGGAGGTGACGATGAGCTGGTTGGGCCTCAAGAAAGGGCTGGAGTGGGTATTGCCAGTCCAGTGGAACCTCCCCCAACTGCCCCAGGGGCCGCATCAAGCACCTGGACGTGGTTGCCCTGCTGAGACGCATCCAGCCCCCCCTGGGATTTGGGAAGCTGTGCCCACATCGAGTGGCCTGTAAGGTTTGTGTTCCACCTTTCCCGTCTACTTCTGGTCTTTGGGAGGGCTCTGTACTAGATAGGGAGGGACAAGGACTTGTCTTGGGTTGGGATAGCTGTTTGCTCACAAACCAAAGGTTTCTGAGTCTAGGTATTCTTGTCTACATACCTGGCATTTTCTCAGAATGGATTCTGGTGTTGCAGAGACTTGTGGCAATGAACGTGCCTCTCAACTCAGATGGGACGGTGACATTCAATGCCACACTCTTTGCCTTGGTGCGAACATCCTTAAAGATCAAGACAGAAGGTGAGCCGGGTGCTGGTGGCTCACCAGCATAAGTAGCCTGTAATCTAGCTGAGGCTGAGATCTAAGGATCATAGTCCAAAGCCAGCCCAGGCAGGAAAGCCTGTGAGACCCTTATCTGTGATTAAGCACCAAAAGGACAGAAGTAAAGTTGTGTCTGAAGTTGTAGAACACTAGCCTTGAGCAAACAAAACTAAGGGACAGTGCTTAGGCCCTAAGTTCAAGCCCCAGTAGCAACACAAAGAAATAAAGGGGCAGGGAAACAAAGCAAAAAGTGTGGGAAATGGGAGGAGAAGTAGAGATAAAAGAATAGGAGAGTCCTTTGGGAGAGTATCAGGAGCAACTCAGAAAGTGGAAGACCCAAATCTTTGCTCTGATACCTCAGATACATCATGAAGTTCCTCCAGACTGATGTCCCCATCTTGTCTGATGGGGATTATGATTAGTTTTGATCAAAGTTTTCAAGCCCCTAACTAACAATTAGTGGCAACTACAAATGTTCTTCTTATTTCATCTGCACTTCATTCTCCTCCTTCCAATGTAGGGAACCTGGAGCAAGCCAACCAGGAGTTACGGATGGTCATCAAAAAAATCTGGAAGCGGATAAAGCAGAAGCTGTTAGATGAAGTCATCCCCCCTCCAGATGGTGAGTGCCCCCTTCACCCTAATCCTTGATCCTGGGTGATTGCTCATATCATCTGCTCATATCGTCTGCTCTCCATCACAAAACCAGCATTGGCCCTAGGGTAAGGGGCAATTCTTGCTTTTGGGTAGGAAGTAGAGAGGCAGTGGTAGGGCAGTGGACCTCTGTGTAACTTTGTCCTCTTTCCTTTGTCCCCAGAGGAGGAGGTCACCGTGGGCAAATTCTATGCCACTTTCCTGATCCAAGATTATTTCCGAAAATTCCGGAGGAGGAAAGAAAAGGGGCTACTAGGAACTGAGGCCCCACCCAGCACATCCTCTGTCCTTCAGGTTTTCAGCACAAGGCCTAGTGTGACTGTGCGAGTGTGTAGGCTGATCTCTTTCTTTTTCTTTTCTGTTCCTGGGACTTGAACTCTGGGCCTGGGCACTGTCTGAAGCTTCTTTTGGTCAAGGCGAGTTCTCTATCACTTGAGCCACAGTACCACTTCTGGCTTTTTTTTGAGTAGTTTATTGGAGATAAGAGTCTCATGGAGTTTCCTGCCCAGGCTGGCTTCTAACCACGATCCTCAGATCTCATTACAGGCGAGAGCTACCAGCAACAGCCTGACCTCTTTCTTGATCTCATGAAACTTATGTCATAGATGAGGAAAGTCAGACCCCAGGCCCAATAGAGAGTCAGGGGTGGCTGAGAACCCACCCTGTGTGCACACCCTTGTATGCATGTAAACCCTGAGCTGCCAATTTCCCTGTTGTTGTTTTTTAATACATTTTTATTGTAAAAAAGATAGTGTACAAAGGGTTTACAGTTACATGAGTAAGGTAATAAGTACATTTCCTATCAAGCATTGTTACCTCTTCATTTATTTTTCCCCTATCATCCCTTCCCTCCCCACCTCCCCAACTCCTCCCTCTCTCCTCCCCACAAGTTGTAAAGTTCGTTTTCAACATAGTGTCTTGTACATCTCATTGTTACAATGGGTTAGCCTGTATCCCTATTTAAGCATTTTGTTTATTCCCTTCCCTTCCCCAAATTAGAAAAGTGTGTATACATTATGCAGGGCACCAGAATCAAATACAGTGAAAACAGGGGTAATACCATGAGGGAAGAGCATACAAAAGAAACAAAAAAATCACATAGCATATTATAAGTATGTTTTAAAAAAGCAACAGCAAGAAAAAAAACCACTTGTGTCTCTGTCTTGGGGTTCATTTCACTTAACATCATCTTATATGGTCATATGTACATAGCTTTTGACCTTTTCTGCTAGTCCTAGTTATTGCAAATAAGGGGAACCATGGGACCTATGTTTCTTTGGGCCGGGATTACTTCACTTAATATAATTTCTTCCAAGTCTTTCCATTTCCTAACAAATGGGGCAATGTCATTCTTTCTGATGGAGGCAAAGAATTTCATTGTGTGTGTGTGTGTGTGTGTGTGTGTGTGTGTGTGTGTGTGTGTATCACATTTTCTTGATCCATTCATCTACTGAGGGGCATCTGGGTTGGTTCCATATCTTAGCTATGGTGAATAATGCTGCAATAAACATAGTTGTGCTGATAGCTTTAGTATACACTTGTTTGTGATAGTTTGAGCAAATGCCCAAAAGTGGGATTGCTGGGTCATAGAGGAGCTCTATGTGGAATCTTCTGAAGAACCTCCATACTGCTTTCCAAAGTGGTTGAACAAGTTTACATTCCTACCAACAATGCAGTAGGGTTCCCTTTTGGCCACATCCCCTCCAGCCTATTGTTGTTTTTTATCCCCATAGGCTGGTCTAAGGAGCCTACAGGACTTGGGTCCTGAGATTCGGCAGGCCCTCACCTGTGACACGGAGGAGGAAGAAGAGGAGGAAGAAGAGCAACAAGAAAGAGAGGAGGAGGCTCAGAAAGATACAGAAACATACAAAGTGAGGACAAGTTTTAATTTCCCCAGGAACTCTGGAGTTTAAAATATTCCTTCTAACCCCTACATGACTTTCATGGTGTCTCCCCAAATGGAAAAACTATTGAGTACTGGGGCTTGAACTCAGAGCCTCAAGTTCTTGCTTAGCTTTTTCACTCAAAGCTGGGACTCTGCCACTTGAGCCACACCTTCACTTCCAGCTTTTTGCTGGTTGATTATAAGAGTCTCAGGAGATTTGTCTTCCCCAAGCTGGCTTTGAACCATGATCCTCAGATCTCAGTTTCCTGAGTAGCTAGGATTATATGCGTGAGCCACCAGTACTTGGCTCACAATGGAAAAATCTTTTTTTATGGTCGGTTGTGGGCTTGAACGCAGGGTCTGGGCACTGTCCCTGAGCCTCTTCATACTCAAGGCTAGTGCTCTACCACTTGAGCCACAGCACCACTTCTGGTTTTTGAGTGGTTAATTGGAGATAAGAGTCTCATGGGGACTTTTCTGCCCAGGCTGGCTTCAAACATCCATCCTTAAATCTCAGCCTTCTGAGTAACTAAGATTCCAGCACCCAGCTAGAAAAATCTTTATTGAAACCCCTGGGAACTCATGGAGCAGTGAAAGATACATGCAACCAACCAAATGACTTAGACATAACACTAATATAAAACTCCGTCTCAGACAGGCATTGGTGGCCCATGCCTATAATCTTAGCTACTTAGGAGGCTGAGATCTGAGGATCGAGGTTCAAAGCTAGCCCAGAAAGAAAGTCCGTGAGACTCTTATCTCCAGTTAGCCACTAGAAAACCAGAAGTGGCGCTGTGGCTCAAATGGTAGAGCACTAACCTTGAGCTGAAGAGCTGAGGGACAGCGCTCAGGCCCAGAGTTCAAGCCCCATGACTGACCAAAAAAAAAAAACAACAACAAAAAAAAAACTCAGTCTTATGAATTTCTGCAGGCCCCCATGGGTTCTCAACCGCCATCTCGCCGGAGCTCCAGGATTTCTGTGTCTTTGCCTGTTGGGGAAAGTCTCCCAGATTCACTCTCTCCTGGGCCCAGTGATGATGATGTGAGGGGTCCAAATTCCAGACAGCCTGATATGCCCCAGGCTGCATCACAGCCTCACAGGTACAGTCTAACATCTGGGAAAGGGTGTGAGGGGAAACAAGAGTTAGACACCATATTGGGGGGCATAGGAGAAGGGCCTAGAAGCCCTCAAGTGAAAGTCTAAGAAGGATGGAAGTGTTTAGATGAGTGGGAATAGAGGATAACAAGAGTCATGAAAACAGCAATGTTATATGATATAGAGCCAACTGGGTTTGAATTTAAATAGTGGCTCTGTCATTTGCTAAGTGAACTTGGACTAGATATTTTCTTTCTACAATCTCTAAATAGTGGCTCTGTCATTTGCTAAGTGAACTTGGACTAGATATTTTCTTTCTACAATCTCCAATTCCTCATCTGTAAAATGGGGATGAGAATGGCACTTACTTCATAGGATAATGAAATGCATAATGCATGACACATCATACATACCAAATGCCTAGCTTATACTCCCTGCAAACACTCGTGGTTGTCACGTTGATGCTGTCTTTTCAGCAGGCCAACTTTGAGTTTTTTGAAACTTTGAGTCTTTTCCTCTTTACTTATGTATTTATTTGTTTTTGTAATCCTTACTACTCAGGAGGCTGAGATATCAGGACCAAAGTTTGAAGCCAGCCAAGGCAGAATTCTTATCTCTGATTAAGCACCAAGAAGCTAGAAGTAAAGTTTGGCTCAAGTGGTAGGACAATAGCTTTGAGTAAAAATCAAGCAAGAACACAAGGCCCGGTATTCCAGCCCCAGTTACCAACACAGAAAAGTTACATTTATGCTGTGTGACTGTTCCTCAAAAAAAATTGTAAAGCTCAGTGTTTTTGTAGGAGATACAGCATGGAAAACAGGAACCCAGGGATATATATTGGGGGAAGGGGAAACCTGGCTTGCTTTATTTTGTGCCAGTACCGGGGCTTGAACTCAGGGCTTGGGTGTTGTCCTTAGCTTTTTCTCTCAAGGCTAGCACTCTACCACTTGAGCCACAACTCCAGTCGAGCTTCTTTGGTGGTTAATTGGAGATAATAGTCTCATAGACTTTCCTGCCCAAGCTGACTTCAAACCTAGATTCTCAGATCTCAGGCACTTAAGTAGTTAGGATTATAGGTGTGAGCCACTAGTGCCTGACTGGATTGATTTGCTTAATGTGCATTGCTTTCTCCAGGAGAAACTCTGGGGCTCTCATGTTCACTATCCCAGAAGAAGGAAGTCCTCAGCCCAAGGTTACTAAAGGGCAAGACAGTCAGAATGAAGAAGAGGAAGTTCCTGACCGGTACACTGGGCACAAGGGCACACCACATAAGAAACCTCCCAGGGCTGGGAATGTGGCTTAGTGGTAGAGTGCTTGCCTAGCATGCATGAAGCCCTGGGTTCAATTCCTCAGCACCACATAAACAGAAGAATCCAGAAGTGGGGCTGTGGCTCAAGTGGTAGAATGCTAGCCTTGAGCTGAAGAGCTGAGGGACAGTGCCCAGGCCCAGAGTTCAGGCCCCAGGACTGGCAAAAAAAAAGAAAGAAAAGAAAAGAAACCACCCAGGGAGGGCAAGACTATGGTCTTGGACTAGGACTAGGACTAGGACTAGGACTTGGACTAGGACTGAGGGGCCAGGTACCTCCAACACTGGGTCCTAGACCTCAGTTCACACCTGACCCTTCTGCACAGGCTCTCCTACATAGATGAACAGGCAGGGACTATGTCAACCCCAGTCCTTCTGCCACCTCAACGATCCCAGAGATTCGTAAATGGGCACCACATACAACGTCGACGTCTGCTGCCCCCCACACCTGCAGGTAAGTATAGGAATGAGGAGGCTGGGAATGTGGCTTACTGGTAGAGTGCTTGCCTAGCATTCATGAAGCCCTGGGTTCAATTCCTCAGTAGCACATAAACAGAAAAAGACATAAGTGGTGCTATGGCTCAAGTGGTAGAGTGCTAGCCTTGAGCAAAAGAAATTCAGGAACAGTGCCCAGGCCCTGAGTTCAAGCCCCAGGACTAGCAAAAAAAAGAGAGAGAGAGAGAGTAGGACTGAGGGGCCAGGTACCAATGGCCCATCCATGTAATCTTAGCTACCCAGGAGGTTGATATCTGAGAATAAAAGTTCTAATCCAATCTAGGCAGAAGAGTCTGTAAGATTTAATCTCCAATTTAACAGGGAAAAAAGCTGAAAATGGAGCTGTGGCACAAGAGGTAGAGTGCTAGCCTTGAGCAAAAAAGCTTAGAGACAGTGCTCAGGCTCTAGTTCAAGCCTCGGGTCTGACACAAAAATAAAAAGATTTTGGATGAGCCCTCCAGGTCTCCTAAGGACAAACAGAACTGAGAGATAGAGATGGACCAACCTTGTTCTTTGCCTCCAGATCGAAAGCCCTCCTTCACCATCCAGTGTCTGCAACGCCAGGGAAGTTGTGAAGATTTACCCATCCCAGGCACCTATCATCGTGGGCGGAACTCAGGGCCTGGCAGAGCTCAGGTGAGGTGCTGGGGTCTGCAGGGGTGGGGGAGCCTAAGTTGAACTTATCAAACACACTACCCGTCAGGCTGTCAGCAAAATGGGACACATGTGAACGAGTGCACATAATCCTCTTTGTACTTGTGAGCTAGGTATTACTGCTCCCGTTTTATAGATGAGGGAATTGAGGCCGAGAAGTTGATCTGCCCAAGATCACACAGCTATTAGGCAGCAACAATTAAATCTAGGCCTTGTGAAGGGAGTGGAGCTTCTGGCTAGGAGTGGAGCTCAGTGGTAGAGCAATTGCTTTATATGGTAAAGGATGGCCCTGAGTACCATCTCCACCACCACAAATAAAAAACAGCCAGATTTGAATCAAAGAGAAGGAAAAAGAAACAAAGAAAGAAACAAAGAGAGAGTGAGGAGGGAGAGGGGGAGAATATTAAGCTGGGCACCTGTAGCTCATGCCTGTAATTCTAGCTACTCAGGGGACTGGCATCCTAAGAATCATGGTTCAAGGCCAGTCTGGGCAGAAAAGTCTGAAATACTCCATCTCCAAATTAACGAGCAAAAAGCTTGGCTGGGGGCATGACTCAAGTGTTAGACTTCCAGATAATCAAACTAGCTGAACAAGGGAGGTCTTAAGACCCAGTACTAGAGGGTTGGGAAGGTGGCTCAGTGGTAGAGTGATTGCCTTGCATGCATGAGGCCCTGGGTTCGATTCCTCAGCACCACATAAGCAGAAAAAGCCAGAAGTGGTGCTGTGGTTCAAGTGGTAGAGCACTAGCCTTGAGCTGAAGAGCTCAGGGACAGTGCCCAGGCCCAGAGTTCAAGCCCCATAACTGACAAAAAAATAACAAAAGACCAAGTACTAGAAAAAAGAAAGAAAGTGGTGCTGTGGCTCAAGTGGTAGAAGGCTTGTTTTAAGCTGAAGAGCTCAGGGACAGCACCGAGGCCCAGAGTTCAAGCCCAACAATATTATTATTATTAATAATAATAATAATAAGGGGCTGGGAAGATGGCTCAGTGGTAGAGCACTTGCCTTGCATGCCTGAGGCCCTGGGTTCTATTCCTCAGCACCACATAAGCAAAAAAAAAAAAAAAAAACGGAAGTGTCACTGTGGCTCAAGTGGTAGAGCACTAGCCTTGAGCTGAAGAGCTGAGGGACAGTGCCCAGGCCGAGTTCAGGCCCCATGACTGGACCCAAAATAATAATAATAATAATAATAATAAAAAGGAAGGGAGGAGGGAGGGAGGGAGAGAGAGAAGGAAGGAAGGAAGGAAGGAAGGAAGGAAGGAAGGAAGGAAGGAAGGAAGGAAGGAAGGAAGGAAGGAAGGAAGAAAGAAAGAAAGAAAGAAAAAGAAGGGAAAAGAAGCCATTCATGGTGGTATATTCCTCTAAGGCTGAGGCAGGAAAATCACTAGCTCCAGGATAACCAGGCCTATATAATGAGACCTTGTCACTAAAAATAAAACTAAAATAAATATAAAACTAAAATAAAAATAAAATAATAAAATAACTTAAATTACACTTGGAAATAAAGAAAAGATGAGCTGGGTGCTGGTAGCTCATGCTTATAATCCTAGCTACTCAGGAGGGTGAGATCTAAGGACCATGGTTCAAAGCCAGCCCAGGCAAGAAAGTGAGTGAAATGCTTTATCTCCAATAAACCACTCAGATAAAGCCAGAAGTGGTGCTGTGGCTCAAGTGGTATAGCACTACCCTTGAGAAAAAGAAGCTGAGGGACAATGCCCAGGTTCTGATTTCAAACCTCAAGACTGGCAAGAAAAGAAAAAAGAAAAAGAAAACAGGGCTGGGAAGGTGGCTCAGTGGTAGAGCACTTGCCTGCATGCTTGAGGCCCTGGGCTCAATTCCTCAGCACCACATAAGCAAAAAGAAAAAAGCTGGAAGTGGCACTGTGGCTCAAGTAGTAGAGCACTAGCCTTGAGCTGAAGAGCTGAGGGACAGCGCCCAGGCCCAGAGTTCAGACCCCAGGACAGGACCCAAAAAAAGAAAAGAAAAGAAAGAACATCAAGTCTAATTTACATCTATTGCTTATTCTGGGATTTTTTGTGTGTGGGGGCCAATACAGAATCTAGAACTCAATGCCTTGGTGCTATCCCTTAGCTTCTTCACTCAAGGCTGGCACTCTACCATTTGAGCCACTGCTCCACTTTTGGCTTTTTGGTGATTATTTGGAGATAAACGTGTCACAGACTTTCCTGCCTGGACTGGCTGGCTTTGAAGCATGATCCTCAGCTCTCAGCTTCCTGAGTAGCTAAGATTACAGGTGTGAGCCACTGGAACCCAGCACACATATGTTCTCTTTTACTCTATTTTTGTATTGAGAGAGAGGGATGAGACTCACAAGAGGGAGTTCAAGACCCTTACAGCCTCCTGTCAATCCCTGTCCCTTTGATGTTTATTCTGGTTTAGGGTTCCTGGGCCACCCCTCCTCAGAGGGGACGACTCTTATATGCCCCACTATTGTTGGTGGAAGAGGGCACAGCGGGGGAAGGATATCTTGGCAAATCCAGTGGTCCACTTCGCACCTTTACCTGTCTGCACGTGCCTGGAACTCACCCAGACCCTAGCCACCGCAAGAGAGGCAGCGCCGACAGCTTGGTGGAGGCTGTAAGTCTGTGAGGGGTGATGTAGTCAAAGAGGCTGGGGTGTAAGGGGAAGTGGTGGGCACTTAGGAAGGAAGGTAAAGGAGTCTCCATGTTCTGTGTCAGGCACATTATGTGTGTGCCTTTGATCAATGGTGATCCCACTTGCATCCCCCAGGTACTGATCTCCGAGGGCCTGGGCCTCTTTGCCCGAGACCCACACTTCGTGGCTCTAGCCAAGCAGGAGATTGCAGATGCATGTTGTCTGACATTGGATGAGATGGACAGTGCTGCCAGTGACCTGCTGGCACAGGGCACTAACTCACTGTACAGTGATGAAGAGTCCATCCTCTCCCGCTTTGACGAAGAGGACCTGAGAGATGAGATGGCCTGTGTCCATGCCATCTGAATTCATCACCCCCTCCAAGACTCAATAAAGCTGGTGTCTCCCCTCTCCAGAAGGGGACAGACATGGACCACATATTGCTGTGTTTGGGTATCTTTGCCCTGAGGGGTCTGCCCAGTCATCCCCACACATCCACCTATCCATCCATCCATCCATCCATCCATCCATCCATCCATCCTTCCTTCCTTCCTTCCTTCCCCAGTTCCAGCCCTGAGCTACTGCCCACACATGGGTATTTCCAGAAACCAGGACAGCTAGGCCTGATTATTCAGCGTCAGGGAAGGAGGGAGGAGGAGGAGGAAGAGACAGCAGCCAAAAAAAGCTGGAGACAGAGCGGAGGTGGTGGGGGAGGAGGAGGGCACTGGGCAGAGATGGAGGAAGGGGGAAAGAGAAGATGTGGCAGGTACTTGGATGGTAGGGAAAAGCAGATTTCCACAATGAGGGGTCAGTCAGGGCAGACTGAAGAAGGAAGGACAGACAAGTGGAAAGGAAACGATAAAGACGCCTGTAAGAGACTCAGTAGAAAGGCCTGGAGGTTGGAGGTGGCTGGTACAAAATGTATTTTAGGAAGAAGGGTCCTATTATGGCATCAGGAATTTCAAGGAGGCTAAGTTGAGATTACCCTGTCTCCCATCTCCTGTCTTCTACCTGAGAAAGAAGAAAACCTAAATCCATTAGTAGAAAATATAGGTGACAACAAAGGGTGGGGCTGGTAGCCCTTGGGAACCTGCTCAGAGTCCCCTGACCTTCCTGAAACCGCGTAAGAGTTACCCACTCTCCTCTCACATAGCTGTCCAAGTGCCAGTACTGGGACTTGAACTCAGAACTTTCTGCTTTCACTTGGCTCTTCTGCTCAAGGCCGAAGTTCTACCACTTGAGCCACAACCTCCACTATCCTTTTTCTGATTCTTGCTCCACCTTTGCTTATCACCCCACCTTTGTTCCGTCATGGAAGGCTTCTCAGGCACTTACTGTGTGCCAGGAGCCATGTTGGGCTTCCCTCAGGGCAAACTGAGCTGGCTTAGACATGCAACAAGGCTTACCCCAAGTGGGAATTAGTTCCACTCCAAAGGAATTGGAGCCGGGCGCTGGTGGCTCACGCCTGTAATCCTAGCTATTCAGGAGGCTGAGATCTGAGGATCGCGGTTCAAAGCCAGCCCAGGCAGGAGAGACCGTGAGACTCCTATCTCCAATAAACCACCAGAAAACCGGAAGTGGCGCTGTAGCTCAAGTGGTAGAGCGCTCGCCATGAGCTGAAGAGCTGAGGGACAACGCCCAGGCCCAGAGTTCAAGCCCCATGACCGACAAAAAAAAAAAAACAAAGGAATTGGAATCATTGTAGTGAATGATGGAGGATGGGGCCACTACTGAGGAGAGTCTAACTTACAGTCACCACCTCACTCACAGTAGGGGTTTCTCATTTGTGTCAATCAAGCTACATTGAAATGGAAGGGGAAGCCACAGTAAAGACTGGAACTCCAGAGAGTTACACTAAGCATTGAAACAAATGCTTGAAATGGCCAGGCGCTGGTGGCTCACGCCTGTAATCCTAGCTACTCAGGAGGCTGAGATCTGAGGATCGCGGTTCAAAGCCAGCCCGGGCAGGAGAGACCGTGAGACTCCTATCTCCAATAAACCACCAGAAAACCGGAAGTGGCGCTGTAGCTCAAGTGGTAGAGCGCTCGCCTTGAGCTGAAGAGCTGAGGGACAATGCCCAGGCCCAGAGTTCAAGCCCCACGACCAACAAAAAAAAAAAATGCTTGAAATGGTTGTGCTGGTATATAATAGGACAGCAAGCCATGGGCAGGGAGGGTGAAGAGAGTGAAAGAGAAGAAGAGGCTGGAGCCTCACACCTGTTAGCAACCCAAGCAACTGAGATCTGAGGATCATCATTCAAAGCCAGACAGGGCAGGAAAGTCTGTGAGAATCTTAGCTCCAATTAGCTACCAAAAAGCTAGAACTAGAAGTGCTGCTCAAGTGATAGAGCACCTAGACTTGAGGAAAAAAAGCTAAGGAGGGTGACATCGTCCAAAAAGAAATGTACTCATTACCTGACTTATGAAATAGTAGCCATTCTATATATCACCTTAATAATAACAATAAAATAATAATGATAATAATAATAGCTAAGGAACAGCTCCCAGGCCCTTAGTTCAAGCCCTAGTACCACAACCAACCTACACTCCCGCCCTCAGCCAAAAAATAATAAAAGAAGGGAGACGGGAGACTGCTGAGGGATGAAGTAGAAGAAGCCACCTGAGTCCAGATCATACAGAGCCTTGGCTACTGGCCCCCAAAACATGGGTTTGTTTCTAAGACAATGAGAAACCATAAGAATTTGAGTAGGGTAGTGACATGGTTAACTTTGCATTTTAAATAGATACTCCCATAGCTGTGCTGAAAACAGAAGGGAGGGGGAAGAGACTGGAGATGCTAAAACTGGCAGAAATGATGGTCCCCTTAAGCAAGAGGAGGTGAGAGAGGAGATGGCAAGAAGTGATTACACTCCAGAGGACTGAAGTAGGTAAAATAAACCATTTCTTGGGCCTTGTGCTAACTGTGTTACCATGATTGATTGTCTTGTTTAATCAGTACAGTGACCTTATACATACCATTTTAAACCATCTTACACATTCAAGGTCAAACATTAGAAAGGGAATTCTAATTCAAGGAACTAAATGCCAAAATCCATGCTCTTACCCCTTCCAGTGTATTGCTTCCTCCAATAAGGCAGCAACTGGGAAGTATTCATTACATATTTGTACATTTTAAAAATAGGAACACAGATGGGCACTAGTGGCTCATATCAGTAATCCTAACTACTCAGGAGGCTGAGATCTGAAGATCACAATTCGAAGCCAGCCTGGGTGGCTGAAAGACTGTGAGACTCAGATCTCCAATTCAGCACCAAAAAAACCTGAAAGTGGAGCTGTGGCTCAAGTGGTAGATTGCTAGCTAGCCTTAAGCAAAAAAAAAAAAAAAAAAAAATTTAAGGGATAGCACAAAACAGTCTACATTCAGATGTTTCAAGTGAAAAGATAAAGGAATATAAAGTGAAAAGTTTCTTTGTCCTCTAAAAACAGTTATCAGGCATTTAGTAATTTTTATGGGCATTTCTCAGGGTATGAGTGTAATTGAACTGAATTTTATCTATTGTATTTTGCAACAAGACAGCCATCATGGACCTTGATGTCCTTAGTTTTAGTAACATGAAGAAAGGAGTTTTTTGGACCTGTTTGAAGTGCACTTTCAAGAAGGAACTTCACGTTCTTGAACTATGTTTTAATTGCAAAGATTCTGGGCACTGCCAATTACTAACCGTGTGACCTCGTGCAAGTCACTAGTGCAAGTCACTTCATCTCTCTGGGGGACTAATTTTCCTCATCTGTAAAAACATTGAATCCCTTACTGCATGGGGATTAAATAAGTGAATAAATCAAGTTTTTTTTAATAGCCAAGTAAAGTGTCATAGTCTAGAAATGAGTGGTCCTCCTTGCCTTAGACTGCTAGCTTTTATTTTCACAATGATGTTCCCAGCACGATTTTCCAGATTCAGCCTTCAGGCTGGAATGGCGACCACCAAGGCCCTTGAGACCGGCAAACTGTTCATTGTGCGCAGGCGCGCCGGGCGGGGGCTGCGAGGGGCGGGGCTGCCCCCTCTTGGGCTGTTCCAACGATCGCGCACCGCCCCCGCTGCGCCCCGCGCACGCCCTTGCTAGCAGGCACCTCCCGCCCCCTGCATTGCTGATGCTGCTGCTGGCAGACATGGACGTGGTGAATCAGGTATGCGCTCCAGTACCAAGGACAGAGTCCACTGCTTCCCTACCACCGGACCCAGGGGTCACTTAGACTCCCTAATTTTAAGAAATGGTGTCCGGGCAGCAGAGACCTGGTTCCTGAGGCTGTGATTGGGGAGGTTGTGGCAGGCAAAGGGAGGAAAGGGGAGGTTGAAAAAAAGAAGGAGTGCGCTCTTTGCCGCAGCGAGGGCCATCCTCACTGCCGCAGCGGGGGCCTCCAGAAGCTCAGATCAGTACTGGCGATCTCGAAGGGAGCAGAAAGAGCCTCGGAGCTGGCCGGGAGAAAGGATAGAGAATGGGGAGAATGGAAGGAAGATTGAGGGGGGCTGCAGATGAGCTCGGAAATAGAGCGACAGAAGGTGTGGGGGTGGGGTGGGGAAGGTCTGACACCCGCCCCTCCCAAAGAGACTGCACCCCGGTAGCTGACCACCCCTTATTTGAGAAGAGATATAGGGGAACGATCCGATTTTTGCCTCTCCAAAACCCCTAGTTTCCTCATCCTCAACGTCTATCCCCACTGGAGCCATGTCCTAGCTCTCCCCAACCTCAATCAATCCAGACCCTCTCCGCCATCTCATCCTTCACCACCACGGAACCTCGCCCCTCCCAAACCAATACCAACCCCTTCCATCCCTATCTTCTAAGACCACCACCACCATCTGACTCACCTTTACCGCTGCCGACCCCTCCCCCACGCTAACCAACCCGCCCTGTTATGACTCACCTTCACCACTCAAGACCCCCTCCCCCACTCTCCTGAACCCTGACTCCTTCCTCACTCTCTCCAACCAACCTTCTTCCCTATCTGATTCACCATTGAGGGTTTCAGATCCTCCTACCTTAGCTAGAACAGACCCCAGCCCCATCTTCTGCACCCCTGACCTCTTCCACTATCTGATTCATCACGCCCCAGACATCTCCATTCCTGAATCCTTGGGGGAAGGGGGTCTTCTCTAGTGCTTGTTCGTTCTTCAAGGTGTCATTTTCTCCTTCTCACTCCCTTTCCAAATGTCACCCCTCCCGGAGGTCACATGCCCCATCCTTAGGGATCATTGCCTGACAGCTTTGCCCCTCACTTCCCTTTCTATTCACCTCCCCCCCACCCCTTCCCCACTGTTTCTCTCCTCAGCTCGTGGCTGGGGGTCAGTTCCGGGTGGTCAAGGAACCCCTTGGCTTTGTGAAGGTGCTGCAATGGGTGAGTGTGGTCTGGGTCATGTGGGGAGGGGGTGGGGAGAAGTTCAGAAGAGAAAATGGTAGTGGGATCCTGAAGACCGTGGAGGAAGGGCAGGGAGCATGGAAGGAGATGAGGTCCCAAGGATTGAGACCAGAAGATGGATGGACTGTGACGTCACATAAGGATGAGGGGTACCCCCTGTGGTGAAGTGGTAGGTTGTGACGTCCTACCTCTCCCCTCTTGAAGAGAGGCGGTGGAACCTAAAGCCAGATTTCTGGGAGAGACATGCAAAGCTAGAGAAACCCAGAGATAGCAAAGGAGATTTTAAAAATGAGAGGCAGGAAATGGTAGAAATAGATGAAAATTACTGAGAAAATAAAAGAGATATAGAGATGAGAGAAAGAAGAGAGAAACACATAAAGCAAAAGGAGAGAGAAAAGTACAGAGAACAGAGATCCAAAGGGAAATCGACACAGGGACAGAGGCAAGAAAATGGGGTGGGTAAGAAAGAGAGACAGAGACAGAAAGAGATAACTCAGAAAAAAATAGGAGAGAGAGAAAACAGCACATGGTGGGGGGAAAGAAACACAAGAGAGACAGAAACATCCAGAGCCTGCATGACAGACAGCATAGAGATAGAGACAAAAGGATCAAGAAACAGAAAGACACTGATATAGAAAGACATGCATTCACAGAGAGAATAAATAGTTACCTGGAGGTGTAGGAGAGGCAGAGAATCAGAGATAGGAGACCTCTGGAAGAAAAAAAGACAAAGACACATAAAGAAACAAAATTAGTGATCAAGGGACAGAGAGAACAGAGAACCACAAAGATGGACAGGGAGTCAGGAACAAGTAGAAAGAAGGAAGGTCAGAGCACGGAGAGGTAGAACAGAAGCACAGATACAACCACACCCCTGTAATCAGCTTGTACTTGGACCCGATGAGCCCTGATTAGGGAATGGGGGGGGGAGACCTCTCCATCTGCTGCTGCCTATGCTGAGCCCCCATCTGCCCAGAGGAGGGCACCCCTCCCATACATGCCTCAGGCTCACTATAGCCATTCCCATCCCTGCTACTCAAGGTTTTTGCCATCTTCGCCTTTGCCACTTGTGGCAGCTATGACGGGGAGCTCCGGCTGAGTGTGGAGTGTGCCAACAAGACTGAGAGTGACCTCAGCATTGAGGTTGAATTTGAGTACCCCTTCAGGTGTGTACCCCTTCTGGTATCCCAACTGACCATGCCAGGGACAGGGTGGGTCTGGCCTCCATCCCGCTGATCTCTGAGAAGCCCTCACCTCAAGAGTCCACAACCAGTGGGATGGCTGTTACATGCACGGAGCACTTGCTGTGTACCTGTTACTGTTCTGGATGTATAGGAGCACACAGACACAGGTTATTACCCTCTGGCTTTGTGCTAAGTGAAGGGAGCAGGCAATAGACAAGATTCAAAAGTATAGGACAGGTAGTCAAGTGGCTCACTCATTCCTGTAACCCTAGTTACTCAGGAAGCTGAGATCTGAGGATCTAGGTTCAAAGCCAACTTAGGCAGAGAAATTTGAGAGGCTCTTATCTACAGTTAACTAGCAAAGAGCCAAAAATAGAGCTGTGGCGCAAGTAGAGCACCAGCCTTGTACAGAAAAAGCCAACCAAGAGTGTGAGGCCCTGAATTCAAGCCGTAGTACCAGCATACACACACATACACACAGGGTTGGGGGTAGCATAATGGTAGAGTACTTGCATAGTATGGGCAGGGGCTTGGATTCCATGCCCAGCACCAAAAAAGAAAGAGGAAGAAAGAAAGGAAAGGAAGGAAGGGAGAAAGAAGAAAGAAAGAGAAAAAAATTAGAACACACACACACGCACCTCTTTGCTTGCAGTAGATGCCCAATTAATGTTAGTTGCTGGATGTGATTCATGCCTCTAATCCTAGTACTCAGGAGGCTGAAGCAGGAGAATTGTGAGTTTGAGGCTAACCTGAACTACATAGTAAGACCCTGCCTCAAAAACTCATTCCTATTTAAGCCCCATTCATTCAATCATTCCATATACTTTTTTTTGTCCGTCATGGGACTTGAACTCTGGGCCTGGGCACTGTCCCTGAGCTCTTCAGCTCAAAGCTAGCACTCTACCACTTGAGCCACAGCACCACTTCCAGCTTTTTCTGTTTATGTGGTGCTGAGGAATCGAACTCAGGGCCTCATGCATGCAAGGCAAGCACTCTAACAATGAGCCACCTTCCCAGTCCCAAGATACATTTTTTGAGAATCTGTTGTTTGCTAGTACTGCCCAAAGTGCTTGGGGACACAACAGAGGCTAAAGCCAGACCAAGCTGCTAACCCTCATGGAGCCTACCTTATGGCAAACACAATAATTAATAAAGAAGATAATTGCAGATGCAGAGAAATTCTAGGAACAGATCCATCCTCACACAGAATTTTGTAGTAGATGGAACCCAGTTGAACCATCCTGATATTCACTGAGGTCCTACTATGTGCTGGGCATGGGTGCTGGGTACTACTACACAGGAGTGAGCAGAGGCTGGAGAGGATGCTACTCCCTGAGGGGTGAGGAGATGGGCTCACAAACACAATTTCATTTGAGGTTTCCCCACTACTTACATGACTGCTGAAGTCTCAATTTCCTCATCCGTAAAGTGTTTAGCATAGTGCCTGGTATGTCAAAAGTACCCTCCACGGTATGTGTGAAACAAGAGAGGAGTGGTAGTGTTCACCTGTAATTCCAACTATTCGGAAGGCGGAGGCAGGATCAAGGCCCTAAGCAAAAATGTAAGACCCTATCTTAATAATAAAAGCAAAAAGGGCTGACAGTATGGCTCAAGTGGTAGAGTGCTTGCCTACCAAGCACTTGGCCCTGAGTTCAAATCCCACCACTAATTACTTAACGAAAGCAATGGGTGTCAGGAACTCAGGAAACAGGCCAAGCATCCAGCTGAAAATTAGTTTGAGAGCACAAGGTGTAAATGTAGAACCAAGAGATGACTCAGTTGGAAAAGGAAGAGTGTAAAGAGAGAGACCCAGCCTAAGCCCAAAGCAATGATGGAAAGAAGAGGTTAGGAGAATATGGCCTGAGAGACAGAGGGGCAGGTGTTCAGGGATCTATTTGTTGATATATTCGGGGAGAAGAGAGTTTGGCAAAGGAGGGACAATTGGCAGCTTTGGATACTGCTGAGAGCTGTTCCTTTGGGAATCCACAAAAACAAACAAAAAGCCCTGATGAATTTGCCTGCAGCCCCCACCCCCACCCCAGTCTAGGACCTCAGGCCAGAGGATCTTCTCTTTACCCACAAGTCTTCGAGGGGAAAAAGCGCTGTGCTTTGAATCCTGCCAAGTAAATCTCCCCACACCCATGACTCCTCATTCCCCCTCAAACACTCCCTCTCCCAACATAGCCCACTAGAAACAGAAACTCAAATGCAAATTCAACTCATTGGACAGCCTTGAGCAAGTTAACTTAGCTTTGCTAATCCTCTACTTTTTCATCTGTAAAATAAGTATAATAATACCCACTTGATGGGGCTGGGAAGGTGGCTCAGTGGTAGAGTACTTACCTTGCATGCCTGAGGCCCTGGGTTCCATTCCTCAGCGCCACATAAGCAAAAAGAAAAAAGCCGGAAGTGGCGCTGTGGCTCAAGTGGTAGAGCGCTAGCCTTGAGCTGAAGAGCTGAGGAACAGCACCCAGGCCCCAGAGTTCAGGCTCCACGACTGGACCCAAAAAAAAATACCCACTTGTGGTGTCATTAAATGTGACAGTTACATAAAGTGCTTAGTAGATGATTGATAAATGTAAAGGCCTTTGCTATAGAAGAGCATCAGCACTATTCTCAGTCTCAGGGTCTTGCCCAACCCTCAGTCTGAGTCCAGAGGTATGGGCCCCCCACTCCAATCCTTCTCCCCAATAGCCACACTCCCCCTCTTCAATCACACCATGGTACATGCCATAGTCGCATTACACCTCAGATTGTCTCTTACCTCATATATACACATGCTGTTCCAAGATCCTTTTTACCTCCCCATGTGCATTCTGTCTGTCTGTCTTTGTCTTTTCCAATGTTGTAGCCACTGGGCTGTCCTCTGCTATACATACATTTTTTTTTTCTCTCAGGGACTTGAAGTGGGATGGGAAGGGTTGACATCATGTGGGGGAAAAACAAGATTCAGACCCCAACCTTATCATTCCCCTTACCATCTATGTGACTTTCAGCAAGTGAATACACCTCTAAGCCTGTTTCCACCTCTCTACATTTCATTCCACAAACATTGCCTAAGCACCTACTATATGCCAGCATGGTTCCAGACCCAGAGGATCTATGAGTGAACAAGACAGAGGGTAAAGCCCTCTTCTAGTATGTCCCGCTGTGTCATGTGTGGATCAATGCTGTAGAGGAAAATGGACCAAGAAAAAAGCTAAGGTGTGCCAAAGAAGGAATGTTTCAAATGAATTGTAAATAGTGAGCTCTAGGACAGCCTCGTGGAGGGTGACAGTTGAACAAAACTTAAAGGAGATAAGAAGGGGATAAGATATGAAGATATCCAAGGAAAGAGCATCCCTGCTGGCAAAGAGAACCATCAATGCAATGGTCCTGGGATAGAAGGATGCCTGGTGAGTTCTAGTAATAACTAAGAGGCAAGAAAAAGTGCCTGGATTGGATGAATTAATACCTATCTCGCCAGGATGCTCTGAGCAATCCACAAAATGTGAATGGTACATTGCAGGTGCTCTGTGAATGGTTATTTCCCTGGGACCCTGTAGGAACCTGGGGGACCCATGTCTGGGAGGCGAAGGGGGCTTTGGGGAGTTGGAGCCTACCTGGTCACCTCTCTCTACAGGCTGCACCAAGTGTACTTTGATGCACCCAACTGCCGAGGAGGCACCACCAAGGTCTTCCTAGTGGGGGACTACTCCTCCTCAGCTGAATTCTTTGTCACAGTGGCTGTGTTTGCCTTCCTCTACTCCATGGGGGCACTGGCCACCTACATTTTCCTGCAGAACAAGTACCGTGAGAACAACAAAGGACCCATGATGGTGAGTCTTCACAGCCCATTGTGCCCTGAGATTAAGGATGGGAGGCCTCAGGAACACAGTTCATTTGTCTTCTAGGCCATACCAACTCCCAGCCAGGCACCTATGTGGAAGCAGCTGCTGGCTACTGATGTCACCTGGAGTCCACACTGGGCATCAGAGACCTGGAGTCAGGGTCCCAGGGAATCCCACACACAGAATCACAGACAAGACCACAAACTGTAAACTTGCCAACTCTCACACAACCACGCAGTCTAGATCAAAGGCAGGAGCACTCAGAGGTTCACTGCGACAAGCACACATGTCATCTTGCCACACAGACACTGATTCCTACACAGCTATATTCACACACCCTCAACCCAGACGTAAAATGACATAAATTCCCACATGCAGATAAAAGTAGAAAGACACACAACACTTCTCACAGATTCGGAAACAGCCCACGGAGTTCCTCCCGCAATACAATCACACTCCCACACTTCTGTATCACACACACTCATACAAGCTCAGGCTGGAGGGTCACCTTCAGGGGAAAATGCTGTGGCCTTCAGAGCCTGAAAGGCAGGAGAGAAACCTTTTCTTGGTGACCTCCCCCCACCCTCAAAAAAGTCTCCCGAGCCCGTTCAAAGCAGTCTAGTCACAATGTCGTCTTTCTCATCCATGCCCATCCTAGGATTTTCTGGCTACAGCAGTATTCGCCTTCATGTGGCTAGTTAGCTCATCTGCCTGGGCCAAGGGGCTGTCGGATGTGAAGATGGCCACAGACCCAGAGAATATCATCAAGGAGATGGTTGTGTGCCGCCAGGCAGGAAACACATGCAAGGAGCTAAGAGACCCTGTGACCTCAGGGCTCAATACCTCGGTGGTAAGTCCTTCCTGGGTAGCTATTTGGGCTGGAGGAAGGAGGCCTAGAAACATACAGTCTGGTATATAGAGTGGTGGGTGGAAAGAGAAGATGAGAGGAAAATCAGAGGTAATCCGAGGGGGCTTCCTGGCAGAGACACCCCAACAACAGAGTTTCAATTGTAGACATTGTGAACCAATATACAAGGCCTTCTGTCAAGCTTAGACTTAGGAGACTTGGATCCCAGATCCAGCTTAACCATGTAAAATCTCCTGATACACAGTATCCTCTCAGGACCTCAATTTCCTTATGTGCAAAAGGAGTGAATGGCTTGAAATGTTGTCGTACTCCGACGCCCCCTACTGGCTGAGAGTCACACTGTCTTGAGCTCAAATCCTAGTTCTAGGGCTGAGAATGTGGCTTAGGGGTAGAGTGTTTGCCTGGCATGCATGAAGCCCTGGTTTTGATTACTCAGTACCATATAAACAGGAGGGAAAAAAAAACAAACAGAAATGGCGCTGTCACTCTAGTGGCACAGTGGTAGCCTTCAGCAAGAGAAGCTTAGGGACCGTGCTCAGGCCCTGAGTTCAAGCCCCAGGATAAGAAAAAAAAAAAAAATCCTAGCTCTATCCCTTGCAAACTCTGAACTGAAGCCAGTCACAAAGCCTTTCAAGGATCAGTTTAAGCATTTAACTTGAAGAGTAGTAATATGTCCTGCTTCACAGTAGACTATTTAATGAATTAATAGTGTACAAAGTACTTAGAAAAGAGCACGAGATAAGTCACATACCAGTATTGCAGAGGTTAAGATTCCAACTCAAGCCCGGCATCAGTAGCCAGCCCAGACAGGAAAATCTATGGAACTTTTATCTCCAATAAACCACACAAAAAAAGCTAGAAATAGAGGTGTGGCTCAAGCAATAAAGCATTAACTTTATGGGAAAATGGGTCAGGGACAATGCCCAGGCCCTGAGTTCAAGCCCCAGGACTGACACACACATACACACAAAGATTACAACTCTCCTGTCACTTGCTAACTATGAGACCAGCTCCCTCTGTGAAAGGAAGGCTTCTCTGGCCTCAATTTCATCAGCCTTAAAATGGAGAGATTGCCCAGCACCAGTGGTTCATGCCTGTAATCCTAGCTACTCAAAAGGCTGTGATCTGAGGATCATGGTTCAAAGCCAGCCCAAGCAAAAAAGTCTATGAGACTCTTACTTCCAATTAACCACCAAAAAGCCAGAAGCGGATCTGAGGCTCAAGTAGTAGACCACCAGCCTTGAACAAAATGCTAAGAGACAGTACCCAGGACCTAAGTTTAAGGCATAGTGCTGGCATGTGCACACCCTGCCGCCCACGAAATATCCACCCAGTATGGAGGCCTATAGTCCCAACTACACTAGAGGCTGAGCCAGGAAGATCACTTGAGCCCAAGGATTTAAGTCCAGCCTGAGCAACATTCTGAGATGAAGAGAAGAAAGAAGGAAGAGGAAGAGGAGGAGGAAGAGAAGGAAGAGGAGGGGGGAGGAGGAGGAGAAGGAGGAGGAGGAAAAGGAGGAGGAGGAGGAGGAGGACGAGGAGGAGGAAGATGAAGAAGAAGAAGAAGGAGGAGGAGGAGGTGGAGGAGGAGGTGGAGGAGGAGGAGGAGGAAGGAAGGAAGGTAGGAAGGAAGGAAGGAAGGAAGGAAGGAAGAAAGAAGAAGGGGGAGGAGGGAGGGGAAGAAGAAAGAGAGGAGGAGGAGAAATGTCTTCCTGTTCAAAAGTGGAATTTAAAAAATGAAACATTAAGTAAATTAATACCATATAGGGAACTTAAGCATAGGAAAACATATGACATACAGTACCAGGTGTACTGTTTTAAAATATATGTCATATAACTTCCACATATTTATACTTTAACACGAGCACATTTTTTTTTCTTTTCTTTTCTTTTTTTTTTTGGGGGGGGGGGGTCCGGTCGTGGGGCCTGAACTCTGGGCCTGGGCGCTGTCCCTCAGCTCTTCAGCTCAAGGTTAGCGCTCTACCACTTGAGCCACAGCGCCACTTACGGCTTTTTTTTCCTGCTTATGTGGTGCTGAGGAATCGAACCCAGGGCCTCATGCATGCAAGGCAAGCACTCTACCACTGAGCCACCTTCCCAGCCCATGAGCACATTTTATATACATGCATTACTGTGCAAACTTGTAACTACATGCAGGTGTATGTTTATTTAACAAAAACATATGTAGGGGGCTGAGGTTTCAGAAATCACTGTCCTCCGTGGGCCCACATATTCATGCCCTATGTGCCCATTTTGCACGTCAGGCCACAATGCCCTCCCGCCCCCGCCCCGAGGCCCCAAAGGCAATAGACCGATAAGATAGCCAGGTCTTGTCTCCCCTCAGGTGTTCGGCTTCCTGAATCTGGTGCTCTGGGTTGGCAACCTGTGGTTCGTGTTCAAAGAGACAGGCTGGGCCGCCCCATTCATGCGCGCACCTCCTGGTGCCCCCGAGAAGCAACCAGCACCTGGAGATGCCTACGGCGATGCAGGCTACGGGCAGGGCCCCGGAGGGTATGGGCCCCAGGACTCCTACGGGCCCCAGGGTGGCTACCAGCCGGACTACGGGCAGCCAGCTGGCGGCGGTGGCGGTGGCTACGGGCCTCAGGGCGACTATGGGCAGCAAGGCTACGGCCCACAGGGTGCGCCCACCTCCTTCTCCAATCAGATGTAATCTGGTGAGTGATGGGCATGTACTTCAGCCAACGGAGGTACAAGAACTGAGATGGGCGGGGCAGTGAACCAATAAGATCCCTGAGCAATAAGTTTGCCAGGCGAGTAAGGGCGGAAATTTGAAGGAACTAATAGAGAGGCAGAGTTACTTGAGGAGTGAAAAACTAGCCAATAAATGGAGAGCAGATGCGTGATGCCAATGGAAGAGAGGTAGAGGCGCGGTTCTGCGGGAGAGGGCGGGGAAAGGTACAGAGCTACCAATGGAAGGGTGGAATATCCCGGGGACTTGCACAGTGAGGAATATCAGGGGAATGGTGGAACCTTGGAAGGAAAAGGGACGTGGGTTTTTTAAAATGATTGTTAAGCCAATAGGTAATAAGGCTAATAGATGGATCTAGAAGGTCCGACGAGTTTACCAACGCGGAAGCAAGTTGTAGATCCATCACTTTTCCCAGCTCTGAGAAAATGGTGTAGGATGTTAAAGGATGTAAAAGGGGTGGGGCGGAGAACTACGAAAGACTTGCGACCTTTCTAGCTGTGTCTTAAAAGAAAACTGAACCCCAGCGCTGATGGCTCAGGGCTGTAATCTCAGCTATTCAAGAGGCTGAGAACTGAGTGATAGTTGTTCGAAGCTAGCTTGGGGCAGGAAAGGCTGGGAGACTCTCATCTCCAAATAACGACTAAAAGGGGCCTGAGAATGTGGTTTGGTGCTTGCCTAACCTGCATGAAGCTCTGGGTTCGATTACTCAGTACTACATAAACAGAAAAAGCTGGAAGTGGTGCTGTAGCTCAAGTGGTAGAGTGCGAGCCTTGAGTAAAAGAAGCTCAGGGGCAGTGCCCAAGCCCTGAGTTCAAGCCCCAGGACCACCTCCTCCCCCCAAAATAAAACAATGCAAGCATGGTGGCCAGTTGGCCTTGGGTATATAGTAAGATCTTTTCTCATAAAAAGAGATAACAGACAGGTCATTTTCCTTAGAAGGGGGAAGGTGTGAAGGTTGACTTGGGAGGGGAGAAAAGAAATAAGGTAAATGGAAGATACAGATTGGTTCTGTCTGTGGATGGAGAGAACAGGAAATTTGATAAAGCATCACACACTTCAATTCATTTTAAAATCCTGTTGGCTCAATAGTTTGCCAATTTCTCACCAGCATCTCCCCTGGATCTCTTCACAAGTGTCCATTCATTCCTATTATTCACAGTATAAGTACATTCTGTTAAGTGCTAAATCAAACCACAGCCCTCCTCTACATAGTAGTACTCATCTCAGGAAAGGCAGGAGTCTTCATTAGAATCACCCACACAATTAGCCCTCCCCACTTTTTTGCCAGTCTTGGGGCTTGAACTCAGGGCCTGGGCACTGCCCCTGAGCTTTTTGCTCAAGGCTAGCACTCTACCACTTGAGCCACTGCACCACTTCTGGCTTTTTCTGTTTATGTGGTACTGAGGATTTGAACACAGGGCTTCATGCATGAGAGGCAAACACTCTACCACTAAGCCACATTCCCAGCCCAATTGTCCATTTTAGTGAACCAGGCACAAGTTGATCTCAGGGCCTTTGGCCTTTGAACTTATTCCCCACCCCCTATGTCTCTGTCTCTCTCTGTCTCTCTCTGTGTCTCTTTCACACACACACACACATCTTTGCCTAGACAACTCCCTTTCATTCTTTTAGTCACTTATACAGTGAGTTCTTATCTGACTACCCTGTAAACAAATCGCCCTTGTTATCTCTCTGTATGCTTTTCCTTATCACCATCTGTAATTATTGTTTATAGGTTTCTTGACTGTCTCTTCCACTAGACTATAGAATGTAACCAAGACATGCTCTATACACATCACTTAAAACACGCTTAATATTGAGAGACATTTTATTGAGTAAGTAATGGAAACAACATAGCATAAGGTATTGTGTGTGTGTGTGTGTGTGTGTGTGTGTGTGTGTGTGTGTGTGTGTGTGTGTGTGTGTGTGTGTGTGTTGGTACTGGGACTTGAAGTCAGGGCCTGGGCACTATCACAGAGCTTTTTTGCTCAAGCCTACTCTGAACCGACATGAAGTGATTAGTAGTTTTAATTTACTTCTCTTAATGTGAATGTCCACAAAATTTACCTGAAACAATAATATGGTTCAGACTATGCAGCCCCAGAGCCTGAAGGGAATGTTATGAGATTTGCAGTGTATATACTGTGTAGACTTGTGGGGTTTTTTTTGTTTTGTTTTGTTTTGTTTTGTTTTGCCAGTCCTGTGGCTTGAATCAGAACCTGGGCACGATCCCTAAACTTTTTGCTCAAAACTTTAACTCTGCGACTTTGAGCCATAGCTCCATCTCCAGCTTTTTGGTGGTTAATTAGAAATAAGAGTTCCACAGACTTGCCAAGCACTCGTGGCTTATACCTATAATCCTAGCTAAACAGGAGGCTGAGATCTGTGGATCATGGTTCAAAGCCAGCCAGGGCAGGAAAGTCCATGAGACTCTTATCTCCAATTTTAATCACCAGGAAAACTGGAAGTGGCACTGTGGCTCAAGTGGTAGAGCATTAGCTTTGAGCTGAATAGCTCAGGGACAGCACCCAGACCCAGAGTTCAAGCCTTATAACTGACAAAAAAAAATAATAATTTCACAGACTTTCCTACCCAGGCTGTCTTCAAATCATGATTCTCAGATATCAGCCTCCTAAGTAGCTAGAATTTACAGTTATGAGCCACCAGCACCTGACAGCATGAGATGTTTTACAATCCTTCTACTCTTCACTGCAGAAAATTGTTCTTAGTGCCTTAGGCCTCATCAAAAGCAAAGCTGCAGTCCTCACAGGACTACACTATGACCCCACCTCACACCTTCTGACATCACTTCTAGCCTTCTCCTCCTTGCTCTCTCCACTTTTTTTTTTTTTTGTCATGGGACCTGAACTCTGGGCCTAGGCACTGTCCCTGAGCTCTTCAGCTCAAGGCTAGCGCTCTACCATTTGAGCCACAGCACCATTTCTGGCTTTTTCTGCTTATGTGGTGCTGAGGAATAGAACCCAGGGCCTCATGCATGCAAGGCAAGCACTCTACCACTGAGTCACGTTCCGCTCCCTGCTCTCTCTACTTTATGTATTCTGTCCTCATGTATTGTTACCTTGTGCTCCTAGATAACTCTCTTAGGTTTCACATTCGTTGTATGAAGTCTTATCTCCTGCTACAAAGGCAGAGATCTTGTTTTGCTCAATATAGGCTGTCGCCAATGGTTAAACAGTACCTACTAATGGACTTTTGGGGTTAGGAGATGGGAACCTTCATTGTTGCTTTGGTACACAGTGGGAACAGGATCAGGAATAGCTTTTCAGTGGGGGCAGCTGAGATGAAGCTGAGTGAATGAAGATATGAGTGAAAGAAGCAAAAAAGACATTCAGGCAATAGGAAAAGCCAGGGCAAAGGCATAGTGGCCCACCTCCTCCCTGAAGAGACCACCCATATCAAGACCCCTTCTCCTTCCCGTTTTCTGTCTCTACAGGTCAGTGCAGCTGGGAGGACCCCATCCCCATGGGTGGGCACGAGCTCAAGAGAAGGCCTGCCCCCCTTCCTATCCCTATACCCTAGGTCTCCACCCCTCAAGCCAGGAGACCCTCAATTGTCTTTGCTGTTTATATATATATATATTATATATAAATATCTATTTATCTGTCTGAGCCTTCCCCTCATCCACTCCCCTCTCTCATGCACTAGGGGCCCAGCCTTGAATGGGCTCCTCCTTAGCCCTACACCTTCCCCTGAACCCATCAGCCCCTTTCTGTTCCCTAGCCCTGTCCCCTGAGGTTAGGAGGCTTTGGAAAGGGGCAGGAAGGGGAGACCTTGGCTGTATGGGGAGGGTGGGAGGTGATTTCAGACTCTCTCCTCTCTCTCCTCCCCCTCCTAACTCTGGCCTTGTTCCTCTAGCAATATCTGACCAGACTGTGAAGGGTAAGTTCAACCCCAAGGTGTAAGAAAGGCAGATTTAGGGGACTTGGAGTAAAGGGGACAACTTTGGACTGAAAGTGTTCTTTGAGTAGACAGGACTAGTGGACAAGACTAATCAACAAGGAGCTAGGTTCCAGATATACTAAATGTGGAACCTGACAAATGAGGTGCCTAAAGCATTCTGGAGTGGAACTCTGAAGGGGGTAGAGGGCATGCTCTAGAAGGGACAGAGCTTTAAATGATGCTTCCAGTGGGCTCCAGGGTGGGCAGGCTTGAATTGAGACTAGCAGCCCTAGGTGTGTGGCCTGGAACATTGCAAAGTCTGAACTTGATTCTAAAGGATCTTGAGCAGAGTAAGAAGTGAGGTTCAGAAATGGCCTACCCTTGGGGTGAAGTCCAGGTCAGGGGTCCAGACACTGAGGTTTAGTATAGAGAGTGCATGGTGGTTTCACAAGGAGCAGCCCCTCTCCCAATGGGGCAGCAAAGAAAGTAGGTTTCAAAGTGAACAGAGTTTGGGTAGTAGCTGTGGGAAGAGGGTAGTTAAGAGCCTTGGGATGAGTTTTAAGGTAGGTGAGTACCCCTGACCAAAGCTGGGCATTGAGGTTTGGGAAAGATCTGAGAGGATGAGGGGTGGGATCTAGAGAACAATACCCCTTGCCCACTCCCTTGACAAGTCAGCTAGGTAATCAGAGGATAGAGTTCAACTGGTCTAGTGGGGCTGGCCCATCCCTCTGCCTCCTCCCCTGCCCCCACTCTCCACCCCCTCCCACCAGGCCTGGGTGGTTGGAGGCTGGGTCTGGAGCTCCTATCCTGCACCCTCTGCTGTGTCTGTGATGTCGGTAGTGCCTGTGATCGTGTGTTGCCATTTTGTCTGGCTGTGGCCCTTCCCTCTCCTCTCCAGACCTCCCCTTTCCTTGCTCCCTTCGGTATTGTTTGAAGACCCCCTTCTCCCTGAGGAAGAACAGATATGAGTACTTCTCCTCCCTCAAATAAACTCCTCAATCACCTAGTCTGCATGGCTCTCATTTCTCTTTTTTGAAGTCCAGGTGAGGGGAGAGATGGGTGGGAATTTGTGACAGGAAACTCGGACTCACCCTAGCCCCCAGCCGCATCCTTTGGTGAAGCCTGGCCTAGCAATCAGATCATTCCAAGTCGTCTTACTCGCTGCCCCATGACTAGCTATCCAATGCCCAGGCTTTCTCGAGTTCGGTTCTCATTCTGGTCCCTTAGCCACAATCCTTCCCAGTCCCGGTGGAGCCCTTTCCTCAAGTCCTCACAGGATCCCACGAAGATGACTCCACATGGGAAACCTCATCCTACATAACTCTCACTCCTCATATTGGAGTCCAGCAGACCCCTCTCCATACTGGTAAGACCGTGAGATCGGCTGGGCAGGAAGGCTGGGCACCCATAGATCTCCATAGCTGAATAATTTATTTTTTCCTCTTTCCCTCTCCCCAGCTCCTCCCTGGAACGAGGAGGGGTGGGAAGTGACTGAGCTGTCTATACCGGGGTGGAGGAAGTTCCCTGGCGCCTAAGATGAAAGATCGGGCCGCCAGCAGCCGCCTCCGTGCTTAATTAAAGACCCGGGCCAGGCGCCTGGGTTCTGAGTCCTTTATTGTGGATGCCGAGACCCCCTCCTCCCACCCAGAGGCTCCCAGACTGCTGAGAGCGTGAAAAAGAGAGCTAAAGGAAGGGAATGTGTAACTGAAGAGAATATGGGGGTCGGGGGTAGGTTTTAGAACCTACTTTTCTGGGCTTAGGGTCCACAATGGGTGGGCCTGTAAAGAACAGCGAGGGAGTCGGGGAGAGAGCCTCAGATTCTGGCCAGTGATTTTTAGCCCCTTCCTCAGAAATCTCAAAATCCTGGCTCTTGGAGGGGAACGGGGAAGGGAAATTCTAGCCGGATGGTGAAATCCACCCACTGCCAGCTGGAACTGCGAATGTTATTCGAGCCATTCGTCCGGAAGAGTCGGGGGGAGAAGGTTTGAGAAGAGGCTAAGAAGTGGCTTTAATCCGTATGCCTTTATCCCCTGCCCCAAATACCCAAGACAAATCGACACAACGCGTCAATACAAGCACCCGGGAGCGCCACCCCTTCTACTCGGGTCACCACCTCCAAGCCCTCTTAGCCCCTCCCCGTCAGCCTCCAAGCCCAAAGGCCGCGTGGCATAGTGGGGTTCTGGAGGCTGTGCCTCCAGACGCCTGGCTCTGGCCCCAAGCGAGAGGACAGTGGACTTTTCTGTAAAGTTCTTCCGGGCTGCAAGCTGGCAGTGCCCAACACCTTTGGGTAGAGGACACAGTTGGCAGCCGAGAGCCAACAGGCCTGGGGGGCGGGCTCTACGGGGTGTGGCTCCTCCCACGCCGGAGTCAGGTTTACGGAACCGAGTTGCCAGGCCGGACGCGCTGTGGCCTGGCGGCGGGGAGAACTTCATTCGCCTGACCTGGCCCAGACTGACCCTGTCCGGACGCACCATGTTCGCGCGTGGGTCGCGGAGGCGCCGCTCTGGGCGTGCGGTGAGCAGGATACTGGGCAGCAGTGGATGGGGGCAGGGGTAAACTGAGGCCCAGGCAAGCGGGCCGAGCACGGGGATAGCAATGAGGAGCCCCAGAGAGGGTGTGAGAATTCCCATCCCCAGCTTTTGTAGAGTGGGCACTAGGACTAGCGGACGCTCATGGATTGAAGGAACTGGTGTGGATTCGGTGGCTCTTGCTGCCTAATCACATCTTGGAACACCTTAATCAACACCCCCTAAGAGACCTTGTGTGTTCTCCTCTCCAGTGAATTGACAGAGGATTCTAAGGGTCAAAAGATTGGGTTTGGACCTCAGGATGAGCAGGAACCTCCTGAGCTTCTGAAGCAAGGGATTTCGTATCTTTGGGACTTACAGACTTAGGAATGGGAGCGCTACACACTGGTCGAGTGCCCCAATTTATGAGTGAAGGACTGAGATTTGGAGACTCAGAGTTTCTAAGCTTCCACCTGAGCCTGGAAACTTTTGCCTTCCTAGGTAGAAGGGTCTGGGTTTGGAGGGCCAGAAGAGATAATAGTCCTAGGATGAGGGGTAAAGACTAGGCTTCTTGGAGTAGGGGTTCTTCAATGGAGCAGGAGTGGCCTGAGGTCCTGGGAGATCTTCAGTTTCTTAAATTGGGGAGAACAGGGGTTTTAGGGAGGGCTCTTGAACTACTGAAGGGAAGAACAGGGTCTCAGACTCCTACCCCAGGGAATTGGAGGGCTACTGCCCTCCTAGGTGAAGAGGCCAGGATGAAGCTTGGGAATGGATGTCCAGATTAGGGGCTCTGCTCTAGTGGGAAGAGTATGGGATTCTTTCTGATGGATGGAAGTGTTTGAGATCTGGCGTAGGGGACAAGCCAACCCCAGAATGCTGAATTTCTTGCAAAAGGGGCATATAGTGAGGTGGACTCTGCTGCCCCACCTCTGGCTGGGTTGTGTCCCCCTCCCCCACACTCTAAGCACTGTCTCAGCCTGCCCAGAGCTGCCCTAGTGGGACAGGCCCCAGCGTGTGGTCTTGGGCTTGGGCGTGGAGGGAAGGGCGTTGACGTCTCCCTCCCTGCTTGGGCACCTCTTTGGGGCTCTGCTCCCGCCCACTACAGCCTCCAGAGGCAGAAGATCCAGACCGAGGCCAACCTTGCAACTCCTGTAGGGAACAGTGCCCAGGCTTCCTGCTGCATGGCTGGAGGTAAGTGACCCGCCCCAGGGCTTCACCTTTGCCAGAGCTCCGCCCTCTGGGGACTTGGGGGCGGGATGCTATGGCCACACCTCTAGGCTTGAGCTCTATTCATACACTCACCTCAACAGGAAAAAGAACCTCAAGCTCAGATTGAGGGTCTTGCCACCTGACTCGTTCCCAGTCGTTCAATTCCCAGGAAAGTTCTACTCACTACACAACCTCGATTCTAAGAATCCTCCCCAAATCTCTGAGTCTCAGATCTTGGGAATATCCTCTGTCTGCGGCTTTCAGTACCATCCGTGGAATCATCTCCTCCACCTCCTTTTTAGGCTTTTAGTTCTCCCACACTCACTGTCCTATTCTCCTACTAAAACCCTGCATTCAATGACCCAGATAGTGGCTGGACAACAGTGGCTCATGCCTGTAATCCTAGCTACTCAAAAACTGAGATCTGAGGATCATAGTTCAAAACCAAGCCAGACAGGAAAGTCTGTAAGACTCAACTCCAATTTTCCACCAAGTGGCCCAAGTGTTAGAGCACTAGCCTTGAGCAAAGAAGCTCAGGGACACTGTCCAGGCCCAGATTTCAAGCCTGAGTATTGACACCAAAAAGAGTCTCAGAAAGTATCACAGACCATAGTCCCACAGGCTGATAGTCACTTTCACACACACACACACACACACACACACACATTCAGAGTCTTATCACAGGGGAAAGGCCACTTTCAGGGAGAGTTCCTCCACAAAGCACTTCTAAGCCTTTCCTAGGGGAAGTGTCTAGATTTAGAACTCCAATCTCAGGTCCAGAGGCCCACCCTTCTCGGGCTCTCTGCCCAGAGTTAGTTTCTCTCTCTCTCTCTCTCTCTCTCTCTCTCTCACACACACACACACACACACACACACATACACACCACACACACACACACACACACACACACACACACACACACACACACACACCAGAGCAGGAAGTTAGGCTTGAGACTCCACCTGTTTAATCAGCTTCATCCTGTCACATCCTGTGTCCAGGCGCATAGCCTCTACTCTCAGTTCTTTGGGCTCTTGTAGCCCTGCCATCAGCCAGAAGCTGAACCCCACACAACCTATGTTCTACAACCCATGGCTCAAATAAGATCCTAGCTCTCAGTCCCACCTCCTGTCAGCCCTGGCCCAACTCTAATGTCCTTGGGCCACCTTTCATTTGGATTTGGGCTGTCTAGAGGTCTGATTGAAGAAAATTCTTAGTAATTGATACCATCATGTCTCCTCAGAAAGATCTGTCAACATTGCAAATGCCCACGAGAGGAGCATGCCGTGCATGCTGTGCCTGTGGACTTGGAACGCATCATGTGTCGGCTGATCTCTGACTTCCAGCGTCACTCCATCTCAGATGATGATTCAGGCTGTGCCTCCGAGGAGTATGCCTGGGTGCCCCCAGGCCTTAAACCTGAGCAGGTAACCATTCTGCAGTGAGTGACACTCGTGGAGGCACACATTCATGTGGAAAGACTTTTTCTAGAGTAATGCAGAGAGCCATGTATGATCACCAGTTCATCAGTGTGTCATTCCATCTCTATTCTGCCCCTACCTCAGGCTTTATCCCAGAACTTCATTCATCGCATCAATTCAGCGAATAGTGTGGAACACTGCTGTAAGCACTGTTTCATAGCAATGGAGAAAATATGAAACAGAGACATTCAATGGCACAGCTCTTGTCTATCCTGTACAAAACCCTAGTAGGCATATACGTGTGCAAACACGTGCATGCATCCACACGCACACACACACAAATGTCTTCTCATATGAAGATTAGATTCCTAAATAGAGTAATAACCAATATATGAGCTGATAAATAGCTGGGCACCAGTGACTCATGCCTGTAATCTTAGCTACTCAAGAGGCTGACATCTGAAGATTGTGGTTCGAAGCCAGCCCAGGCAGGAAAGTCTGTGAAACTCTTATCTCCAAATCAACACCAAAAGGCCAGAAGTGGAACTGTGGCTCAAGTGGTAGAGCACTGGACTTGAGCATAAAAGCTCAGGGAAAGTGCCCATGTCCTGAGGTCAAGCCCCAGGACTGGCACAAAGCAAACAAAGAACCTATAACTTTACAATCTTCCTTTGGTATCCTCAAGAAATTAGCTCAACAACCAGTCACAGATACCTTTCTTTCTTTCTTTTTTCTTTTTTTTTTTTTTGCTGATCCTGGGGCTTGAACTCAAGGCCTGGGCTCTGTGCCTGAGCATCTTTGTACTCAGGGTTAGTGTTCTAACACTTTGAGCCACAGCACCACTTCCAGCTTTTTCTGAGTAGTTTATTGGAGATAAGAGTCTCACAGACTTCTCTGCGTAGGCTGGCTTCGAACTATGATCCTCAGATCTCAACCTCCTGAGTAACTAGGATTACAGGCATGAGGCACTGGCTCCCAGCTTCACAGATACCTTAACCTGGAGATATACAAGTGTATATGCACACAATCTCAAGCACATCCTCCCATATACTTTATATCTTCTTTAGGTTATTTTTCTTTTGTCAGTCATAGGCCTTGAACTCAGGGCCTGGGCACTGTCCCTGAACTTTTTCACTCAAGTCTAGTGCTCTACCACTTTGAGCCACAGCAACACTTCTGGTTTTCTGCTGGTTAATTGGAAATAAATGTCTCATGGACTTTCCTTCCTATGCTAGCTTTAAACCATGATCCTTAGATCTCAGCCTCCTGAGTAGCTAGGATTACAGGTGTGAGCCACTAGTGCCTGGCTATATTACTTATAATCCTTATAATACATGTATTATTTATGGGCTGAGGTGTAGTTCAATTTTTGTACATATAGATTGCATATTTTGCAATCTTTTTGTACACATATGTGTGGGATGTATGTATGTATGTTTGGGGGAGGTGTTTATACAGAACAGATTTGTTTCTCACAACATTGGTGGCTAGAGACCTGAGATCTTGCTAACATAGCTGGATTCTAGTAAGAGAACTCTTCTGGGTTGAAAACTTTTATTCAGGCTGGGATGTAGCTTAGTGGTAGAGTGCTTGCCTAGCATGCATGAAACCCTGGGTTCGATTCCTCAGGACCACATAAACAGAAAAAGCCAGATGTGGCACTATGGCTCAAGTGGTAGAGTGCTAGCTTTGAGCCAAAGAAGCTCAGAAGACAATGCCCAGGCCCTGAGTCCAAGCCCCAGGACTGCCAAAAAAAAATTATTCTTGCTAGATTCTCACATGGTCCAGAAAATTTGTCTTTTTATATTTTTTTATTTTATTGTATCGTAAAGGTGATGTGCAGAGGGATTACAGTTATGCAATGTAATGAGTATATTTCTTGTTAAACATTGTTATCCCCTCCCTCATTTTTCTCCACAGAAAAGTTTTCGTGGGGAAGGAAGGTACTAAGGTTTTGATGGTACTGAGATTTGAACTCAGGGATTTGTACTAGGTAGTCAGACACTCTACCACTTTAGCCATACTTCCAACCTTTTTTGCTTTACATTTTATGGGGGTATTTTGGGGGGATGCCTTCCTGGGGCTTAAACTCAGGACCTGGGTGCTTTTGACCTGGGAACTGGCTTCAATCCACAGTCATCATATCTCAGACTCCTGAGTAACTAGGATTACAGGGCTACCAGTGCCCTGCATTGCTTTAGTTATGTTCTTCAGTTATAGTCTCAAATTATTACCTGGGCCTTCTTCAGACTACAGTCCCCCTATCTATGCCTCCTTTGTAAGTGGAATGACTGGTGCATACTACCATGGATTCAGTGAATAATGTGTGGCACTGGGGAAACAGTAATAGAGAAAACATTGGTAGAGATAGGGTAGGGTCTTGATAATTTTTTGCCTAGACTGGCCTTGAATTCCAATCATCTGTTCTCTCCCAAGTAGCCAGGAATACAGATGTGAGCCATCACACCCAGCCTTTTGTTATTATTTTTGGGTTGTTTTCCACTTGTTTTTGAGAGAGGGGCCTTACTATGTAGCTCAAAGTGGCCTGGAATTCACTATGTAACCCAGGCCTCCTGATTCAATCTCCTCAGGGCTAGATGCTAAATGTACACTAAGATGCTCAGCTTCTTTTCAAAAATGTGTGTGTGTGTGTGTGTGTGTGTGTGTGTGTGTGTGTGTTCATACATGCATGTGTATTAGTACCAGAGCTTGAACTCAAGGTCTTGAGCTTTCAGTCTACTTGCTTGCTGACAGCTGGTACCCTACCACTTGAACCTCACCTATAGTCCTACATTTTGCTAGTTAATTGGAGATATGACTCTTTTTCTGCCTACACTGGCTTTGATCCTCAGATCTCATTCTCTTGAGTAGCTAGGATTACAGCCATGAACCACCAGCACCAGGGGCTTTTCAAGTATTTTTTATTGTTTTTTTATTTTTATTGTGAAAATACCGTACAGAGGGGTTACAATTACGTGGTCAAGTTTTCAAGTATTTTTGACCCATAATGGTTGAACCTGAGGATATGGATACAGATGAATGATGGCATTATCAAAAGGCATAAAGAGGCAGGCACCAGTGGCTTATGCCTGTAATCCTAGTTACTCAGGAGGCTGATATCTGAGGATCACAGTTCAAATCCAGTCCAGGCAGGAAAGTCCATGAGACTTGAGCAAAAAAGGAGCCCAAGGACAGTGCCCAGGCCCAGAGTTCTAGTTCCAGAACCAGCAAAAAATAAAAAGGCAGGGCTGGGAAGGTGGCTCAGTGGTAGAGCGCTTGCCTTCCATGCATGAGGCCCTGGGTTCAATTCCTCAGCACCACATAAGCAAAAAGAAAAAAGCCGGAAGTGGTGCTGTGGCTCAAGTGGTAGAGCGCTAGCCTTAAGCTGAAGAGCTGAGGGACAGTGCCCAGGCCCAGAGTTCAGACCCCACAACCGGACCCCCCTACAAAAAAAAATAAAAATAAAATAAAAAGGCATAAGAACTATGGAATCAAAAAACAAGGAAAGCAAGGGAGAGAGAGAAGAAAAGAGAAGTGAGGGGGAAGTCTGGAATTGTAAAAAGGGTGCCCATGTAAGTGTCTGTGAGAATTTAATGTCTCAGCTACCCTGAAGGCAGCTCCTGAAGATGGTGAAGTGAGCCTTCAGGTATCTGAGATTAGCACATTCCAGGCAAACGGAATAGCAATGCCAAGGCTCAGAGGAAGGAGTGTGTTTCACATATGTTCAGAAGGGAGGGGAGGGCTGGGAAGGTGGCTCAGTGGTAAAACTCTTGCCTTGCATGCATGAGGCCCTGGGTTTGATTCCAGCACCACATAAGCAGAAAAAAAAAAAGCCGGAAGTGGCGCTGTGGCTCAAGTGGTAGAGCCCTAGCCTTAAGGTGAAGAGCTGAGGGACAGCGCCCAGGCCCAGAGTTCAGGCCCCACGACCGGACCCGAAAACAAACAAAACAAAACAGAAGGGAGGGGAGAGCTGGAATGTAGCCCAGTGGCAAAATGCTTTTCTAGTAAATACAATGTCCTAGGTTTGATCCCCAGTACCAGAAATACTGGAGGGGGGAGGGGGGAGAGAGAGAGAGAGATGCTGATGGCTTATGCCTAAAATCCTAGCTACTTAGGAAGCTGAGATCTGAGGATCATGGCTTGAAATCATCCTGGGCAGAAAAGTCTATGAGACTCTTATCTCCAATAAACTACTCAGAAAAAGCTGGAAGTGGTGCTGTGGTTCAAGTGGTAGAGTGCTAGCCTTGAGCACAAGAAGCTCAGGGACAGTGCCTAAGTCCTGAGTTTAAGCCCTAGGACCATCACAAAAAAAAAAAAAAAGGAAAAGGCAAGAGGAGACCAATCAGCTGGAGAAAAGAAAATGAAATGGAGAGCAGTTGGAGCTGAGGTCAGAAAGATGATGGTGCTCTGGAAAAGACGGGTTTAGAATGAGGAGGGGGAATGCTCCAAATCACAAGAGGATGTGTTTAGTCTTATGGTTTAACAGAACCTTTGTATATTGTTAACAGCTGCTAAGGATGAGGAAGGAAGCAGCTGATACAGCGAGGAGAGTACTGCATTATCCAGGCCACCAGTCAATGCTGGGAGTGGAAGTAATGTAGTTTAATTCCATTTTTGTTGTTGTTGTTTTTTTTATGCTGGAACTGGGGCTTGAACTTAGGGCCTCACACTCTCACTTTTTTGTCGGTCATTGGGCCTGAACTCTGGGCCTGGGCGCTGTCCCTCAGCTCTTCAGCTCAAGGCTAGCACTCTACCACTTGAACCATAGCGCTTGTTCCAGTTTTCTGTTGGTTGATTGGAGATAAGAGTCTCATCAACTTTCCTGTCTTGGCTGGCTTTAAACCATGATCCTCAGATCTCAGCCTCCTGAGTAGCTAGAACTACAGGCATGAACCACTGGTGCCCAGTTTGCTTTTTGAGTGTGTGTGTTTTTATTTCACTCAAGGCTGGTATTCTACTGCTTGAACGACAGCTCTACTTCCAAACAGTATGGTTTAGAATTGGTGCATATATGTATACATATTTTGTGGTGCTGGGGATGGAAACCAGGGGCCTTGAACATTCTAGGCAACTGCTCTACCACTGAGCCAAACCCCCAGTCCTGATTCTAGATATTTTCTTTTGTTGTTGTTAGGAATTTTTGAATTTGGTTGGGTTTTTTTTTTTTTTTTTTTGCTTTAATTTTTCTTTCTTGTTTTATTTTTTTATTTATTTTTTATTTTTTGGTCCGGTCATGGGGCCTGAACTCTGGGCCTAGACGCTGTTCCTCAGCTCTTCAGCTCAAGGCTAGCGCTCTACCACTTGAGCCACAGTGCCACTTCCGGTTTTTTTCTTTTTGCTTATGTAGTGCTGAGGAATTGAACCCAGGGCCTCATGCATGCAAGGCAAGCGCTCTACCACTGAGCCACCTTTCCAGCCCTTATTTTGTTTTGAGACATGTCTCACTTGGTGGTCCCTGGCTGGCCTGAAACTTGTTATGTACCTAGGTTGGCCTCAAACTCACAATCCTCTTGCCTTAAGCCTCTTACATGCTGAGTTTATAGGTGCATGCCCACAGCCAGCATTTAACCTTACTTTAAAAATCTTCCCAATACCTATCATCCCAACAGAGGTAGGAAGATTGTGAGTTGAAGGCCAGCTTGGACCATACAGCAAGAACTTGTCTCAAAAAATAAACTTCGGTGGGACTGTGGTTCAAAGTAGAGCAGTAGTTTTGAGCAAAAGAGCTCAGGGCCAGCGTCCAGGCACTGAGTTCAAGCCACTTGACTGACAAAAAAAATGTAAAATGCAGGTCAGGTGCCAGTAGCTCACACTTATAATCTTAACTGCTCAGGAAACTGAGATCTGAAGATTGCAGTTCAAAGCCAGCTAGGACAAAAAAGTCCTTGAGATTCTTTTTTTTTTGGGGGGGGGGGGGGGTCTGGTCATGGGGCCTGAACTCTGGGCCTGGGTGCTGTCCCTCAGCTCTTCAGCTCAAGACTAGCGCTCTACCACTTGAGCCACAGTGCCACTTCCGGCTTTTTTCTTTTTGCTTATGTGGTGCTGAGGAATTGAACCCAGGGCCTCATGCATGCAAGGCAAGCGCTCTACCACTGAGCCACCTTCCCAGCCCTCCTTGAGATTCTTGTCTCCAATTAACTAACCAGCTATGACTCAAGTAGTAGAATACTAGCCTTGAGAAAAAAAAAAAAAAAACAAGCTCAGACACAATGCCTATATCCTGAGTTCAAGCCCCAGGACTGGCACAAAAAAAAGTAAATGCAAAGCTAGGAGGTTTTCCTGATGGATGAGAGAGAGGAATAAAAGATGTCCTCAAGCGGGCCCATGACTCACACCTGTAATCCTCACTACTCAGGAGGCTGAGATCTGAGGATCGAATTTCAAAGCCAGCCCAGGCAGGAAAGTCCGTGAGACTCTTGTCTCCAATAAACCACTAGAAAACTGGAAGTGGCTCTGTGACTCAAGTGGTAGAGCGCTTACTTTGAGCTGAAGAGCTCAGGGTCAGCGCCCAAGCCTAGAGTTCAAGCCCCACGACCAACCAAAAAAAAAAAAGAAAGAAAGAAAAGTAAAGATGACCTCAAAAATAAGTGGATGGATTCACTAGTATGAGAAAAACAAGGGGTTGGAAGCATGGCTCTGTTAGTAGAGTGCTAGCCAATGAGTGAAAGTGGCAGGTACCAGTCTCAGAACTAAAAAGAGACACAGAGAGAAAGGCAAAAGCAAAAGCAAGCTGGAGAAGTAAGAGTCTGAGGTTCTTGTTAAACATCTAAGGGGCTACATTGCCTGGAAGTCAAGAAAGTGCTCTCAAGACTAGAGATAGGCATCGTGACACCTTAGTCAACAGATGCTATTTACAGCCAAGAGGTAGTATACAATTTCCAAGAGGGTGAATGCAGAGGCAAAAGGGCAAAGGACTGAGCCTTTGAAACCTTTCATATTCAAGGGTCAGCTACTTGAGGAATCAAAAGGACACAGAACCAAGTCATTGCAATCCCTCTCTACATAACCTTCATAATAACAGTACATTTTTATTTTTATGTTTTAATTTTTTTAATAATTTTTATTGAGATTAAGTGATTACATAAATTTCACAGTATTGTGAGACAGTGATACTTAGTTAAAGTCACAAACACATTTTAACCTTCATGGGGCAAATTGTCATTATCATGGACTATAATGTTTGTGAATTCTATGAGCTTTGACAATACAGCTATTTCTTCCACATCAGGTGGTATATGTATTTCTTTCCTTTTGCTTAGTATAGTTGTTCCCTCTTTCTCTTTCATTCCCCCCATCCCATCGTTGCCCTTGAGTTGCTTAGTTCATTTTCATCAATGTCCAGTGCAGCTAATGGGCCCTTCTGTTGTATATTTTCCTCCATTTCCCTCTGATTGTATGTCCTCCTCCTAGCTTCCCTCATATGTGTATATATATATATACACACACTATATATGTGGTCAAGAACATGGAGTCATTTAGAAATGATACAACAAATTGAGTAGAGGTCCTTCGTTTCTCGAGTCCTGTTTACTTTGTTATATCTCCTTGCCTTTTGGATTTAACATCTGCATATCAGGGAGACCATGTGCTGTTTGTCTCTCTGCTTTTGGCTTACCAAGTCATTGTAATTCCTTTCTATATCACCTTCATAATAATAGTAAAGTAATTTTTTTAAAAGGACAAAGAATGAGCAGCCAATGAGGAAGGAAGGAAGGAAACCAGGCCTGTGCAGAGTTATGGAGGCCAAGGGAAGAAACTTTCCAGGAAGAGGGAGTGACCAACTAGGTTCAAGGCTACTGATGTTCAAGTCCACAGAGGAATAAGATGTGAACAATGATTTTAACAATGTAGATATCCTGTATGACCTTAACAGCCATGCAGGAAGGAGAGGTGGGGGCCAGAAGCCTAACCAGACTAGGGTCAAGAGAGGATGGGAAGAGAGGAAGTAGAGTGCATAGGAATGCTCACTACACTTTCAAAGAGTTTTACTGTGAAAAGAAGGAGAAAAGAAATCAGGGCACTGGTGGTTCATGCCTGCAATCCTTCAGAAAGCTGAGATCTGAGGATCACAGTTCAAAGCCAAGCCAGTCAAAAAAAAAAATCGGAAACATTTTTGCCAGTCCTGGGGCTTGAATTTGAGGTCTGGGCACTGTCCCTGAGCTTCTTTTGCTCAAGGCTAACACTTTACCACTTGATGCCAAAGCACCACTTTCAGCTTTTTCTGTGTATGTGGTACTGAGGAATCGAACCCAGGGCTTTATGTATGCTAAGCAAGCACTCTACCAATAAGCCATATTCCCAGCTCAAAATCTGAGACTCTTATTTCCAATTAACCACCAAAAGGCTGAAAGTAGAGCTGTGGCTCAAATGGTAGATAACCTGCCTTGAGCAAAGAAGCTAAGAGAAGAGCACCCAGGTTCTTAATTCAAGACACAGTACCAGGAGAGGGAGTGAGAGAGACAGAGACAGACACAGAGACAGAGGCTTGTAAATGTAGATTCTGCAATTATGTTGAACTCACATATACTAATTTTCATTAAGTTTCAAGATAAACAGTAATGTAGGCCCTTGTATCTTGCCTGTTTTCCATATTAAAAATGTGGTTACATGTTATAATATGCTAATTGTGAATATTAAAATATTTGTGGTCCTTCAGAGTTGCCTCACTTTATTATATTGAACTTATTTGTTAGGGTTTTTGCTGTTGTTGTTGTTTGCCAGTCCTGGGGCTTGAACTCAGGGCCTGGGCACTGTCCCTGAGCTTCTTTTGCCCAAGACAAGCACAGAGACACAGCACCACTTCTGGCTTTTTCTGTGTTTGTGGTACTAAGGAATCAAATCTAGGGCTTCATGCATGCTGGGTAAGCACTCTACCAATAAGCCACGTTCCCAGCCTTGAACTTATTTTGAAAGTTTTTGTTGTTTGTTTGTTTGTTTTGGTATTACAAACGGGTCCCTCCTAGCTATCACCTAGTTTTCACCAATAGTCACTGATGGCTCATGCCTGTAATTCTACCTACTCAGGAACTTGCAAGCTGAGGACTGTGGTTTAAAGCCAGACTAGGCAAACAAATCCATAATATTCTTTTTTCTTTTCTTTTCTTTTTTTTTGTAAGTCATAAGGCTTGAACTCTGGGCCTGGGCACTGTCCCCCAGCTATTCAGCTCAAGGTGAGCACTCTACCACTTGAGCCACAACACCACTTCCTGTTTTCTGGTGGTTTATTGGAGATAAGAATCTCACTGAGGGCTGAGAAGGTGGCTCAGTAGTAGAGCACTTGCCTTGCATGCTTGAGGCCCTGGGTTCGATTCCTCAACACCACATAAGCAAAAAGAAAAAAGCCGGAAGTGGTGCTGTGGCTCAAGTGGTAGAGTACTAGCCTTGAGCTGAAGAGCTGAGGGACAGTGCCCAGGCCCAGAGTTCAGGCCCCACGACTGGACCCCCAAAAAAAAAAGTCTCACCGACTTTCCTGCCTGGGCTGGCTTTGAATCAGGATTCTCAGATCTCAGCCTCCTGAGTAGCTAGGATTACAGGAGTGAGCCACCAGCACCTGGCCCCATAAGATTCTTATCTCCAATTTTCCAAAATGCCAAAAGTGAATCTGTGGCTCAAGTGGTAGAGCAAGAATGTGATGGTTGGGCTGGGATGGAGCTCAGTGGCAAAGCGCTTACCTAGCAAGTGCAATGTCCTGAGTTCAATCCCCAGTACCAAAACAAAAAAAGAAAAGACAAGAAATACAGTTGGGGCCGGGAAGGTGACTCAGTGGTAGAGTGCTTGCCTCACATGCATGAGACCCTGGGTTCAATTCCTCAGCACCACATAAGCAGAAAAAAAAAGCCAGAAGTGGCGCTGTGGCTCAAGTGGTAGAGCGCTAGCCTTGAGCTGAAGATCTGAGGGACAGCGCCCAGGCCCTGAATTCAAGCCCCACAACTGACAAAAATAAATACAGTTCAAAAACAAACAAAAAGTGTGATGTAAAGCCAAAAGCAACAGGCACGCGCACACACACACACACACACACATGAAGGAGGGTGGACTTAGACACTTCCCTTCAGATAACTAATTTTCTCATATGTATCACAACAACCCCAAACCTCAGTTATTTTCTCCCACCCTACCCCACATCCTCCCAGGTGTACCAGTTTTTCAGCTGCCTTCCAGAAGACAAGGTCCCCTATGTCAACAGTCCAGGAGAGAAATACAGGATCAAGCAGCTGCTGCACCAGCTGCCCCCACATGACAGTGAGGTAAGGAGAGAAGACAGGAAGGGAATGCCAAGTCCAGGGCACAGCCTGGGCACATGCTGAGCAGCTGGAAAGAAATAAGCAAAACAAGGTCACAGGAGGAAAGGAGCTGGGCCAAGATGAGAGATTTGGACAGGAAAGGGCCACCAAGAAACATTCTTTGGCATACCCACAACTGGGCATTGGGAGAAGAGGTGAGAGTTGGGCATTTTAGGCAAGAGGTACAGTCTGTCTATACAAAGGCCTAGAAGTAAATGTGGTGAGGAAAGATGACCTTTGGAAGACCCCTTCCTCTCTCCAGGCACAATATTGCACAGCTCTGGAAGAGGAGGAGAAGAAAGAGCTCAGAGCCTTCAGCCAGCAACGGAAGCGGGAGAATCTGGGGCGTGGCACCGTACGCATCTTCCCAGTGACCATCACTGGGGCCATCTGTGAAGAGGTGAGCCACAGAAGGCCTCTGCAAAGGAGGACTCTGAAGCATTGGCCCTGGGCCACTGGAGCCTGCCACTGAAGCCCTAGTACATTATATCTAGGGCCTCCTAATGAATATTACTTATTCCTTAGGTCATCCTACAGTTGGGTATATTTTGTGTTTAAGGAGGCCTTGATCTATCTTATCTGTGGTTTCCTCCCATCCACGCATGCTTGCAGTTGATGCATGTCATGGGATATTTCTTTGGTCTTTTTTGACAGTCCTGTGGCTTGAACTCAGGGCCTTGGCACTGTCCCTAAACTTCTTTTGCTCAAGGCTAGCACTCTATCACTTGAGCCACAGCACCACTTCTGGCTTTTTCTGTTTATATGCTACTGAGGAATCAAACCCAAGATTTCATGCATGCTAGGCAAGCACTCTACCACTAAGCCGTATTCCCAGTCCTTGTTCAGATCTTTTCCTTAAGAACTGACCCACAGATCAGTTCTGGACATAGTTCAGTGGCAGAGGGCTTGCTTAGCATACATGAAGACCTGGGTTCCATCCCCAGCACCACAAAAGAAAAAAGAAAAAAAAATAACTGACTTATAGTGACAAATCCTGTCTCTAGAGTCCTCCAGAGTGGGCAGATTTAAGCAGATGCTGGTGGCTTACGTCTATAGTCTTAACTACTCAAGAGGCTACAGTTCATAGCTAACCTGGGCAAGAAAGTCCATGAGACTCTTCTCCAATTAAGCACAAAAAAATCGGAAGTGGGCCTATGACTCAAGTGGTAGAGCACTAGCCTTTAGCAGAAAAGTTCAGGGGCAGGGGCTGGGAAGGTGGCTCAGTGGTAGAGCGCTTGCCTTGCATGCTCAAGGCCCTGGGTTCGATTCCTCAGCACCACATAAGCAAAAAGAAAAAAAAGCCGGAAGTGGCACTGTAGCTCAAGTGGTAGAGTGCTAGCCTTGAGCTGAAGAGCTGAGGGACAGTGCCCAGGCCCAGAGTTCAGGCCCCACGACCAGACCCCCCCAAAAAAAAGAAAAGTTCAGGGGCAGAGCCCAGGCCTTGAATTCAAGCCACACAACTGACAAAAAGAGCTAAGTATAGTGCCAGGCCCTGAGTTAAAACCCAATTACCAGCATATGCATGTGTACACACATGTGCACACAGAGAGTGGGCAGATTTATCTCCAATGCCTTCTTTACTGGCTGCGGCTCATCCTTAGAACTTACTGTTTGGTAAAATTTGTCGCTAAGATTCTGAAGGTGGAAATTATCTTCACAGCTCCCCACTGGGTTTAGCCTGTCTCTATATTTGCTCCAACCCATAGAGGAGCTTGCTCTATGACAGGTCCTGTATCTATGCTTTCCCCCTACTCATGAACTGAGTCAGTCTCTAAAGCACCTCCACACAGGTAGGAATATCAGAATTTCCCTGTAGGTGGAGCTAGTCAAAAAGCTTCATCACAAAGCCCAGCACCGGTGGCTCACATCTGTAATCCTAGCTACTCAAGAGGCTGAGATCTGAGGATCACAGTTCAAAGCCAGCCCAGGCAGGAAAGTCCCTGAGACTCCTCTCCAAATAACCAGCAGAAAACCGGAAATGGTGCTGTGGCTCAAGTGGTAGAGTGCTAGCCTTGAGCTGAAGAGTGCAGGGACAACACCCAAGTCCAGAATTCAAGCTCCACGACAAAGGGAAAAAAAGCTTTATCACAGAGGCTGGCACCCTTGACTCATACCTGTAATCCTACTCTGGAGGCTGATATAACCTTTGAAAGTTAGCCCAGTCTGTGAGACTTAATCTCCAATTAACCACCAGAAAACTGGAAGTGATGCTATGGCTTAAAGTGTAGAGTACTAGCTTTGAGCAAGAGCTCAGGGACAGTGCCCAGGCCCTGAGTTCCAGCCCCACAACTGACATAAAAAAGAAGCACCTCAGGGACAGAAGTCAGGGCCTGAGTTCAAGCCCCAGGATTAGCACGCGTGCATGCACACGCGCACACACACACACACACACACACACAAAGATCCATCACAGGGAAGTCCCATGTATGACACTGACCCCAATCCATTGAACCATCTTTGTAATAGTGATGGTGTCTATCATTTGGCAGTGCGGGAAGCAGATCGGAGGTGGGGACATTGCAGTGTTTGCCAGTCGTGCAGGCCTGGGAGCTTGTTGGCACCCACAGTGCTTTGTGTGCACTACGTGCCGGGAGCTGCTTGTTGACCTCATCTACTTCTATCATGCTGGCAAAGTCTACTGTGGGCGGCACCATGCTGAATGCCTGCGCCCTCGCTGCCAAGCCTGTGATGAGGTTTGTGCCTTCCTGGCCAGAGTGGGAGTGGAGGAGGGGCAGGGTCAAGCTCTTCTGACAGTCATAGATGATCTGTGCCCTGCAGATCATCTTCTCCCCGGAGTGCACGGAGGCTGAGGGCCGGCATTGGCACATGGGTCACTTCTGCTGTTTCGAGTGTGAAGCTTCGCTTGGAGGGCAGCGCTATGTCATGCGTCAAAGCCGGCCCCACTGCTGTGCCTGCTATGAAGCCCGCCATGCTGAGTACTGTGATGGCTGTGGAGAGCACATTGGTGGGTGAACATCATGGAACTGCTCAGAGGGGTCCATGAGCAGGGCCACAGCCCCACCCATCAGGAGTCCTCCTGTTCTCCAGGCTTCATCCCTCTCCCATCCCCCCACCCCCATCCTTTAAATCTCAGTTCCTATTCCCAGTATCACAGGCCCCAAGCATACATAGCTATGCCTCTCTCTGTCTTTCATTTTCTCTTTCTTTTTTCCCCCTGGTACCAGATACCAAATCCATCATCTCAAGCACAATAAGCAGGTGCTCTATCATTGAACTACCATATACTGTCTTTTTTTATGGGTACGCCAGTCCTGGGCCTTGAACTCAGGGCCTGGGCATTGTCCCTGAGCTTTCTTTCACTCAAGGCTAGCACTACCACTTGAACTGGCACTACGTCTGGCTTTCTGTTTATGTAGTACTGAGGAATCAAACCCAGGGCTTCCTGCATGCTTGGCAAGCACTCTACCACTAAGCCACATTCCCACCCAGGACCTATAATCTTGCTTGGTTTTTACTGATCAAGGCTATGCTCTACTCCTTGATTCACACACCCCCACTTCTGGCTTTTCGCTGGTTAGAGACAAGAATTTCATGGACTTGCTGGGTGCTGGTGGCTCACGCCTGTAATCCTAGCTACTCAGGAGGCTGAGATTTGAGGATTGCAATTAAAGCCAGCCGGGGCAGGAAAGTCCATGAGACTCTTATTCTCCAATAAACCACTAGAAAGCTGGAAGTAGCACTGTGGCTCAAGTGGTTGAGTGCTTACCTTAAGCTGAAAAGTTGAGGGACAGCGCCCAGGCCCAGAGTTCAAGCCCCATGACCTACAAAAAAAATTTCATGGACTTCTTCCCAGACTGGCTTCAAGTCGTGATCCTCTGATCTCAGCCTCCTGAGTAACTAGTATTACAGGCATGACCCACCAGTGCCCAGCTACATGCTATACTTTTTTGTCGGTTGATGGGCTTGAACTCAGGGCCTGGGCACTGTCTCTGGGCCTCTTTGTGCTCAAGGCTAGCACTCTACTACTTGAGCCACAGCATCACTTCTGGTTTATGAGTGGTTAACTGAAGATAAGAAACTCACAGAGACTTTTCTGCCTGGACTGGTTTTGAACCAAAATCCTCAGATCTCAGCCTCCTGAGTAGCTAGGATTACAGGTGTGAGCCACCCGTGCCTGGCTATGCCATACTTTTTAAGTTCCACTCACACAACAGTAGGCAACCACTTCAGGCCTATACCTACCACCTGCACAGCACCTTCTGATTCCAGTCCTCTATGGCTTGGAGCTATGCCCTAGTCTCTCTTCCACTGTTCTCCATCAGCCTAGGTAAGGTCCTACCGTCTAGCAACACACTACCTTCTAAGCCCTACTTCTATCCCACTAAGTTCATGTTCTACAGGGTAAGCCTTGCCCCCATCCCCCAAGCCTCTTCAGGCCCAGCCTTCTACTACCGTCTACTTGAAGTAAGCACTCCTTAATGTCTAAGTGTGGCATAGATGTTAGAGTCCACTCCCCAGCCCCACTCCTGAAGGGGCACCCTGGGAAAGGAAAGGAGCTGGGAGACATTACCAACCAGTATTCCAGGTGATAAGGAAGATAGGGAACCAGGAAATGAAAATCAAACCTCAATTTTCCAGCTTTCTCCAGAGAAGGAGTCTGTTCGGGAAGGTGGAGGTAGCATATCAGAGTACCCTGCCTCAGTTTCCTCAACTATTCCCAAGGAAAGCCCCATTTCAAGATGGGTGGGTTCATGCTTGTGGGTTCTGCCTCAATTTTCCCTTGTGTTGGTCCCCACAGGCTTGGACCAGGGCCAGATGGCCTATGAGGGCCAGCATTGGCATGCCTCAGATCGCTGCTTCTGCTGTAGTAGCTGTGGTCGAGCCCTGCTGGGTCGCCCCTTCCTGCCACGCCGTGGTCTAATCTTCTGCTCTCGAGCCTGCAGCCTTGGGTCAGAGACCACTGCTCCAGGATCAGGCCGGCGCAGCTGGAGTGCAGGCACAGTCACCGCACCGCTCACTGGGTCCACTGCCTCTTTCCCAGTTGAGGAGGGGGCGTCAGAGACCGCTACCAAAGGCACCAGTACTGAGGCCACTCCTGGTGAGTGTCAAGCCCAGCCCTTCCCCTTCACTAGCTAGACCCAGAACGTTTAGCTTTTGTCGATCCAAACTCTTGCCACGCCTCCTTTCCCACACCATTCCTGGCCAACTCTCCAGCCCTAACCTGCCTTGTGAACCCTAGGTCCCAGTGCCTCTACCACCTGCCCCTTCATCAACTTGTCCCAACTTGAGCTCGTTTCTCCTTTCTACATCCACTCAGTGGGCCACGCCTCCATTTAAATATATGCCACACCCCCTTCCGGCGAAGCCACTTCCCTATTCCCTGGGGATGCCCCACCGGCCTGGCTCTAGGTGATCTTCCCACCTTCACTCAGGGCTCAAACTTCTGGTGCTCCTTATCTCCCTGCTCATCCCTGTCCCTGGCCTCACTTCCCATTCCTGGGGAATTGGGGTAAGGGAGAGGAAGCCTCCCCACTGGAGAGAGGCCAGATCAGACACATACAGGGATGGCCCCATCTCTCCTATTCCAGCTGTAGGCCATGAGGAGCCCCCTAGATTTCTGAGAGGGGCCCCACACCGACACTCCATGCCTGAGCTGGGGCTTCGAAGCCCTCCAGAACCACCGATGGAGACCCCAGGACAACCTGACCAATGCCCGGAGGATAGTACCTTTGGTCGTCAAAGCACACAGCGTGTCAGCTTCCGAGATCCTCTGGTGTCTGAGGGAGGTCCACGGAGGACCCTGAGTGCACCCCCAGCCCAGCGCCGCAGGCCACGTAGTCCCCCACCCAGGGCTCCCACCCGACATCACCGCCACCACCGCCACCATCATCACCACCACCACCATCCAAGCAGACGTCGCCATCGTCGTCGATGTGATTTGGGATCAGGATCAGACTCGGGATCTTGCTCTAGCTCGCCCTCCAGCCCCAGTTCCGAATCCTCTGAGGATGATGGTCTCTTCCTAGGGGAACGCATCCCACTGCCCCCACACCTGTGCAGGCCCAAGGCTACTCAAGACACTGCGGCTGGCACCTTCAACTCCCCAGCCCCACCACTCTCAGGAGATTCTGGCCCAGGGATGATTCGCCAGGCCAGAGACAAGAACTGCATTGTTGCCTGAATGCAGTCAATCCTGGAGGAAGCTCCATTCTCCAGTCAGCATAGATGATGACTAAGTCATAAATGCCATCCTACCTCCCCCTTTCCTGCCACCTCTACTCCCCTCCCTTTAATTTGCAGGCACAGGAGCTTAAACTCAGTGGCAAGGCACTGTTCCTTAGCTTTTTGTGCTCAAGGGTGGCATTCTACCACTTGAGCCACAGCTCAATTTCCAGCTTTGTTGCTGGTTAATTGGACATAGGAATCATGGGACTTTCCTGCCCAGGCTAGCTTCAAACTGCAATCCTCAGCTCTCAGCTACCTGATTAGCTAGGAATACAGGCATGACACACAGCTACTCCCCCCACCACACACACCTTTGAGGCATGAGATTTATCCAAATTTAACAGAAGGATTGTTATTCATGACATATTTTAACAATCATTTATTATTTATTTGCCCCTCTACAGCCCATCTCTCACACTGAGGTTATTTGAAGTGGGTCACTCAGAAATCAGAGATACCCACCTCCCTCATTTTGTAGCTTAAGTGGGCAGAACTGGTGTTTCCTTCTGGATACTGGCAGAAGGGAGGGGGCTTGGGCATGCACATAAAAGTGATTACACCCAGGAGGGTTGATTGACAGATTGGTAGACAAAATCCTCCCAATAAAGGCACTTTTACCATAACAGGGGGCTGGAGAGTTGCTTGGCTGGAAGTGTTGTGGGGAATGAGAGGAGTTTTTGCCATAGAGGAGTGATTTTCAGAGCGCAGTGAGTGAAGTTCACCTACACGGGACCATCTGTGGGGTCTGCAGGAGGAAAAGAAAGCATTAGTTAGTTTCATGTGTCCATTTTACTCACAGAAATGCTAATACTTACTTTTGTGCCAGTGCTGGGACTGAGGGTCTTGAGCTCTCACTGCTTTCTTGCTCAAGGCTGGCACTCTACCACTTGAGTCATATCTCTGGTATGGCATTTTTTGCTAGTTAATTACAAATGAAACCTCTCCAACTTTTCTGCCTAGGCTGGCTTTTTTTTAGTTGCTGTAGGGCCTGAACTCTGGGCCTGGGCACTGTCCTTCAGCTCTTCAGCTCAAGGCAGTGCTCTACCGCTTGAGCCACAGCGCCACTTCTGATTTTCTAGTGGTTTATTGGAGATAAGAGTCTCAAGGAGTTTCCTGCCTGGGCTGGCTTTGAACTGCGATCCTCAGATCTCAGCCTCCTGAGTAGCTAGGATTACAGGCATGAGCCTGCAGCACCCAGCCCACTTCCAGTTTTCTGAGTGGTTTATTCGAGATAAGAGTCTCATGGACTTTTCTTGCTGGGGATGGCTTTGAACCACGATCTTTAGATCACAACCCCCTGAGTAGCTAGGATTACAGGCGTGAGCTACAAGAGCCGGGCTGTCTAGGCTGGCTTTGAACCTCCATCCTCCAAGTCTCAGCTTGGGGACTGGCATGAGCCACGACCCCCAGCAAGACTGCTGATACTTATGATAGTTATAGGCACAAGCAACAGAAATGCCAATAAAGGCCAAAGTTGGTGTTCATGCTCCTTATTCACAGATCCCTTTCCTTTTCCCTCAGCAATACACACACACACACACACACACACACACACACACACACACACACACACTTACCCGTAGGGGCTGCTGTGTGTCTTTGCTGCCGAAGAGGGAAGGTGAAGTAGGCATCATATCCAAAAAGTATAGTAGCCATTAGGCCCAGTACCTGGCAGGTGATGGGAATGAATGGATTAAATGGTGGACCTACACAGGATAGGAGCTACAGCCCCAGGCTAAAAAGCCAGAGAGTCCCAAGGAAAGTCCAGGAGGCTTCATTCTCCCCTCTCCCTAGTACCTCTCAACAAAGGACAGCCACACGGTGCCTGACACATAGGGGGCACAACTCAGACAATGTTCTAGCAGATGGTAGCCTAACATGTTGACAAAGGGCCACCTGTTTGTGCTTCCCACATAAGTCTCCTAGTCTGACAAGGGAGAGCATTTTATCACAAATGATCTTGGGAGATAAATGATGGCTGAAGTCAGACTTTTGCTGCAGGCCTTGAGAGAAAAGTTGGTTTGCTGTGGGTCACAGTTTCTATAGAAGCAGAGGCAGAAATAATTCAGGATCCTCAAACATTCCTCCCTGCGCTTTAGAGATGCCTCCCCCGCCCCCATCCATATTACCCCAGCAGCGATTTTGGAATGGCCTCCCCTCTCAACAAGGACCACAATGGAGGTGATCAGGTAGAGGATGGCAGCTATGAGGGCTCGGAAGAAATCCTATAAGGTACAGGAAGGAAAAGAGGATTTTTGTCAGCACTCAGAGTTCTCCCACATAATCCCAATGGCCCAGGCCCCTGCCCAGCCTAGCCACTGTTGGTCCCCTTCTCACACTCCAGGGCCAGTTGATGAATGGTATCTTGGTGTGCCAGTCACACATATAGATGACAAACAGGACAGCAGCAATGATCATCTCAATCACCGACAGGGAGGAATATGCTGATGTAGAGGCACTGAAGCAAATCAGAATCACCAGGCAGAATAACTACAAGGAAGACATGAGAGGAGAGGGACTTAGCTCCCTGGGGTGATGTAATTGGGGAAAAGGAAGCTAGGGTTTGAAACTCAAATGTCTACAAGGAAAAAAAATGAAACCCACTTTCCAAAGCTGGGGCTGAAGCTCAGTGATAGAGCATTTACCTCGTATGCATAAGGCCTTGGATTCTATCTCCAGCACAGGGGACAAAAAAATCCACTTTTCAAATGTCTGCCAGGACTGAGAAAATGACACACCATGATTGCTAAACACTTTTTGTGCGTTCACAGTGCTCCAAGCATTCTCCTAAGAACTTTATAAGTATTCATTCACAGGCACTGCCACTTAATGAGAAAGATACTGTTATTAGTGTGTCTATTTTACAGATGTGAAAAGTGAGTCACAGAGAGGTTAAGTGGCTTGTCCAGGGTCACTCAGGTAAGGAACAGAGCTGAGGGCCTGCAGCTCCCTTTTCCCTTCCATGATATGAGCAGCCCGAGGGGGTGGCTCTGCCAGGTGTTTTGTGAACACCGCTGGCGCCAGCTCCCAGGCCTTGAGGGGGCGGGACGTGCGGTTCCCTCGGCAACCCCCTTGGGGAGCGGTGAGACAGACACTGGAGGGACAAGGCTCCGTTAAAGGCGCCGCACCCCTTTTCCAAGTGAGTCAAGGGCAGCGCCCACTTTGAGGAGGGCGGGAAACCTAGGTTCCCTAGCCACTCAAAGAGCTAAGGACCGCCCCCACGGTTCCAAAAGGACGAGGAAGAACTGGCAATGGGTGGGGCACCCCACCCTGAGGGGGGGAACTAGCACTCGCGGCCCCACCCCAACAGGCCCCACCCACGGGCACGCAGCCAGCCCGCTCGCCAGTGCTCAGGCCGTGCCACGCCCTGCCACGGGAGGCCCCCCGACTTCCCAGCCCTCCAGGAGAGCCCCTTTGCTAAATTCACTAGTGAGGCCACTTGGGCTTTCCCCTCACCAAGTTCCCTGCATAAGTTATAGGCAGATCACTTCACGTGTGCCACCAGCTTCCGACCACCATTCCCCTTCTCCAGAAAAAAAAAATACACCGATTCCCCCTGCACCCCTAGTCTCGAGTCTCCTCCACGAACCCACCCAACCTGTGCCCCACTGCTGAACGCTCTGGCCACGTGGCTGCTTCACACTGATCGTCCAGTACCGCGTGGTCCAGCCACCCCGCCCAGCCTTTGCCCACCCCGGCAGCTTGCCCCGGAAAGCTCACAATCTCAGCGAACAGAAGAAGTCCCTTTCGTGTACGCCAGTAGTTGGTGCAGGCTGTCCAGCAGCCAGGGGCCGAGTAGCGCTCGGAATCCGCCATGGTGTGGACTAGTGTCCCTAGGAGCGCAGAGGAACTGCTCGTTGGCTCGTGGGTTCGAGGACGCTGCACACCCAGCCGTCTTACCCGCCGTCTGGCCGGGAAGGGGGCCCCCAGGGCGAAGGAGGGAGTGAATCACCGCGGCGAGGCGAAGCGGGCGGGGCCGGAGGGGGCCGGGCCAGGTGGCTGCCGCCCCGGAAGCCCCCTTGCCCCGCCCCGCCGATGACTGTCCTGGCCGAGGGAACAACCCCCGGGGTGCCCCATCTTGGAAACACTTGGCATTCCCTGGTACCAGCCGCAGGAATATCGGGACCTTTTGCCTTTTGAGATTTGTGTGCACTGGCTCCATTCAGAAGCACATGAATCTGGATTTGGAAGGGAGTGACTCAGTTTCCTTAGCCAAATGCTGAGGTCATGTTTAAGCTCAAGACTGGAGAGGAGTAAGGGCAGGTAAATTTCCCAAAGACTGAATATTCTGAGTATTAGAAAGCTTGCTCAATTTACATATGGTATATTACTTAACACTCAGCAGAGTATGGAATGTTAAAAGTTCATTGTTTTCCCAGGGAAAGGTATACATGTTTGCAATAAGTGAGTAACACCATGGATACTTGTTACTAATTAGGTTATATATGGTTCTGTAGACTTTAAATGGTACCAAACTGGGGAGGGAGCAGTCGGTTTCCGGAACCTTATAGATTCTAGAATTATGGATAAAAGATAAAATGTGAAGCCATGCTCCAGTGGCTTAAGCCTATAATCCTAGCTATTCAGGAGGTTAAGATCTGAGCATCAAGGTCCAAAGCTAATTCTGGGCAAGAAAGCCCATGAGACTTTTATCGCCAATAAGCCAGCAAAAAGCTAGAAGTGGAACTGTGGTACCTGATAGAACAGCAGCCTTGAGCAAAAATGCAAAGGGAGAGTGTTCAGACCTTGAGTTCAAGCCCCTGCACCTGCACCCAAAAGAAAGAAAGAAAGAGAAAAGGATAATGGAATGTACATAAAACTCCTACCAATGACAAGAATTGAGGCTGTGCTGACAGAAAGGCTGAGCAAGAACAGGGCCTGAAGACTTACAGCTTCCCTATAAAGAAGGGCAAACATTGTTAAAAGAGGTTAGAGATGAGATAGCCAAAGGCCAGATTCTTAAGCTGCAACTTCAAGAATGTTCTGGGCCTAAATGTTGGGCCTCAATTTTCTGATTCTGAGATGGGTGACCAGTCTAGCTCTAGATGAGGAATAGGGAAAGAGAATAAATTTATTGCAGGGTGCTGGGCAAGATAAGGGGCTAGCCCTTGTAGCATAATGCGGAATGGCAAAGTTGTTGATATTTGCAGAATATATTGTTCTCAGCAAGTAATTCCTCCTAGCTTACCCTCACAGTTGCATGAGACATTCACCTGGCTGTTTTGAATCAGTATCCCCGAGGTATTCTGATGAACACCCTCATCCGGAATGGGTGTTGGTTTTATTCTCATCCCATAGGAAGTAGAGAGTAACAAAAACCTAAAAAAATTTATCCCAATAGCCTACCTACTCTTCTACTCCCAAATACGGGTCCTCTCAAAGCTGAAGAGGCTCTCCTTTTTCCACCAAGGTTAGTAAGTAGAAGGGCTGAAATATATTTTTCCCAGTGCCAAGTATGTGCTTTCCAACTGTGATGAATGCTTCAATTTCTGGAACAAAACAAATCTGGCTGCTCTGGGGGCCTTTACACTTTCAGTTTCCACTGCAATCAATGCCCTCCCCCCCCCACTTTTAATTTATCTAGCTTGAGATCATTCAAGCCCTAGTTTGATTATTAGGACTTCAAAAGGCCAGTAGTCTACCATCATTGCTCCTAACACCTTTTTTTTTTTGAGACAAAATTTTGCTACATAGCTCAGGCTAAGATCAAACTCAAAATCCTTCTGCCTCAGCCTCCCAAATACTGGAATTACAGAAATGTACCACATGCCCAACTATAACCTCCTTTTTCAATTTTTTTGCCTGTACTGGGGCTTGAACTCAAGGCCTGGGCACTATCCCTTAGCTTTTTCACTCAAAGCTGGCACTCTACCAGTTAAGCCATACCTCCTCTATCAGCTTTTTTTGGTAGTTAATTGGAGATAAGAGTCTCATGAACTTTCCTGCCCAGGTTGGCTTCAAAATCACAATTCTTGCCAAGCACTGATAACTCATACCTGTAATTCTAGCTATTCAAGAGGCTGAGATCTGAGAATCTCAGTTTGAAGCCAGACTGGGCAGGAAAGTCTGTGAGAGCCTTATCTCCAATTAACCACTAGAAAACAGAAAGTGGTGCTGTGGCTCAAGTGATAGAGTAAAAGAAAGCTCAGGGACACTGCCCAGTCCCTGAGTTCAAGCCCCAGGATTGGCATAAAACAAACAAACAAAATCATAATTCTCAGATGTCAGCCTGCTGAGTGGCTAGGACCTTTCAATATTTTTGGAACTCTTGTGTCTCTCTGAATTTTTTTTATCGTTTTTTTATTGTGAAAATACTGTCCAGAGGGGTTACAATTACATGGGCAAGATAATGAGTACATTTTTTTTCTTTTTTGGGGGGGGGGGGCGGTTGTGGGGCTTGAACTCTGGGCCTGGGCGCTGTCCCTCAGCTCTTCAGCTCAAGGCTAGCACTCTACCACTTGAGCCACAGCACCACTTCCGCTTTTTTCTTTTTGCTTATGTGGTGCTGAGGAATCAAACCCAGGGCCTCATGCATGCAAGGCAAGTGCTCTACCACTGAGCCACCTTCCCAGCCCCAATGAGTACATTTCTTATCAAGCATTGTAGCCTCCTCCTTTGTTTCCCCTTCCCATCCCATCCCATCCTCCCCCGCCCCCCACCCAATCCTCCCTCCTGAATTTTTTTTTTTTGTCATGGGGCCTGAACTCTGGGTCTGGGTGCTGTCCCTCAGCTCTTCAGCTCAAGGCAAGCACTCTATCACTTGAGCCACAGTGCCACCTCTGGCTTTTTCTGCTTATGTGGTGCTGAGCAATCGAACCCAAGGCCTCATGCATGCAAGGCAAGCACTCTACCACTGAGCCACCTTCCCAGCCTGAAATTATCTTTTTATTTTTTCATTTTCATATCTTTCTTTCCCTTATATCTACCTAGCCTTACTAGACCAACTACACAAGGGTGGAATGTATGTGTTGTTCCTCCAGCATTTCCATAGTTCCTACTTTTGTGTAAGATATAGAGTTGAAGTTCAATTGCTACTTGTTAAATACAGATGAGATCAAAAAGACAGACTGATTCATCTTGTTTCCACCTCCTCCTAACCTCAAGCTATTAGAAATCTCTGAGCCTCAGTTTTCTCCTCTATAAAATGCACTGATCAGAATTGCTGAGTAGGTTTGTAACTATTGCACTAAAGCCAGTAGCAGAGATGAGATTAAGTAAAAGGTGGCTGGGGTTACTATTATTGGTCCTCTGAGTGTAACCATATTTATAAGAATAAGGTGCTAGAGTCCTTTCCTGACTTTTGTAGTCATGATTTCACCAAGCTGAGTCAGGGAGGGGTATTTAGAAGCCACTTACACAGTCCCTTATAACGTCTACAGCACTGACTATTCAAATGGTCACTTCTACTCAGGGTGAGGTGGCACATGCCTGTATTCCCAGCGTTTGAGAAACTCAGACAGGAAAATTTTGAGTTGGAGGACAGCCTGGACTACATAGCAAGTTCCAGGCCAATCTGAGCTAAGGGCTATTTAGTGAGACCCTGTCTTTAAAAAAAATGATTTGGCTTTGCAGTCCCTGCCCTGCCAGCACCCCACACCCAGAATTTCATACTCTGGTCATGTAATTTTTCTCTCCCATCCCCACCTCCTCCTATGGGGGGGTGGCGGGGAAGTTGCCTATTCCGGTCTAACCACAGCTTCTCTGGGGGGGGGGGGGGCTGGGTGTGTTCAGGATGTGGTGACAGACAACAGAGGTGACTGTATATTTCTGATATTGGCTAGCACCTGCCTCAGTGCTACCTCGGTTGGAATCCCACTGTCTATAAAAGCCGGGACTGTGGAGCCTAGTTCCCAGGATGGAGGAAACTCTGGGTCTCTCCCGGGACCGGGAACACCCAGTGCATGGCATGTGCACACAAGCCCTGGCTGCAGTTTTTGTCACCATCTATGGAAAAGGGGGGCGCGGCCCAAGGTTTCTAACAGCCTTTTTTAGCCTGGCCTGGCCTGCCTGCTGACTCACACCTTCCCGGCTCTATCCCAAAGGGGGCTCTGGGGCCCGGGAGGGTGGCAGTTTTCAAGCCAGTAAAAGCTGATCCTTTAGGCCGGAAGTGGGAGACCACAGTCTTCTAGCGAAGGACACCACCCTGCTTCTAGATTTGCTGTCCCAAACTTCAGCTGAGGATCTGGATGATTGTGAGCAGCAACTGTGCGTATACTGGGGCACTCCCGCTAGGACAGGCTCACTTCTGCACCAGTACCACCCGTGCCATGAGCAATCATTGTGTGTGTGTGTGTGTGTGTGTGTGTGTGTGCAAGCCCTTGCACACCTCCAAATGGATAGGGAGAGAAGCAGGAATTGGTCAAGAGAAGGAGGAGAGGAGGCATAAAAGAAACTGCACACCTCTGGCCGGTGGTTTCGAGAGGCCCTCCTCGAAACCAGATCGACCCACCCCCTTCCGTCCAGGGTGGACTGGGGAGCCCCACCCCGCCTGGGGCACCTGGCAAGTCAAGACTGGATGCAACCATTTTTTATTACTTTCTTCTCCCGGAACTAGCGCGGAGATGGGGAAGGAGGGGGTCCGGGAGGGCCGTACCACTGACAATGTGAGGGGTGTGCGAACCAGAGGGATAGGGGACCACGCCAAGAGGAAGCCTGAAGGACGCTGCTAGTGCGTGCCTGTCGGAGTACGCCTGATCCAGGTTGGACCACAGCACTTGAGCTCAGAGCTGGCAGCTCAGTGTCTTCGTTTTCCGGCAGTCAACTCTTGATCTAGCTGCGCGGTCCTCGGGACTCCTAGGGCCCGTGAGAGCCGCTCTTCGCTGGGCACCAGCCAGGGCCCCGGGGAAGTAGGAACATGATCATCCAGGTCCTCTGTGCAGTGCTCCAGAACAGGGACCTCAGGGCTGTCAGACACTGCCTGGGGTCTAGGCTCGAGGCTTTCTCGGATCTTAGGCATCCTACTGGATCGAGAGTGGTGAACTGGGGAAATGCTGGCGCTTTGAGATCTCATGGTCCCCGGACTCCTAGGATCTGGACTGCGATCTGAGGATGGAAATACCTCAGGTTAGATCGGGCGGTGGGGTGGGGAGTGGAAAAATTGGGGTCCTTAGCTGACAGTGGTGGAGAAAGCTCAATGACCGCAACAGAGACTCCGCCTCTTGGGAAAAACTTCCCTTCAGGAAGTAGAGGTGCTGTTCAGTGACCAGCAACCAGTGCTACCCCTCACAAACCGCAACACCTGTTTTCTGTGACCTCTCCCCACCTTGATCTAGAACGTTCTCCTCAGAAAGAATTTCCTGCAATCTCCAAAAGAAAGCAAAACAACCTTAGCCTTGGGAGTGGGAACTTCACCTTTATGAGATCTCCTCCCTTGCCACATCCTACCTCCACTGGCTCCCAATCCTCCCTCTCCTTGACTAATTATCTAGAATGGAACCCCTACCATGCTATCTCCCCCCTGCTGTAATCCATTTCCACCTTTCTGCTTCCAGATCACACCCCCTTTTTCTCCTCTGCATACTAGAAAGCCTCTCTGAAATTCCTTCCCTGATGGGCTCTCCTAATCCCAGCTTCCCCCCCCCCTTTTTTTTTGCCAGTCCTGGGGCTTGAACTAGGGCCTGGGCACTGTCCCTGAGCTTCTTTTTGCTCAAGGCTAGCACTCTACCACTTGAGCCACAGTGCTACTTCTGGCATTTTCTGCTTACATGGTACTGAGGAATCGAACCCAGGGCTCCATGCATGCTAAGCAAGCAATTTCCACTAAGCCACATTCCCAGCCCCTTATCCCAGCTTTTGAGCATACCATAACCACACTGAGATAAGGAACCTTGATCCTCTCCACTGAGACCACCAAACCCTTTCCACTTAGGACCCTAGCCTTTCTGCTCTGCGAGCCTCTCCTTCCCCTCTTAGATCTCTGCCCTTCTCCCCTGGGAAACCCCACCGCCTTACCTCCCTTCTGGGATTTTTCCACCCCTTCAAGTTTTCGGGGGCATTGGATCTCTGGAGGCCTGTGGAGGAGGAGATGGAGCTGGGGACCCCCAGCTCGGATCCGCTCCAGGACCTGGGCATGTGTGAGGCCATCAGTTGACTCTCCATTGATAAGAAGCACTAGGTCTCCAGCCTGTAAGCACATGGCAGTAGTATTATAGGAAGGACAGATGAGCAGCACTAGACAAAGGCAGAGAATGCAGGATATCTTAGGGCTAACCTGCAAACCACAGCGCTGAGCCGGTCCATCCTTCAGCAACCCACGCACAGCCAGTGGAGCATCGTCTGGTACACCCCTTCCTCCACTTAAGGTGAGGCCAAAGCCTGCAGGACCACGCACAAGCTCCACAGAGAATCGACCAGAGATTTGGAGTGGCTTCGAAGCACAATTTGCCTTACTCGGGGTCACTGGCACAGTACATTTACCCAGGGTATCTGATCGACGATGCTGGAGTAAGGACACCAGTATATATAGATTGCCAGCCTCAAGGCAGGTGGAATGGACTAGAAGGAGGAAGTGGTACCTGGGACTGATGTTCCACAAGAGTGGTATGAGGCAGGCGACTATCTGTGACTTCTATATCCGCAGAATCCAGAACATTAACTGCTAGAGGATGAAAGAGACAGAAAGGGACATAGAAGGACATGCCAAGAAAACACCCTAGGACCAGTCCTCTGAGTTAGCATTCTGACCTGGTCTCTACAATTCACACACAAGACTCGCCCATCATTTTACTATCTAGAGATCACTCCCTGCCCCCCAGTAATAACTGTTCTGAGTTCAACCCACAGGAATAACTGTTCTGACTCCACCTTCTTAACAAATAATCCTGGCCAGATATTTGAATAATCCTTAAGATCTTCCTACCTGCCACTAATAACATGTAGAGTCCATGCCTCAAAATAACACCCAAGCCCTCTAGCCTCTAAACCTCAACTCATTCCTCAGTTTTAAAACTCTGCTCTCAATGCGTTCGGTTTCCTCCCTCTGACCGGCATTCCAGCCCTACCCCTTTGGCGAGTCTCGACCCCAAGACTCCGACGTTCCAGAAATAGTATTTGCAGCCACAGTGAACCGAATAACCACTCAGCCTTGCACCTTTAAGAATCTACAAGCGTTTGCTAATCACAATAACCTCAAAGGGACACGCCCCCTGGAAACAACTCCTAACTCCGCCCTCTTGAAGCACATCCTTGGGCCCACCCAGGGGAGTAACTAACAATCCCAGGCCTGTAATTTCAAACCTAGCAGTCACTCTAGCTCCACCCCTCTGGAGACCCTCCCCTCCCCACCCCTCTGGAGGCCCTGCTGTCACTCACCCTTCTTGGGGCGCAGGCGCAATGTGGTCCCTGCTCTTCGTACCAGAGCTGACACGTCCGCCGCAGCTCTGGCCGCCAGGGGACGCGCGTCCAGCCGCGCCAGGAACTGCCTGGACCTGGGGCCCGCAGACGGGGGAAATCCGCGACCTGCTTGAGAGAGGGGAGAATGATCACAGCACGGATCTTAATCCTCGGCAAACACCCACGATTCTGACGTTCCGAGAGCTAGAAATGCAGCTCAAGATACCCTGGGACTCCTGGCCACCCTCTCCCAAGTTCTGGAAGTCGCCAACAGATAGAGACTAGACCATCGCGGTATAAGCGTGGAGCTTCTCCTTGCCCCCACGATCCCTGGAGATAGCCATTTGACTACAATAGTCCTGGACACCTTCCAACACTATACATTTCTCCGGAACTCCCCAACTGTCCCTTAATGACTCTAGATATCAAACTCGTTCGCTATCTCCCCCCCCTCCCCCCCGAGAACATGCTCCCCTCCCCAGACCAGGGGCCCTACTCCACCCCACCCCCGATTCGCCTTCGGGATATTCTAAGCAATCCCTGCTACCTTCCTGTAGTTCCCTTTCCCTTAGAGGCCCCGTTTCCCCAACTCGACCCAAATACCTCCAGATTCCCCCTCCGCAGCTCCCCAGCCGGCCCCCACCCAACACCGAATTCACGAGAGACCCTAAGTGTGCAGGCGTCCTCAGACGCCTCCTGAAACAATTCTCTGGAGACTCTTGAGCCCCTTCCTGTCTGGTGCCCCCTCCACGCGAGTGAAAGTGTGGGCAGTCAAGGTCTCTGGACTCCCTCCCTGGTTGCCGCCCGCTCGGGTGTCAGTGCTGCGGTTTACCTCACCTGTAGGATGGAAAAGGTGAGGAGCAGACAGGTGGGGCAAGAGCCATTGAGAATGCTCTCTTTCCCTCCCTCTCCCTACCCCACACCAGTACCTCCTCTACTCCCTCTAGCATCGGCAGTGTTCCTCGCGCGCGACTCCATGGCCAGTGGTCCGTCCAGTGGACTCAAGGCTGCCCAGCGACGAGTATTTAGCACAGGGGCACGCTCACCTGGCTCCTCGCCCAGGCCTGGACACGGCTGGGGCCGATCAGTCCCCGTGCCTGGCGTCCTAACTCGCGCGGTGACCTACCTGGCTGCAGGCAAGGAGACCTGGCTGTGGAGCCAGTAGGAACCCTTAGCCTGGCTTTTCCTCTGGTGCTGCTGTTTCTCTTCACCGAGGACCCTGGTTTCCACTAACAAGCCTGACTATAAGAAGTGTTGAAGAAAACATGAGGAAATAGAACTTAACTATACTGCTGATGGAAATGTAAGATAGTACAGCAACTTTACAAAACGCTTTGGCAGCGTCCTCAAAAGGTAAACTTCCAACTATGTTATTTTCCCTCCAGTGTGTTTAACTAAAAAAAAATGCACACATTACATAAAGACTTATGTAGGCGTGGTGGTGGTGGCAGCAGGCTTGTAATCCTAGCTACTCAGGAGGTAGGGACAAGAGTGTTCAAGGCCAGCCAGGACAAAGGTAGTAGTTATATTCTATTTCAAAACACAAAATAAAGGACTGGGATATAGTTCATGTGGTAGAGCTGTTTGCCTAGCAAGTGTGAGGCCCTGGGTTTAATCTCTAGTACCACAAACAAAAGATGTGTAGAATATTTGGGGCACCTTTATTTCCTGCCATAATTGTCATGGGCTGTCATAACGAAGCATTGCAGACTGGTGGCTGAAACAGTACAAACTGGTTTCTTACTATTCTGTAGACTAGAAATATAAGATTAAGGGGCTGGCCAATTTAGCTCCTGACTTGGTTCTCTTCTTTGGCAGTTGGCTGAGTTTTAGCTATGTCTCCACATAGAGTTAAGAGATAACCCTTTCTTCCTTTTCTTATGAGGATACCAGCCTGATCAAGAGCCCAAACCTTACAGCCTCCTTTAACTTTAGTTACCTCCTAAAAGATTCCTTCTCCAGATACAGTCTCTATGAGGGTTAACAAGTGAATTTAGCATAAGAAGGTCCATATAACTCATAATTCATTCCATAGCAATTGGAAATAGGTCTTCTAGAGCCACATTTTTTTTTGTCTTTTTTTTCTGCCAGTCCTGGGGCTTGAACTCAGGGCCTGGGCATTGTCCCTGAGTTTCTTTTGCTCAAAGTTAGCACTCTACCACTGGAGCCACAGCACCACTTCTGGCTTTTTCTGTTTATGTGGTACTAAAGTATCAAACCCGGGGCTTCATGCATGCTAGGCAAGTACTCTACCACTAAGCCAAATTCCCAGCTCCCTTTTCCCCCAGTTTCTTGGGGTTGTATCTCCACACCCTGAAAGGACATAGGCCACCCAGAGGTATGTCACCACCAACACACTCTACCCAGTCTGTCTTTCCAGGCAGCCAGCATCTCTCCTATAAGGTCTCACAAAAGGGGAGCCTGGCTATCCTACTGACAAGGAAACAGCACAGGAAAGGAATCAGGGGATGAGTACAGATAGCGTTACTAATGAGATGATTAGGGCTTAGGCTCTGTCCCTGAGCCTCTCTGTGCTCAAGGCTAGCACTCTACCATTTGAAATAGCGCCACTCCCAGATTTTTCAGCATAGTAAGAATATCACTGACTTTCCTTCTCCGGGAAGATTTCAAACCAAGATCCTCAGATCTCAGCCGCCTAAATAGGTAAGTTTACAGGCGTGAGCCACCTGTGCCCAGCTGAAACACCAGTCTTTTTTCTTTCTTTCTTTCTTTCTTTCTTTCTTTCTTTCTTTCTTTCTTTCTTTCTTTCTTTCTTTCTTTCTTTCATTCTTTCTTTTTTTTGTTGGTCATGGGGCCTGAACTTTGGACCTGGGCACTATCCTTCGGCTCTCCAGCTCAAGGCTAGCACTTTGCCACTTGAGTCAAAGAGCCACTTCTGCTTGTTCTGCTTAGGTGGTGCAGAGGAATCGAATCCAGGGCCTCATGCATACAAGGCAAGCACTCTACCACTGAGCCACCTTCCCAGCCTCTGAAACACGTCTTGAGTGAAAAACCTAAGGCATATCACTCTGAGTTCAAGCCTAAGAGTCAACAGAAAATAAGTATGTTGTAAAGGACTTTTAGTATTACATCTCCACATATACCTGCAATATATTTTATTCAGACTTACCCCTTCTGTCACTTTTCCCAAACCAATCTCCATAAAATTTATCTTTACATTTTCATAGATGTATAAAAAGTATTTTGACCACATTCTCTCTCCCCTTTCCCGCTAGTATGCACACTATGACAAGATGTTTCCTTTCTTGTCATTCATTTTATTGGTGTATGCTAATTGTTCAAAGGGGATTCATAATGGTATTTACACATGCATATACAGTATGTTACTACCACATGATGGCTCTTAAGGTTCTTTTTTAAAAGATTTTTATTTGCGTACATTATTTCTACAGGAAGAAGTTTATTGTGACATTTCTATGCATGAATATAATGTACACCTACTCCCCTTCATCTTTCTCCCTATTCTCTTCTCACTTCTTAAAGCAATTTCAACAGGTTTCATTGTTCTATTTCTTCTATTTTTGTGGCAGGGCCTGGTCCCTGTCCCTGAGCTTATTCATTCAAGGCCACTTCTGTACCATCTGGACCACTTCCGGCTTTTTTTTTCCTTTGTAGTTAACTGGAGAAAAGAGTATCATGGAGTTTCCTGCCTGGGCTAGCTTTGAACAATGATCCTCAGATTTCTGCTTCCTGAGTAGCTAGGATTATAGTTGTGAGCCATGGGTGCCCATCATCGTCTTCCCAAACAGCTCCTATAGTCAACTCATTACACACACACACACACACACACACACACACACACACAACGTCTGTGTAATCTTTTTGTGTGAGTGTGCCAGTTCTGAGACCTGAAGTCAGGGCTTAGGTGTTGTAGCTGAGCTTTTGTGCTCAAGGCTAGTCCTTTAGCACTTGAGCTACAGCTCTTCTTTTGGCTCTTTTTGGTGGTTAATTGGAGATGAGAGAGCAAAAAAATTAGTAATGATGAGATCAAGCAAAAGACTCGTGTTTTTCTACTTGAGTCACAGTTCTACTTTCATCTTTTTGGTAGTTTATTGGAAATAAGAGTTTCACAAGGTCTGGGAAGGTAGCTCAGTGGTAGAGTGCTTGCCTTGCATGCATGAGGCCCTGGGTTCGATCCCTCAGCACCACATAAGCAAAAAGAAAAAAGCCGGAAGTGGCACTGTGGCTCAAGTGGTAGAGCACTAGCTTTGAGCTGAAGAGCTGAGGGACAGCGCCTAGGCCCAGAGTTCAGGACCCACAACTGTACCCCCCCCCAAAAAAAAAAAAGAGTTTCACAGATTTTCCTGCCCAGACTAGCTTTGAACCCTCATCTTTAGAGCTCACCTTCTGAATAGCTAGGATTACCAGCATGAGCCACCAGCATCTGGTTACAATATATTGATGTTAACTTAAAAAAATGTGGGGAGCTAGGTGTTGGTGGCTCGCACCTGCAATACTAGTACTCATAAGGCTGAGATCTGAAAGATCACAATTCAAGGCAAGCACTGGCAGAAGAGTCCTAGAGATTCCATCTCAAAAGTAACCACGCATGGGGCCGGGAAAGTGGCTTAGTGGTAGAGTGCTTGCCTAGCATGCATGAAGCTCTAGGTTCGATTCCTCAGTACCACATAAACAGAAAATGCTGGATGTGGTGCTGTAGCTCAAGTGGTAGAGTGCTAGCCTTGGGCAAAAGAAGCTGGGACAGTGCCCAGGCCCTGAGTTCAAGCTCCAGGACTGGCAAAAAAAACAAACAGTGGAACTGAAGGTGTGGCTCAAGTGCTAGAGAGTGCCAACCTAGCAAGAACAAGGCCATGAGTTCAAACACAAAAAGAACCTAGTTGGTCCGGGCACATAAGATGTCCACGTGTAGATGGGGCAGCTGTAGCAGCCTCCTAAAACAGGCCTGCCAGATTGCCCTCCCCAACCTTAGAGTGCCTAGCAGGCCCTTGACCAAGCTCCTCCTTCAGGTATCCTAGGAGAACTCTGGGTGAGGGGCAGGGGTCCTAGCTAATGGGGCCAGGACATATGTTTTTAGTGTTTTCTTGAAAACTGCCCCTCTCTGCCCCAGCTGACTAACCAGAAGATGAAGGAAACTGATTTATACTCTAACCCTGGACTCACAACCAAGCCCCACACAGGAATGCTCAACAAATCCTTGTTGAGCCAGGTGCCAGTGGCTCACGCCTGTAATATTACGTACTCAGGAGACTAATCTCTGAGGATTGAGGTTCAAAGCCAGCCCAGGCAGAAAAGTCCTCATGAGACTCTTATCTCCAATTAACCACTCCCAAACCAGAAGTGGCTCTGTGGCTCAAGTAGTAGAGCACTAGCTTTGAGCACAGAGGCTCAAACAGCACCCAGGCCCTGAGTTCAAGCCCTACAACCAACCAAAAAATACTTGTTGAGATGTGGAAAGGGGGAGAAACGTGGCAGATCTCAGAGTGAGTCCTTACTAAGCAAGCTATCTATGGCTACTTCCATAACTTTTCCCCTACAATTCAGCAGATAGTCCTCACCTAAGGCCCAGAAAACCCTTCAAACTGGGCTAGGGGTCAGAAGACTTAGCAGAAGCTGTTCCTGAACTGAAAGAGTAAGGGGGGAGGGGCACTGGGAATGTGGCTTAGTGGTAGAGTACTTGCCCAGCATGCATGAAGCTCTGGGTTCAATTCCTCAGTACTACATAAACAGAAAAAAAACAGAAGTGGCCTTGTAGCTCCAGTGGTAGAGCACTAGCACAGAGAGGCTTAGGGCCAGTGCCCAGGCCCTGAGTTCAAGCTCCAGGACCAGCAAAAAAAGAGTAAGCCTGGCCCTGGAGAGGGGTGTTCAGCAGGTAGGGAGACTTGCAGGTCAGATGTATATTTAGTAATATGACAAAGCTGGGCTTGGGCTGGGAAGGTGGCTCATGGCATGCACGAGGCCGTGGGTTCGATTCCTCAGCACCACATAAACAGAAAAAGCCAGAAGTGGTGCTGTGGCTCAAGTGGTAGAGTGCTAGCCTTGAGCTGAAGAGCTGAGGGACAGCGCCCAGGCCCAGAGTTCAGGCCCCACGACCGACAAAAAAAAAAAGACAAAAAGCTGGGCTCAATCCAGGCCTAGGGCCAAGCCTGCTTAAGATGAAGTTCCAAAGAATCATGTCCTAGCAGCTGAAGGCAAGATACCTCCCCACCCCCCCAATTTGGTCATATCTGGGCTAGCTTGAGGAACAGGGTGGGATGCTGGATTCCTGGTCCACTGCTACCTTGCAACCCACAACCCAGGAGTCCAACATCTTCAGGCCTTTGAGCTGAGTCTTGTTTTATTTGCTTGTTTTTGTCTTCTTGTTTGCTTTTGTTTTGTTGGGCTTTTTTTTTAAAAAAAAAAAAAAGATGTTTCACTATGTATCTCAGGCTGCCCTTTTATTTGTTTTAGTGCCAGTCCTGGGGCTTGAATCTGGGCCTGAGCACTGTCTCTGAGCTTCTTTTGCTCAAGGCTAGCGTTCTATCACTTGAGCCACAGTGCCACTTCTGGTTTTCTGGTGGTTAATTGGAGATGAGTGTCACAAACTTTCTTGCCCAAGCTGACTTTGAACCATGAACCTCAGATCTCAGCCTCCTGAGGAGCTAGGATTACAGGCGTGAGCCACAGCACCCGGCTCCCTGATCTTTTTTGCTCAAGGCTAGCACTACTGCTTGAACCACAAAGCCACCTCTGGCTTTTTGATGCTTACTTGGAACATTTCTGCCTGAGCTGGCTTTGAACTGCGATCCTCAGATCTCCTGAGTAGCTAGGATTACAAGAATGAACTACCAGGGCTGGGAAGGTGGCTCAGTGGTAGAATGCTTGCCTCTCATGCATGAGGCCCTGGGTTCAATTCCTCAGCATCACATAAACAGAAAGAGCCAGAAGTGGGCACTGTGGCTCAAGTGGTAGAGTGCTGTCTTTGAGCTAAAGAGCTGAGGGACAGCACCCAGGCCCAGAGTTCAAGCTCCATGAATGACAAAAAAAAATGAACTACCAGCATCCAGCTCTGAGGCTAGCCTTGAACACACTATGTATCCCTAGGTTAGCCTGGAACTCTCCACTCTCCTGTCTCCCAAGTTTATTTGTATTTGTTAATACACCAAAAACTTGAAAAAAACCCAAATGTCCATTAGTGCCTAAATAGAGAGATTAGTACACAATATGTATACAGTGGAATATAACTCAACATTATTAACATAATATAGAGCTGGGAAGGTGGCTCAGTGGTAGAGTGCTAACCTTGCACGCATGAGGTCCTGGGTTCGATTCCTCAGCACCACATAAGCAGAAAAAGCCAAAGTGGCACTGTGGCTCAAGTGGTAGAGCACTAGCCTTGAGCTGAAGTGCTAAGGGACAGCACCCAGGCCCAGAGTTCAGACCCCACGACCAATTAAAAAAAAAAAGAGCATAATATACAAGGCTGGGAATGTGGCTTAGTGGTAGAGTACTTGCCTTGCATGCATGAAGCCCTGGGTTTGATTCCTCAGTACCACATAAACAGAAAAAGCCAGAAGTGGCACTGTGGCTCTCAAGTGGTAGAGTGCTAACTGTGAACAAAAGAAGCTCAGGAACAGTGTCCAGGCTATGAGTTAAAGCCCCAGGACTGGAATATATATATTATATAATATAATATATTATATATATATATATATTGCATATATATATATATATATATATATATATGTAATAATCAACAAGCTGGGCACCGGTGGCTCACAAGTGTAATACCAGCTTACTAGCTACTTAGGAGGCTGATATCTGAAGATCATGGTTCCAAAGAAGCACAGGAAGGAAAGAGTGTGAGACTCTTCTCTCCAATTAACCACCAGGAAACTAGGACGGGAACTTTGGCTCAAAGTGGTAGAGCACTACCTTGACAAAAGAGTTCAGGGACAGTGCCTAGGCTCTGAGTTCAAGCCCTACAACCAACAAAAAAAAATAAGTAAACAAAAATAAAATAATGAACTAATTGATGGATCTCAAAATAATTACAGTAGAGGTTAAGGGTTGTAGGTCAGTTGTAAGGTACATGTGTAACATGTTTAACATGCTTAAAGCCATTGGTATTTCCATCACTGAAAAATGATATAAGCCAGAAAGGATGTTTAAAAGAGAGAGGCAAAGTGTGTTAGTTTGAGGTCAGCCAGGACAAAGTTAGTGATATCCTAGCCGGGTGCTGGTGGCTCACCCCTGTAATCCTAACTATGCAGGAGGCTGACATATGAGGATCATATATCGTAGCTAGCCTGGGCAATTAAGTCCATGAGACTTATCTCCAATAAACTAAATAGAAAACTCTGAAAGTGGAGCTGTAGCTCAAGTGGTAGAGTGCTAGCCTTAATCAAAGGAAACTAAAGGACAGTGCCCAAACTCTGAGATCAAGCCCCAAAACAAGCACAAAAAAATAAAATAAAATAAATGTATTTTGTTAAATGCTAGGAGTGGGGGGCTGGTGGGTCAGACCTGTAATCCTAGTAACTCAGGAGGCTGAGATCTGAGGATCACTGTTCAAAGCCATTCTGGGCAAGGAAAGTCTGTGAGACTTTTTTTTTTTTTAAATTTTATTTTATTTTATTTGAGAACATACTGTACAGAGGGGTTACAATTACATGGGCAGGATAATGCATACATTTCTTACCAAGCATTGCAGCCTCCTCCTTTGTTTACCCTTCACCTCCCTTCCCAGCCTCCCCCCTCCCCCCCACCCAATCATACCCTCCCTCCCCGCCCCCACCGACATTGTAAAGCTGGTTTTGACATGACATTTTGTACTTCTCATTGTTGCAACAGGTCCACCTGAATCCTTAAACGACTTGTTTGTCCCCATCTCCTCCACATGTTATACTGACATCAAATATAGTGAAAGCGGGGATTACACTGTGGGGGAGGGACATACAAAGCAACAAAGAAATAATCTTATAAATGCGTTAGAACGCATGCATGAAAGAAACAAAAACATTAAAATACATATTTGAGGGTTCGTTTTCCTAACATCACATTCTCTGACTTTTTCCGCTTGACTCATACCTATACTAGATATTGCAAATAAGGGAAACCATGGGACCTATGTTTCTTTGGGCCTGGCTTACTTCACTTAATATAATTTTTTCCAAGCCTTTCCATTTCCTAACAAATGGGGAAATGTCATTCTTTCTGATGGAGGCATAGAATTCCATTGTGTATATATACCACATCTTCTTGATCCATTCATCTACTGAGGGGCATCTGGGTTGGTTCCATATCTTAGCTATGGTAGATAATGCTGCAATAAACATAGTTGTGCTGGTAGCTTTAGTGTGGCCTTGTTTGTGATCATTTGGGTAAATGCCCAAAAGTGGGATTGCTGGGTCATTGGGGAGCTCTATGTGGAGTCTTTTGAGGAACCTCCATACTGCTTTCCAAAGTGGTTGAACAAGTTTACATTCCCACCAACAATGAAGTAAGGTTCCTTTCTGTCCACATCCCCTCCAGCATCTGTTGTTGTTAGAGTTCTTGATTTTTGCTGCTCTAACTGGAGTGAGGTGATATCTCAATGTTGTTTTGATTTGCATTTCTTTTATGGCTAGGGATGTTGAACATTTCTTCATGTGTCTATTGGCCATCCTTCGTCTGTGAGACTCTTATCTCCAATTAACCACCAGAAAACCAGAAGTGGTGCTATGGCTTAAGTGGTAGAGAGCTAGCCTTGAGCACAAAGAGGTTTAGGGACAGCACCTAGGCTCTGAGTTCAAGCCCCAGTACTGGCACAAAATAAATAAATAATTTAACAAGGGCTTTGGAAGGGGCTGAGAATGTGGCTTAGAGGTAGTGTGCTTGCCTTGCATGCACAAAGCCCTAGGTTTGAGTCTAAGTACCACGTAAACAGAAAAAGCTGAAAGTGATGCTGTGACTCAAGTAGTAGAGTGCTAGCCTTGAGCACAGAGAGGCTCAGGGTCAGAGCCCAGGCCCTGAGTTCAAGCACCAGGATTGGCAAAAAAAAAAATAAAAGAGTTGGCTTTGGGTGTAGTATAAGTGACATAGCATTTTCAAGCAGAGACACTGGGTTTAATCACCAGTACCACAAAAGAAATATTTTTGTACCAGTATCAGGGCTTGAACTCAGGACCCCGTGTTCTTGGCTTTTTTGGTCAAAGCTGACACTCTACCAGCTGACACTCTACCTGTCCAGTCCCCACATTAATAGAAAGTTTTATCTGAATTAATAAATTAGGTGAAGCTGCCGGGCACCGGTGGCTCACGCCTGTAATCCTAGCTACTTAGGCGATCGCAGTTCAAAGCCAGCCCGGGCAGGAACTTAGGAGAAACTCTTTTTTTTTTTTGGGGGGGGGGGTCCGGTCATGGGGTTTGAACTCTGGGCCTGGGCACTGTCCCTCAGCTCTTTTTTTGTTTTGGGGGGGGGGCGGTCGTGGAGCCTGAACTCTGGGCCTGGGCGCTGTCCCTCAGCTCTTAAGCTCAAGGCCAGTGCTCTACCACTTGAGTCACAGTGCCACTTCTGGCTTTTTTCTTTTTGCTTATGTGGTGCTGAGGAATCGAACTCAGAGCCTCATGCATGCAAGGCAAGCGCTCTACCACTGAGCCACCTTCCCAGCCCAGGAGAAACTCTTATCTCCGATAAACAAGTCAGAAAATCAGAAGTGGTATTGTGGTTCAAGTGGTAGAGTGCTAGCCTTGAGCTGAAGAGCTGAGGAACAGCACCCAGGCCCACAGTTCAAGACCCACGACCAACAAAATAAATAAATAAGTAAGTAAATAAATAAATAAAATAATAAATTGGGTGAAGCTGTAGGAAGTATTGGTTTAAATTATGAAGTGATTGGGGCTGGGAAGTTGGCTCAGTGGTAGAGCGCTTGCCTTGCATGCATGAGGCTCTGGGTTCGAGTCCTCAGCACCACATAAGCAGAAAAAGCTGGAAGTGGTGCTGTGGCTCAAGTGGTAGAGCACTAGCCTTGAGCTGAAGAGCTGAGGGACAGTGCCCAGGCCCAGAGTTCAGGCACCATGACTGGCAAAAAGAAAAAAAAAAGAGAACCCAAGAAAATTTCAAAGTTCAGGTTATAATTAAGGAATATGTTCAACATTATGCATTAAATTTTGAAGTGAAGCTGGAGGGGTAAATGGTTTCTAGTCATGAATGGACAAACCTAAGAGCAGCACCAGTCTAAATTCACACTATCACCGAGCACACTATCGTTGCTTATACTGGTAATCCTAGCTACGCAAGAGTCTGAGATCTGAGAATATTAGTTTGAAACCAGCTGAGTCTAAAAGACTCTTATCTCTAACCACCAAAAAATCGGAAGTAGAGGTATAGGTAAAGTGGTAGAGTGCCAGCTTTAAGCAAAACCAAAACAAAACCAAAAAGCAACTGAGGGCATGATATCCTTACTTCAAGTCCTAGTACTGGCACATACAAAAAAAAAAAGTAAATAGCTGGACACTGGTGACTTACATTTGTCAATCCTAGCTACTCAGGAGGTTGAAATCTGAGGATCTTGGTTCAAAGCCAGCCTGGGCAGGAAAGACTGTGTGAACTTTTTGCCAGTCCTGGGGCTTGAACTCAGGGCCTGGGCACTATCCCTGAGCTTCAAGTCTAGCACTCTACCACTTGAGCCACAGCACCATAACCAGCTTTTTTCTGTTTATGTGGTGCTGAGGAATCGAACCCAGGGCTTCATGCATGCTAAGCAAGCACTCTATTACTAAACCATACTCTCAGCCCTCCCATAAGACTCTTATCTCGGGGCTGGGAAGGTGGCCCAGTGGTAGAGCACTTGCCTTGCATGCCTGAGGCCCTGGGTTCGATTCCTCAGCACCACATTAAAAAAAAAAAGTCGGAAGTGGTACTGTGGCTCAAGGGGTAGAGCGTTAGCCTTGAGCTGAAGTGCTGAGGGACAGCGCCCAGGCCCAGTGTTCAGGCCCCATGACCGGACCCCCCCAAAAAAAGACTCTTATCTGCAATTAACCACCAGAAACCCAGAAGTGGTGCTGTAGCTCAAAGTGCTAGAGCACTAGCCTTGAGCAGAAAGAACTCAGGGACAATGCCCTGGCCCTGAGTGCAAGCCCATAACCCCTGCCCCCCGCCCAAAAAAAAGTTATGTTATTTATCCTGATACAGTTTTTGGAGCATCATAAATATTGTTAGGTGCTAAGACTATAGAGAGATCTTTAGCAGAATGTAAACACAAACTTGTAACAACATTATCCAGGCACTAAGAAATACAGCACGCAAGCGCACATATGTGTGTGTATGCATGTGCGTGTGCTCATGTGTATGCATGCACACACACACACACACACACACACACACACACACACACACATGCTGGATTGGGGCTTGATCTCAGTGCCTTGCTCTCAGCTTTTTCCCTCATGGCTATACTCTACCACTTGAGCCATACCTCCAACCTGGCTTTTTTGCTGGCTAACTGGAGAGTCATAAACAGTTCTGCATAAGCTGGCTTTGAACTTCAATCCTCAGATCTCAGCCTCCTGAGTAGCAAAGATTATAGGTATAAGCAAGTGGTGCCCAGCTTTACAAAGTATTCTGTTTGACTGGCACTGGTGACTCATTCCTGTAATCCTAGCTACTCAGGAGACTGAGATCTGAGGATCACAGTTCAAAGCTAATCCAGGCAGTAATGTCTCCAAGACTCATATCTCCAAGAAGCTCCTTAGAAAAAGCCAGAAGTAAAGCTGTGGCACAAGTAGTAGAGCACTAGCCTTCAGCAAAAAGAAGCTCAGAGACAGTGGTAAGGCCCTGAGTTCAAGCTCTAAGACTGGCAAATAAACGTACTATATTTCAGCCTGGTGCCAATGCTTATAATCATAGGGACTCAGGAAACTGAGCCCTGAATCAAAGCAAACCTGGGCAGAAAAGTCCTCTGTGCAAGAACATTAGCTCATGCCTATAATCCCAGCTAATTGAGAAATGGTCTTCAACCTGGAGATCAACCTGGGAAAAGTTAGTGAGACCAACATTTTAACCAACAAACTAGCCCTGCTATTTCACACTGTGGGGTTATTGGTTCCAGCTACTCAGGAGGCATAAGTAGGAGGATAGAGGTCTCAGACAGCCAGAGCAAAAAAATGAGAGACCCTATTTGACAAAGAATCTAGGACTTGGGCCGGGCGCTGGTGGCTCACGCCTGTAATCCTAGCTACTCAGGAGGCTGAGATCTGAGGATCACAATTCAAAGCCAGCCCAGGCAGGAACCTCCGTGAGACTCTTATTTCCAATAAACTACTCAGAAAACCAGAAGTGGCGCTGTGGCTCAAGTGGTAGAGTGCTCGCCTTGAGCTGAAGAGCTGAGGGACAGCGCCCAGGCCCAGAGTTCAAGCCCCATGACTGACAAAAAAAAAAAAAAAAAGAATCTAGGACTTGGAATGTGGCTTAGTGGTAGAGTGCTTGCCTAGCACACATGATGCCCTGGGTTCAATACTTCAGTACCACATACACAGAAAAAGCTGGAAGTGGCACTGTGGCTCAAGTGGTAGAGTGCTAGCCTTGAGCAAAAGAAGCTCAGGGACAATGCCCAGGTCCTGAGTTCAAGCCCCAGGACTAGCAAATATAAAAAATCTAAAGTGAGCCAGTAGGTCACACCTGTAATCCTAACCACTCAGGAAGCTGATATCTGAGGATTTTGCTTGAAAGCCAGCCAGCCTGAGCAGGAAAGCCTGCAAGACTCTTAAGTCCAATTAATCACCAAAAGGCTGGAAGTGGAGCTGTGGCTCAGGTGGTAGAGAGTTCCAGCCTTGAGAAAGCTCAGAGACAGTGTCTAGAGACTAAGTTCAAGTGCTAATACCAAGATATACACAAACACAATGTGTTCTTGCAACTTACTGAAGTTTTTTTTTTTTTTTTGTCAGTCGTGGGGCTTGAACTCTGGGCCTGGGCGCTGTCCCTCAGCTCTTCAGCTCAAGGCGAGCGCTCTACCACTTGAGCTACAGTGCCACTTCCTTTTTTTTTTTTTTTTGCCAGTCATGGGGCCTGAACTTTGGGTCTGGGCGCTGTCCCTCAGCTCTTCAGCTCAAGACTAGCACTCTACGACTTGAGCCACAGCGCCACTTCTGGCTTTTTCTGCTTATGTGGTGCTGAGGAATTGAACCCAGGGCCTCATGCATACAAGGCAAGCACTCTACCACTGAGCCACCTTCCCAGCCCCAACTTACTGAAGTTTTAACTGATTAAGTGACCCTTGATTGTGGTACCTCAGGCAAGTTTCTGAGACTTCATATGCTCCATTTCTTCTGTAAAGTGGTCAAATCGACCATCTTTCACTACAACTCCATTCTACCTTCCAGTACAGTCATGCACTGTGCCTTAGTCCTCTTTCGTTGGGGGCTATTATTCACAGACATGCCTTTTCAAACTTCAGAGGGACTTCATTCTTCCCATGACATTCACTAATGTCCTAATCCACCCCGGCGCCCTCAGAACCTCAATCCTAGGCTACCACCACTCCTCCACTCTGCAGGGGACCCTGCCATACCCATCTATTTATTTATTTTTTATCAGTCGGTTGGGCTTGAATTTAGGGCTTGGCTGCTGTCCCTGAGCTTTTTCACTCAAGATTAGTGCCTTACCACTTTGAACCACAGCACCACTTCCAGTTTTCTGGTGGTTAATTAGAGATAAGAGGCACATGGAGTTTGCTGTCCAGGCTGGCTTTCAACTGTGATCCTCAGATTGCAGACTCCTGAGTAGTGAAGATTATAGATATGAGCCACAGCTGCCCGACCCTACTTAATCTTTTGGTCCTCCAATTTTCAAGATGTTCAGTGTCTCCAAACTTCCTGTGGCTGTGAAATCTTCAAGAGAATGTCCTTCCTCAGCTTCCCCATACCCTTCCAAACCCAGGCTGGAGACCATATAGGCAAATAAATGTTTATGGCAAATTAAATGAGAGCCTATTCTCATTGGAGGTTGTAGAATTCCAGTTCTGTTGGCCATTCCCATTCTAAGTCCCTGATTTTAGCAGTCAGCATTCAGACAGTGCCCTAACTTTTCCGGATCTAACTTTTCTGGAATAACAGCATTCTGTGAGTTGGAGGAGGAGCCCAGTTCAGCTAGGATCCTGTTAACAGGGGCAGGACCTGAGGCCCAGGGAGACCAAACATTCCTATACAAGCCAGGTCTCCTTATCAGCTGCCATGTAGGTCACTGTTTGGGTAGGGACCTAGACACAGGACTAGCCAGCCTCAGTATGCAGACCTGAGTAGGCCACCAGGTGAATGTGCCTCTGTGTTCCAAACATATCACAGGTAGTTCTGTATCCACCAAGCTGACTAGTAGCTGTGCAGCTACACATTGAGGGGATGCCACAGGTCCCAGGAGGAGCAGAGAAGTACCCACAGAGGTCCAGTAAGGGAAGGAAAGAGATTTGTCCCTTGATGCCTTTGAATCACCTATCTGCTACTCACCTTTTCAATCTTGCAAATGATACATAGAGCAACTCTCGCATCCACGTGGCAGATTCAGGGACAAGGGTCCAGTGATGGTGGCCAATATCCAGGCTTTCTACTCACATGCACCCTACCCTACATACAGCAGCCCTCACTGCAGGCAGAGGGAAGCAAGATAGGGAGGAACCTCTGAGAAGTCCCTTTGGAGATGGTCAGGGTCACTTTGGATGCCTGGCACATAGGATTTATAGCGAACTGGGTGTGGGAACAGGGATCTATTGGACTTCAGCAAAGAGGGAATTTGGAGGGACTTGGGTCATGTGGGGAAACGGGGCCTCTAAGGGAATTTGTGAGGTGGCAGCAATTGCCCAGGATATCTGGAGGGGCTTCTAGGGCTACAGGATACCATCTTCAGAGACAGGGTGGAAAAATCTTCTCCTTGCTCATCTCCATTCCTCTTTGTGTGATGCTTAGAATAGAACTCAGAGCCTCAGCCAGGGTAGACAAAAGGTCTACCGCAAGCATTCTACGATGGGTTATTTGCTCAGATAATCATGCTATTTTAAAGGGTATTTCTAAGTTGCTGAACATTGGAACTCTGGGTGTCCACCGAGGCTCCAAATCAGTTCTGACCTGTCTCCCTCTGCACTCCAGGCAGTAGCTTTCCCCTGTCCTCTGGCCCCAGGTCCCCGCACAGCTCCGGTTACGTCTGGAAGGGTGCCATCTGGCGACCGGAGCTTCTATCAGCCAGTCAGTGTTGATTGGAAGAGTTGACACCACATTGCGCCTGCGTCAAGAGGAGGGTGCGTGAGAAAGCTGAGGAGGGCAGGGACTTCCAAGAGGTGGGTCCACAGAGATGCTGAGTACCGAAGCTGCAGGCCCCCGATTATTAGTTAGGCTTCTAGGTGGGCCTGGGGATGTACTTTTTAGAAGGGCAGGGTTCTGAGGTGCTATGAGGGGGAGGATAAACTTGGGTTTGTCTTTGCATATTCATTTAAGGTTATTGGGATAAGGGTGAGCCAAAAGACTCATTGAGGGTGCAGGGCTGGATGGATACTCAATTCAGTGAGGCAAATATTTCTGGAGAGACTGGAGAGCATGAGGGGCGGGACTCACCAAAAGGGGCGGGTATGGAATGCCAATCCAGGTGGAAACTGCAACACATTGAGGGCGGAGCTTTAAATGTGAGGAATGGATGAGGTTCATAGGCTAGAGAGTAGGGCCTGGGTTCTTCGCAGTGTGTGTGTGTGTGTGTGTGTGTGTGTGTGTGTGTGTGTGTGTGTGTGTGTGTGTGTGTGTGTGTGTGTGTGTGTGTGTGTGTGTTTTAGGAAGAATACTTCATTGGTGTCCAAAAGGAACAAATGTGATCATCTGCCATCATCATTACTCCGTCTTCTGTTTCAAAATGTTTAAAATATAGTTATGTATAAAAGCCACCACAGTCTCCACTGTAAAGGCATTTATCAGATACTACTGCTTTAAAAAGGACATGTCTCTCTTCTCATGTTAAAATCCTCTGTCCAGGGCTGGGAAATTGGCTCAGTGGTAGAGTGCTTGCCTCCCATGCATGAGGCCCTGGGTTCGATTCCTCAGCACCACATAAGCAAATAAAAGCCAGAAGTGGCATTGTGGCTCAGCCTTGAGCTGAAGAGCTGAGGGACAGTGCCCAGGCCCAGAGTTCAGGCCCCATGATCGATAAAAAAAAAAAAAAAAAAATCCTCTGTCCTACTGGGCAGGCTCTTCAAAACCTTTACCCATCTCAAAATTCCCCTTCTCCCAAACAAGTCAATTCTAACAACAGAGCACCACATAGTTTAGAGGGGAAGGGCAGAAAACAGCAAGAAAGTTCTCACTACTTTTAAGGTATATATTCCTGGTCTTTAGGATTGCCCTCTACAGGGCTGGGAAGGTGGCTCAGTGGTAGAGTGCTTGCCTTGCATGCATGAGGCCCTGGGTTCGATTCCTCAGCACCACATAAGCAAAAAGAAAAAAAAGCCGGAAATGGCGCTGTGGCTCAAGTGGTAGAGTGCTAGCCTTGAGCTGAAGAGCTGAGGGACAGCAGCCCGGCCCAGAGTTCAGGCCCCAGGACCGGACCCAAAAAAAAAAAAAAAAAAAGGATTGCCCTCTACACAAGTCAGCAGAATATTAGAGTTGCAAAGTCTCGTGAGACAATTGAAAGAAGCTAATAAAAGGTCATTTCAGCAGACTGGCAATGTGGCTTAGTGGTAGAGTGCTTGCCTGCCATGCATGAAGCCCTGGGTTCTATTTCTCAGTACCACATACTCAGGAAAAGCCAGAAGTGGTGCTGTGGCTCAAGTGGTAGAGTGCTAGCTTTGAGTAAAAGAAGTTCAGGGGGCTTAGGAAGGTGGCTCAGTGGTAGAATGCTTGCCTTGCACGCATGAGACACTGGGTTCAATTCCTCCGCACCACTTAAGCAGAAAAAGCCAGAAGTGGCACTGTGGCTCAAGTGGTAGAGCACTAGCCTTGAGCACAAGAGGCTTAGGGACAGTGCCCAGACCCAGAGTTCAAGTCCCAGGACTGGCAAAAAATGACTGCCCTTTGGTGGCTATGAAAGAAACTTTAAAGCATATTTTGTATCTCTTGAAGCACACCAGGGTGGGCACTTGTTAGTACAATTCACTCAAAGATATGGTGACTGTACAGATACCTATACAGAACAAGGTATGGATCATCTTCTCTCTGGAGATCCAGTAATTACCACCCTTGAAAAAGATAGAACAGGAAGTTGTGATGCAGCTTCCATTAATGGAAAACTTCTCTTAGGAGGTTTATGTGTTGGGTTTTATGTTTGTTTTTCTTTTGGTGCCAGTACTGGTTATTGAACTCAGGCCCTGGGTACTGTCCCTTAGGTTTTTCAGTCAAGGCTAGTGCTCTACCATTTGATCCATTCCTCCACTTGCAGCTTTTTGCTAGTTCATTGGCTATAAAGAGTCTCATGGACTTTTCTGCCCAGACTAGTTCCAAATTGCAACCCTCAGTTCTCAGCTTCCTGAATAGCTAGAATTATAGGCATGTGCAATTGGCATCCAGGTTGTTCTTTTATTTTTCTTGATTCATTTTTTTTTGCCTGCCAGTCCTGGAGCTTGAATTCTAGGCCTGGGTGCTGTCCCTGAGGTTTTTTTTTGTTTTTTTTTTTTTTTTTTTTTGAGTCCAGTCGTGGGGCCTGAACTCGGCCTGGGCGCTGTCCCTCAGCTCTTCAGCTCAAGGCTAGCGCTCTACCACTTGTGCCACAGTGCCACTTCCAGATTTTTTCTTTATATGGTGCTGAGGAATCGAACCCAGGGCCTCATGCATGCAAGGCAAGTGCTCTACCACTGAGCCACCTTCCCAGCCCTGTCCCTGAGGGTTTTTTTGTTTGTTTGTTTGTTTTTTGGGTCCGGTCGTGGGCCTGAACTCTGGGCCTGGGCACTGTCCCTCAGCTCTTCAGCTCAAGGCTGGCACTCTATCACTTGAGCTACAGTGCCACTTCCGGCTTTTTTTTTCTACTTATGGGGTGCTGAGGAATCGAACCCAGGGCCTCATGCATGCAAGGCAAGCGCTCTACTACTGAGCCACCTTCCCAGCCCCTGTCCCTGAGTTTTTGTGCTCAAATTCTAGCTCTGCCACTTGGACCACAGCTCTAGTTCTGGCTTTTTGTGGTTAATTGGTGATCAGAGTCTCATGGACTTTCCTGCTCAGACTGACTTTGAATCATAATCTTCAGATCTTACTCTTGCCTTTTTGTTTTGTTTTTTGGGGTTTTTGTTTGTTTGCAGAGCTGAAGGCTAAACTCACAGCCTTGCACTTGCCAGGCAAGTACAATTTCACTGTGTTAATCCTCAACCCCAAGTACTTAGATTTGAACTCAGGTCTTGCAAATGCTAAGCAAATGCTCTACCATTTGAGCCTTTAATGTTTATGCAAAGTTAGATATTTATTTTTATTAGCATACATATAGGAAGAGTTCACTTTAACATTTCCCTACACATATAGAGTGGATCCTGATCAATCTCAGGACAACTATCCTTTATCCCCTCCCCCTCTTAAAACAGAACATTGACATTTTAGGTACTATTTTGTAACAACTGACTTGTCCTTTTTTTGTTATCATTGGCTTGTTTGCTTCTTTATTTGCTTAATGACTTGGCTGAGCTATGTTAATATATTTCCCCTTAAAGTCCTTCCTCAGGAAGTTCAACCCTGGACAGGAGCTCAGCCACCCTCAGACAAACTTGTTTTTTGTTTGTTTTGGGTTGCTGTTGTTTTATTATGTTTGGATTTCCCCCCTGAGCTCCCTGGTTAGGTTTTTACTGATCAGCCTATATTGATATTACATCCAACAGTTAACCTCCACTAGTTTTTAAATATATTGACTTTTGCCAGGTGCTGGTGGCTCATGCCTATAATCCTAGCTTCTCTGGAGGCTGAGATCTGAGGATAATGGTTCAAATATAGCCTGTGATACACTTATCTCCAATTGACCACCAGAAGCCAGCTGTGTTTCAAGTGCTAGAGCACTAGCCTTGAGCAAAAGAAGCTCAGGGGACAGTGCCCAGGCTCTAAGTTCAAGTCCCAGGACTGACAAAAAAAAGAATTGTACAAAGGGTACAGGTGGCTCACGCCTGTAATCCTAGCAACTCAGGAGGCTGAGATCTGAGGATTGCGGTTCAAAGCCAGCCCACAAAGGAAAATCCATGACTCTTATCTTCAATTAACCACCAGAAAACCGGAAGTGGTGCTGTGGCTCAAGTGGTAGAGCGCTTGCCTTGAGCTGAGAAGCTGAGGGACAGCACCCAGGCCCAGAGTTCAAGCCCCAGGACCCACCAAAATAAAAGGGATTTCACAAGTACACATATTATAATTTAGCCAGATTAATCTTTTGTACTGCTGTGACTTTTACCATCCCCTTCCATATCATTCCATGAGTTTCCTTATCTTATCATCATACTTAGACACCAAACCAGCTATACCTTTTTAATAACAATATAACATGCATTTATTTATAAGCATAGAGATATGTGAACTGTCACTAGTAACACATAAAACTTACCTTGCCAATATTAACAACTATGTAAGTTGTAGATAGGAAACTAGATAGATGATTGATTATATACATAGTGTTGAATAGGCACCAGAACCAACAGACGGACTCAGACTGTCTCTAAAATTTTCTTAAGAGTGCTGAGCATGGTAGCACATGCTTGTAATCTCAGCTACATTAGACATGTAGTATGGGCTGGGAATGTGGCTTAGTGGTAGAGTGCTTGCCTTGCATGCATGAAACCCTGGGTTCTATTCCTCAGTACCACATAAACAGAAAAAGCTGGAAGTGGTTTGTAGCTCAAGTGGTAGATTGCTAACCTTGAGCACAGAGAGGCTCGGGGAAAGCACCCAGGCCCTGAGTTCAAGCCCCCAGGACTGGCAAAAAAGACATATAGTAAACTAGATTTTGGTATGAGGCTTGCTTCAGGAAAAAGCTGGAATACTATCTGAAAAATTACTAAAGCCAAATGGACTGGGGGGGGGGGGGGGGGAGTGTCTCAGGCAATAGAATGCTTGCCTAAACTGGAGGCCGAGTTCAACCCCAATATTGACCGGAAAAAAAAAAACCCTAAAAAACATTTAATTATGGGCTGGGAAGGTGGCTCAGTGGTAGAGTGCTTGCCTTGCATGCATGAGGCCCTGGGTTCGATTCCTTAGCACCACAAAAGCAAAAAAAAAAAGCCAGAAGTGGCGCTGTGGTTCAAGTGGTAGAGTGCTAGCCTTGAGCTGAAGAGCTGAGGGACAGCGCCCAGGCCCAGAGTTCAGGCCCCATGACCGACCAAAAAAAAAAAAAAAAAAAAAAAATATATATATATATATATATATATATATAATTATTTTTTACTTAGTCAATGGTGAGAATCAAGAAAAAATACAAAGAGGGCTGGGAATGTGGCTTAGTGGTAGAGTGTTTGCCTAGCATGCATAAAGCCCTGGGTTCCATTCCTCAGAACCACCTAAACAGAAAAAGCCAGAAGTGGCGCTGTGACTCAAGTGGTAGAGCGCTAGCCTTGAGCTGAAGAGCTGAGGGACAGCGCCCAGGCCCAGAGTTCAGGCCCCATGACTGGACCAAAAAAAAAAAAAAAAAACAAATGGGGCTGGGAAGGTGGCTCAGTGGTAGAGCCTTGCCTTGCATGCATGAAGCCCTGGGTTTGATTCCTCAGCACCACATAAGCAGAAAAAGGCGGAAGTGGCACTGTGGCTCAAGTGGTAGAGTGCTAGCCTTGAGCTGGGGAGCTGAGGGACAACACCCAGGCCCAGAGTTCAGGCCCCACGAATGACGAAAAAAAAAAAAAACTAATGAGACCTCACTGATATTTGTCTTTGTTCCTTTTTTTCCTATGTGTATGCCAGTCTGAGGCTTGAACTCAGGGCCTGAGCACAGTCCTGAGCTTGTATGCCCAAGGCTAGTGCTCTACCACCTGAACCACAGCTCTACTTCCAACTTTTCGGTGGTTAATTGGAGATGAGTCTCACGATCTTCCTGGCCCTGGCTGATCATGATCCTTAGATCTCAGCTTCCTGGTAGCAAAGTTTACAGGCATGAACTACCAGTGCCTAGCTCTTCTTCTGTTTTTTATGTATATGGTACTGGGTTCAAACCCACGATCTTCTTTTTTTTTTGGGGGGGGGGTCCGGTTTTGGGGCCTGAAATCTGGGCCTGGGCGCTGTCCCTCAGCTCTTCAGCTCAAGGCTAGCACTCTACCACTTGAGCCACAGCGCCACTTCTGGCTTTTTTCTTTTTGCTTATGTGGTGCTGAGGAATTGAACCCAGGGCCTCAGGCATGCAAGGCAAGCGCTCTACCACTGAGCCACCTTCCCAGCCCAAACCCACAATCTTCTGATCTATGTCCTCAACTGCACTAATAGTCTTTAAGTCAATTCACACAAAAGAATGACCAGAGTGGCTCTAGATTTTGGACTGAAAGATGTCCTGCAGAAATCCAGGACTGATGGCTCATGCCTTATAATCCTAGCCACACAGGAAGCTGAGACCTGGAAGATCAGAGTTCAAACCCAGTTCAGGGAGAAAAGTTCTGGAAACTCCATCTCCAAATAACAAAAAAAAAAAAAAAAAAATCAGGGATGAAGGCATACAGAAATAGTAAAGCACCAGCTGTGAACAAGCAAGCCAAGTGTATGTAAAACCCCTGAGTTCAAGGCACAGTATTAGAGAGCGTGCGCGTGCGCGCGCGCGCACGCACGCACACACACACACACACACACACACACACACACACACACACACACACACACACACACTGATCAAGCTGGACACCAGTAGCTCACACCTATAATCCTAGCTACTCTGGAGGTGGAGATCTGAGCACCAAAGTTCATAGCTATTCCATGTGGGAAAGTCCATGAGACTTGTTTTCTTGCCAGTTTTGGGGCTTGAACTCAGGGACTTTTTTGCTCAAGGCTAGTGCTCTACCACTTCCAGCTTTTCCTATTTATGTGGTGCTGAGGACTCGAACCCAGGGCTTCATGCATGCTAGGCTAGGCAAGCACTCTACCACTAAGCTACATTTCCAACCCCCATGAAACTCTTATCTCCAATTAACCACCAAAAAGCCCAGTGCTAGCCTTGAGCCAAAAAGCTCAGGAACAGTACTCATGCCTTGAATTCAAGCTCCAGGACTCGCGCACACACACACACACACACACACACACACACACACACACACACGAGCAAATTGATGTCCTATTGTGTATCTTTTAATTTGTCAAGAACATACATTTACCTACAGGTGTTTGTGCATATAGCACCACGCTCCTTATAGGTTTATTTGAGTCACAGACCTAAGTGTTGTTCCCTGTTTTCCTGGCATAGTTATTTGGCCACTTTTCTGAACACCTCTCTCTGTCTCTCTGTCTCTTTCTCTCTCATGGATGGTGGGTCTTGCAGGGAATGGCACTTGAAGAGAAGCTTGGCTGTGCCTTACTGAAATCATTCATGTCATTACTAATGACACCAATCTACTGTGGCAATGCTACTTGTATCTCCAAGCACTCAGGACATTGAAGTGAGATGATCACTTGAGCCCAGAAGTTCAGGGCTAATGAAGTTGGGCTACTGAGGACGTGTGTGTGCGTGCGCATGCACTTGCACACCAGTACTAGGGCTTGAACACTTGCGCACCAGTACTAGGGCTTGAACTCAGCGCATGGCTACAGTACTTAGCTTTTTTGGTCAAGGCTGGCACTCTATCACTTAAGTCAAAGCTCCATTTCTGGTTTTTTTGGTGGTTAGTTGGAGATAAGACTCTCACACACTTTCCTGCCTGGGCTGGTTTTGAACTGAAATCCCCAGATCTCAGCCTCCCAGGTAGCTAAGATTACAGAAGTGAGCTACCAATGCCTGGCTTTCTCTCCCACCTCTATCTCTTTTGGTACCAGGTCCTGGGACTTGAACTCAAGGCCCGGGGACTGTCCCTGAGCTTTTTTGCTCAAGGCTAGCACTGTACCACTTAAGCCATAGCTCCACTTTGATTTTTTGGTGGTTAATTGGGGATGAGTCACGGAATTTCCTGTCTCAGCTGGATTCAAACCAAAGATCTGTAGATCTCAGCCTCCTGAATAGCTAGGATTATAGGCATGTTCCAGGCCTTTGCAAATTCTTAAATTTAGCTGGAGATGTAGCTCATTGCTAGAACATTTGCCTAACATGCACGCATAAGGCCCAGGAAGTGAACCCTTAACACTTCAAATTATTAAGAGGTGTTTGTCTTTGAGTTATCAGAACCTGGTTCTCATAACTTTACTATTGCTACATATCTTTAAATTTTGTCCATTTTTATTAATAAAGAACATATTTTCAGACTGTTAGCTATTAATATAATCAAAGTTAACCACTGTTATATATACACACACACACACACACATAACCTGTTTAAGTGTAACTGTTTTGGGCTGGGAATGTGGCTCAACGGTAGAGTGCCTGCCTAGCATACATGAAGCCCTGGGTTCAGTTCCCCAGCACCACATACACAGAAAAAGCCAGAAGTGGCGCTGTGGCTCAAGTGGTAGAGTGCTAGCCTTGAGCAAAAAGCTCAGGGGCAGTACCCAGGCCCCGAGTTCAATCCCCAGGACTGGCAAATAAAATAAAATACAATAAAATAAATAAAATAAAAAATAAGTGTGACTGCTTTAAAAGAGAGCAAGAAAGGTGCAGAGAAGACAGAAAAAAAGTGAAGAGAAGGAAGATAAAGGAAAGAGAAATGAAGGGGAGGAGAGAGGAGAGAAAAAGGAAAAGAAAAAAAAAAAGGATCTAGGCATGGTGGCACCAACCTTGCACCCAGTTGTTTCAGGCAGGAGGATGGAAGAGTTCAAGTCCACTAGAGGCCAGTCCAGGCTATGCTCCAGGCCAGCTTGGCTATATAGCAAGAGCTTGCCTCCTGAAGAGAGATGGTGCAGGAGAAAAAGAAGGAAAGGGAGAATGAAAGAGAAGGGAAGGGGAAATAGGGAGGGAGAGGGAAAAGGAGAGGGAGAAGCTGAGGGAAAGGACTGTTCTGTAGCTAGGCACTGGTGGCTCACGCCTGTAATCCTAGCTACTCAGGAGGCTGAGATCTGAGGGTCGCAGTTCAAAGCCAGACTGGGAAAGAAAGTCTGTGAGACTCTTATCTCCAATTAACCACCAGAAAACTGGAAGTGGTGCTGTGGCTCAAGTGGACTGGTACTGTTCTGGTATAAGAGTTGTAGCTACACACACAGAGTTAAGAGTCTCATGGACTTTACTGCCTGGGCCAGCTTTGATACACAAGCCTCAGATCTCAGCCTGGCTTTTTTTTTTTTCTTTTTGCCAGTCTCGGGGGCTTGAACTCAGGACCTGGGCACTGTCCCTGAGCATCTTTTGTTCAAGGCTAGCACTCTACATTTGAGTCACAGCGCCACTTCCGTGTTTGTTTGTTTCTGTTTATGTGATGCCGAGCAATTGAACCCAGAGCTTCACGAATGCTTGCCAAGCACTCCACCGCTTAGCCACATTCCCAGCCTGCTGCTACAATTCTTTATGGGAAATGTAGTTCTTTATTTCATTGGCTGGCCCCTAGCGAAATGAGCTCAAACTACATTTCCCAGCAAGCAGCGCGCCAACCTGGGAACCAGAGCAAGATGGAGGACCACGAGGAGGGCATTCTGCGGCCGGCTGAAATTTCAACTGCTACAGTGTCCTTCGGTTTCACTCGTACATCTTCCCGGAGACAGCTGGCGGACTTAGGAGCCAGTGCGAAAACCGCCCCAGAGGAGAAGGAATTCCTGAACACAATAGAAGGGTGAGAGTTTCAGAGACGAAGCGTGGGGTCTTTCACCCCTTGGAAATCGGAACCGTGGGCGCTAGCTAGCAGGAGGGCAGAATCTGAGTAATTTTGTCTGGGTGACAGTCATGTGAAAAGCCTGAAACACAGCACGAGGAAATGTATGGAGGAGATAAGCAGGGAGTTTGTATAAGAGGTGGGAAAATTGGGTCTGGTGGCTTAAGAAGAGGGGAGATGATACCTTCCCGTCAAGGAGAGTCTTTAGAATTTAGGAACGCTGAATCTGTCCGTGTTTTGAAGAGGAACATGGGGAGAACGACAGGACTCCTGCCGTCTCAACTGAAATGCGCTATTTCAATCTCTGATGCGGAGAACGGGATGGAGCGGCAAATTCAGGATAGAGGCTGTTGTCAGTTTAATTAGGAAATAAGAATCCAATGGGCCCTATAGAGCTGTTTCTAGAAGAGAATCAGCCATCTAGGAGGAGGTTGAGCCTGGAGCTGGAGTGAGTGTGTGTTTATGATAGTGATTAGTGGGTTATTGTGGATGAGGGCTTAGGAATGATTCCTGGAAGATATTGACATTTAGGAGTTGGGGCAGCTGGGAGTGGCTGCCTCACACTTGTAATACTACTTACTCAGAAGGCTGAGATCTAAGATTTCAGGTCAAAGCCAGCTCAGGCAGGAAAGTCCTGGAGACTCTCTCCAATTAACAACCAAAAAAGGTGGCAGCGGCGGCGCTGTGGCTCCAAAAAAGAACTCAGGGACCAGACCTGCAAAAAAAAAAATAATAATAATTGGGCAGACCATCCAGACCCAAGGCTGGCTCAAGTGATAAAACACTTGCTGGCAAGCCTGAAGTACTGAGTTCGATCATCTGTACTGAAAAGGGTGGGGGGAGAAAAAGAAAGAAAAATTAGGAAGGATGTGGAAAATAGTCAAAGCAGACACATTAAAAGGAGAGCCAGATTGCAGAAAGTAGGATGTGGTGGATAGGGCTATTCCTTTCTGTTAGCTTTTCTATGAGTAAAGGAGTGCGGTTCCAACGCCCTGGCTCATTTACTCTCTCAGTCTTACTCCTCTGTGTCCATATCAGTGTGAAGTCCCTGGAAACCCCCAAAGAATTAGTCATTCCAGTGATCCAGAATGTTTTGCGAAGACAACCATTGTCCCAGACCCCTCGACCGTCCACTGATTCTAAGGCCTTGATGGATAGTGAGCTGTCACAGGCTGTGAAGGAGCTGGTTGAGGGTGAGTGACTAACCCCTTGACCATGCCCCAGTAAAAAAAAAAAGAAGGGGAGGAAGGTGGAAGAATAGACTATCACTTCATTACTTCTTCTTTTTCTTCCTAAGAATCCAAGAAGTCTCTGGAGGAGAGAGAGAATGCAGGTGTTGATCCCACACTTGCCATCCCTATGATCCCGAAAGGATGTGTCCCCAGTGGGGAAGACGCAGACAATGAACCCCAGGCTGAGACAGTGAGCCCTTTCTTACTCTTCCTAGCCCTTCTCACCTGTCTTCCCACTTTTCTCCTTTCACATAGTAGGGAAATTCTGTGTGCATATAACTCAAGAGGCTTGCTGCGCCAGGCGCTGGTGGCTCACGCCTGTAATCCTAGCTACTCAGGAGGCTGAGATCTGAGGATCGCGGTTCAAAGCCAGCCCGGGCAGGAGAGACCGTGAGACTCCTATCTCCAATAAACCACCAGAAAACCGGAAGTGGCGCTGTAGCTCAAGTGGTAGAGCGCTCGCCTTGAGCTGAAGAGCTGAAGGACAGCGAGCGCCCAGGCCCAGAGTTCAAGCCCCACGGCCAACCAAAAAAAAAAAAAAGAGGCTTGCTGCCTATTCTTTCCTCCTATCCTTTTCCAGAATCATACCAGTATGTGAAAATGGTACATGAAGCCGGGTGCTGGTGGCTCACGCCTGTAATCCTAGCTACTCTGGAGGCTGAGATCTGAGGATAACGGTTCAAAACCAGCTTCTGAAGGAAAGTCCGTGAGACTCTTATCTGCAGTTAACCACCAGAAAACCAGAAGTGGTGCTGTGGCTCAAGTGGTAGACTATTCCCCTTGAGTTGAAGAGCTGAGGGACAGCGCCAAGGCCCAGAGTTCAAGCCCCATGACTGACCAAAAAAAAGAAAGAAAAGAAAATGGTACATGAATTCTGGATGAGATGGAGAGCAAAGGGAAAGGGAAATGTACAGGCCATAAGGAAACATGCTCCCTGGAATGGCTTTTGAGCACCAAAAAGACCATTGTGGCTGAAATAGAAGAGTGAGGGACTGGGACATTTAATGAAGTAATGGGGGCTGGATCAAGCAGGGCCTTGTGGGCCGTATGGAGGACTTTGGCTTTTATTGTGAGTGAAATGGGAGCCATGGGCAGGGCCTAAGTAGAAAAGGGTTATAATTTCTAACTTGACTCAGGATCCCTCTAAGTGCTGTGAACAGACAGACTTAAGAGATAAAGAAGACCCAGACCGAAGAGATAGGATTAAGATCTAGAAGAAACGTTCGGATTTTATGAGAGAAGGGAGAGCAGAGTTAGTACTCCTAATGGCAGCAACAGCCCAAGCAGTGACTCAGTGGTAGAAAATCAGCATCGTCTCTGTCAGTAAGACCACTTGTGGTATATCTGGTATAATTGTGAAGGATTGACAAAATGATGTGTCCATGGAAGTGACCAATGTCTACCTTTAATAGGCATTGAACAACTTCTCACCTCTTCATTAATTTGGTGCAATATACATAATTTGGTGCTTGACTCAGGGCCTGGGCACTGTTCCTGAGCTTCTTTTGCTCAAGGCTAGCACTCTACCACTTGAGCCACAGCACTACTTCCAGTTTTTTTCTGTTTGTGTGGTACTGAGGAGTCAAACCCAGGGCTTATGCTAGACAAGCACTCTACCACTAAGCCACATTCCCAGCCAGGTGTAATATACTTCTTCAGATCCTAATCATCCTATAAGCCTTAGATTATCCTTCCCACTGAACTATCATAGCCTTCAGATATGCTCTGGCTTCTTCCTTCTTCCCCACTCTCCCTTTTTATGCCAGTCATGGGACTTGATCTCAGAGCCTAGATATTGTCCTTGAGCTTCTTTTGCTCAAGGTAAGCACTCTACCACATAAGCCATAGCTCCAGTTCTGGCTTTTTGGTAGTTTATTGAAGATAAGAATTTTACAGACTTTCCTGCCTAGACTGGCTTTGAACTGCAATCCTTAGATCGCAGCCTCCTGAGTAGCTAGGATTACAGGTGAGAGACGCCAGTACCTAGCATTGCCTTTTTATTTATAATGTCAGGGATGGAACCCAGAGCTCCCCACATGCTAGGGAAGCCCTCTTATCTTTTTTTTTCAAAATTTTTATTGTGATTAAGTGGTTACATAATTTCCCAAATTTGCCCTCTATCTTTTTTTGCCAGTCCCAGGGCTTGAATTGAGGGCTTGAGCACTGTCTATGCACTTCTTTTGCTCAAGTCTAGGGCTCTACCACTTGAGCTAGGCAAGCACTCTACCACTCAGCCACCTTCCCAGCCCCTAATCCCTCTATTTTGAGCCATTGCCCAGCTCTCACTCCATCTAGTTCCAGCTTTGGCTTCTTTTCTCTAATTTTCTCTCCTACAAGCCCCTTCTCACAGCCTTTCTTGTCTCAGTTAATTGATGCAATTACATCCATCTTTCAGCTTTAAAACCTTGTTGCCTGGGCTGGGAAGGTGGCTCAGTGGTAGAGCGCTTGCCCTGCATGCCTGAGGCCCTGGGTTCGATTCCTCAGCACCACATAAGCAGAAAAAAAAACCCGGAAGTGACGCTGTGGCTCAAGTGGTAGAGTGCTAGCCTTGAGCTGAAGAGCTGAGGGACAGCGCCCAGGCCCAGGGTTCAGGCCCCACGATTGGACCAAAAAAAAAAAGGACCTTATTGCCATGCTTCACTCTCTTCTTTATCTCATACTCTATATATAATCTGTGAGCTCAATCCTATTTTCTCTTTTCGAATTATATCCAGAATCTGATAGCATCTCACCTTCACCACAACCAACCAGCACCCTTGGTTGAGGCATTAGTGTCTCTCATCTAGACTATTGAGGTGACTTTCCTATGGTTCTTCCTGTGCCTTTTACCTGACTCAAGGACCTTGGGCTCCTGCCAGGCACTCCTCGTTTATCTCACTCTGTCTCCATATCGCTTGTCAGTCATGTTAACTTCCATGATTCTCATCACACAATAAGTCTTGCTCAGCTTCAGGGCCTTTGCTGTTACAACACACTGAGCTTGGAATACTCTTCCTTCCCATGTCCTGAAATCTCCCTGTGTCATCTCCTGTTTCTTCTCAAAAGCCATCTCAGTGGCATACCCTCTCCATCCCATCTCCATCTCTTAACCTCTTTTATTATGAGGTGGGGGTATCCATCTCCCTTTATTCCTTGATCTCAAATTCCTTGGCTCTAGCCAGGCACTGGTGGCTCATGCCTGTAATCCTAGCTACTCAGGATACTAAGATCTGAGGATCCTAATTTGAAGCTAGTATAGGCAGAAAAACTGTGTGACTCATCTCCAGTTAATCACCAAGAAGCTGGAAGTATAGCTGTGGTCTATCATAGAGCACCAGTCTTGAGCAAACAGTGTGAGACTCTGAGTCTAAGCCCCAGTACTAACACACACTCAATAAATTCCTTGGCTTAAGCCATCCTTCTGCCTCAGCTTTCCAAGCAAGTGAGAATATAGGCAATACCACTGGAACCCCAAACTACCTTTTTCCTCTCCTTTCTTTTCTTGTTTTTCTTTTTTGGTAACACTGGGGATTGAACTCAGGGCCTTACCCTTGCTAGGCAGGGAATTGAGCCATGCCTCCAGCTCTGCCCTTTTTTGCCAGTCCTGGTACTTGAACTCAGGGCCTGGGTACTGTCCCTGAGCTTCAAAAATTTTGCTCAAAGCTAGCATTCTTTTTTTTTTTTTTTTGTTGGTCGTGGGGCTTGAACTCTGGGCCTGGGCGCTGTCCCTCAGCTCTTCAGCTCAAGGCGAGCGCTCTACCACTTGAGCTACAGCGCCACTTCCGGTTTTCTGGTGGTTTATTGGAGATAGGAGTCTCACGGTCTCTCCTGCCCGGGCTGGCTTTGAACCGTGATCCTCAGATCTCAGCCTCCTGAGTAGCTAGGATTACAGGCGTGAGCCACCAGCGCCCGGCTTCAAAGCTAGCATTCTTGAGTCACAGCACCACTTCTAGCTTTTTCTGTTTATGTGGTACTGAGGAATCCAACCCAGGGCTTCATGCATAAGAGGATGAGAGGCAAGCACTCTACCACTAAGCTACATTCCCAGTCCTCTCCAGCCCCTTTTTGCAGTGTGTGTGTGTGTGTGTGTGTGTGTGTGTGTGTGTGTGTGTGTGTGTGTGTGTGTGTGTGTGTGTGTGTGTGTGTGTGTGTGTGTGTGTGTGTGTGTGTGTGTGTGTGTGTGTCCGTCCGTCCGTCCGTCCGTCGTTCTAGGGCTTGAACTGAGGGCCCAGATGCTGTCTCTAAGATTCTTTTGCTCATAACTAGCACTCTACTACTTGAGCCACAGCTCCAATTCTGGCTTTTTGGTAGTTACTTGGAGATGAGAGTCTCATGGACTTTCCTGCCCAGGCTGGCTTTGAAATGCAATCCACAGATCTCAGTCTCCTGAATAGCTAGAATTTACAGGTGTGAGCTACCAGTGCCTGGCTTGCGTTGATTATTTTTGAAGTATGGTCTTGCTTAATACCTGGACTAGCCTAAACTTCAGTCTTCTTGTTTGTGCTTCTCTGAGTCATTGAGGATAACAGAAGCACGCCACTGTTCTCAGCCATTGTGCTTCCCCAATAGCTGGGCTAACAGTCATAAACCACTGCACTCAGCCATTGGTTGAGATGGAGTCTCATGAACTTTTGACTTTGGACTGACTTTGAACCTCAGTCCCCTAATCTCCACCTCCTATGTAACTAGGATCACAGGCTTGAGCCACCACACCCCAGCTACCTTTTTTCCTCATATAACTATCACTACCTGATAACTATCACTATATGATGTATCACGTTTTCTGAATTTTTTAGTAGCTTGATAACTAGAAAGCAGAGGTTGTATTGTTTACTACTTTATCCTCAGCACCTAGAACAGTACTTACCATAGCATAGATGCTTTGTAAATATTTATTAAAGAAATAAATACGGAGGAGTAAAATGAGGGACAGCAAGAACTCATCTTTGAGCTGATTGGCCGAAGACCAGAAGAATAGACAGTGGATAACAACAGCAAGTGCCCTGCAAACACAGAGCCCAATTTAAGCAAAGCCTGACCTCCTTCTTCTGCTTGAACCCATAGGTGCCAAAGGAGGCTGACTATGAGGTAGTCCCTGTGGAGGCCTATGGGATGGCCATGCTGCGAGGCATGGGCTGGAAACCTGGCAAGGGCATTGGCCGTACTTTTAATCCGTGAGTTCTGGGACAGAATGAGATGATGGATACGTGGACAGGAACAAGATTCCCCACAGTCAAATATAACCTTAGTGTTGGGTATTCTACAGTCTGTTTCCCCTGTTTTGCATGACTATTCATGTGATTTTCTTTGCAAAAATTAGTATATTTGGTTATAGGAGCTTAACTTAAAACCCCACTGTAGATGGTATGGGATAGACAGCATGTTAACTAGGTTGAAACAAATGAAATTTTTATTTGGGGGAGGTATTGCTTATGGGTAGAGAGTATGCTTAATGTATGATCTCTAGCACCCTGAAAAGAAAAAAACGGAAATGTCAATTTAATGGATAAAAATGATCCTAATAGAGGCTGGGAATGTGGCTCAGTGGTAGAGCGCTTGCCTCGCATGCATGAGGCCCTGGGTTCGATTCCTCAGTACCACATAAGCAGAAAAACAGAAGTGGCGCTGTGCCTCAAGTGGTAGGGTGCTAGCCTTGAGCTGAAGAGCTGAGGGACAGAGCCCAGGCCCAGAGTTTAGGCCCAAACAACCGGACCTTTAAAAAAAAAAAAAAAGATCCTAATAAGAGACGAGAAATAGCCAGGCACTGGTGGTTAATCAAGAGGCTGAGATCTGAGAATCATGATTCGAAGCCTACCCAGGCAGGAAAGTCCATGAGACCCTTATCTCCAGTTAAGCACCAAAAAGGTCCAAAGTGGAGCTGTGACCCAATTAGTAGAGTGCTAGCCTTGAGCAAGAAAGCTCTAGGATGGTGCCCGGGCCCTGAGTTCAAGCCCCAGGACTGGTACACACACAAAAAAGACTGGAAAAGGCATGGTTGAAAATATTGAGTGAGGGGGCTGGGAAGGTGGCTCAGTGGTAGAGCACTTGCCTTGCATGCCTGAGGCCCTGGGTTCGATTCCCCAGCACCACATAAGCAAAAAGAAAAAAGCCAGAAGTGGCGCTGTGGCTCAAGTGGTAGAGCTCTAGCTTTGAGCTGAAGAGCTGAGGGACAGCGCCCAGGCCCAGAGTTCAGGCCCCATGACTGGACCCAAAAAAAAAAAAAGAAAATATCGAGTGAGGAAGTGGGGGAAGGAAAGGATAGTGGGAGAACAAGGGAAGGGGTAACTGCTCAACAAGAAATGTACTCATTGCCTTACTCATGTAACTGTAACTCCTCTGTACAACATCTTTACAAGAAAAAAATTGATGAGGACTGGGAATGTGGCTTAGTGATAGAGTGCTTGCCTAGCATGCATGAAGCCCTGGGTTTGTTTCCTCAGTATCACATAAACAGAAAAAGCTGGAATTGGCACTGTTGCTCAATGGTAGAGTGATAGCCTTGAGCAAAAGAAACTCAGGGACAATGCCCAGGCCCTGAGTTCAAGCTTCAGGACTAACAAAGAAAATACCAATGGGGTATGTTTGCTTGGGGTGGAGGAGCTTCAGTGCCAGGGTACTGAAGGTTTGCGCCCTTCACATGCATGTTTCTCTCTACAGAGTCGTGAAACTCCAGAACCATTCAGTGAGACCCAAGGGGTTAGGGCTAGGCGTCAACCTCACCGAGGCCCGGGCCCTGGCCTCCATTGGCTCTCACCATTCATCAAGACCAGGTGGGGAGCAACAGAAGGATAAAGACATTGAGCCTCAAGGACTGGTGATTGGGGGAGCTGTATTGATCTTTTCTGGCCCTCATCGCGGCCTCTACGGGAAGGTAAGAAACCAAGATATCCTTGGAGCCCTAGACAGGTGACTGGGAAGATTGATTTGAGGGTCAAAAGGGGGATAGGCTTTTGTTTTGGGTAGAAAGGCTGTAGGTCAAGCCAAGAGTGCTAACACACTTGTAATCACATACACAGGACACAGAGGCAAGGAGGATCACAAGGTTAAGGCTAGCTAGGGCTACATAATGATATAGTGTCTCAAGAATCAACAACAAGGGGCTGGGAAGGTGGCTCAGTGGTAGAGCGCTTGCCTTGCATGCCTGAGGCCCTGGGTTCGATTCCTCAGCACCACATAAGCAAAAAGAAAAAAGTCTGAAGTGGTGCTGTGGCTCAAGTGGTAGAGTGCTAGCCTTGAGCTGAAGAGCTGAGGGACAGCACCCCGGCCCAGAGTTCAGGCCCCACGACCGGACCCCCCCCCCCCCAAAACAAGAAAGAATCAACAACAAAATGCCAGGTGTGGAGGCTAGGAAAGTAGCTTGGTGGTAGCGTGCTTGCCTAGCATACATGAAGCCCTGGGTTCAATTCTTCAGTACTACCTTAAAAAATTATATTTTAAAAAATGTCCAGCAAATGGCTTGACTGAGGATTATTAGCCTGAGGAATCTATAGTGCAGAAATTCAATTAAGATGGAAACTCTTACTCTTGAGGAGGGGGAAGCAACATTTTTTGGGTCATTTTGCTTTTGTTGGCTTGTGTCAATTATACAGGGGAGATGTTTATTGTCACTTCTCCAAACATTTGCACTGTATACCAATCAATTTCTCCCCTTTTTATCATACCTCTTTTTTTTCTTGTATCCTTACTTTTAAAAAATAATATCCTGGGCTGGGAATGTGGCTAAGGGGTAGAGTGCTTACCTCGCATGCATGAAGCCTTGGGTTCGATTCTTCAGTACCACTTAAATTGAAAAAGCTGGAAGTGTCACTGTGGCTCATGTGATAGAATGCTAGCCTTGAGCAAAAGAAGCTCAGGAACAGTGCCCAGGCCCTGAGTTCAAGCTCCAGGATGAGCAAAAAAAATAAAATAAAATAAATTACAAAATAACATCCTCAACAGAATTCCTTTCTATTTCCAAAGCAAAAGCAGCAATTTTTTGAACTATGATAGCCTTTAACTCACATTCCATTAAGAAGTTAATTTTGACCTGGTGCCAGCGGCTCACACCTTTCATCCTAACTACTCAAGAAGCTGAGATTGAGGACTGCAATTGTAAGTCCTGGCAGGAAAGACATGAGACTTTTTTTTTTTTTGTCAGTTGTGGGGCTTGAACTCTGGGCTTGGGCGCTGTCCCTGTGCTCTTCAGCTCAAGGCGAGCACTCTTACCGCTTGAGCCAGAGCGCCACTTCTGTAAGACTTATTTCTAATAAACTCCAAAAGAGCCGAGGACCCATGGCTCACGCCTGTAATCCTAAAATTACAGCCTACTAAGGAGGATGAGATCTGAGGATCATGATTCAAAGCCAGCCTGGGCAGGAAAGTCCCTGAGACTTCTCTCCAATAAACCACCTGAAAACTAGAAGTGGCGCTGTGGCTCAAGTGGTAGAGTGCTCGCCTTGAGCTGAAGAGCTCAGGGTCAGTGCCCAGGCCCAGAGTTCAAGCCCCATGATCAACAAAAAATAAACTCAAGAAAGGAAGAAGGGAGGGAGGGAGGGAGGGGAGGGGAGGGGAGGGGAGGGAGGGAGGGGAGGGAGGGAAGGAAAGAATAACATTATCCAAAAAAAGAAATGTAGGCAAGTGCTGGTGGCTCACACTGTAATTCTAGCAACTTAAGAGGCTAAGATCTGAGAATCATGGTTGGAAGCCCAGGCAGGAAAGTCCCTGAGACTCATTTCCAAGTAACCACCAGAAAACCAGGGTAGAGCTGTGGCACAAAGTGGGGTCAGTCGAGGGGCTTGAGCTCTGGGCTTGGGCACTATCCCTGTGCTCTTCAGCTCAAGGCAAGTGCTCTACTGCTTGAGCCGCAGCACCACTTCCAGTTTTCTGGTGGCTAATTGGAGATAAGAGTCTCACAGACTTTCCTTCCCCGGGCTGGGTTTGAATTGTGATCCTCAGATCTCAGCCTCCTGAGGAGCTAGGATTACAGGCGTGAGCCACAGGTGCCTGGCTAAATTGTATTTTTTGAAAAAAGAAAGCCAGGGGCTGGGAAGGTGGCTCAGTGGTAGAGTGCTTGCCTTGCATGCATGAGGCCCTGGGTTTGATTCCTCAGCACCACAGAAGTAGAAAAAGCCAGAAGTGGCGCTGTGGCTCAAGTGGTAGAGTGCTAGCCTTGAGCTGAAGAGCTGAGGGTTAGCGCCCAGGCCCAGAGTTCAGACCCCACGACTGACAAGAAAGAAAGAAAGAAAGAGAAGAAAGTGAGAAGTGGAGCTGTAGCTTCAATGGTAGAGCACTAGCCTTTAACTCTTTAACTGAAAAGCCCAGACTCTGAGTTCAAGACCCAGAACCAGCAATAAATAAATAAATAAATAAGCATACTTGTCAAAGCAGCAAAAATAGGAAGATCAGATCCAGGCCCTGAGTTCAAGCCCCAGGACCAACACACACATGCGCACATACACACCTACATGAAAATTATTAGCATTTTAAAAGATCAACAAAATCTGTGAGTCATAGACTTTCAGGCCTGCTCAGCCCCCAGCCTCAACTAGGTTGAACTAGTGCCAGTTTCTGGTACTGAGCATTTGTGTAGTTCCCAACCAGGAAGGAGAGAATGCCAAAGGCTGCAATGTATATGCTTTAAAGATGTCTAAGCCACATGGTCTGTTTGAGGGAGTTAGGTGGGAGTCACACCTAGTCCTAGACTTACACTTCAATACAGGAAACATGAAGCTAGGACTAGCCCTTGTGGAGTCACAGCTGGTAGGAGACACACACAGGGTCCAGGTTGTTGGAGGGAAGGGGTGGACAGCTTGTTCTAGCCCTTGTCTGACCTCCCCCCTACACACCCTGCCATACTTTAGGTGGAAGGCATTGATCCTGACAATGTGCGGGCCATGGTTCGTCTGGCAGAGAGCAGCCGCATAGTAACTGTTAGTGAGTACTGCCTGAAGCCTGTTTCACAAAAGGAATTTGACAGCAACACCTTGCATAATGGTGAATGAGCCCTTACATATGTGGGGAGTTGGAGAAGCACTGTGGGGTGGGCACTATCTCATAAGCTGGGTTTTTAATCTGCAAGGGGGTGGTGAGTATGTAACTCAGTTAGAGGTCAGAAGGTGAGAAGGGACAGGAGCCATTTATTCATTTTTGTTTGACTGTACTGGGATGGAACTCAAGATCTCATGAATGCTAAGTGGGTATTGTACCACTCAGCCGTACCTGTAGCCCAGGTTACTCAGATTTATTTATTTATGTATATATGTATGTATGTACTTATTTATTTATTTTGCCAGTCTTGGGGCTTGAACTCAGGGCCTGGGCCCTGTCCCTGAGTTTCTTTTTTTTGTTTGGTTTTTTTTTAACTGTATTTTTTTTTTTTGTCTTTTCTTTTTTGGTACTGGGGATTGAACCCAGGACGTTGCACTTGCTAGGCAAGCGCTTTGCCACTGAGCTACATCCCAGCCCCGTCCCTGAGTTTCTTTTGCTCAAGGCTAGCACTCTACCACTTGAGTCACAGTGCCACTTCTGGCTTTTTTTGTTTATGTGGTACTGAGGAATTGAATCTAAAGTTTCATGCATGCTAGGCAAGCACTCTATACATTCCTACCCCCTATTTTCTTTTGCCAGTCCTGGGGCTTGAACTCAGGGCCTGGACACTGTCCTTGAGCTTCTTTTGCTCAAGGCTAGCACTCTACCACTTGAGCTACAGCATCAATTCCAGCCCTTTATGTGGCACTAAGGAATTGAACCCAGGGCTTCATGTATGCGAGGCAAATATTCTACCACTAAGCCACATTTCCCGCCCGATTTATTTATTTTTTTAGTCTGGGTTTAAAGACAGTGTCTCAAGCCGGGTACTGGTGGCTCATGCCTGTAATCCTAGCTACTCAGGAGGCTGAGATCTGAGGATCGCAGTTCAAAGCCAGCCCGGGCAGGAAAGACTGTAAGACTCCTATCTCCAATAAACCACCAGAAAACCAGAAGTGGCACTGTAGCTCAAGTGGTAGAGCACTCACCTTGAGCTGAAGAGCTGAGGGATAGTGCTCAGGCCCAGAGTTCAAGCCCAACGACAGAAAAAAAAAAAAAAAAGACAGTGTTCAAGCTTTCTAGGTAAGCCTTCTACTACTGGCCATATCATTGGCCTCCATTTTACCCAGTTTGATTGAAGAAAAATGTTGGATCTAGTTGCATGTCCATGGCTCATGCCTGTAATCCTAGCTACTCAGGATGCTAAGGTCTAGGAATCAAGATTCAAAGTCACTCTGGGCAGACAGTAGCGGTGTGGCTGAAGTTTTAGAGCACCAGCTTTGAGTGAAAAAGTTGAGAGAGTGTACAAGTCCCAGTGCTGGCACTGAAAAAAAACCAAAAGGTTGATCTAGGGAGGTCTTTGACCTCCCTCTAACATGGAAGAAACATATCTAGAAACCCCTTCCTACTTTCACTTCATGAAGTCCTTGTCTATTTGGGGTGGTGACCTTTTCTTTTGCTAAAGAGTGAGCTCCTTCAGGGCTAGGGCATGACCAAGGAAGAGGCAAGCAGAGCACTCTGGTGAAGCAAGCAAAGCATGATGGGAGGAGCAACTTGGCAGATGGTTTCAGACAGCTCTGCTGTTCCAGACTCTGTTATGTGGCTGCTTCTCGTGAGTGCTCCATGCAGTCTGGATGGATGAGAGAAACTGCTTGAAAAAGGCAGAAAGGAAGCAAGGTGCTGGTGCCTCACACCTGTAATCCTAGCTACTCTGTAGGCTGCAATCTGAGGATCATGGTTCAATGCCAGCCCAGGCAGGATAGTCCATAAGACACCTCTAATTAGCCACCAAAAAAATCAGAAGTAGAGCTGTGTCTCAAAGTGGTAGAGTGCTAGAGTGCTAGCCTTGAGTATAAAAGCTCAGGGACAGCACTCAGGCCCTGAGTTCAAGCCCCGTGACTGACTCCCCCCCCCCCCCCCCAAAAAAAAAAAGACAGCAAGGGTGAAAAGGAAAGATGTTTTTGGCAAAGGCACCATGGAGAACAGATATACTTTGGCAGGATGAAGATGGCCTTAGGCTAAGGTATGACCTTGGGGAAATGGCATTGAACACAAACACTTGCCTGGCTCTCCTTCCACCTGCTTGAACAGGCAAAGGGAGAAAAACTGCACAGCAACATAATGAAACCTCATCAGTGAAGGCTGACCAGAACCAAGACTCCCAGGTCCACCAAGAGAACTCAGAGAAGCGGAAATACCCTGCAGACCGGTAACCTTGGGCTAGAGGAGAAAGGCAGGGTGTGGGAAAGACTCAAGTAGGGGCAAGGCATGGGCATGGAAGGAACTAGAAATGGCAATGGGTGAATTTCACAGCTGAGGCAAAGGTAGGGTGGCTGGAACATGCATGTAGAAAACAGCTAAACAAAAAAAGAAAAGAAAAGACCTAAACAAACCAGGGGCTGGTAACTCACTCCTGTAATCCTAGCTACTAAGGAGGCTGAGCTCTGAGGATCGTGGTTTGAAGCCAGCCTGGGCAAGAAAGTCCATGAGACTCTTATCTCCAATAAACTACTCAGAAAAGGCCAGAAGTACTACTGTGGCTTAAGTAGTAGAGTTCTAGCCTTGAGCAAAAGAAGCTTAAGGACAGCACTCAGGCCCTGAGTTCAAGCCCTAGACCTGCAAAAAAGAAGGAGAGAGAGAGAGAGAGAGAGAGAGAGAGAGAAAACACACAATATGGGGCTGGCCCATCTCCACAGACAGGACGGACCTGCAGCCAAGAATGAGAAAGTGGCCTCCAGAAGTCACCACTGGTTGCACCGGGATCTGCGGGTGCGGTTTGTGGATAAGCTGTACAAGGGTGGCCAGTATTACAATACCAAGGTACATACCTCAGGACCTAAGTCCCCCTCCTCACTCAAGAACTGGTCTTCTTAATTCTTAACATCTTACATACTCCTCACTGGTCTCCCTAGATGATTATTGAAGATGTCCTAAGCCCAGATACCTGTGTGTGTCGGACAGATAACGGTCAAATCCTGGAAGGTAAGTAGGTGTCATGGCAGCTGGGGAGCTCCCATTACAAAGACTGATCGAGAAGGCCCAGAGCCAGGCCCAGGTGCAGCAGAGAGGTTGGGCAGAGCCCACATTCTTTGCAAGGCCTAGAATCCTCTTGAAGAACATTCAATACTTCCTTGAGAGAGATTACTGAGCCCTGTCTTCCCTTCTCATCTGTCTCATGGAAATGACTATCCCTTGAGACCAGTGCTTTTACAAGGCTGTAGTGAGCTCCCAGTTCAGAGCAAGACCAAGAACATGCCCACAGTAAATGTCTGTCATCGCCTCCCTATGTAAATATTCCCTATACCACAGGCATTTCTTTTTTTTTTTGGGGGGGGGGGGGGTCCGGTCGTGGGGCCTGAACTCTGGGCCTGGGCGCTGTCCCTCAGCTCTTCAGCTCAAGGCTAGCACTCTACCACTTGAGCCACAGCACCACTTCCGGCTTTTTTCTTTTTCCTTATGTGGTGCTGAGGAATCGAACCCAGGGCCTTGAGCATGCAAGGCAAGCGCTCTACCACTGAGCCACCTTCCCAGCCCAGCCACAGGCATTTCTTTGACCTCCCTAGGTTTCTTCAGCTATGAGATGGCTATAGAGGGATTCCATCTGTCAGCAGGGTGGACAGTGGCTCTAGTGAATATGGCAGAGGCCCCACTGGCAGGACCTGGCAGGGCTGTCCCCTGCTACAGGCCTCATCTCCCTTTTTTTCATCTTCAGGCTTAAAGGAAAACATGCTGGAGACTTTGGTTCCCAAGGAAGAGGGAGACCTTGTGATGGTGGTACTAGGAACACAGGCTGGAAAGGTAACTTCTAGATCTGGAAATAGGGACCTGGAAGGCATTCAAGGGATGCCCGTGCTGGGCAGTGGTGGCTCACACCTGTACTAGTACCTAGCTACTCAGGAGGCTGATTTCTGACGACCGTGGCTTGAAACTGGCACAGGAAGGAAAGTTCATGAGACTTTACCTCCAGTAAAAAGCCAGCTGTGGCTCAAGTGGTAGAACACCAGCCTTGAGGGAAAAAGCTAAGGGACAATACCCAGGTTCTGGGTTCAAACCTCAGTATCTGTGCAAAATAAAAGGGGGTGGGGAATGTCTCAAGGGCCAGGCTACCCTTGCTAACTTTACCCCACTCCTCCTCCAGTTAGGACATCTGCTGGACAGAGACAGAGCACGGAACCGGGCTTTGGTGCAACTGCAAAACAAGAATGAGGCAGTGGAGCTTCACTATGATGCCATCTGCCAGTACATGGGCCCCAGTAACTTGGATGAAGACTGATCCATGGGACGATCCCATGGCCTGGGCTCCTTCCATTGCTAGAACTGATATCTTTGTGAATATGGGGAAATAATTGTTCCATCTTCCCTACAGTGCAAGGATAGGGATTGAATGGACCAAAAGGGACAAACCTAGTGTTTTTCAGAATTAAAGATACAATAAAAAATATTTAAAATATTTAGAAGGATGGAATCATATATAAGTACACTGAACTGTAAGTTAAGTGAGAACTGAGCATACTGGGCTGGAAGTATATCCTTGTCAGCCTCACCTCCCTCCTCGTGGACCAGCCAAGTTAAATGACCCTTTCAATCATGAACACACTCTTGGAACATAGAAGCTGCAAAATCTGTGCCCTGCATTGACATGAGGGATTCTAGAATGATACTTCTGGAACAACTTCCTGAGTGTTATAGTTTGGATCTTGAATATCTTTCAGAGACCAATGCCTGGCCTCATCCTTTCTCTTTTTTTTGAGGCGGGGGGGGGGGGGGTCAGTTGTGGGGCTTGAACTCTGGGCCTGAGCACTGTCCCTGAGCTCTTCAGCTCAAGGTGAATGCTCTCCCACTTGGGCCACAGCGCCACTTCCATTTTTCTGGTGGTTTATTAGAGATGAGTCTCATGGACTTTACTTCCTGGGCTGGCTTTGAACCATGATCCTCATATCTCAGCCTGAGTAGCTAGGATTACAGGTGTGAGCCACCAGTGCCCTGCTACCTCATCCTTTCTTAAAATCATAACAGCCCAATCTTGGTAACTGTCCCCCCTGCCAAGAAGGACTCAAAGCTCCCCAGGGAACAGCACTGGCTCTTCCCCTCAGCCTGGTAACACAGCATGATCTCATCTAGCCATTCCCTTCATTTCTACACAACAGAACACCAAAATCAGATTCAGTACCTAGTTAAGATTGGTGCCAAGGGCTGGGAAGGTGGCTGAGTGATAGAGCGCTTGCCTTGCATACATGAGGCCCTGGGTTCAATTCCTCAGCACCACATAAGCAAAAAGAAAAAAGCTGGAAGTGGTGCTGTGGCTCAAGTGGTAGAGAGCTAGCCTTGAGCTGAAGAGCTGAGGGACAGCGCCCAGGTCCAGAGTTCAGGCCCCATAACTGGACCCAAAAAAAAAAAAAGGATTGTTGCCAAGCCATTGGACTATTTGTGCACTTAATTCACTTAATTCCTCATTTCCAGGACAGGGCTTGGCTCATTCAGAGAAGTATGGGCAAGGAGATTGACTAATATGACCTTTGTCCACTGTGCTTAAACAGCCATGTTTCTAAAGGTCCTCTGATGGTCCAGTTTGTTCTTGATATGTGCCCCTCTAAGCTGCTCAAAGTCAGGGTTGCTTCTGCCACAGTGGTCACTGGGGCAACCACATCTGGGAGCCAATGAATTCCCCACCAGGCACTCACAAGTTGGCAACTATGACTAGTATATTATGTCTAGTCAGCTTCTTCCAAATTATAGCCATGTATGGAAAAAGCATTTCCCTTGCCGGGCACTGGTGGCTCACACCTGTAATCCTAGCTACTCAGGAGGCTTAGATCTGAGGATCACAGTTCAAAGCCAGCCTGGGCAGGAAAGACCGTGAGACTCTTATCTCCAATAAACCACTTAAAACCGGAAGTGGTGCTGTGGCTCAAGTGGTAGAGCACTAGCTTTGACCTAAAGAGCTGAGGGACAGCGCCCAGGCCCAGAGTTCAAGCCCCACAACCGACAGAAAAAAAAATGTATTTTCCTCTTTCCCAAGTCTCTAGACATCTAGAGTGCTGCCTCTGAAAAAAAAAAAAAAAGGAAGCTGTCCAGATGTTGCCAGTCACCACTGGCTCACACCTGTAATCCTAGCTACTCAAGAAGTTGAGATCTGAGGATAGGAGTTCGAAGTCAGCCTAGGCAGGAAAGTCCATGAGACTCTTAACAACCAAAAAAGCTTTGTAACGCAGTATGACCTCATCTAGTCATTCCCTTCGTTTCTACACAACAGAACTCCAAAATCAGCTTCAGTACCAACTTCAGATTGGTGCCAAGCCATTGGACATTCTGTTCATCCCCACCCCAGAGAAGGTCTAATCACTCATTTCCAGGACAGGGCTTAGCTCATTTCGAGGAGTGTGGGCAAGGAAATTAGGTAAGATTGTGGCTAGAGCTGTGGCTGAAGTGGTAGAGGGCACTAGCTTTGAGCACAAAAGCTCAGGGACAGTGCTTAGTCCCCAAGTTCAAGCCCCAGGAACAATGCTCCCACACACTGTCCAGGTGTGGTGTCTCAAAATTCTGTCAGCAGAGCCAGATGCTACTGGTTCATGCCTATAACTACTCAGGAAGCTCAGATCTGAAGATCAAAGTTTAAAACTAGCCCCAGCTTGCCAGGTGCCCATGGCTCACGCCTGTAATCATAGCTACTCAGGAGGCTGAGATCTGAGGATCAGGGTCAAAGCCAACCTGGGCAAGGAAAGTCCATGAGACTCATCATTGGTTAACCACCAGAAAACCAGAAATGGCTCTGTGGCTCAAATGGTAGAACGCTAGCCTTGAGATGAAGAGCTCAGGGACAGTGCCCAGACCCAGAGTTCAAGTCCCACAACCGACCAAAAAAAAAAAAAAAAAACACCAGCCCTGGCAAACAAATCCTCAAGAATGTTATCTACAAACACCTAGCAAAAGCAGGAATTGGCCAGGTGTTGGTGGCTCACACCTGTAATCCTAGCTACTCAGAAGGCTGAGTAGCTGAGATCTGATGATCGAGGTTTGAAGCCAGCTTGGGCAGAAAAGTTCCCATGAAATTCTTATCTCCAATTAACCACTAAAAAACTGGAAGTGGTGCTGTGGCTTAAGTGGTAGAGCACTAGTTGAGCAACAAAAGGTTCAGGGACACTGCCGAAACCCTGCATTCAGACCCCACAACTGGGAAAAAAAAGCAGTTGTAAGGCATGGCTCAAGTGGTAGAGTGGATGCCCTGACATACAAAAAACAAAATTAAATTAAAATCTGGCTGGGAATGTGTCTCAGTGGTAGAGTGCTTGAGTACCATACATAAAGCCCTGGGTTCCATTCCTCTGTACCACATTAACAGAAAAGGCCAGAAGTGGCACAGTAGCTCAAGCCATAGAGTGCTAGCCTTGAGCAAAAGCAGCTCAGGGACAGTGCCCAGACCATTAATCAATTAATTCAAGCCCCAGGACTGACAAAAAAAACTGTCAGTGGGCTAAAAAAAGCTTTCTCTGGGGGCTGGTACTCATGACTAATTAGTAGCTACTGAGGAGGCTGACATCTGGACATCATGCTCTGAAGCTAGCTTGGGCAAGAAAGTCCATAAGATTTTTATCTCTAGTCAACCAGCAAGTGGAGCTGTGTCTCAAGTGGTAGAGTACTAGCCTTATGCAAAAAACCTCAGGGACAGCACACAGGCAGGCCCTGAATTCAAGCCCCACGACCAACAGACACATAAAAAAGCTATTGCCTTTCAGAGAGAAATCACTGATAGACATTAACAGTATTAGCTAAACGTGGCTCATTTGCTCATTAAGTGTGCCCTTTGTGCTAAGCATTTGTACTTGGCACAAATAAGCTGAATAACTATGGGCTGAAGGAATGAGAGATTAATAATCATGTAATACCTGGGCCCCAGGGTGTCTGCCTATACTTTCAGCTATTCTTCACTTCAGACCAGGAGTTCAGGGACAGCCTAGAAAACAAATTGAGACTTTCATCTCTAGAAATAAGACCATAATAACATCTAATCTGATTTAGTGTTTTCTGAGAATTTTCTAAGTGCTTACACCTACTAACTCACTTTACAATTCAGCCATTCAAGGCATTTTCTTTTGTGTGTGTATGTGTGTTTTGTGTGTGTGTGTGTGTGTGTGTGTGTGTGTGTGTGTGTGTGTGTGTGTGAGTCCTGGGGCTTGAATGCAGGGACTGAGCACTTGAGTTCTGTGTGTGTGTGTTTGTGTGTGTGTGTGTGTGTGTGTGTGTGTGTGTGTGCGTGTGTGAGTCCTGGGGCTTGAATTCAGGGACTGAGCACTGTCCTTGAGCTGTGTGTGTGTGTGTGTGTGTGTGTGTGTGTGTGTGTGTGGCGCACGCGCACCAGTCCTGGAGATTGAACTCAGGGCCTGGGTGCTGTTGTATCTGAACTTTTCTTTGCTCAAGGCTAGCACTCTACCACTTGAGCCACATTACCACATCTGGCTTTTTCTGTTTATATGGTACTAAGGAATCAAACCCAGGGCTTCATGCATGCAAGGCAAGCACTCTACCACAAAGCCACATTCCCAGCCTGTCCTTGAGCTTTTTTTACTCAAGGCTACTGCTCTTCTACTTGAACAACAGCTCCACTTTGGACTTTTTGGAGGTTAGAGATAAGAGTCTTAGGGACTTTTTTGCCCAGGCTTGTTTCAAACCTTAATCCTCAGATCTCAGCCTCCTGAGTAGCTAGAATTGCAGGTATGAACCACTGGTGCCTGGCTCTCTCCTGCCTTCAAAAGGGCAGGGAAGCATACACTAAGGTACACTAAACCTTTGTTACATTTGCTGTTTGGTTTATTTTAGGTTTTGTGTTGCTGGTGCTAGCAATGAAACCCAGGACCTTGTGCATGCAAGTCGGTGTGCTACATCATAGTTAAAATCAGACAGCCCTTGTTAGTAGTTTTTGGTTTTGTTTTATTTTGTTTTGCTTTTACCAGTTCTGGACCTGGGCACTGTCCTTGAGCTGCTTTTGCTCAAGACTAACACCCTACCACTTGAACCACAGCACCACTTCCAGTTTTTGCTGTTTATGTAGTACTGAGGAATCGAACCCAGGGCTTCATGCATGCTAGGAGTTTTCTGCTCTGGCTGGATTCCAACCATTATCCTCAAATCTCAGCCTCCTGAGTAGTTAAGATTACAGGCATGAGCCATTGGCATATTATCGGATCCTTCTGTGGACCTGCAGCAATAACTTGGAGCTGGTCTGTTTTATTTTCTGGGTTACTATCAACACTTGAGTTCCCCCTTCATAAAATGATTTCAGGGGCTAGTTGCTCTCCTGGGCCTTCATATTCACTTAAAAATAGCACCATAAGCCAGCGCTGGTGGCTCATGCCTGTAGTACTAGCTACTCAGGAGGCTGAGATCTGAGGGTCATGATTCAAAGCCAATCTGGGCAAGAAAGTCCATGAGACTTATCTCCAATTAACCACAAAAGGCCAGCTATGGAGTTGAACCTCAGGAGGTAGTGAGCTAGCCTTGAGGAAAAGAAGCTCAGGGACAGTGTCCAGCCCCTAAATTTAAGGCTCAAGACTTGCACACAGCAAAACAGCACCATAAAGAAGGGGGAGAGGGGCAGGGAAGGTGGCTCAGTGGCAGAGTGCTTGCCTTGCATGCATGAGGCCCTTGGTTTGATTCCTCAGCACCACATAAGCAGAAAAAAGCCGGAAGTGGTGCTATGGTTCAAGTGGTAGAGTGCTAGCCTTGAGCTGAAGAGCTGAGGGACAGCGCCCAGTTCCAGAGTTCAAGCCCCATGACAGACAAAAAAAAAAAGGGAGGGGGGGAGAAAGGTGTAACATTGACCAAGATGCACTGTACTCATAATCTGACTACTACAATTGAAACTCCTTTGTACAGCAATTTAATAATATTAAATATGTATGTATATATATATATATATATATATATATTTTTTTTTTTTTTTTTTTTTGTCGGCCGTGGGGCTTGAACTCTGGGACTGAGCGCTGTCCCTCAGCTCTTCAGCTCAAGGCTAGCACTCTACCACTTGAGCCACAACAGCACTTCCCATTTTCTGAATGGTTTATTGGCGATAAGAGTCTCACAGAGTTTCCTGCCCGGGCTGGCTTTGAACTGTGATCCTCAGATCTCAGCCTCCTGAGTAGCTAGGATTACAGGTGTGAGACACCGGCACCTGGCAATAAATATTTTTTAAAGCTAGAAACCAGTGGCTTATGCCACTGACCTCAGGAGGCTAAGATCATCATGGTTCAAAGATCATGGGTCAAAGTCATCCTGAACAGAAAAGTCTGACTCATATCCAATTACCTACCCAAAATTTTAAAGTGGTAGAACACCAGCCTTGATCAAAAAGCTAAGGGAGGGGCTGGGAATGTGGCTTAGTGGTAGAGTGCTTGACTAGCATGTATAAAGCCCTGGGTTCAATTTCTCAGACCATATACATAGAAAAGGCCAGAAGTGGTGCTGTGGCTCAAGTGGTAAAGTGCTAGCCTTGAATAAAGAAGGTCAGGAGCAGGGCGCCAGTGGCTCACTCCTCTAATTCTAACTACTCAGGAGGATGAGATCTGAGGATCATGTTTCAAAGCCAGCCTAGGCAAGAATGTTTGTGAGACTTTTTTTTGGTGGGTCATGGGGCTTGAACTCTGGGCCTGGGTGCTGTCCCTCAGCTCTTTAGCTCAAAGCTAGCACTCTACCACATGAACCACAGTGTCACTTGCAGTTTTCTGGTGGTTTATTGGAGATAAGAGTCTCACGGACTATCCTACCTGGGCTGGCTTTGAACCAAGATACTCAGATCTCAGCCTCCTGAGTAGCTAGGATTACAGGCGTAAGCCACCAGTGTCTGCCTGTGAGACTATTATCTCCAATTAACCACCAGAAAACTGGAAGTGGAGTTGTGGCTCAAAGTGGTTCAAAGTGGTAGAGCTCTAGCCCCATGACTGAAAAAAAAAAAGCTGCTGTGAATGTGGTTTAGTGGTAGAGTGCTTGTCTAGCATTCACGAAGCCCTAAGTTCTATTCTTCAGTACTACATAAACAGTAAAAGACAGAAGCGGTGCTGTGGCTCAAGTGGTAGAGTGCTAGCCTTGAGCAAAAGAAGCTCAGAGACGGGCTGGGAAGGTGGCTCAGTGGTAAAGCGCTTGCCTTGCATGCATGAGGCCCTGGGTTCGATTCCTCAGCACCACATAAGCAAAAAGAAAAAAGCTGGAAGTGGCGCTGTGGCTCAAGTGGTAGAGTGCTAGCCTTGAGCTGAAGAGCTGAGGGACAGCGCCCAGGCCCAGAATTCAGGCCCCACGACCGGACCCAAAAAAAAAAAAAAAAAGCTCAGAGACAGTGCACAAGCCCTGAGTTCAAGCCCCAGGACTGGCCCCCCAAAAAAGCTAAGGGACAGTTTCCAGGCCCTGAGTACTCTGTTCCCACATTATTTAGTCCATGGAGACTTAGACACTGGGAAGGCAGGTCCACTTAGTGTTCTTTAACCATTAATTGTGATATCATCCTCCCCTTTTCCTGCCTCTTTGTCCTCTGTACCCCCTGAGTGATGCCTCTTAGAGACAAGATGACTTAAGTAGGTTTCATTTTCCAACCCTCAATCCCAATGCTTCTTTTAAAAAGAAAGTATTTTAGCCAGGAGTTGTGGGGGTGTAACTGTAATCCCAGTACTCATGAGGCAGTAACTGTAGGACCACAAGTTAGAGGTCCACTAGGGCTTCATAATGATACCTTGTATCATACCTTGTATAGAAGAAGGAGGAGGAGGAGGAGGAGGAGGAGGAGAAGGAGGAGGAGGAGGAGGAGGAAGGAGGAGGAGGAGGAGGAGGAAGGAGGAGGAGGAGGAGGAAGGAGGAGGAGGAGGAGGAAGGAGGAGGAGGAGGAGGAGGAAGGAGGAGGAGGAGGAGGAAGGAGGAGGAGGAGGAAGGAGGAGGAGGAGGAGGAGGAAGGAGGAGGAGGAGGAAGGAGGAGGAGGAGGAGGAGGAAGGAGGAAGAGGAGGAGGAGGAAGAAGGAGGAGGAGGAGGAAGGAGGAGGAGGAGGAAGGAGGAGGAGGAGGAGGAGGAAAAAGAAGAAGAAGAACAACAACAACAACCACCTCCAGCTTTAATTACTTGTGAATCTCCAGCAGAAGCAGCAGCAGCAGCAGCAGCCAGGCACTGGTGGCTCACGCCTGTAATCTAGCTACTCAGGAGGCTGAGATCTGAGGATCACGGTTCAAAGCCAACCCAGGCAGGAACGTCCATGACATTCTTATCTCCAGTTAACCACCAAAAAACTGGAAGTGGCACTGTGGCTCAAGTGGTAGACCACTTGCCTTGAGCTGAAGAGCTCATGGACAGTGCCCAGGCCCAGAGTTCAAGCTCCTTGACCAACAAAAAAAGAAGAAGAATGGAAGGGAGGGAGAGCAGGAGAGGGAGGGGTGGGGAGGAGAGGGGTGGGGATGGGAGAAAGGCAAAGAAGAAAAAGAAAGAAAGAGAGAGAGAGGGAGGGAGGGAGGGGAAAGGAGGGAGGGAAGGAAGGAAGGAAGGAAGGAAGGAAGGAGGGAGGGAGGGAGGGAGGGAAGAAAGGAAGGAGGGAGGGAAGGAAGGAAGGAAGGGAGGGAGGGAAGAAAGGAAGGAGGGAGGGAGGGAAGGAAGGAAGGAGGGAAAGAGGAAAGGAAAGGGAAAAAAAGAAAACATTACATTCTGGGAGACCTCCTTTTACCATCCAGAAGTGACACTCAGGAATGTATGTCATAACTCTTGTTGGTATGGGACTATCTCTCCCAGTATCAAGCCCTAGCCCAATCAATGTCAAGCATTGTCATCATGGAGACAACCCAAATCTGCCTGCCGGGAATCCCGGAACACATCCCCAGGGCAGGTAGGAACAGGATCCATCTCTGTGGTTTTTACTTCCTTATCCCCACAACCCAGCACAAAATCCAGCACAAGAACTTGCATGCATTCAGGAGATAATTGCAGAGTGTACATTGTATTTCATGTGAATTACTGTCTTCATCCAGAAAGGGGGAAGCCAAAGTGCTAGGGGCCATGCCCTGCCACACAGGAATCATGCCCAGAAGCTCAACCTACTATGGGCCAATGAGTGCTTTAGTGCCTCCAGTCCTGATGGTGATGGCTGAGGACTGGGCAAAGGCCTCTCCAGCCTTCTCAGCTATGTACCTTTTGGGAATTTCAGAGGGCCTCAGTTCCCTCATCCACAAAGCAAAGATAATAATAGTAGTTAAAATTGTTGTGATGCTAAATGAGATCATCACTATTGAGTGATTAGGACAGGGTCTGACAAGTTATTAATTATTGCTTTGTCTGAAATAGCTGAGTACTATGGACAAAAGAACCATCATCTCAGGCTAGGAATGTGGCTTAGTGGTAGAGTGCTTGCCTAGCATGCAATACCACATAAACAGAAAAAAGCTGGAAGTGGCACTGTGGCTCAATGTGTGTGTGTGTGTGTGTGTGTGTGTGTGTGTGTGAGAGAGAGAGAGAGAGAGAGAGAGAGAGAGAGAGAGAGAGAGAGAGGGAGGGAGGGAGGAAGGGAGGGAGGGAAGAAGGGAGGGAGAGAGGGAGAAGGAAAAGGAGAAAGAGAAGGAGAAAGAGAACAGACAGACAGACAGACAGAGAGACGAACTGGGATGGGGAGGGAAAGGGAGATCCCTGGAATGAACCACAATGGTCATGGGGAGGGACTCACAGTGGATCAATTGTCCGGATTGGATCACTAAGGAAGGGTGGCCATCTTGCAACGTATTATTCTGTTTGTTGAGGGGAGAAGCCTGGCAAACCGTGAGAAATTTTCTGGTTGCTGAACTGTGAGCTGCCTGTTCATTCGCACACCCTGTCCTGTCCTCTCCGCTCCCATCTGCCTCAGGTGATCTCACACTCAGGTCAGCCCTCCATCCTCTCTCCTACCCATCACACTAACCTAGCTTACCCCAGACCCTCTGTTCTTCTAGTTTTTGGTGCTGGTCCTGGAGCTTGAATTCAGGGCCTGGGCTCTACCCCTGAGCTTTTGTGCTCAAGGTTGGCACTCTACCACATGTACTACAGTTCCACCGCCTGCTTTATATATATAGTTTTACTACAGATAAGAGTCTCACAAACTTTCCTACCTGGGCTGGCTTCAAGCTGTGATCCTCAGACCTCAACTTCCTGATTTGCTGGGATTACAGGTGTGAGCCACCAACTTCATGCTATTCCTCAATTATGAACCAACTCTCAAAGCACTGGGGCATGCAATTGATTTAGAAGCTGATCTTCTTGGGCTCTGATTGGTAGATGAAGGAATTCTTGTCTTTGTTATGTTACAAAAGTTGTGCAGTCTTCAGAATAGCATAGCCTTCTTTCCTGTGTACTGGAATCCCATTGGTCATTGCCAAGGGCAGCAGTGGCAGCAGTCCTTTGCTCCTGCTTGTAAGGGACTTTGGGAACTTTGGATGAAGGGTTCTAATACCACATCAGAGTATAGTCAATTCATCAATAAAAGACATTGCTTGCTGGGCACTGCCGGCTCACATCTATAATCCTAGCTACACAGGAGGCTGAGATCTGAGGATATAGGTGTGAAACCAGCCTGGTTAGGAAAGTCCATGAGACTATTATCTCCAATAAATCACCAAAAAGCTGCAAGTGGAGCTGTGGTCCTAGTGTTAAAAGTGTTAGCACCTAGGCCTTGAGTGCCGAAGATGGGCATGTGAGCCTGCATGCACCCACACATGCACACATACACACACATGCGCACGTGCACACACACACACACACACACACTTATAACAAGTCAGCACCTGTGGCTCATACCTATAATCCTAGTTACTCAGGAGGCTGAGATCTGAAGATAGCAGTCCAAAATCAGCCAGGGCAGGAAGCTCCATGAGTTATTTTCTTCAATTAACCAGCGATAAGCCAGAAGTAGAGCTATGGTGGAAGTGGCAAAGTGACAGCCTTAAGTGAAAAAGCTAAGGGACAGTATTCAGGCACAGAGTTCAAGCCCTAGAACTAACAACAACAAAAAACCTTACAAAAGTACTATTTTCATGGGCTGGGAAGGTGGCTCAGTGGTAGAGCGCTTGCCTTGCATGCCTGAAGTCCTGGGTTCGATTCCTCAGCACCACATAAGCAAAAAGAAAAAAGCCGGAAGTGGTGCTGTGGCTCAAGTGGTAGAGCGCTAGCCTGGAGCTGAAGAGCTGAGGGACAGCGCCCAGGCCCAGAGTTCAGGCCCCACGACCGGACCCAAAAACAAACAAACAAAAAAAAGTACTATTTTCAGAGGAATTATAAATACAGTTGTCTGTCAGTATCCCTGAGAGATTAGTTCCAGGAATCTGGTCCCCTAACATAACTGTGGCTGCTCAAGGCCTTATATAAAACTTTCCTAGCATCCACCTTCCCATATACTTTTTACACTATTTAATCCTAATATTATGTAATCCTAGCTACTCAGGAGGCTGAGATCTGAGGATCCAAGACAGCCTGGGCAGGAAAGTCCATGACAGACACATCTTATCTCCAATAGACTACTAAAAAAGCTAGAAGTGGAGATGTGGCCCCTGTGGTAGAGTGCTAGCCTTGGGCATAAAGAAGCTCAGATACAGCACCCAGGCCCTAAGTTCAAGTCCCAGGACTGGCACCAAAATAAATTATTAACAAAATATAAACATTATATAATGTTACATTGTATTGTTTAGAGAATGGCAATGAAGAAAAGACTTCACATAGAGCTCCCCTATGACCCAGCAATCCCACCTTTGGGCATTTACCCAGACGATCACGAACAAGGCCATACCAAATCTACCAGCACAACCATGTTTATCGCAGCATTATTCACCATAGCTAAGATATGGAACCAACCCAGATGCCCCTCAGTAGATGAATGGATCAAGCAAATTGTATATATATATATATATATATATATATATATGTATACGTATATATATATATGAATTCTATGCCTCCATCACAAAGAATGACATCGCTCCATTCGTTAGGAAATAGAAAAACTTGGAAAAAATTATATTAAGTGAAGTAAGCCAGGCCCAAAGAAACATAGGTCCCATAGTTTCCCTTATTTGCAATAACTAGTACATGTCTAGGACAAGCAGAAAAGGTCAAAAGCTATGTACACATGACCATATAAGATGATGTTAAATGAAATGAACCCCAAGACAGGGACACAAGTGGTTTTTCTTTCTTGCTATTGTTTTTAATGTACTTATAATGCACTATGTGATTCCTTTGTTTCTTTTGTATGTTCTTCCCCCATGGTATAGCCCCTGTTCTCACTGTATTAGATTCCAGTGTCCTGCATCTTGTATATACATTTTTATAACTTGGAGAAGGGAAGGGAAATAACAAAATTCTGAAATAAGGATACAGGTTGACCCATTGTAACAATGAGATGTACAAGACACTATGTTGAAAATGAACTTTACCACTTGGGGGGAGAGAGGAGTTGGGGAGGTGGGGAGGGATGGTAGGGGAAAAACAAAGGAGGTAACAATGCTCAATAGGAAATGTACTAATTACCCTACTCATGTAACTGTATTACTGTATTTTTACAATAAAAATATATATGAAAAAAGAAAAATGTCTGTACATATTCAACATACACATGATATTTTTGAGACAGAGTCACTAAAAAATCATTCTGTTTCCAGGCTGGCCTTGGAGTCACAAGTGTCCACTTCCACACCCAGCTCATAGAGGGGTAATTTTTATATTTTGTTACTGGGGAATGAACCTAGAGCTCATGCTTGCTAGGCAAGCAATCTACCATTTGCACTACATTCCCATCCCATAACTGTAGTGGGTGTGGGTGTGTGGGTGTGTGGGTGTGTGCAAGCGCGCGCGCACGCGTGCACACACACGTGCATATTCATTGGGGCTTGAACTCAGAGCCTGGACAGTATCCCTGAGCTTTCCTGCTCAAGTTTAGGACTCTACCACTTGAGCCACAGCTCCATTTTCAGCTTTTTGGTGGTTTATTAGACATTCCTGCCAGAGCTGGCTTTGAACTTTGACCCACTGGCACCTGGAATCATGATTTTCATTCTGATGCTTCTTCCACTTGTAGTACTCCACCTCCTGGAATATAAAATTCCTCACCACTGAAACTTGATCATGAAGATTTCACTCAGTCTACTGTGCACTGGTGACCTTTCATGTCTGTAGCTCCCATATCCAAGGATGCAGCCATTTGCAAAGTATAAACAGGTCTCTCCCCCAACCCCTGCCAGTTGTGGGGCTTGAACTCAGGGCCTGGGCACTGTCCCTGAGCTTCTTTTACTCAAAGCTAACACTCTATCACTTGAGCCACAGTGCCACTTCCAGCTTTTTCTGTTTATGTGATACTGAGGAACTGAACCCAGGGCTTCATGCATGCTAGGCAAGCACTCTACCACTAAGCCACATTCCCAGCCCCAAGTCTGTGAGTTTTTTTTTTTTTTTTTTGTCGGTCGTGGGGCTTGAACTCTGGGCTGGGTGCTGTCCCTCAGCTCTTCAGCTTAAGGCTAGCGCTCTTCCACTTGAGCCACAGCGCCACTTTCGGTTTTCTGGTGGTTTATTGGAGATAAGAGTCTCACAGACTTTCTTGCCTGGGCTGGCTTTGAGCCTAGATTCTCATATATCAGCCTCCTGAGTAGCTAGGATTACAGGCATGAGCCTGGCTAGTCTGAGATTTTTATCTACATTTAGCCACCAAAGCATGGAAGTGGAGCTGTGGCTCAACTGGCAAAGCACCAACTTTGAGCAAAAAAGCCAAGGAAAAGCATGAGGCACTCAGTTCAAGCAACAGTACTGGCACAATAAAAAGGGGAAAAAAAGATAAAACTGAGCCCAGAGATTAAATTATGGGCCTGGAGCAAATGACATAAAGTCAGGATTGTCTAATTCCATCCCCCACCACCATCTCTGTGATAATGAATTGTTACAGAAAATGTCTTTGTGGTTATTACACAACATGATGTACCATATCACCCCCAGAAAGAAGCAACTCACCATTTGTGGCTCAGGAATCTGACTCTAGGTCTCACACAAGATAGCCATCAAGGTGCCTGCTAGAGCTGGAACCTTCTCTGACACATACCTGGTGGAGGATAAGGCCCTGAGCTGATTTGTGGTGACTGACAGTTTCAGTTCCTTGAGGGTTGTTGGACTCAGGGTCTCTCCACTAAGCAACAAACAGCATATGACTACCAGCTTCATCAGAGAAGGCAAACAATAGGGTAAAAGGGAGTAGCAATGGAACAGGAAGAGGGTAGAGAGCAAGTCAGAATTCAGTCTTGGCACCAAATTATGGAAGCAACATCCCATCATTTGCTGAATTCTTCTCATTAGAAGCTGGCCACTAGACTCAGCCCACAGGCACAGGGAGGGTATTCCACAAGGTGTGAATGTCAGAACGCAGGATCTTTGGAAGCTAATACCTATAGTCTTCTTTATGGTTCTACTGTTTAAGTTTAAATTCCAACTGCAATAGTGGTATTCACTAGACACTATGTTGAAAATGAACTATATAACAACATATATGGCGTGCGCATGTGTGTGTGTGTGTGTGTGCATGCATCTGAGGGAAGCTAGGAGAAGGACACAGAATCAGAGGGAAAAGGGAAAATATACAACAGAGGGGCCCATCAGCTGCACTGGACATTGATGAAAACTAAGCAACTCAAAGGCAGTGATGGGAGGGAGGGAATGAATGAGAAAGAAAGAGGGAATGGCTAATACTAAGAAATGGAAAGAAATATACATATCACCTGATGTGGAAGAAATAATTGTATTGTCAAAGCTCATAGAATTCACAAACATTAGAGACCATTATAATGACCATTATAATTTGCCTGTGAAAGTTAAAATATGTTTGTGAATTTAAGTATCACTATGTCACAATACTGTGAAATTTGTGAAATTTATTAATCACTTAATCTCAATAAAAATTATTTTAAAAAAAAGAAAATGAACTATATAACTTGTGAGTGGGGACAGTATGGAAAAACTGGGAGAGAGTGAGGGAAGGGGTGACACTGTCCCCCCAAAAATGTAATTATGGGCTGGGAATGTGGCTTAGTGGTGGAGTGCTTGCCTTGCATGCATGAAGCCTGGGTTCAATTCCTCAGCACCACATAAGCAGAACAAGCTAGAAGTGGTGCTGTGGCTCAAGTGGTATAGAGTGCTAGTCTTGAGCAAAAGAAGCTCAGGGACAGTGCCCAGACCCTGAGTTCAAGCCCCAGTACTGGCAAAAAAAAAAAAAGAAATATAATCATTCCTTCACTTATGTAATTGTAACCCCTCTGTATATCACCTTTATAATAACAATACAAAAGTAAAAAGTTTAAAAAATGTTTAAATTCCCTGTGGCTCATTCTTATTAGAGTCACCAGGAATGGTAGTGAACACTTTGGTTTTTTGTTTTTTTTTGGGGGGGGAGGTCCAGTCGTGGGGCCTGAACTCTGGGCCTGGGCGCTGTCCCTCAGCTCTTCAGCTCAAGGCTAGCGCTCTACCACTTGAGCCACAGTGCCACTTCCGGCTTTTTTCTTTCTGCTTATGTGGTGCTGAGGAATCGAACCCAGGGCCTCGAGCATGCAAGGCAAGCACTCTACCACTGAGCCACCTTCCCAGCCCCTTGAGGCAATACTTTTTTTCATTGCTTTTTTTTTTGGCCAGTCCTGGGGCTTGAACTCCAGGTATAGGCACTGTCCCTGAGCTTCTTTTGCTCAAGCTAATGTTCTACCACTTGAGTCACAGTGCCACTTCCAGCTTTCTCTAGTTATGTGATACTGAGGAATTGAACCCAGGGCTTTGTGCATGCTAGGTAAGCACTCTATCACTAAGCCACATTCTCAGCCCCTTGTTTTGTTTAGTGTCGGTCCTGGGACTTGAATTCAGGACCCAGGTACTTTTCTTTCAATACATGGTACTGAACTTGTAATAATCCTGGGACTTACTACCCAAGTGCTTTGTCACTTGATCTATATTCCCAGTTCATTATTTAGGATGTGTCATTAAAAATTAATGGGCCAGTCCACCACCTAGTCAGAGGCTGTGTTCACCTCGGAGGTGAAGAAGATACAGCAGGAGATCATGAAGCCCCAGGAGCAGATGATCCTAGAGCCCTACGAGCGAGACCACACGGTAGTTGTGGGCATGTACAGGTCACCTCTAAAGGTGAAGAAATGAAGCTTCAGCTCCTGGCCTAGTTCTGAGCAATGTGTTGCTGCTGTTGCATGCGAGATTGTTTTCCTATTAAAAGACTCTCCTGAAAAGAAAAAAAAAGCCAGTGGGTCACACCTGTAATCTTAGCTACTTAGGAGGCTGAGATCTGAGGATTATGGCTGAAAGTCAACCCAGGCAGATTGTTTTGTTTTTTTTGTCCCTCAGTTCTTCAGCTCAAGGCAAGCGCAATACCACTTGAGCTACAGCGCCACTTCCAGTTTTCTGGTGATTTATTGGAGATAAGAGTTTCACGGACTTTCCTGCCTGGGCTGGGTTTGATCCGCAATCCTCAGATCTCAGCCTCCTGAGTAGCTAGTATTACAGGCGTGAGCCACCAGTGCCCAGCTAGGCAGATTCTTATACCCAGTTAACCAACATAACACAGGAAGTTTAACTGTAGCCCAAATGATAGAGAGTTAACTTTGAGAGAGAAACTAAGGGAGAGTGCCCAGGTCCTGAGTTCAAGCCCTGGGACCAGCACACAGGCACAAAAGAATCTTAGTTGCAACCAGACACCAATGGCTCACAACTGTTATCATAACTACTCAAACACCTGAGAACTAAGGATCCAGGTTTGAAGTCAGCCCAGGCAGAGAATCTTTATCACTAACAAACCTGCAAAAAGCTGAAAGTTTGACTCAAGTAGTACAGCATCAATTTTCTGGGGAAAAAAAAAAAAACCTAAGCAAGAGTTGGAAGCTCTGAATTCAAGTCCCAGTACTGGTACAAAAAAAATCTTAATTGGCCTTATTTGTAATTCAACAGTTGGGCAACTCTTCATTCTATAAGCAGAATAATTGTTTCAAAGAGCCAAGAAGAAGTTGGCTTATATACAGAGAAAGGCTAGAGAAATCAGAAACTAAGAAAGAGGCAAATACTAAAGCCAGGTGCAGTGACAATAGAAATCCTAAGAAGTGAGATAAGGGTGACCAAGTTTCCAGGCTAGTCCAATCAAAAACTTTGTAAGGCCCCCGCTTCTCTCTCCCTCTCTCTCTCCCTCTCTCTCTCTCTCTCTCTCTCTCTCTCTCTCTCTCTCTCTCTCTCTCTCTCTTTCTTTCTATCTTTTTCTTGACAGTCCTGGAGCTTGAACTCAGGGCCTGGAAAATGTACCTGAGTTTCTTTTGCTCAAAACTAGCGCTCTAGGCCTGGGAAGGTGGCTCAGTGGTAGAGCGCTTGCCTTGCATGCCTGAAGTCCTGGGTTCGATTCCTCAGCACCACATAAGCAGAAAGAAAAAAGCCGGAAGTGGCACTGTGGCTCAAGTGGTAGAGCGCTAGCCTTGAGCTGAAGAGCTGAGGGACAGCGCCCAGGCCCAGAGTTCAGGCCCCACGACTGGACACCCCCACCCCAAAAAAAAAAAACTAGTGCTGTACCACTTGAGCCACAGTGCCACTTCTGGCTTTTTCTGTTTATGTGGTACTGAGATTGAATTTAGGGTTTCATGCATGCTAGGCAAGCAATCTACCACTAAGCCACGTTCCTAGCCTCCAATTAACCACCAGATAACCAAAAGTGGAGCTGTGGCTCAGTGTGGCAGGGCTCTTGTCTTGAGCAAAAAAGCTCTAGGACAGTGCTCAAGCCTTGAGTTCAAGCCCCATGACCTAAATAAATAAATAAATAAAAGAATCTCATTGCCGGGCGCTGGTGGCTCAGCTTGTAATCCTAGCTACTCAGGAGGCTGAGATCTGAGGATCGAGGTTCAAAGCCAGCCCCGGCAGAAAAGTCCATGAGACTCTTATCTCCAATAAACCACTAGAAAACCAGAAGTGGTGCTGTGGCTCTAGAGGTAGAGCGCTAGCCTTGAGCTGAAGAGCTGAGGGACAGCGCTCAGGTCCAGAGTTCAAGCCCCATGACCGACCAAAGAAAAGAATCTCATTGATTTTCCTGTCCAAGCTGGCTTCAAACCATAATCCTGATCTCAGCCTACTTAGTAGCTAGGACTACATGCATGATCCACCAGGGTCCAGCTGAAGTTCTTTTTTTTCCCTCTGTGCTGGCAGTTGGGGATTGAATTCTGGGCCTTGAACTCTTTTTTTTTTTTTTTGCCAGTCCTGGGACTTGAACTAAGGGCCTGGACACTGTCCCTGAGCCCTTATACTCAAGGCTAGCACTCTACCACTTAAGCCACAGCACCACTTCTGGCATTTTCTGTTTATGTGGTACAGAAGAATCGAACCCAGGACTTCATGCCTGCTGGGCAAGTATGCTACCACCAAGCCACATTCCAAGCCCTCTGGCCCTTGCTCTCTTACTTGTCCTTTTCACTCAAGATTGGTGCTCTACCTCTTTTCACTCTGGAATGACAGAACTCCAACTGAGGATGACTATGGATGGAGCTGGGTGGGAAAATGCTTGCCTTGAATTTGCAAGGCCTGGTTTTGATTGCCAGTACCTTAGCAACAACAAAGTTACTCCTGAGAATACCCATAATTCAAGCATAGTTTAATGCTTTTATGAGGACAGACTTCATGACCCAATTACTTCCCTACATACCCTTCTCCAAATACCATTAGTCTGTGAATTTGGGAATTCAGTTTGCAACAGATGAACTTAAGGGGACATATTCAAGCCACAGAAATTCCCACGTGTTGAAGTATACTTTAATATTTGGAAATTGGATACAAGTGGAAAAGTAGCCAGAGATGCAGAAAGAAACTGTGGCTTGTGCTGGGAGATGAAAGGAGAGGGCAGAGACATGATTTCTAGTTAGGCAACATTGTTATTATCTGATTAATAGAAATCTCAAAGACAGGGGCTGGGAATATGGCTTAGTGGTAGAGTGCTTGCTTAGCATGCACAAAACCCTGGGTTCGATTCCTCAATACCTCATAAACAGAAAAGGCTGGAAGTGCTGTTGTGGATAAAGTGCTAGAGTGCTAGCACAGAGAAGCTCAGGAACAGAGCCCAGGCCCTGAGTTTAAGCCCCAGGACTGGCAAAAAAAATTGGGGGCTGGGAAGTTGGCTCAGTGGTAGAGTGCTTGCTTGCCTCGCATGCATGAGGCCCTGGGTTCAATTTCTCAGCACCACAGAAGCAGAACAAAGCCAGAGTGGCACTGTGGCTCAAGTGGTAGAGCGCTCGCCTTGAGCTGAAGAGCTGAGGGACAGCGGCCAGGCCCAGAGTTCAGCCCTCACGACCAACCAAAAACAATTGGAAGTGGCACTGTGGCTCAAAGGGTAGAACGCTCGCCTTGAGCTGAAGAGCTGAGGGACAGCGCCCAAGCCAAGTTCAAGCCCTACGACTGGCCAAAAAAAAAATTGTTTCTCCATTTCTTACAATTATATGTAAATCTACACCTAATTCAAAAATTTTAAGTTTAGGGCTGGGAATGTGTCTTAGTGGTAGAGTGCTTTCCTAGCATGCATGAAGCCCTGGGTTCGATTCCTCTGTACCTCATCAAAAGAAGAAGCCAGAAGTGGCACTGTGGCTCAAGTGTTAGTGTGCTAGCCTTGAGCACAGAGAGACTCAAGGACAGAGCCCAGGCACTGAGTTCAAGCCCCAGGACTGGCAAAAACAAAACAAAATATTTAAGCCAGGTGCTAGTGGCTCACACCTGTAATTCTAGCTACTAAGGAGGCTGAGATCTGAGGATCACAGTTCAAAGCCAGCCCCTGAGACTCCAATTAACCATCAGAGAACCTGAAGTGGAGTTATGGCTCAAAGTGGTAGGGGGCTAACCTTGAGCAAAAGAGCTCAGGGACAGTGCCCAGGCCGAGAGTTAACGTTCAGCTAAAAAATATTTCCAGTAAAATTCATAATTCAGGACCTTGTTTCCACAGTAACCTCTTCAATCTTTTACCATTAAAAGTAGTTTTTATTTTGTAAATAAAAGAGCTGAGGGGTGGAGTAGGGAAAAAGAAAGCAAAAGTCCCAGCCACCTACCTTCTCCAAAACTAAGCGACAGAAATGAACTTTCAAGGTATTTTAAGTCTGCCCCAGCCCCAGGCATCCTCAGCCCAAGCCCTAAATCAGACTCCTTAAGTCAATAAATACCTGAGGCCACAGCAAGCCAACTTCTAAGATCCACTCCTTAGCCTCCAGCTCTCCAGGGGTTAAAGAATTGAGTGCTGGGCCCATTTCCGCCAGTAGAAGGAAGGCACTCTCCCTTCACCCTCCCCTCCCTGGGCCGTAAGCAATCTGGGTCTTCCGAGGATCCGACTCCTGCTGCCAGAGCTTCCGAAGCTCCCGGATCCCTCCAGAGAAAACCGTGCTTGCTACCTGGGATGCTCCAAAGATCCCCAACCTGGCATAGAAGAAGCTCGACAGGATTTTTTGGCCAGGATGAGTCACTTCCGTTCACAAATTCCCTCCTCCGGAAGCAGGACCTGATGTAAACACCGGAGCCGGGCTTCAAGGCCCGGGAGGTCAGAAAACCGGGCCGCAGGCGGCACCGACAGCAAAGATCGGGTTCAGGGGAGGATTCGTGGAACAAAAGGAGAAAGGCGAGAAGCAACTAGAGCACGATCCCAGGGGTTGGTCCGCGTCGTGGGGAGAGGATGTCTTGTGGAGGGTGGGTTGGTATATGAAGAATCTGAGGCAGATGTATTGAAGGGAAACAACATTAGTCTTGGAAGAGAAGGAGGCATCCCAGGTAGGGTTTTGGGGTGGTGAGGGTATTTGGAGCACAGGTGTGGAAATTGAGTCTTGCAAGGTGGGGCTGTGTTGGAGTGAGATTGGCAGGAGGTCTTGGAGGGGGAGGTTTGGGCTCTTTGAGGATGAGCATTGGACCCGAGCACAGTCTTGGGATGATGTTAGAAGGGAGGATGTGAATCCTTAGGGAATGTGAACTAGCAAAGTAGCAAGTTTGAGAGGTGGAGCCTTTTCCTAGCTTGAGTGTGGGGTGGGGTAGCCCGAGAAAGGGTCAGGAGAGAGTAGATGCACCTTGGGGCAGGGTGTAGGGGAGGGGGTGGTAATCTAAAGGAGATAAGGTAGGGGAGTGGCTTACGTGATAGTGGGTTTAGCCTGTGGGAAGGGATGCACTTAAGGGATTTTGTATAAAAGAGTTCCTGGTAGGTCAGGTCTTTAGTTCCTGAGGGGTCATCACAGAAGAAGGCTCTTGGAAGGGCTGGGAAGGGGTCTTTGGCTTGGTGGAGAGGATAGCAGTGAGTGGCAGGCTACAGCAGTCTCGGGAAGGTGGGGGTTCTTGACCTCCTTCCTATTTACTGGCAAGTGAAGTTGAAGACTGGATTGAAGCTTTGAAAATGACAAACAGGTAGGGAGTGGTTCCAGGCTATGTCAGGTTTGGGAGCCAAGACTGACTTGGAGTAAGGAAGAGAGATTCCCCCATTGCATCCTAACCAGTCAGTAAGGGCTGGTGTCTAAGCAGGAGGTGATGCAGGAAGGGGCAGTTCCAGTTAATTGTTGGCCTGGATCTGGGGTTACTCAAGTGAGAAAATGTGAGGTTCTTGTCTAGCTATTCAGTTGGTGGTGTTGGTAACTTTGAGCAGAGACTCTAGGACACCTCCATGATTTTTGTTTTTTTTGGTCGTGGGTCTTGAACTCTGGACCTGGGCACTGTCCCTGAGTTCTTCAGCCCAAGGCGAGAGCTCTAGCACTTTGAGCCATACCACCATTTCCCGTTTTCTGCTGGTTAATTGGAGATGGCAGTGTCATGGGTTTTCCTGCCCAGGCTGGCTTTGAACTGTGATCCTTAGATCTCAGCCTCCTGAGTAGCTAGGATTACAGGCATGAGCCACCAGCACCTGGCTCCATGATTGTTTTGTCTTCTTTACAGACCGGCAAAGAAGTCAGCCGAGTCGGAAAGAGAAAGCGACTTGTGGACAGAAGTCTCTAGTGCTTGGAAAATCATCTCAACTGTATCCTATTTGTGTATGCGACAGCAATTCTGGAACATGTCTCAGCCACTTCGAGGAGTAACCAGCCTACGGTTTAACCAAGATCAAAGTAAGAGAGGCTTGCACTGGTATTCTTGTGGGAGGGAAGGGGGAAGGGAAGAAGGGCCCATCTTCTCCCTTGAGCATGTCTAAAGCAGTCAGATTCCTTTTATCTCCAGGCTGTTTTTGCTGCGCCATGGAAACAGGTGTGCGAATCTACAATGTGGAGCCACTGATGGAGAAGGGGCATCTGGGTGAGCTGGGAGTGGGAAGCAGTGTTGGCAGAAGGGCCAGACATGGTTAGGCACTTCCACTGACACCTTGGTCCCTGTCCAGACCATGAACAGGTGGGCAGCATTGGCCTGGTAGAGATGCTACACCGCTCCAACTTGCTGGCCCTGGTAGGCGGTGGTGGCAGCCCCAAGTTCTCAGAGATCTCAGGTAAGTGCCCAGCCTGTCCTTGGCCCAGATGCCCTGAATTCCTGGCTTCCCACAAACACCCAGAGGCACTGACAGATGAAGGTGTCAGCACCTCAGAGTCCCACAGTGAGGCCCACAGTTGAAAAGTCACAAATCTTATAACTCTAGCACCTTAGTGTTATGTTATCATGCAAAAAAAAAAAAAAACATTGGCACCCTAGCACAAGTGGCGCTATGTGTGGCTCAAGTGGTAGAGTGCTAGCCTTGAGCAAAAAGAAGCTCAGGGGCAGTCCCCAGGCCCTGAGTTCAAGCCCCAGGACTGACAAACAAAAGTTATTGGAGCTGGGTTCCTCCAGGGGCTCCTGCCTTTAATCCTAGCTACTTAGGAGGCCAACATCTGAGGATCACAGTTTGAAGCCAGGTCAGGAAGAAAATCTGTGAGACACTTTATTTTCAAATTAACCACCAAAAAGTGAGAAGTGGAGCTGTAGCTCAAGTGGTAGAGCACTATCCTTGGGCAAAAAAAGGATCAAGGACAGTGTCCAGGTCCTGAGTTTTGAGCCCCAGGACCAGCAGAGAGAGAGAGGACACCAAAAAACAGTTAATGGGCCTGGAGGTGGTATAGCACTTGCCTGACATGCACAAGGCCTTGGATTGGGTTCCTATAATGACAAAAACAAAGCAAGAGCACTTATTGAGTACCCTTTGTATGCCATTTCCTTAACTATGGAGCACATACTGTGCAGCAGATACTTTTCTGAGCAGTCTACATATAGTAATTTCTCACACTAACTCCATGTGGAAGGAAGTACCATCCCATCCTCCCTTATGTTTTGCAGTGCTAGGGATGGAACCCAGGGCATTGCACATGCTAAGGATATGTTCTGCCATTAAGCCATGCCCCCAGCCCTCATTATCCCCATTTGGACCTATGAGGAAATGGGTAGGGAGGGTAAGTGACTTATCCAAGCTCACACAGCCAATATGTTTCCAAATCTTGGAGCCATCTCTCCAACACCCCCTTGACCTGGGCCTCAAGTGCCATCTGCTTTTAAGGGGTTTGCCTGTTGATCCCACCACAACATGGCAAGAGTTACCTAGGTGAGTCACAGAGCCCTAGAATTCCTCTTAGAAATCTCCTGGGGTATAACTGGGACTCTGGAGGCAGAAATAACTACTGAGGGGCAAGTTCCAGGCCTGGGAATGAATCTATCTATTTGTTCATGGACTAATTCCTTATCCAGACATTCAGCCCCTTCAACCCTTGTCTCATCTCCAAATGATAGCCTTTCTAGAACCCATTCTCTCAGACATTGAGTCTTTAAGTATTCATTCTGGGTAATGCTCACATTGAATGTTTAGAGAAATGCCAGGTGAGTGAGTTGAAGCCCTGTGGGGAATAGAGGTGGGTCCTGAGTCACCAGGGCTGCCCCTCACCTTAAACCTTGGCCTTGGCCAACCTACCCACCTGCCCGGCAGTGCTGATATGGGACGATGCCCGGGAGGGCAAGGACTCCAAGGACAAGCTGGTGCTGGAGTTCACCTTCACCAAGCCAGTGCTGGCTGTACGCATGCGCCATGACAAGTGAGCTTAAGGAAGACTGGGGTGGGGGGGAAGAGTCCCAACAGCAAGTGAGAGTCTTACCTGGACAGCTACCCTCTCTCTTCATGGCCATCCTGTATCATGTGACACCTGCAGGATCGTGATCGTGCTGAGGAACCGCATCTATGTATACTCCTTCCCTGACAATCCCCGAAAGCTATTTGAGTTTGACACCCGAGACAACCCCAAAGGTGAGAGGACTCTTGATATGCATGTGTAATGGTAGGAGACTGGGTATAGGACAGAGATGAGTGAAAAGAATGGGTACATGCTGGGAAAAAGACAGGAAGAGAGACACCCTGCACAGAGTGTGCTAAGAGATTCAGTCCATTCCATCCCTCAGTTCCTGCTCCCCATCCTTGGCCCTGCCCTGGGTGCCCCAGATGACAGAGCATAAAACATCTGGTGAGGATATAGGTGGATGTGTCGGGAAGCTGTCAGAACAGCTTATTAGGAGCTACAACTTTTTAGAGGGGGTTGTTGAAGTCTGGCCTTTCTCTAGCTCCATTCTGAGACCCTGGCTGGCCCTCCATCCCCTTTACTTGCTCACCTCCACTTCATCCTCACTCTAGGACTTTGTGATCTCTGCCCCAGCCTGGAGAAGCAACTGCTAGTGTTCCCAGGACACAAATGTGGAAGTCTACAACTTGTGGTACGCCCTCCAGTGGGCAAAGGGTGGAGAGGAAGGTGGCAAGGCTGGCTCTCCCTGAGGACTCTTAGCCCCCTCTCAAGCCCAAAGTGTTCTTTCCTACTCCAGGACCTGGCAAGCACAAAGCCTGGCACTTCCTCTGCTCCATTTACCATCAATGCCCATCAGAGTGATGTGGCCTGTGTGTCTCTGAATCAGCCAGGCACAGTTGTAGCCTCAGCCTCCCAAAAAGGCACCCTCATTCGCCTTTTTGACACCCAGTCCAAGGAGAAACTGGTGGAGCTGCGCCGAGGCACTGACCCCGCCACCCTATACTGGTGAGCACAGGATCTATGTGGTGGGCTGGTGGCCTCACATCACATGTCACATGGGCATCGCTGTTGATCTGTTTTCCAGCATTAACTTCAGCCATGACTCCTCCTTCCTCTGTGCTTCCAGTGATAAGGGCACTGTCCATATCTTTGCCCTCAAGGATACCCGCCTCAACCGCCGCTCTGCGTGAGTACTCCCTTCCCCATTCTGTGGCATCTCCAACCCTCTGATCATGTACCATACCTTGGCTTACTCAGTGCTGCCTGCAGGCTGGCTCGTGTGGGCAAGGTGGGCCCTATGATTGGGCAGTACGTGGACTCTCAATGGAGCCTGGCGAGCTTTATTGTGCCTGCTGAGTCAGCTTGCATCTGCGCCTTTGGTCGCAATACTTCCAAGAATGTCAACTCTGTAATTGGTGAGTAGGAATAGCCTCTTGGTTAGGGGGAAATGAATGGGTAAAAGTGAAGGTTAGACCTATAAGAATTTGAGGGTGCCAGGGGCTGGTGGCTCACTCCTATGTTCAGGAGGCTGAGATCTGAGAATCACAATTTGAAGCCAGCTCAGGAAAGGATGTCCAACTAACCAGCAAAAAGCTGCTGGAAGTGGAACTGTGATTCAAGTGGTAGAGCAATAACTTTGAATGGAAAAGCTAAGGGACAGTGCCCAAGCCCTGAGTTCAAGCCCTAGTGCTGGTGTACGCACACAAAGAATTTGAGAGCTATCAGAAGGTAGAGAGAGGTGGCTCAACTCCATCATGGATCAGTAAAGGGTATATGGCACTTGGGTAAAGTCCCCAGGCCATGGGGCAGGTGAGAGAATTGGTTTGTGATTACTGCTTTGGCAGCCCTTAAACTTTTACCATTTCTTTCTCCCCCAGCCATCTGCGTAGATGGGACCTTCCACAAGTATGTCTTCACTCCTGATGGAAACTGCAACAGAGAGGCTTTTGACGTGTATCTTGACATCTGTGATGATGATGACTTTTAAGGACCCTGGGGGCTGTGCTAGGAACCTGCAATAGCACACTTCAGAGCCTGAGTTGGGGAATGGGGGAAAGTCCTGTGGAAGCCACCAGCCAGCAAACGTTAATGAGGCCTGAGCCCACCCTCCACTCAAGCAGAGCTATGTCTATATAAATAGCTCACTTCCCCCAGAGCATTTTTTTATGACTGTGCCCATAGGGCCAGACTAGGAACCCGGGAGATAGCAGAATCCCTGGGGCTCCCAGCCTGGAGAAGATTGCCAGGGACCTAAAGAAAATGTCCCTAATCCAACCTGGGGATTTTAAAGCTTACCAGGAAGACATTTATGATGTGATGAATTGAATAAAAGGCCCTCTACGGCAGTTACGTCTTGACCTCAAGGGTGGGGCATGGGGTTTCCCGGGGAGGGAGGGGTGGCGGTCGGGGAGCCTAACAGGAAGTACATCTAGCTCGGGTCCTTCCAACAATCGCGGCTACCTTAATCTCTGCCTGTTTGGCTACTATATGCTTGGGCCATCAGCAACGCCCTGTACCGTCCCCTGCGGTTTATCTGCTCGGAGACAGCGAAAGTTTGAGTTCAGAATGTCCCTCGCCGCATGAAGGCTTGATTTCCCGGCAGACCTTGTTTGTGGTAAATTAGATGGCAAGCTATTGGCTTTTCTGGTTATGTGAGCGGGCGCGCCTGCGCAGTGCACATGTTTTGTTCGTCACGCCCAGCTTCCATTTCCCTTTATGCTTCGCGGTGCCGCGAGGTGTGATGGGTAGTGTAGTCCGGACTGCCCTTCGGGCTGGTCCAGCAACCCGCAGGATGTCGGAGGTGCGGCTGCCACCGTTGCGAGCCTTAGACGACTTTATTTTGGGGTCAGCGCGTCTGGCGGCTCCGGATCTACGCGACCCTCAGCGATGGTGCCACCGTGTCATCAACAATCTCCTCTACTACCAAACCAACTACCTTCTCTGCTTTGGCATCGGCCTCGCTCTGGCTGGGTGAGGGAGGGAGGTAGCGATTGATTAGCTGGGGACGCCAGCAGGGCATGGAGGGTGGTCACGGGTCCAGAAATGGGAACCTAAGAAAAATGCTAGGCCAAGAAGGGTGAGTTTGAAAGGAATAGAGGGTCCGAGGGACTTGAAAGAGACAGATCTTGGTTTGTTGGAAGTGCCGGCGTTGGGGTGGCAGAGGGAAGGGGAGGGAGAGGAGGAGATTGTGGGAAGGGAAACCTGGGTAGGTTGGAGAAAAGTGTGAGACTGAAGGGGAAAGTGAGCTGGGAGGTTGGATCTCGATGTAAGATCCTGAGAATACCTAGGAGATGAGGTGATCTGACCCTAATCTTAGGGTCAGATTAAGGCAGCTATGGAGAATTGAGGACAGTGACAGGGATGAAAATGTAAATTTGAAGGGCTTTGGAAGGTGGGGTTGTGGAGAATCTGGTGTTAGAGGGAAGATGGGCTATGATTGAACATGCTTGGAGCAGGTTCCTTTTGGGGAACTTGGACCCAGAGGAATGACCTGGGTTGAGAAGCCTAAGACCAGAGATAGATGAAGGATCTGTAGGAGGCACCATGGGCAGGGCTGGAAGAGTGGAATGGAAGCCTGGTGCCGGTGGCACATACCTGTAATTCTATCTCCTCAGGAGGCTGAGATCTGGGGATCACAATTCAAAGCCTGGGCAGGAAAGTGAGACTCATCTCCCATTAACCACCAAAAAACCAGTAATAGAGCTGCCACTCAAGTGATAGAGCACTAGTCTTGAGCAAAAGAAGCTCAGGAACAGCGTCCAGGACCTAAGTTGAAGCCTCAGGACCAGCATACACTAAGAAAAAAAAAGAGGATGGAAAGCCTAGAGGGGGAGCTTAGAAACTATGCAAGGGAGGGAGGAATGTGCCTGGACCTGGGAGGTGGGAAATATGTGTTAACTGAAGGCCTGGCTGAGGGATCTGTAGGAGTTTGGCCCAAGTGGGGGACATTGGAATAAGGAGAGGATACTGGAGGAGTCCTGCTCATATAGAATAGGAAGAAAAAAACAGCCTCAGGAAGCTCAGAGCTGAGGGTCGTGGTTCAAAGCCAGCCTGGGCTGACTGAGTCATAAGACTCCTATCTCGGGCTGGGATGTAGCTCAGTGGCAAAGCGCTTGCCTAGAAAGTGCAACATCCTGGGTTCAAGCCCCAGTACCAAAAAAGAAAAGACAAAAAAAAAGACTCCTATCTCAAATGACTCAGGAAAAGCCAGAAGTGGAACTGTTTGCTTAAGTGGTAGAGCACTAGCCTTGCGCCAAAGAAGCTCAGGGACAGTGCCCAGGCCCTGAGTTCAAGCCCCAGGACTGGCATTAAAAAAAAAAAAAGGGAAAAGAGAAGTATTGGGAGCCTACAATGTTTAAGTGGGATGAGAGGACCTGGGATAGAGACCTCAGGAAGATGGAATTATAGGACTGGTATGGAAGAAATGAGAGTCCATATAAACCACTGGAGGATAGGGCCTGTCCTTGGCAAGGGTGGGTGAGAATTTGCCAGGCTGGAGGATCCAGAGACAAGGTTCCAAAATTCTTGGGGCCCAGGATCTGCTGGATGGTGAGGCTAGCTTCGTTCCTTTGTTCCCACAGGTACTTGCGTCCTCTGTACACACTCCTGAGTGCGCTGATAATCCTTGTGTCTCTGGGTGTGCTGGTGTGGGCTGCTGAGACCCGCATTGCCGTGCGCCGCTGCCGTCGCAGTCACCCAGCCGGCTGCCTGGCTGCAGTGCTTGCTGTAGGCTTCCTTGTTCTCTCGGCTGTAGGAGGCGCTTGCACCTTCCTGCTCAGCATCGCCGGGCCAGTGCTTCGTGAGTCTCTACTACTTAATAGTTGGATAAATGGTCAGCACAAGTTTCAAGAAGCTAGGCTCACCCTATGCTGGGGTTCCTGAGCTGAGAGGGAGGTTGGAAACCCAGGAGCACAAGCAAGCCTCCCTTAAAAGTGTCTTCTTAGGCTTCACTCCCTCTTTCTGGGGACACTCCTATTATTACCAGCTTTTCAGATCTAGTGTTATGTGCCTTTAAACTGGCCTAGGCTATTGGTCATCTTTCCTGACCATGTCCCATTTGCAGAACAAATTACTGGGTCACACTCTCAGGACTGGTATCCTGGGCACTCACCACTCTTTTGACCTATCTTTACACCAATTCCTTTTTGTGGGCCCCCAACTAGCAGCAAGGTAAGGCTCCATTCCACTGATCCTACTTCTCTTGATATTGCCCACAGTGATCCTGGTGCATGCCTCTCTGCGCCTGCGCAACCTTAAAAACAAGATTGAGAACAAGATTGAAAGCATTGGTCTCAAGCGGACACCAATGGGATTGCTACTTGAGGCGTTGGGACAAGAGCAGGAGGCTGGATCCTAGGTGCCTGGTGTCTGGATCCAGGAACTGAGCAGCTCCCACCCCCCAACCCATATCCGAAACTGAGCCCTTTCCCATTCTTTAAAATAGGAGCCTAGAGCCCCTTGTTAGTTAGAAAACAGGACATCCCACTCCAAAACAAAGATGTCCTTCATACCCAAACCCCTATTACCTAGGGACCAGAGTCTTCCCCAACCCTGAATTTGTGACCCAGAGCTACGTATATCCAGCTCCCAAATTAGTTTGAGATTAGAGTATCCATGGCAAATCACAAATGGTGAAAACAGTGATACTCCCTTAACCAAATCTGGGACTCTAATTAGTCTTCCATGTTTAACCCCAAAGCTGAAGCCCAAGCAGGGCATTCTCAAATCTTAAACCTGGACTAAGGCTTTTCCAGACCCTACCCCAGTTTAGAACCCAAGTGAACATAACAGAATCTTAAACCCAAGTCCCAAGTGTCCTCAGCTGGGTGAACTGAGGTATCCTGACCTTGTTGAACCCTTGGTCCCAGGTGACCCCTAAACCTCATCAGTCCTAGAAGCCTTCCTCTATCTCTGCTTAGAGATTTTGCTCTTTCTTCCTGTGTTCCACAATGTCTAGGACCAAGGGCCAGGGATAGCCCCAGCTGGGAATGGGGCACATTTATCAGTGTTGCTGCAACAATAAAGTGTTGCATTTCTTCAGCCAGTTTGGCCTCTGTGGTGAAGTCATTGCACCTTTCAAAGATCAGTAGCCTGCTTTTCAGTTCTGCTAGATTATACATGACTGGGTTCTGCCAAGTGTATAGACCATTAATCAAACCTGTTACCTCTGGGTCAGCATTGAAACACAGGAAGAGGGCTGGAGGTATAGCTCAGTGGTAAATCACTTGTCTAGCAGGCTCTGAGTTCAATCTCTGGCACTAATGAATACGCAATTTTTTTAAACACACAGAGATTAAACAGGACAGAGTATGTACAGTCAGTTGGATACTAAAAAGAAGAAAAAATTGTGCCAGCAGTAGGGCCTGAATTCAGGTCCTGAGCACTGTCTCTTAGCTTTATTCCCCTCAAGTCTAGTGGACTATCACTTGAGCCACAGCGGTTTATGGCTTTTTGTGGTTAATTGGGGTAAGAGTCTCATAGTCATACTTTCCTTATCAGGCCAGCTTCAATCCTTGATCCTCAGATCTTAGCTTTTTCAAGTAGCTAGTGTTACAGGCATAAGCTACAAGAGCCGGACTAAAAAAAAAAAAATAGCAATACTGGAGTTTGAATCCAGGCTTCATGCTTGCTAGGAAGGTGCTCTACCACATGAGCCACACCTCCAATCCTAAATTATTGAGAGTTCTTGTTTGAAGTGAGCTAGGAATCTGAGTGCAGTCAAACAAAGAAGTTATCTCACACCACAAAATAGCATCAAAACAGAGGACGCTGGCTGGGAATGTGGCTTAGTGGTCAAGTGCTTGCCTAGCATGTATGAAGCCTTGGGTTTGATTCCTTAGTACCACATAAAACAGAAAAATCCAGAAGTGGTACTGTGGCTTAAGTGGTAGAGTGCTAGCCTTGAGCAAAAGAAGTTCAAGGACAGTAACCCAGGCCCTGAGTTCAAGCCCGCCCTAGGACTGGCAAAAAAAAATGTATTATCTAGATTTAACTAGAGGTGTGGGCCCCAAAGCAAAGCAGATAAAGAAGCAACACAAGGGTTCAGTTTACACATTTATTATAGAAATCCCCTTCCAGTGTGGGTAGTATCTTGGGCCCAGATCCATTGGTACAAAAAGAAAAGTTAACATCAGGTAAAGGGGGTAGGGGAAATCCCCCCCCACCCCAGCTCCAGAAACTCATAGACAGGTATCATAGAAAACACACCTTATGTGAATTTGTTTAAAAAGTAGTAAATGGAAGGAAAGCCAAGGAAGATGTGGTGTGACCTGTGGCCCATGGCCACATGTCGTCTGAGGATTTTATTGGCATCTACCAGTTGCCAGGTTAAACCACCACAGCATCCCAGGATGCAACATAGTCAATGGCTCTATCCTTCTGCCAACCTCCTGTGTGTGGGGGGGGGGGGGAGGTGTCTCCTGATTGCAGATGATCAGCACAGAAGCTATGGCTACAGACAGGAACAGGGGCTCCTTCAGACATTCCCCATCCAGATTCTATCATTCTACATATGGGCAGAGAGCCCACCTGCACAAGAACTGCCCTGGTAGGGGATAACAGGGAGTTCTAGTCACACCAGAGTCTCTTGGCTACCCTAAACAGGGCCCTGAGACCCTATATGGTCCCTTTTGTTGAAGGTGGGGTTCCTAAAAGGAAGCCTGGGCATGGGGAGAGAAGTGAACCCAACCATGACAAACTCACAGTTTCCCTTTTTTATAAAACGCCTAGTGTTGGGTGAAGACAGTGAATACTAAATCACAACTGTAAACAGAAATGGAAAAAGGGGCTTAGAGTCCCCATATCATCTCCCCTCTTTGAAGCTAGCTGAGGCCCCTCCAGTCCCCAGAACAGTGTAAAGGGAGAAACAGGTTTATCAGACACCTTCCTAGTCCCATGGGGAGCCAGGGGCCATGGAAGATCAGGTGGATGATCCCCAGGACTGAGAGCAACCACATCCTAGGGCTCAGCGAGGTTGGCTGTATGCTCCCCAGCCTGTAGTCTTGCCCAGGCCAACAAGGGGCATATCAGGAGAGGGTCAGACCAATGTCCCTGGGGTCTGGGGGTCAGAACTGGAAGACTGCTCCCCCTCTAGCGTCAGGTCACTTAAACGAGCGCTCAGCTCCGAGGGGTACAGGAAGTCCGTGTAGTATCTTTAGAAGGGACAGCAGGAATCCGGAGGACAGGTGAGGAAGACGGAGAAGAGAGTAGAAAAGACAGACAAGACACAGAAAGAGAAAGGAAGAGGCTCGTTAAAGAGGTGGAGGTAGGCACGGCACACCATAGCACCTTCAGGCTCTCAAGCATGGGGCATGGAGTAAAGAAGAGAAAAAGCAAGGGGCACCTATGTCCCTTCCTCCCAGCACCCTGGCCGCAAGGCTCATTACCATGCACCGGTTAAAATATTCAGAATCCTTCTATAGCTTAAGAAAGAACTGCTACCAGTACCCAAGATCCCCCTCCATTGGGATCCCAAGGACTAATTCAGGTCATGCCTGGTACAGTGCTTCTGTACCAAGACTGCAGCTAGTTTCCTTGTGGTCCCAGTCATCACCATGACTAGCTACTCCCTAATCTAGATAGCTTTGCCATCTGCCTCAAGGAACCCCTACCCATCAATAAAAAGCACCCCCATACCTGCCGGAGACAGGGGGCGCCGTGAAACTCCTCGAGTGGGGGAGGGGCGCCTGGCTGGGGGCCCCATACAGTGCCTGGCCCACCTCATAGCAGCGGGCATGGAGGAAAGGTGGGTGTGGCAGGCCCACGTGTGGAAGCACAGGCCTGCGCTGAGGCCCCACGGCCAGTCCCGAGTTCCGGATGTACCAGTCCCGCAGCCCCTCCAGGGCCAGGTTCTTGTGGCCGCTGCGCTCACCAGCCGGGGGGATCCGAGTGGGTGGGGGCATCCACAGCAGAGGGTTTGGATGCACCTCTGGGCCCTCGGCAGCTTCTGAGGGCAGGCCACAGGGCTTGGTACGGGTGACACGGGTGTGGGGGTCCTTGCTGCGGAGGAGGGGGCTGCTGCCGTCAGGTGCATACATGGGTGGTGGGCCGGGGAGCATGGCAAGGAGCCCGTCTCGGCGGGAGAGGGGTCCTGGGACCTCGGCTGCAGTTAGCAGCTCCCCCCAGCCTGCCCCGCTGCCACCGCGGGGCAGGCCCCGGTCCAAGGAATAGTCCAAAAGGAAGTCCCCACATACAGGTGGGAGCCGGGGGACCCCGCGGGAGGCAGGGGCAGCTGAGCTAGGCCTGGCAGCCCGGGGAGGGTCTGGGGGGCCAGCTGTGCGGGAAGAAAAGGCAGGGGTTGGTTGGGGGCGCTCATACAGCACCTCACTGCTCTTGCAGACCGGTGGGCCAGCAGTAGGGGGAGCCAGAGGGGCAGGCGGAGAGCCAGCTCCCCCCGCTGTTGCCCGGTCCACCAGCAAGGCCTCTGAGCTGTTACTGCGACGGGTGCGAGCTGCGAAGACGGTGGCGCGATCTGAGGCAGGGTCGGCCCGAGGAAAGCCCATCTGTGAATCTTGACTGCCTGACCACTGGCGAGAATGGAGACCTTCGGGTCTGAGGCACAGAAGGGAGGTGGGTAACAGGCATAGGGTCAGAATATCACAGATGGTACAAGTGCCCTCCTCATTGCATCTCTGAGCCTCTGCTTGCAACATCTCTAAACTGGGCCCATGATTAAATGTTGCATGCATGAATATAAGTGTTGAATGGTGGTGCCTCATAGGCAGCTGAGATTTGATCCTAGACTGGAAGGCCCTGGGTGTGGAAATATATGGAAAATGGGGCTGCTGGCTCAGAAAGACATATAGATACATGTGAGCCCATGAACAAAGAGCAAATGCACCTGGCCCCTCAGCTCCTGCTAAGACCCTTCTCTGGGCTCCTCCCTGAGTCAGGCCTGGAATTCAACACCTGCTTCCATACAGTTCCATTCAGAATATGAACCACCCCCAATATCCTACCAGTCACCGTGCACAAAATATGGGCCCCAAAAAGTCAGAAATTTTGTTTTATTTACAGCCTGGAATAATTAGGCAATTAACTAGTATTTAAGAAATGGTATATAGTAGTTAAAAGTATCGACTCTGGTGCAGGGGTGGGGAACTTTTTCTCTTTTTCGCCAAGGGCCCTTTGGACATTTATAGCATCATTCACTGGCCATACAAAATGATCAATACAGGAAGATGACTGGAGCAGGCAGCTAGAAGCATATGTGACTTTTCTGTCAGTGCTAAATGATTTTGTGGGCCTTATACAGTCCACTAACCAGATCCCCTCACCCCTTATCATCTTGAGTCAAAAATTATCTTGGTTCTAATACCAGTACTCCAATCTACTCACAAGCTAATCTTTCTACACCTCAGTCTGCCCATCTATAAAAAGAAAGTGACAACACCACCCCCTAAGAGGGCTCTTGTGATGGTTAAATTAGTGAATATCATGGAAAGCACTGATTACTAGAAGACAGTAGGCACTCAGTACACTTTACTCAAAACTTCTGTCTCTATCTTTCAAGGGCAGATGTTATGCTGTTTCACAAATGAAGGGTCAAAGATTCAGAGGAGGGAAATACTTGTCTAAAGATACAGAAAGCAGACACAGAAGCTTTCATGCTTCTGTCCCAATTTCCACCCTCTTTTCCACTAAGGCAACTTCTATTCACCTTTCAAAGCCCAGATGTTCATGTCCCACACCTTTCAGAAATTTTGCTTCAACACTTCCAGTTAGAACTAATGGTTCCCTCCTGATCCTCAGGCCCACCCTCAATGTCCCCTTACTTGCAGAGCTGGGGGCCAGTGCCCCGGGTGAGGACAGGGGTGGCAGGCACACTTCGCCCCTCAAAACTGGAGGCACTCCTGGGCAGCGAGCGTGTGGGGCTAGACAGAGATGAGCAGGCCCAGGTCGGGGCCCAGGTTAGAGATTACACCCACCAGCAGGCCCACCTGCCATCCCAGGCTCAGGATCCCATTCCTGCTCCTGGGGAAGAGGGGAAGGGACTCCCCTTTACCTGGTGGGGCTGGCCACAGAGTTGCGACGACTCTTCAGATCTCCATAAATATCTGATGGGGGTGGTTTCCATGGGGCTCGTCGCTCAGGACTCCCCCCAGACACTGCCCGAAGCTGGTCCCAAGCCTTTGGTGGTGAGGGGCGCTCAGACAGAGAGAAGCAGCCACGAGGCTCCTCTGGGTGGAAGAGAAAGAGTGGGGGTAGAATTCAATGATGGGTCCCAGGTTGGGGCAAAGCAAAGGGGTGGAGCTAGGAGAGCAGGGAAGGGGTGAGTGGATTAAACAGGCTAAGGAATGAAAAGGGCAAAAAGGGAGGGGAGGGGCTTATAAGTAAGTTCTGGAGCTAAGGAGACAAGGGTGGGGTGAAATTAAAAAAAGAGAGAGAGCCGGGCGCCGGTGGCTCACGCCTGTAATCCTAGCTACTCAGGAGGCTGAGATCTGAGGATCGAGGTTCAAAGCCAGCCCAGGCAGGAGAGACCGTGAGACTCCTATCTCCAATAAACCACCAGAAAACCGGAAGTGGCGCTGTAGCTCAAGTGGTAGAGCGCTCGCCTTGAGCTGAAGAACTGAGGGACAGCGCCCAGGCCCAGAGTTCAAGCCCCACGACCGACAAAAAAAAAAAAAAAAAGAGAGAGATCCGTAGAAAGATGGGCCATGGCTAAGAAGGAGGAGAGGCTGACCACCACTAGATGTTCTAAGGGGACACAGAAGGGGGCTGGTGGCAATTTAGGATACAGGGTCCTCACCGTTATCATGGCTGGCCCCAGATTCTGAGAGGGAGCTGCTCTCTGAGTGCAGAAGGACATCTTCTACAGGTGAGAAGGGAGAATCATCTATCACTCCAAAGCCCAGGACCAGCCACCATCCCCTGTATCAAAGGATGGGCTCCTCTGCGCAGTCTGTCTTCTGTCTCCTCACCCTCTACACTCCTCAAGAACCCACCTTTAAGTTGGGCATCAATGGCTCATGCCTGTATCCTAGCTACTCAGAAAGCTAAGATCTGAGGATCAAGGTTCAAAGCCAGCCAGAGCACCAAAAGTCTGTGAGACTCTATTCTCCAATTAACCACCAAACAGACTGAAGTAGAGCAATGATACAAATGATAGCATGCTAGCCTTGAGCAAAAAAAAAAAAAAAAGGAAAGCCCCAGGACCAGTGCAACACACACACACACACACACACACACACACACACACACACACACACACACACACACACACACACACACACACACACACACACACACACACACACACACACACACACACACACACACCTTTACCTGAATGCAAGGCTGCCACAGGTTTGAGTCTTTACCTTCCAGATTCCTACTGATACTGATCAGGCCACCCTTGTCCTTCGGCTGCTTTGTCACACCTCTCTTTATTGGGTGAGTCCCCTAAGGTCTGCCTTCTTCTGGGATGGCTGCTCAACCATCCACCCCTCCACCTCTATCAGCCAGAGTCCACTCCCTACACATTGCCCCACTGCTGCTGCTGCACAGGGGAATGGCTCACCTTGGCTGAGCTGAGCAAGGCGCGTACCCAGGCAGACTCCCTGAGCCGTGATGAGTGCTCCAGTGGACATTGGCAGTGGCTGGGGAGGGAGCAGTGGGAGGCCAAGGCGAACCCGGAGGTCCCCAAGCTGTTCCTCCAGTTCATGCAGCCTCCGAAGTGCATCTGCCTGTACCTGGCGTCGTCGCCGCCTCTGCTCAGCACTCAGTTCAGGGGCGAGGGCCAGGCGGCGGGCAGCAGCAGCGATCTGCTGTTGTACGGACACCTCACGCTCCAGAGCCTCAAGAGCCAGCTCCTGCACACCCCAAAAGAGGTAGAAAGGACCAAATGTATAGGAGTTAGACAATAAAGGGGCATGCTCTGCCTGGGGCACAGGCCTATTTGCCTAAGGATGGAGTTTATTCATTCTTTCAAGCAGGGCTTTTTTTTTCATTGTGCTGGGCTGGAGCTTGAACTTAGGTGCTTGAACTAGGCTATCCCTGGGGTTTTTCATTCAAGGATAGAGCTTTACCACTTGCCACAGCTCCACTTCCAGCTTCTTGGTGGTTAATTGGAGATGAGAGTCTCATGAACTTTCCTGCCCATGCTGGCTTGGAACTGTGATCCTCATATCTCAGCCTCCCAAGTAGCTAGGATTACAAGTGGGAGCCACCAGCTCCTGGCCGCAGCAGGGCCTTGCTTTCTTTTCTTTTCTTTTGCCAGTCTTGGGGCTTGAACTCAGGACCTGGACACTGTCCCTGAGCTTTTTTTGCTCAAAGCTGGCACTCTACCACTTGAGCCACAGTGCCACTTATGGCTTTTTCTGTTTATGTGGTACTGAGGAATGGAAACCAGGGCTTCATGTATGCTAGGCAAGCAATCTACCAATAAGCCACATTCCCAGCCCTCTTTTCTTTTTTTTCTTTCATTTTTTTTGTCAGTCATGGGCTTGAACTAAGGGCCTGGGAACTTTCCCTTTGCTCAAGGATAAGCACCCTACCACTTTGGTGGTTAACTGGAGATAAGAGTCTCACAGTTGAGTGCCAGTGCCTCATGCCTATAATCCTAGCTACTCAGGAAGCTGAGATCTGTGGATTGTAGTTCAAAGCCCACCCAAGCAGGAAAGCCCATAAGACTCTTCAGTTAAGCACCAGAAAAGCTGGAAGTGGCTCTAGTGGTAGAACATTACCCTTGAGCACAAAAGCTTTAGGCCAGCACCCAGGCCCCGAGTTCAAGCCCCAGGACCAGCAAAAAAAAAAAAATGCTAACAGACTTTCCTTACTGGGCTGGCCTTGAACTGTGATTCTTATCGCAACATCCTGAACAGCTAGAACTACAGGTGAGTATTACCAGTACCAGCATCAGGGCCCTTCTTAATGAGGGCTGGGCCTGCTCATCTACCTGAAGGTAAGAAGCCCATCCTGACATTTAGGGACCAATATCATATGAGGACCCCACTTCCTCAAGCTCTTCTCCTTCTCATCTTAGCCTTTCCCTTTCCTGGCTACAACTCCCATTATTCTTTTTTTCCTTTGTTTTGGTCGGTCGTGGGGCTTGAACTCTGGGCCTGGGCACTGTCCCTCAGCAATTCAGTTCAAGGTAAGTGCTCTACCACTTGAGCCACAGCACCACTTCCAGCTTTTTCTGCTTATGTGGTGCTGAGGAATTGAACCCAGGGCCTCATGCATGCAAGGCAAGCGCTCTACCATTGAGCCACCTTCCCAGCCCCAACTCCCATTATTCTTGTGCTTGAATCTGTCCCATTCAGGCACCACCTATCCTCCAAACTCATCTGCTCACCTCAGCAGGGCACAAGGAGTGGTGTGCCAGGCTGGGATGTGGTGGAGGGTAAGCTCGTGCTGCAGGGGGCCGCCGACGTACCAACTGAGGTCGTTCACCAGGTTCCAGTGGGCACTCAGGGGGCAGTTGGCCAGTCAGCTCCTGGAGAAGGCAGTGGGGATGAAATAAGCCATGATAATCCCAGGAGCTACAGAAGTTTTCCAAGAAGCCTGTCCCTGCTCAGAACCACACACATTATTTCTCTTCCTTCTGTCAAAGAACTCCAGCAGACAGGTAGGCAATATAGACTCTTAGCCTCTCAATAACCCAAGCTCCCACCCTCCCTTTTTGTTGGATGTGGGGCTTGAACTCAGGGCCTGGGCACTGTCTCTGATCTTTTATTCTCAAGGCTAGCACTCTACCACTTGAGCCACAGTGCCATTTCCAGTTTTCTGGTGGTTAATTGGAGATAAAAGTCATAGGGACTTTCCTGCCTGGGCTGGCTTTGAACCCCGATCCTCAGATCTCAGCCTCCTGAGTAGCTAGAATTACAGGTGTGAGCCACTGGTATCCAGCAGGAAAACGTCTTTTGGAATCCAGAAATTTTGTTTGTATTTTTTGAGACAAAGTCTTGTATAACCAGGATGGCCTTGAACTTGCTAGCCTCCTGCCTCAGCCTTCCAAGTGCTAGGATTACAGTCACACATCACAGCAGGTGCTGAGTCCAGAATTTTTTAGGTTTTTTTGTTTGTTTATTTTTTGGCCAATCCTGGAGCTTGAACTCAGGGCTAGGGCATTGTACCTGAACTTCTTTTACTCAAGACCTGCACTCTATCGTTTGAGTCACAGTGCCACTTCTGGTCTTTTCTATTTATGTGGTACTGAGTAATAGGACCCAGGGCTTCATGCATGCTAGGCAAGCACTCTACCACTAAGCCATATTCCCAGCCCTTTTTTAGTTTTTATAAAAGCAACACAGGCTTGGCACTGTTAGCTCATGCCTGTAATCCTATTCAGGAGGCTAAGATCTGAGGATCAAAGTTCAAAGCCAACCCAGGTAGGAAAATCCATAAGACTCATCTCCAATTAACCAGCAACAACCAGAGAAGTAGAGCTGTGGCTCAAATGGTAAAGCACTCAACTTGAGCAAAAAAACTTAGGGATAGTCCCCAGATCCTGAGTTCAGCTCCAGGACCAGCAAAAAAAACAACACAAGTCTACACGAAGTCTATATCTATACACTGCAAATCACGTAACATTCCTTCAAGCTCTGAGCTGCATGGGCTGAACCCCATTATTCTCCCAGGTAAACATTGTGGACATCCACACTAGGAGAACTATTTTGAAACTCCATGTTGGTTCAGAGTGGGGTTGGTTAACAAATTTTGGAAACCGTTTTTGTTAGGATCTAGAGGATTTTAAATAGTCATCAAGGGATTGTGGGCCTGCTTCATCCAATTATTACATTGATTCTAAGACCTTGAAGCCAAACTTCAAGGAGACACAGAGAGACCAAGGAACCTACAGGTCAGATAAATGACTCAGCAACCATCACAACAGTCTGTGGCTTACCTAGGGACCCTCATCCCCTACCACCAGACACCCCAGGAGCCAGGTCCTCACCGCTTCCTGGAGACACACTTTCCGGAGCTCCTGAAGTTTCAGGTTTAGTGCCTCTTGCAGGGCCCGCTGACGATCAAGCAGCCCCCGCAGACGCTCTGATTTCACCTGGGGAGCAGCCTCTCCAAACAGGGCAGCTGCACACAAAATATACAATGATCAGTGAGATCAGGACAATCTGGAGTAGCTGCGGGGCCAGGGACCAATTCTTCCCAAACAGGCAAGTAGAATCTCAGAGCAGGGGAGGAGGCAGCAAGAGGGGGAACCAATCACTGACCTGGGGTATTGAAGGTAGGAGAGCTGATCAGCTGACCTTTGACTTCCATCCTGGTGTTGTCAGGATGCCGTGGCTGATGGCTTGACAAGGCCTAGAAGTAATGTACAGGAGGCATTTAGCAGGCATGTCCCATGCTACCCTAGTCCCATCCCAACTCAGTTTCCCAGGCTTTTACAGCCCACCCCCAACCAGGGCTCAACCCTCCTGGCCTGGCCTGGCTTCTAAAAATTCTGTGTTGAAGCCAGGCGCTGGTGGCTCACGCCTGTAATCCTAGCTACTCAGGAGGCTGAGATCTGAGGATCTCGGTTCAAAGCCAGCCCAGGCAGGAGAGACCGTGAGACTCCTATCTCCAATAGACCACCAGAAAACCGGAAGTGGCACTGTAGCTCAAGTGGTAGAGCGCTCGCCTTGAGCTGAAGAGCTGAGGGACAGCGCCCAGGCCCAGAGTTCAAGCCCCACGACCGACCAAAAAAATAAAATAAAATAAAAATAAAAACTGATTCCTTAAAAATTCTGTGTTGATGCCTGGACCCACTTGACCCTGGTACCTTGGTTCCCTTCCCATTGAGTGGGAACACAGCAAGTGGGAAGCTGGGCGGACTTACAACGCCTCTTCAGAGGCCCATGGGCCACAGCCAGGAATCTTGCCTGGGAAGAGAGAATTAGTGGTACAGATTCAACCACGTATAACAACAGCTGGCACTTATTAATCACCTGGGTGCCTGGAACAGTTACCTGCTATGCCACAATGAATCTTCACAAGCCTCTGGGGACAGAAGTTGTGTGATTATTATTACCTACACCCCCTGTTTTTTAGAGATAATGAGAGGAAAGCACGTAAAGGTCAAACAACTTGCCTAGAGTCAGGGACATGGCCAAGTCTTATGCTCTTCTTCACTACAGCTCCTCAAACCCCACCAGCTTCATCATGAGCTCCCCAGTCCATTAGGCCTCAGGATCTTTGCCAAGACTGTGACTATCATTTGGAGTATTGATTTCAGCCACTCACTAACCCAGCCATGCTTCTCAGCCTTCTTCTACAGGTGGCCCCTGTATAATATCTTCTCACAACTGCTATTGGACAAGAGATTGTGCCTCTTCCTGTTCCACAATGAGGACAGGAAACATTCCTGTCCTGTTGTATCAATATCCTCTGCACCTTGAACACTGCTGCCCACACCAAGTGCCCTGTGATTGTTTGCTGGCTGACTGAACAAATGATCCAATGAACAAACTCAAAGGGAGCCAAACCAGGGTTCTAACCCAAATCTATGGGTCTTTACTCACCCTAACCTCATCCTGGAGTATTTACTTGACACCAGGGTCCCTCCAGCCCTTTTCCCCACCCTTCCTGGTCCTGAGACTAGACTGAGGAAGTCACTCTGCTGGGATTTGCGACAGGCAAAGTCCACAGCTCCAGATAACATGCCACCTGTCTCCCTCTCTGCCCCAGCAGTCCTGGCTGACCACAGAGTCAGCCCTGGCCAGCTGCCAGTCCTCCTTCGTCCTCTCCTCTGGAGTTTGCTCCCTCCCTCCCACATCCTGCTGGGTCCCCAGTTGGGCAGCCTGGTGACATCACCTCCTGCCACCTGGCCTAATCTTCATGGCAGGTGACTGGAAGAATCTCACAGGCATAGAGTTCCCATTCGGATCTGCCTGGAGACCCACAGTTTGTCCTGACATGGTAGCCAGGTGTGGGGAAGTCCCAGGCAAACAAAGAGGCCTCAGTTCAAGTCCCTTCCCCAACATGACGTGGTATGGCCCAGCAGTCTATAAGGTACCCTGTTTCTCTAAAGTCCTCTTACCCACCTCACAGGATCTGTAACCCTCCCTAGAAGCAACCATACCTTGTTCTAAACACCCTCTGCCCTCAACATGGGAAGAAGTCTCTAGAGCCCTGTTACAATCCAGGTACAGTGTGTACTTTACAATGGCCCTCATAAATCTACACATCTAAGACCCAATCAGCACTGCCCAGCATGGCAAGGTTTTCCTGAACATCCCCAGCTCAGCCTCCTCTGTCACCCAGCTTCCAGGGCTCTTAGTTTCCCAGGGCCCACTTGAGTGTGGGCAACTTTCATGGGGTTCTACTAAGCCCTCCTCTATTCACTCCTTCCACCAAGCCCGATTCCACTTCCCATACCACAGGCTGCCTCAATGCTTTCTCCTTAAAAGCTCAGAGCCTCCTTAGAAGCTGACCTGGGGTCCACACAGGAACCCCATCTCCACCCTGACGGCCTGACCTCAGGGACATAGCTAGAGCATGAGTCATGGGGTCACTGTGCAGGCTAGGCACAGGGTCACGCCCCACACCCCCACACCCGGCTCCTAAACCTTTGCCTCCGCATAGCGCTGCCCTAGGGCTTAGGACTGTCCCAACCCCAGCCAGAGATAGTGAGAAGAGAATCCCCACAATCTCCTCCCAATATACCCCTGCACTAATCCCTAGGGACCCCTGGGACACCCACCACCACCACCACCACCACGGTGACCTCATGGGTCTGTCTTGTCACCCTGTGCTGTCGCTGGGATAAGCAGCAGCAGGAGGGCTGAAGAGGGCCCCCCCACCCTGAGGCGAGCCCAGCAGGTTTTTCAGGTCTGCCTTTCTGACACCACAGCCGAGAAAGAAATTCCTGGCTGTAATGACTGTTTACAACCAAGACACCTCACCTGGGTGGCACCCCAACACTGTCAATGGGACCCCATTTCCACATCCTGCCACCACTGAAGCAAATATACACTCCCAAAGTTTAGATTGTTCCCCAGCCTCCCCAGGAGCCCCAGGTTCCATCACTCTAAGTGAACAAATGGGATAGAGGGCAGGCAGATGCCTGGAGAGTGTTACAATAGCCCAATCTTATCTTTGTCACAGGGGCTATTGCGGGGGGGGGGGGGGGGGGGCGGGGGGGGATCTACTCTGGCAAGAGAGGAAAGGAAAAGAAAAGTCAGGGGTAGGAGGGAGAAGGGGGACACATACGCCTCTTCTTCCCCATTCTTCCTCACCCATTTCTGGCAAAGAATTGCTTTGCGCCAAGAAAGGATATTGGACATTTTGGGCTTCACCCTTTTAGTCAGGTTCGCCTTCCATGCTGAACCCTACCCCCACCCCATGTTAATGGACTTCTCCCACAGCCCTGGCTCTCCCAAAGGGAACTTCAGTACACCCTACTGCAGCCCCAAGCCCCCATGCCCCACACCCCTAGGCCCACTGTTCCCAGGTACTCACCAGTGCCAGAGAGTGCTTTAAGGTAGCCTCAGGTACCTCAGAAGAAATAGTTGTCTCCACCAGGCCCTGGTTCTGAGGGCAGTGGCAGCAAGCAGCAGTGCCGGATGCCTTGGCCACCTCCCACTAGGTAATGGCCCAGCCTACCTGCCCAGGAACTGGGCTGTCCTACACCTTTTAACCCTTGCCTGTCTACCACTAGGACTACAGGTACCCCTGGGTGGGGGGCGGCCTCAGGGCCAAATCCCTTTAGGGCGTCCAGCATGACCAAGAAGCTACTTTAACCCAGATACTTAATAAAGAACTGAAGCCATGGGCATAGCTGCTGCCTCTCTGGCTGTTCAGATTTATAGAGGACCAGAGTCTGCCGGCCCAAGCTAACATCTTGGGGCTGGGGGCTAGAAAACCATAAAGCACACAGAGGCCCCAAATGTAAATTGCATTTGTACTTTTCAGCAGAGAATATTACATTCCTAAGGCCCCTATGGCACCCTAGCCTTCCTTCCTAGGGGTAGGTAGAAGAGAAGGTTTGAGGATCAGACCCCAGTAACACACTCATAATTCTAGGCACTCCAGAGGCTGAGATCCAGAGAATCACAATTTTAAGTTAGGTCAAGCAGGAAAGTCCATAAGACTCTTATCTCCAGCAAAAAGCCAGAAGTAGAGCTGTGGCTCAAGTGGTAGAGCACTAGCTTTGAGCAAAAAGAAAAGATCAGGGACAGCGCTCAGACCCTAAGTGTTTAAGTGTCAGAACAGGCACACACACACACACACACACACACACACACACACACACACACACACACACACACACACACACACACACACACACACACACACACACAGGAGTGGGCAGGGGAGGTTTTGAAGAACAATTCCCCCTATTACTAGGATAATAGTTTTCCTAGTTAGTAATAGAGGAAGTGGACCTTTCTAAGGAGAGGCTAGGTCTCAAGAATCTACCACAAGCCGGGCGCTGGTGGCTCACGCCTGTAATCCTAGCTACTCAGGAGGCTGAGATCTGAGGATCGCGGTTCAAAGCCAGCCCGGGCAGGAGAGACCGTGAGACTCCTATCTCCAATAAACCACCAGAAAACCGGAAGTGGCGCTGTAGCTCAAGTGGTAGAGCGCTCGCCTTGAGCTGAAGAGCTGAGGGACAGCGCCCAGGCCCAGAGTTCAAGCCCCACAACTGACAAAAAAAAAAAAAAAAAGAATCTACCACATTCCACAGCTCCAGAAGAAATAATCCTAGTAAACAGAACACAATTTATGCCCTACAAACTTGAGGACTGGCATAGAGCCAGCCTCCTCAGAGCCACTTTACAGGTAAAGAGGCCTGATTGAGATCAAGCCACCATAAAAGTGAATAAAAGCATAACTTAGGGACTGGGTACAGGGTCGAAGACAGACAAGCTACTTCCCAAAGGAAGGAAGAGAAAGGAGGTTCATGTTTCTTTATATCCTAGCTTGCTCCCACCCATTCCTTCCCCTCACCATTTCAGGTCAAGAGGCAGGCTGTATGCTAGACAAGGACTTAAGGGCTCCAAGACCCTGGGATGTACTGGTCCCCACAGCTGCACCTGAGCTCTGGGCTTCTCCCTGCACACACCACACCCCCTGTGCCCCACAAGAGACCATCTGCTCTGTGACCTCAGGGCCAAGCCTAACCCAAGCCTCAGCAGCAGTCCCTGCCATGCCAGGGACAGGCGGAGTGTGAGAAATGTTTCCTCCCAATTTGGCAGGTGAGCCAAGCCTCTAGAGAAGAGCTCCCTCTGTCACAAGCTATTAGGGCCTCTGGCCATCCCTGCCCACCTTTCTTCCTGGGTGTGAGATTTCCGGTGTGTGACACAAAGGACCCTTTCATTGCCTTTCCTACCCCCCTCTTCCCCCTTCAGTGCCTGCACTGAATTGTGCAGGTAGACATCTAGCTGTATGTGGGTGGGGTATGTCTTCGTGGCCATGACCTCTCCCACCTCTTGTGGGCCACCAAAAATGGTGTGAAGAGGGGAGTTAACCAAAATCAGGACCAAGAGGAACAATGCAGCTTGAGTTTCAAAGCCTAGATTCCCTCATCTATAGATGGGCAAAAGGTGGTTTCCAGAGGCCAAAGGAATTTTGGAAGAAGTTTCAGAGTGCAAGGAAATGTACATCATCAGTGACAGATAACAATAGTAAACTCACAGAGGTGGGATAGTGTGAGGGCAAGTAGGAGAGAGTAGACTCTAGACCTCTTGGGCCAGGCAGACAACTGAGCCAGGGTCACTCACATACATAATTGTCTTGGTCTGTGATTTGTTCTCTATGTGCCAGTTCTGGGATTTGAATTCAAGACCAGTTCAATGTCCCTGAGCTTTTTTGCTCAAGGCTGGCCCTCTACCACTTGAGCCACACCTATACTTCCCAGCTTTTTGATGAGAAGCCATGGAGTCTTCTGCCCAAGCTGGCTTCTAACCATGATCCTTAGATCTGGCTTCTAACTATGATCCTTAGATCTTACCCTCCTGAGTAGCTAAGATTACAGGCATGAGCCACCAGCATCCAGATGGTCTGTGGTTTTTAATAGTAGATGATGGCCCAACCTCTAAACCTTACCCCAGCTACTCCTGAGCTTTAGCCCATCCAATGCTAGTAAATGGTGTGTCTAGGGTTTAACCTGGTGGTCATTTACTGGCTATATGACTTCTTGAACAAGTCACTTAATTTCTCAGCCTCAATGTCCTCATCTGTTAAATGGCAGTATGTAGCACACAGTGTTGTTGCAAGCAGTAACTGAGTTAATCCACTTGCAGTTTGTTTAGGAGAGTGACTGGCTGGCTATAAATGCTCAGTATATGTGAGCTCTTAGAAGTATTCCTCCCCACAGAACCAAATAGATATAGCTGGATATTTTGTTTTACACAGAGCTGGTATATCTAAGTCTCACCTGATAAATTTGGAAAAGGTGTTATTTTCCCCCATTCAGATAACCTTGTCTGAACTATCACTATCCAAAATCAAGAGCTAAATATATTCAGATGCATTTGAGATAGACAGAGCTGGTATCCCTTAGCCTCCAAACCTCCCTTCTTGCCAGACCAGACATTTGAAACAGAGCTGTTTTGCCTCATTCTCTGACATCTCTCTACTCAACATTAAAAATGCAGGAATGGGGTGGGCAGGAATGGGGCGGGCAGGCAGGGTGGCACAAGCCTGTAATCCCAGCACTTAGGAGAATGGACTTCCAGGCCAGTTTGAGCTTCATAGAAAGACAATGTCAAAAATATGTAGGAACCAAATATATTTACATAAATTATCAGAATTTTGACTGTCCAAACACAGGAACTGAATTTTTGTCCCAGGTTCTATGGATAGAACCCAGGCCTCTGTATATGGTAAGCAAGTACTCCACCCTCCACCACTGAGCCATACCCCCAGCCTCCTGGATACATTTTTGAGTTAGAGTCATTACACATCATCATCTGACCTCTCTCTTCCTTCCTTCCTTCCTCCCTCCCTCCCTCCCTCTCCCTTCTTTCCTTCCTTCCTTCCTTTCTTTCTTTCTTTCTTTCCTTCTTTCTTTCTTTTTTCTTTCTTGTCCCTCAAGGGGCCTAAACTCAGGGCCCTTTTTTGCTTAAGGCTAGTGCTCTACCACTTTGAGCCACAGTTCCATTTCTGGTTTTCTGGTAGTTAACTGGAGGTAAGAGTCTTAGACTTTCCTGTGCAGGCTGGCTTTGAACTGTGATCCTCAGATATTAGCCTCCTGAGCAGCTAGGATTACAGACCTGAGCCACCAGTGCCTGCTTTACCTCCCGTTTCTTTTTTTTTCTTTCTTTCTTTCTTCCTTTTTTTTTTTTTTTTTGGCCAGTTGTGTGGTCTGAACTCTGGGCCTGGGCGCTGTTCCTCAGCTCTTCAGCTCAAGGCTAGCACTCTACCACTAGAGCCACAGTGCCACTTCTGACTTTTTTTCTGCTTATGTGGTGCTGAGGAATCAAACCCAGGGCTACCACTGAGCCACCTTCCCAGCCCCATGACCTCTCCTTTCTATGTAAGATGCATAAACAAAATATTTTTCAGATAACTTGATGTGTTTCGCTATCTAAATTTCCAGAATTCTCCCTCTCTCAGAACTCAGATACCAAATAGATTGAGACAATGAGGGGAAACTCGGTTGGGGAGTTAATAGCTTTTTTTTTTTTTAATCAGTCATGGGGCTTGAACTCTAGGCCAGGGCACTGTCCCTGAGCTCTTCTGCTCAAGGCAAGCACTCTACCACTTGAGCCACAGCACCACTTCTGGTTTTCTGTAGTTAATTGGAGCTAAGAGTCTCTCAGACTTTCTTGCCCAGGCTGGCTTTGAACCATGATCCTTGGATCTCAGCCTCCTGAGAAGCTAGGATTATAGGCATGAGCTACCAGCACCCGGCTTGGAATTAACAGATTTGAATAAATGTTTTGGATAAATAAGACAGGTCTGGTATTCATTATTTGAACTCACTATTCTGTGAGAAATACAGGAACAAAACATAATTAAGTACATTACCTTCTTACTACCCAAATTCTCACCATCCATTCTCAAAATAGGGTATTCCAAGCAAAGAAAGTTCAGGTTACTATTTGTTTTTGTGTGCATGCTGGTCCTGGGGCTTGAACAGGGTCTGGGCACTGTCCCCAAGCTTTTTGCTCAAGGCTAACACTCTACCACTTGAGTTACAGCTCCATTTCTGGCTTTTTGGTGACTAACTGGAGATAAGAATCTAACGGACTTTCCTACTGAGGCTGGGTTCAAACTACAATCCTCAGATCTCAGCCTCAGCTAGGATGACATGCATGAGCTACCAGTGCCCAGCTCAGTTTACTATTATTAGCGGATAGGCCTGACTCCTTTTTCTTTTCTTTTTTCTTTTTTCCAATGCTGGGAATCAAATCCAATGCCTCCCACATTCCAGGCAAGCGTTCAACCACTGAGCTGTACCTCCAGCCTTCCAGGCTCCAGGCTTTAAAAAAACTCATTCTCATGCTCACACTATGCTCCAGGCTTAAAAAAAAAACAAAAAAAAAAACTCATTCTCACACTCAGGAATCTGAGATCTGAGGATTATGGTTCAAAGCCAGCCCATACAGGGAAGTTCATGAGACTCTTATTTCCAATTAACCATCAGAAAACTGGAAGTGGAGCTATAGCTCAAAGTGGTATAGTGCTTGCAAAAAGAGCTCAAGGATAGCACCCAGGCCCTGAGTTCAAGCCCATCAACCAACAAAACAAAACTAAACTAAATCTCACTACATTGACTAGGCTGGTTTACAACTCCTGGTCTCAAAGCAATCCTCCTACCTCAGCGTCACAAGTAGCTGGGACTAAAGGTGTGCACTACTACACCAGCTAAATGGGACTGATTTTAACACCCACTAATTGCCTATGTCCCTCCACCCCCCCCACACACACACAGAAGAGACCTGTTCCACAGAACAGGAAGGTAATTAGCACCACAATGTTTATTGCTTACTGTAATGAGAAGGGATAAGTACCTTTACCAATCCCACTTTTACCAAAACCTGAAGCCCCTGAACTAGAAGAGACTATTTCAGGCCAAGAAAGCAGAGATCATACACTTAGAATCAAGATGGCCCTCTGTGCCCACATATTTTCTCAACCGCCCTACCCCCTTGTCTCCCCCAGCTGCCTTGGGTCAGCCCCCAACCTAACAAAGCTGGAAACATGATCCTGACCTCTCAGACTCCTAGAGAGTTGCTGAATAATTTAGGGTGTTCTTTCACACCTGGGGAGGGCAGGGGGCATAGGAACATTTCCATGCCCTCCTGGGGCAGTAAGAGAAAAGCTCTAGATGAGATCACAACGGTGGAGTTGGGAGTGGGGGAGTTGGGAGTGGGGGACGAAAAAAATCACACACAAAAGCCTCATCAACCACATAGAGCACAAAAAGGCTATTTGCTCCTGTTAAAAGAAATATTGGAATCTACTTCAGAATCCCTGGCAACAACAGAACTTTCAAGTTCAGGAGCCCATTCCTGGGCTCAGAAGGATGGGAAGTAGGCATTGGGAAGATCTGAACAAGGTAGAAGGTCAAAATAAGAAGGTAAAAGGGGGGTCTGGCCAGACCTACTTGACTCATGTCTGTAATCCTAGCTACTCAGGAGGTTGAGATCTGAGGATCGCAACTTGAAACCAGCCTGGGCAGGAAAGCCTGTCAGACTCTTATCTCTAACAAACTATCCAAAAAAAGCCAGATGTGGAACTGTGGCTTAGTGGTAGAGCATAAGCCTTTGAGCAAAAAAGCTCAGGAACAGTGCCCAGGCTCTGAGTTCAAGCTTCTGCCAGGATGTGCACCAAAAATAAAAAAACAAAAAACAAAAAAGGGGTCTGAGTAGGGCGCCAGTGGCTCAGGCCTATAATCCTAGCTACTCAGGAGGCTGATATCTGAGGATCACAGTTTGGAGCCAGCCAGGGCAAAAAAGTCCATAAGACTCTTATCTCCAATTAACCTCCAAAAAGCTGGAAATAGAGGTTTGGCACAAGAGGTAGAGTGCTAGCCTTGACCAAAAAGAGCACAGGGACAGTGTCCAGGTGCTGGGTTCAAATCCCAGGACCAGCACCAAAAATAAGAATCAGGACAGACACTAAGTTCTGGTTGCTCAAGCCTGTAATCGTACCTATTCAGGGGGCTGAGATCTGAGGATCTCAGTTTGAAGCCAGCCAGGGTAGAAAAATCCATACAGCCGGGCACTGGTGGCTCACGCCTGTAATCCTAGCTACTCACGAGGCTGAGATCTGAGGATCTCCGTTCAAAGCCAGCCCAGGCAGGAGAGACCGTGAGACTCCTATCTCCAATAAACCACTAGAAAACCGGAAGTGGCGCTGTAGCTCAAGTGGTAGAGCGCTCGCCTTGAGCTGAAGAGCTGAGGGACAGCGCCCAGGCCCAGAGTTCAAGCCCCACGACCGACAAAAATAAAAAAAAAAATTAAAAATCCATACAATACTTATCTTTGATTAACCTCCAAAATGTTGGAAGAGGAGTTGTGGCTTAAGTGGTAGAGTGCCAGCCTTGAGAGAAAAAGCTAAGGGCCATCACCCAGGCCCCGAGTTCAAACCTCAGTTCCAGCACACACCAAAAAAGAAGAAAAAGAAGCAGGTCATAAGGCTGGGGGTGTGGCTGTGATTGTCTATCATGTGTTTAACTGGGGTTCAGTCCCTAGTACAACAAAACAACACAACATAGAAGATAGGATACAGTGAGGTTTAGACTAGAAAGAGACAAAACAGTAGGGCAGGGGTCAGTGTCAGAATTGAATAGTAGCCAGAAGACACGACTTGGGACAGGCCAAGGGAGGGGATAGGGATAAGGTTCAAGGGAGGGTATAGGGATAAGGTTCAGGATGAAGGTCAGGAACAAGAAAAGAACCGTACAAAATGAGGATAAAAATGAAGTGGTGAAAAGAGGGGCAAACAGACAGGGTTGTGGTCAGGGACAGAGGGGATGTCTAAACGCGAGTCAGGAGGGAGATAGGAGTCCAGAGAAGAACCAGGAGGGTAGGACAGGGGTGAGGAGAAAGGAATTGGAAGCAGAGGCTAGGAATCAGGATAGAACCGGATCCAATTGGTGTTAGAGATACAGGACACTTGACTGGAAGAGGTTCAGAGACTGGATGTGCATCTGAGGGACAGGTCAACCATCAGGATAGAAACTTGGTCCGAAATGGGCTTTAGAGATGGGATAGAGTCAGGCAAAGATCAGGCCAAAAGGTCCTGAGGACAAATCTGGTTGGGCAGGCTGGGGGGAGGGGGGGGTATCAGGACTAGGGGAACAAAACAAGGGTTGAATATAGTTAGGTCAAGGGTTGAGAAGGAAGATCTTGAGGCTAAGGCTGACAGGGGTTCAGGTTTTTAAAACGATATGTAGTCGAGTCTCACAGGGGCCAGAGGTGAGGGCACAGAGTTAGGGGGCGCAGGGGCGCGCTCAGGTACATCCTTGTAGGCGTTGCCTGGCCTTCACCCCACCCTGTCCCCTACAATCTTCTCCTGGCCAGGGCTTACTCACCGAGGTCCTTGCACCGAGGTGCAGGCAGGTTCGAGATAGGCCAGCAAAAGATAGTGGGCGCGCCCCTCCTTGCTTCGCCCTGCTCGTTCCCGGGCGTGTATCTAATCCCCTTCTGCGCCCTGCCAGTGGGCCGCGATCTGCCGCGCGACCGTTAGCTGTGGGGGGCAGATGGAGGACCCCCGAAGGGCGGGAACGGAGCGCCAGCCCCTCCACAGGCAGTGGATCCCCGTCTCCCACCTTTACCTAGGGTCGGTCGGCTCCTGACAGCATCTCCACCTCCTCGGCTGAGCCCAAGCCTGGTGGGGTGGGGTGGGGGGCGCCTGGGGGGCGGGGCGCGAGACCACAGCAGCGGCGGAGACGAAATGCGCAGGCGCCAGTTCGGGTCTTCGATTTTCCTGCCCTGGGAGCGCCAGGAGCAAAGAAACTGGGAGCGCGTGCGCACATGCTTTTTTTGAGAGCAGCAGATCCCTCCCCTGCCGAGACCACGCCCCGTCAGCGAGCTGACTAGCGCCCTTCACCCTCTCTGGAGTTCCAAGCAATACACTGAACTGCTCTTTATGAGCCACCATCACATCTCGAAACTAAATCAACGATACCCTCTACCGTCTTTCAAAGTCACCCAAACGACTCTCCATCCTCCTCCAAGTTATACATAGAGGTATTGTGTATTGATTCCAACTAGTTCCTCTAATCATCCTCCATAGACACACATTTGAGCTGCACCAACACACCACTGTCTATTGACCTTCAATCAGAACCTAAATCACACTATGTGGAACCCCAAACTATATTCCTACGTTACCCTCCCTGGATGTTGAAATGGGATGCAAAAAGTAGTCAAAGACCCCTTTGCAATGCAACTCAAGCCACACTCCATCAAACCCCAAATTACCTGATTTATCTCTGAATTTCAGCCACCAAACCACCTTCCACCATTCCTCCAATTGTATTCTTAAATTACCTGCAATTTATCCTTTATGGACACCAAAGTTGTACTGGTAAATTAACTTTCACGGCCTCCAAGTGGTTTCCCCAGAGCATCTGCAATCAGCCCTGGAACTATTAACTCCTCAAGAGTATATTTGTGTGTGTGTGTGTGTGTGTGTGTGTGTGTGTGTGTGTGTGTGTTAGTTCAGGGGCTAGAACTCAGGACCTGGATGCTATCCCTTAGGGTTTTTTATTTGTTTGTTTTGTCAGTTGTGGGGTCTGAACCCTGGGCCTGGGCACTGTCCCTCAGCTAGGTAGGCTAGCGCTCTACCACTTGAGCCACAGCACCACTTCCAGCTTTTTCTGCGTATGTGGTGCTGATGGATGGAACCCAGGGCCTCATTCATGCTAAGAAAGTATTCTACCACTAAGCAGCATTTCAAGGCCCCCCCTCCCCACACACACACATCCATTTTGTATTTGAAACCACAATCCTCAGATCTCAGTCTCCCGAGTAGCTTGGATTACAGGCGTGAACCACCTACCCCTAGCACATTACTAACTATTGAACCCAGCAGGGCCTTGAGAATGGTAGGAAAACTCTCTACCACTAAGCTACATTCTAGCCCCAAATATCACTTCTAAATGCTACTCAGGAGACTGAGATCTGAGAATTGGGGTTCAGAGCCAGCCTGGGCATACAAATCTGAAAGACCCCTATATTCAATTAACCAGCAAAAAAATCTTAAAGTGGAGTTGTGGTAGAGTACCAGCCAATAGCTAAGAAAGCTAAGCAAGGGCTGGGAATATGGCTTAGTGGTAGAGTGCTTGCCTAGCACACATGATGGCCTGGGTTCAATTCCTCAGTACCACATACACAGAAAAAGTTGGAAGTGGCACTGTGGCTCAAGTGGTAGAGTGTTAGCCTTGAGCCAAAGCAGCTCAGAGACAGCGCCTAAATCCTGAGTTTAAGCCCTAGGACCAGCACACAAAAAAAAGCCAAGCAAGAGCATTAGTACTGACATAATCAATCAATCAATCAATAAATCACTTTCAATATGTGCCCAAAGCAGTCTCCATTGACCCAAACTACTCTCACGAGCTCTCCAAACCAAACTCTACTAATCTCCAAAGTGCTATCCGAGAGCCTCCAAACATTTTGGGCACTGGAATATAACTTGGAGCTTCTGCAACAAGATGGTTTGTAGTTATTTGCAAGGATAGTCCCAAATGTGTTTCCCAACCCCTCCAATGATTTTACCTGACCCCAAAATAACAATTCAGGAACCAAAATTACAAAACATTTAACAATGATCTTTTCTTTTCTCAAATTAAATTTTTTTGCCAGTCTGGGACTTGAAATCAGGTCTTGGGCACTGTCCCTAAGCTTTTTGCTCCAGGCTGGAGTTCTACCATTGAGCCACAGCACCACTTAGAGCCTTTTCTGAGTAGTTTATTGGAGATGAGAGTCTCAGGGACTTTCCTGCCCACGTTGGCTTCAAACTGAGATCCTCAGATCTCAGCCTCCTGAGTAGCTAGGATTACAGTCATAAGCCACTGGCACCCAGCCTTTTCTTTCTTTTCTTTTGCTTTATTTTTGACAGTATCAGTTTGAACTCAGGGTCTTGTGCTTGCTAGGTGGATGCTCTACCACATAAGCCATACTTCTGGACCTCCAATGATCTTTACTTAAAATCTATAATTTATTGCCAAGTGCTGGTTGCTCATGCCTATAATCCTAGCTCCTCAGGAGGCTGAGATCTGAGGATCACAGTTTAAAGCCAGCCCAGGCAAGAAAGTCCATGAGACTCTTATCTCCAGTTAACCACCAGAAAACCAGAAGTGGTGCTGTAGCTCAAAGTGGTAGATTGCTAGACTTGAGCAAAAGGAGCCAAGGGACAGCGCCCAGGCCCAGAGTTCAAGCCCCAGGACTGGCACTTAGCTATTCAGGAAGCTGAGGTCCGAGGATCACTTTTTTTTTTTTGGGTCTGGTTGTGGGGCCTGAACTCTGGGCCTGGGCGCTGTCTCTCAGCTCTTCAGCTCAAGGCTAGCGCTCTACCACTTGAGCCACAGCACCACTTCCGGCTTTTTTCATTTTGCTTATGTGGTGCTGAGGAATCGAACCCAGGGCCTCAGGCATGCAAGGCAAGCTCTCTACCACTGAGCCATCTTCCCAGCCCCCGAAGATCACTTTTTGAAGCCAGCCCAGGCAGAAAAGTTGTGAAACTCTTATCGTCAATGAACTACTTAGAAAAATCCAGAAGTGGCATTGTGGCTCAAGTGGTAGAGCAAGAGCCTTGAGCACAAAGAGGCTCAGGGACATCTCCCAGGCTCTGAATTCAAGTCCCAGCTCTTGCAAAAAAAATACCAAAGTGTCTACAAATCACTACAACCAGTTTTAAAGTATTTACATAATTCCAGTTAGATCCCCCATGCCTAAATACAGTTAATCTCTGTTCTCATTCCCAGGCAACCACAAATTTACTTTCTGTCTCTATAGATTTGCCTTGTCTCAGACATTTTGTATAAATGCAATATTTGGATTTTTTTGTTTGGCTTCTCTCACTTAATATAAGGTTTTTGAGTTTCATCTGTTGTAACATGTTCCATGTAGTCTGTTCCATTTGTTGCTGAGTAGTAGTCTATCCAATGACCTTCTAACCGCTTCCAAATTACCAACTAATAGCACCCCAACTACAACTCATCTCAACCCCTTGAAATTCAAACTTCAGAACAGGCTCCTAAACAACATACCAAATAATTCCTATTAGCCCTCCATAACCCCAACCACTGTATTGATTCTCTGTCACCACCAAACTACCCTCCCATGGCCTCACTTTCACTCCAAACCAACTTTTTCGTTTCTTTTTTTATTTCTCTCAATCTCTCTCTCTCTTCCTTTTTTTCTTTTCTTTTTTTTTTGGGTCCGGTCATGGAGCCTGAACTCTGGGCCTGGGCGCTGTCCCTCAGCTCTTCAGCTCAAGGCCAGCCCTCTACCACTTGAGCCACAGCGCCACTTCCGGCTTTTTTCTTTTTGCTTATGTGGTGCTGAGAAATCGAACCCAGGGCCTCTGGCATGCAAGGCAAGCGCTCTACCACTGAGCCACCTTCCCAGCCCCCCTCTCTCTCTCTCTCTCTCTCTCTCTCTTTCTTTATGTCTTCCTTCCTTCCTTCCTTTTTTTTTTTTAATTTTTTTGGGGTCCGGTCATGGGGCCTGAACTCTGGGCCTGGGCGCGGTCCCTCAGCTCTTCTGCTCAAGGCTAGCACTCTACCACTTGAGCCACAGTGCCACTTCCGGCTTTTTTCTTTTTGCTTATGTGGTACTGAGGAATCGAACCCAGGGCCTCAGGCATGCAAAGCAAGCGCTCTACCACTGAGCCAACTTCCCAGCCCCCTTCCTTCCTTTCTTTCTGTTTCTTTCTTTCTCTCTCTCCCTTCCTTCCTTCCTTCCATTTCTATTTCTTTCTCTTTCTCTTTTCTTTCTCCCTCTCTTTCTTTCTTTTCTTCTTTCTTTCATTTCCTTCCTTCCTTCCTTCCTTCCTTTCTTTCTTTCTTTCTTTCTTTCTTTCTTTCTTTCTTTCTTTCTTTCTTTCTTTCTTTCTTTCTTTCTTTCTTTCTTTCTTTCTTTCTTTCTTTCTTTCTTTCTTTGTCGGTTATGGGGCCTGAACTCTGGGCCTGGGTGCTGAGCCACCTTCCCAGCCCATCTTTCTTTCTTTCTTTCATCAGTTCTGGGATATAAACTCAAGGCCAAAGGTGTTGTCCTTGAGCTTCATTTTGTTAAGGCTAGCACTCTTCCACTTGAGCCAGAGCTCCACTTCCAGCTTTTGTATTTTTGGGGGGTGGGGTAGTGTATGGGAGACAAGAGTATCATGGACTTTCCTGCCTGGGTTGGCTTTGATCCTCAGATCTCAACCTCCTGAGTAGCTAGGATTACAGGCATGAGCTACTGTGCTTGCTTTCACTTGTTTGTTGTTATGTTAGAGTTCTTATTGCTCAAGGTTAGGATTCTATCACTTGAGCCACACCAGCATTGACCTCCAAACCATCTTCTAACAACTCCACTAAACCCTCAATATTAACTTATTAACTCCAAAAAAAGCAGGTCACAGAATTGCCATCTATACTCCCATCTACTCAAGAGACTGAAAGGCAGGAGGATCATTTAAGTGCAGGAGTTCTAGGCTACTCTAGACAAGCTAGTAAGAAATTCATCTCATTTTATTGTGGTAGTGGTTGTTGGTTGAGGGCTTGAACTCAAGATCTGGGCACTGTCTCTGAGTTTTTTTGCTTAAGACTAGCGTTCTACCACTTTGAGCCACAGCTCCACTTCCAGTTTTTTGTTTGTTTGTTTTTGCCTGTAGTGGGGCTTGAACTCTGGGGCTACACAATGTCCTTTAGCTCTTTAGCTCAAGGCTAGTGCTCTACCACTTGAGCCACAGCACCACTTCTGGCTTTTTCTGCTTGTGGTGCTGAGGAATCGAACCCAGGGCCTTATGCATGAAAGGCAAGCACTCTACCACTGAGCCACCTTCCCAGCCCTACTTCCAGGTTTTGAGTGGTTGACAGGAGATAAGAGTCTCATGGGGACTTTTCTGCTCAGTCTTGCTGTGAACTATGATTCACAGATCTCAGCTTCCAGAGTAGCTAGGATTACAGGCATGAGCCACCAGTGCCAGGCAAACTTCATCTCTTAAAAAGAAAGAAAGCCAGGCATCCGTGGCTTACGCCTATAATCTTAGCTACTCAGAGGTTGAGATCTGAGAGGATCATGGTTCTCGTTTTTTCTTCTCTCTTTTTTTCCCCATCAGTCATGGAGCTTGAATTCTAGGTCTGAATGCTGTCCCTCAGCTCTTCAGCTCAAGGCTAGTGCTCTACCACTTGAGCCAATGCACCACTTCAGGATTTCTGAGAGGTTTATTGGAGATAAAACTCTCACAGACTTTTCTGCCCAGGCTGACTTTGAACTGTAACCCTTATATCTCATCTCCTGAGGATTACAGGTGTAAGCCACTGGCTCCAGACCAGAGGATCATAGTTCAAATCCTGTCTGGGCAGGAAAGTCCATGAGACTTTTTATCTCCAATGAACCACCAGAAAACTGGAAGGGGTGCTGTGGCTCAAGTGGTATAAAGCTAGCCTTGAGCTGAAGAGCTAAGGGACAACACACAGGCCCAGAGTTCAAGGCCCATGACAGAAAGAAAGAAAGAAAGAAGGAAAGAAAAAAAGAAAGAAAGAGTTTGTGGAGGGGAACAGAAAAAACAAATCCTTTAAATAGGGATACAGGTGGACCCATTGCAACAATGAGATGTACAAATCGTTGTCAAAAAACGAACTTTACAACTTTGGCGGGAGGAGGGTAGAGGGGAGCAGGGGGACAGGGGGAGGGGTGGGAGATGGGAAGGGATGGGAAGGGGAAACAAAGGAGGAGGCAACAATGCTTGATAAGAAATGTACTCATTATCTTGCCCATGTAATTGTAACCCCTCTGTATGGTATTTTATTTTTTTAATATATTTTTATTGTGAAAATACTGTACAGAGGGGTTACAATTACATGGGTAAGATAATGAGCACATTTCTTTTTTTTTTTTTTTTTTTTGGGTCCAGTCATGGGGCCTGAACTCTGGGCCTGGGCGTTGTCCCTCAGCTCTTCAGCTCAAGGCTAGCGCTCTACCACTTGAGCCACAGCACCACTTCCAGCTTTTTTCTTTTTCTGCTTATGTGGTGCTGAGTAATCGAACCCAGGGCCTCATGCATGCAAGGCAAGCGCTCTACCACTGAGCCACCTTCCCAGCCCAATAAGCACATTTGTTATCAAGCATTGTAGCCTCCTGCTTTGTTTCCCCTTCCCATCCCTTCTTATCCTCCCCCCACCCCCCGCCCCCCCCCCACCAAAGTTGTAAAGTTCATTTTTCGACATACTCTGTATGGTATTTTCACAAAGGAAAGAAAGAAAGAAAGAGAGAGAGAGAGAGAGAGAGAGAGGGAGGGAGGGAGGGAGGGAAGAAGGGAGGGAGGGAGGGAGGGAGGAAGAAAAGAAGGAAGGAAGGAAGGAAGGAAGGAAGGAAGGAAGGAAGGAAGGAAGGAAGGAAGGAAGGAAGGAAGGAAGGAAGGAAGGAAGGAAAGAAGAAAATGGATGATGGCTCACACATGTAATCCTAGCTTCTCAGAAGGATTGTGGTTCAAAGCCATCCAGGGCAGGAAAGTCCATAAGACTCTTATCTACAGTTAGTACCAAAAAAGCTGGAAGTGGAGAAGTGTGCTGTGGCTCAAGTGTTAGAGTGCTAGCCTTGAGCTAAAGAGCTGAGAGACAGCGCTCAGCCCAGAGTTCAAGCCCCACGACCAACCAAAAACAAAAAAGCTGGAAGTGGAGCTATGCTCAAAGGGTAGAACATTAGCCTTGAGCAAAAGAAGTTCAAGAACAGTGGTCAGGGCCCTGAGTTCAAGTCCCAGGACTGGCACCATAACAAAGGCAAGGCAAAGCAAGGCACAGGGTGGCTCAAGCCTGTAATCTTAGCTACTCATGAAGCTTAGATCTGAAGGATTAAGTCTTGAAACCATGCTTGGCAGACAAATCAAGAGACTTGATCTTCAAAATAACCAACATAAAGCTAGGTTTGAGTCATGACTCAAGTGTAGAGTGTCAATCACAAACAAGCCAAATGAGAGCAGAAGGCCTGAATTCAAGCCTAAATACTGGTGTGGGTGCACACAAGCATACACACAGGATATTTTTGCAGTACTAGGTTTCTACTCAGCACCTCACACGTGCTAGGCCAGGTCTCTATAACTGAGCCACACCTCTAGCCCTATTTGGATTGATTTTTTTTTTTATTCTTATTTATTTTCAGTTGTGGGGCTTGAAGCCTGGGCCTGGGCGCTGTCCCTCAGCTCTTCAGCTCAAGGGTAGCACTCTACCACTTGAGCCACAGCGCCACTTCCAGTTTTCTGGTGGTTTATTGGATTTAAGAGTCTCATGGACCTTCCTGCCCAGGCTGGCTTTGAACCAAGATCCTCAGATCTCAGCCTCCTGAGTAGCTAGAATTATAGGCGTGAGCCACCGGTGCCCAGCTTATTTATTCTTATTAAGTAGTTGTACAAAGTACTTTGAATTCCAGAAGTCAGACTATGAGTAAAATGTATCTTGATCAATGTCACCCCTTTCCTCCTTTCATCTTGCTGACTTTTTATTTTTGTCAGTCATGGGGCCTAAACTCAGGGACTGGGCACTGTCCCTCAGCTCTTCAGCTCAAGGCTAGTGCTCTACCACTTGAGCCCAGCACCACTTCCCGGCTTTTTTTTCTTTTTTTTTGCTTATGTGGTGCTGAGGAATTGAACCCAGGGCCTCAGGCATGCAAGGCAAGTGCTCTACCATGGAGCCAACTTCCCAGCCCTCTCATACTTTCATACCCAGGCTGGTTTTGAACAGCAGACTTCAGATCTCAGACTCCTGAGTAGCTAGGATTATAGGTATGAGCAACCAGTACTCAGCTTGCACTAATTATTTTTTGAGATAGGGCCTTGCTTCCTGTCCAGATGTGTGTCTGGATACTTCTACTGTGTGTGTGTGTGTGTGTGTGTGTGTGTGTGTGTGTGTTATAGGCTTTTTCATTTGAGGTTGGCACTCTGCCATTTGCTCCATTACCTCCAGTTCTGACTTTCTTGCTGGTAAATCGGAGATAAGTCTCCTGGATTTGGCTGCCTGGGCTGGATTAGAACCTTGATTCTCAACTTTTAGCCTCCCGAGTAACATACATGAACAACTGGCACCCGGCCACAATCTTATTTTTTACATCCCATCATAGGTGGAATGACAGACAGGTATTTACCACCATGACTAGCTTCTTTCCACTGAGATGGAGTTTCTTAGGCTTTTCTGCCCAGGTTGGCCTGGAGCTATTCCCTTAGGATCTCACTCTCCCCATGTAGCTAAAATGACAATCATGTACCACCACACTCAGACATTGGTTGAGAAGGCATCTCATGAACTTATCTTTGGCCCAGGCTGGACTCATACCAAAATACTCCTGATTTCAGCCTCCCAAGTAGCTAGGATTGCTAGCTGGCTTAAAATCTACTGAAGGTACCTATTCAACAAAATCCAGCCTTAACCCTAAATTCTTCCCAAGAATTACAAGTTATGCCCCTACATTTCCACTTTTGATATTCCAAAACTTGGCTTCTAACGTCTCTCTAATTACCTTTCCTCAGTACTACAATGGCACTCCCAAACAACAACTCTAAACTACTGTTTAATAGCCATTATGCAGCCAGACAACAGTAGCTCACGTTTACAATCCTAGCTCAGGAGGCTGAGACCTGAGGATCATCATTCAAAGCCAGAACAGGCAAGAAGGTCTGTGAGACTTTTATCTCCAATTAACCACCAAAAGTTCAGAAGTAGAGCTGTAGCTCAGAAGGTAGAGCACTGGCCTTGAGCAGAAAAGCTCAGGCATAACACCCAGGCCATGAGTTCAAGCCCCAAGACTGGAATACAAACAAAAAAATAATGCATAAGCTTGTCTTTTCTATTTTTCTTTTCTTTTCTTTTGTGCCAGCACTGGGACTTGAAGTCAGGGCAAGAATGCTCTCCTTTAACTTTGAACTTTGTTTTGCTCAAGGCTAGTGATCTACCACTTGAGCCACAGCTCCAGTTCTGGCTCTGTGTGTGTGTGTGTGTGTGTGTGTATGCCAGTCCTAGGGCTTGAAGTAAGGACCTGGGCACTGTCCCTGACCCTTTCTGCTCAAATTTGGTGCTCTAACACTTGGTCCACAGCTCCATTTCCTGCTTTTTTTTTTTGTTGTTTGTGGTGCTCAAACTCAAGGTCTGGGAACTGTCCCTGAGCTTTTTCACTCAAGGATAGTGCTCTACCACTTTTAGCCACAGTTCCAATTAGGTTTTCAGGTGGTTAATTGGACATAAGAGTTGCATAGACTTTCCTGCCTGGTCTGGCTTTAAATCATGATCCTCAGCTCTCAGCCTCCTATGTAGATGGATTGCAGGCATGAGCCATCAGCGCCTGGCCTTCTTTTTTTGCCAGTCCTGGGGCTTGAATTCAGGGCCTGGGAACTGTCCCTGAGCTTCTTTTGCTCAAGGCTAGCATTTTACCACTTGAGCCACGGTGCCACTTCTGGCTTTTTCTGTTTATGTGGTACTGAGGAATCAAACCCAGGGCTTCATGCATGCTAGGAAAGCACTCTATCAATCAGCCACATTCCCAGCCTCCTTTCTGTTTTTGTTGGTCGTGGGGCTTGAACTCTGAGTCTGGGAGCTGTTCCTGAACTCTTCAGCTCAAGATGAGCACTCTACCACTTGAGCAACAATGCCACTTCCAGTATTCTGGTGGTTAATTGGAGATAAGAGTGTCATGGACTTTCCTGCCCAAGTTGGCTTTGAATCATGATCCTCAGATCTCACCTCCTAAGTAGCTAGGATTATAGGCATGAGCCATTGGCACCTGGCTTCCTTAGCTTTTTTTTTTTTTTGGGGGGGGGGCGGGGTCCGGTCGTGGGGCCTGAAATCTGGGCCTGGGTGCTGTCCCTCAGCTCTTCAGCTCAAGGCTAGCGCTCTACCACTTGAGCCACAGCGCCACTTCCAGCTTTTTTCTTTTTGCTTATGTGGTGCTGAGGAATTGAACCCAGGACCTCATGCATGCAAGGCAAGCGCTCTACCACTGAACCACCTTCCCAGCCCTTAGCTTTTGTACTCGACTGATACTCTTTTTTTTTTTTTTGCCAGTCCTGGGTCTTGAACTTATGGCCTGGGCACTGTCCTTGAGCTTCTTTTGCTCAAGGCTAGCCCTCTACCATTTGGGCCGCAGCACCACTTCTGGCCTTTTTCTGTTTAAGTGGTACTGAGGAATCAAACCCAGGGCTTCATGCATGTAAGGCAAGCACTCTAGCATTAAGTCACATTCCCAGCCCAAGTCTGGTACTCTTATCACTTGAGTCACGTCTCCACTCCACTTCTGGCTATTTGCTGGTTAATTGGAAATAAGGCTCTCTTCATTTTGTCTGCTCAGGCTGAATTCAAACTGTGATCCTCATAGCTCAGCCTCCTCCATAGTTTGGATCACAGGTATGAGCCACTGGTACCTGGCTCCACATCCTTCTGATAGATCCAGCTGCACACAAATTCCCTCAATGAGCACCCCCAAAGCATACCTATGTCCTTCCAATAGTTTCTCTCTCTACCATGAGACATCTGTATTATTGTCCTGTGGCTACTGTAGTTAATTACTATAAACTTGGTGACTGAAAACAACAAAAATAAGCCAAGTGCAGGTGGCTCACACCTATAAATCCTAGCTACTCAGGGGGCTGAGATTTGAGGATAGTAGTTCAAAGCCAGGCCAGACAGGAAAGTTCTTGAGATTCTTTTCTTTTTTTGGGTGGGAGGTCCAGTCGTGGGGCCTGAACTCTGGGCCTGGGCACTGTCCCTCAGCTCTTCAGCTCAAGGCTAGCACTCTACCACTTGAGCCACAGCGCCACTTCTGGCTTTTTTCTTTTTGCTTATGTGGTGCTGAGGAATCAAACCCAGCGCCTCAGGCATGCAAAGCAAGCGCTCTACCACTGAGCCACCTTCCCAGCCCCCCTCTTGAGATTCTTATGTCCAATAAACTACTCAGAAAAGGCCAGAAGTAGTGCTGGGGCTCAAGTGGTAGAGTGCTAGCCTTGAGCAAAAAGAAGCTCAAGGACAGTGCCCAGGCCAAGTTCAAGCCCCAGGACCAGCAAAAAACAAAGAGCAATAAAAACCCACAGAAATATAAAAATATATGTTCTTCTGGGTTGACAATGTGGCTTAGTGGTAGAGTGCTTGCCTAGCATGCATGAAGCCCTGGGTTTGATTCCTCATTATCACATAAACAGAAAAAGCAAGAAGTAGTGCTGTGGCTCATGTGGTAAAGTGCTAGTCTTGAGCAAAAGAAGCTCAAGGACAATGCCCAGGTCCTGAGTTTGAGACCCAGGACTAGCAAAAAAAAGTTTTCCTTGAGCCAGAAGAGGAAGAGGAGGGAAGGGCTGGGTACTGCACCAATCTTGTTGAGGACCTTCCAATGCTTATAGGGGAACCCCACCCCTCTCCCCAGTGCCCGGCCATCTGAATTGAAACTTTAAAAAAATGAGTCTCACAGACTTTCCACTGTGATCTTCAGATCTCAGCTTTTTGAGTAGCTGGGATTACAGGAGTGAGCCACCAGATCCCAGCCATGAAATTCTTATCTCCAAATAACCACCAGAAAATCAGAACTGGAGCTTTGGCTCAAAGTGATAGAATGCTAGCCTTGAGCACAAAAGCTCAAAGACAGTGCCAGGCCCAGAGTTCAACAAAAAAAAATATCCTCATGCCTCTCCTCATATGATTCTTCAATTTGCACGCAAGTGTCCTGGCATAGACTCCCAACCTTATCTCTAGCTACCCTGGATCACTACTTATATCTATGCCTAAACATCCTGAATTTTACCATCAGAACATTATCAGGGACCCTCTGCATCCCCCTTCATTGGGCCTCCAAATTATCTCCCACAGAAAGCCCAGATGCTTTAAAGAGGATGAGGGGAGAGAAGGATATTGACCAAGTTGTGAGAGATTATGAGAGACTGAAAAAGGGAATAGGTGTATTGTGCAAGGTATGCCTTGGGAAAGCACTTGTCATGAGATATTTGAGAAGTGGGAATGAAGCTGGTATTTGTAAGATTGGGGTATGTGACAGAATCATTAATATTTCTAGTGCTGCAAATATTTGTTCCCAATCTATTGCAAGTCTTTTCACACTGTTTATTCATTTTATCAGACTATAGTTTTGTTTATTATTGTTCAAGAAAGATTTTTGTAGGTGGGTGCTGGTGGCTCATACCTATAATCCTAGCTACTCAGGAGACTGAGATCTGAGGATCAAGGTTCAAAGCCAGCATAAGAAGGAAAGTCAGGGCTGGGAAGGTGGTAGAGCGCTTGCCTTGCATGCCTGAGGCACTGGGTTCAATTCCTCAGCACCACATAAGCAAAAAGAAAAAAGCTGGAAGTGGCACTGTGGCTCAAGTGGTAGAGCGCTAGCCTTGAGCTGAAGAGCTGAGGGACAGCACCCAGGCCCAGAGTTCAGGCCCCACGACCAGACCCCCCCCCCCCCCAAAAAAGAAGGAAAGTCCCTGAATCTGTTACCTCTAGTTAACCACCAGGAAACCGGAACTGGAGCTGTGGCTCAAGTGGTAAAGTGCTCACCTTGAGCTGAAGAGCTCAGGGACAGCACCCAGGCCCAGAGTTCAAGCCCCACTACTGGCCAACAAAAAAAAAGAAAAAAGAATATGTGCTAAGATTTGAACTCAGAGCCAGGGTACTCTCCTTTAACTTTTTTGCTTGAAGCAGGCATGCTACCACCTGGCTTTTTTTTTTGTTAACTGGACATAAGAGTCAGATTTGCCTTCCCAGGCTGGTTTTGAATCTCAATCCTCAGATCTCAGCCTTCTGAGTAGGTAGGATAACACGTATGAACCACCAGTGTCCTGCTTGTCTTAAATTTTTGAGATGGAGTTCTTGCTATGTTGGCAGGCTAACCCTAAACTCTTGTACGCAAGTAATTCTTCTGCCTCTGTTTCTCAAATAGTCAGAAATACAGGTATGCCACAATGCCTGGTTCAGACTGTGAGTTTATTTTTTACTTTTCTTTCTTCTTTTTTTGGTGCCAGGCTCAAGGCTTGAACTCAGGGCCTGGGGCATTGTCCCTGAGTATCTTTTGCTAAAAGCTAGCACTCTACCACTTGAGACACATCTCCACTTCCTGCTTTTTTGGAGGGATAGTTAATTAGAGGTAAGAGTCTCATGGACTTTCCCGCCCAGTATTAAAGCCATGAGCCACCAGTGCCTGACTCAGACTGTAATTTTCCATTTTGGTGTTGAATCTAATGGAAACATCTGTGGAAAGGCTATAGAAGATGGGGGGTGGAGGACTGCTGGTGTTCAATTCCAGATTTGATAAGCTGGGGTTACCTCAGGGAAGCTATTTCACCTTGCTGTACCTTGGTTTCCTGATCTTCAGGTTGAGATGATAGCCAGGCGCTGGTGGCTCACGCCTGTAATCCTAGCTACTCAGGAGGCTGAGATCTGAGGATCGCAGTTCAAAACCAGCCCGGGCAGGAGAGACCGTGAGATTTCTATCTCCAATAAACCACCAGAAAACCAGAAGTGGCACTGTGGCTCAAGTGGTAGAGCGCTCGCCTTGAGCTGAAGAGCTGAGGGACAGCGCCCAGGCCCAGAGTTCAAGCACCATGGCCGACCAAAAAAAAAAAAAAAACAAAACCAGGTTGAGATGATAAAGGAACCCTCCTTAGGTCTATCGGGAGGATGAAAATGATTGAGGTAGATATAATGACAAGGACCAAGAGATATTGATTATTCTTTTTTTTTTTTTTTGGTTGGTAGTGGGGCTTGAACTCTGGGCCTGTGTGCTGTCCCTCAGCTCTTCAGCTCAAGGCGAGCACTCTACCAGTTGAGCCCCAGCGCCACTTCCAGATTTCTAGTAGTTTATTGGAGATACAAGTCTCACAGACCTTCCTGCCTGGGCTGGCTTTGAACTGTGATCCTCAGATCTCAGCCTCCTAAGTAGCTAGGATTACAGACGTGAGCCACCAGCAACCCAGCATGGTTATTCTTACTTTCCGTGTGTGTGTGTGTGTGTGTGTGTGTGTGTGTGTGTGTGTGTGTGCGCTCGCGCGTGTGTGTGCGCATGCGTGCGTGCGTGCGTGTATGTGTGTGTGTGTGTGTGTGTGTGTGTGTGTGCGCTCGCGCGTGTGTGTGCGCATGCGTGCGTGCGTGCGTGTATGTGTGTGTGTGTGTGTGTGTGTGTGTATGTGTGTGTGCTCAAGCACACATGCCTGCACCTTGTACTGAGCTTGAACTCAGGGCCTCCTGCTCTTGCTTGGCTGTTTTACTCAAGTCTGGTTCTCTACCACTTGATCCATTCCTCCATTTCTGGCATTTTGTGGCTAATTGGAGATAAGAATCTCATGGGTTTTTTTTGTTGTTGTTGTTTTTTGGTCGGTCATGGGGCTTGAACTATGGGCCTGGGAGCTGTCCCTCAGCTCTTCAGCTCAAGGCTAGCGCTCTACCACTTGAGCCACAGCACCACTTCTGGCTTTTTTTCTTTTTGCTTATGTGGTGCTGGGAACCCAGGGCCTCAGGCATGCAAGGCAAGCGCTCTACCACTGAGCCACCTTCCCAGCCCTCCTTCTGGTTTTATGGTGGTTAATTGGAGATAAGCATGTCAGGGACTTTCCTGCTGGGAAACACTTTGAACCTCAATCCTCAAATCTTAGCCTCCTGAGTAACTAGGATTACAAGAATGAGCAACCAGTGCCTGGTTTCATGTACTTTTCTTTCTGGGGTATCTTTGAGCCAGTATCCTAGGATCTCAGCCTCCTGAGTAGCTATGATTGAAGGCATGGTCATCAGCATCAGATATTTAAGTATTTTCTTTTTCTACCCAAAGCCTTAAACATATTCCCCCAAATAATTATGTTCTAGTCTTTTTATAGTTTGATAGTTTTATTTAATATATTTAGGACTTTAATCAATATGGAATTACTTTTTTTTGCTGGTCCTGGGGCTTGAACTCAGGGTTTAGATGCTGTCCCTGAGCTTTTTGCTCAAGGCTAGTGCTCTACCACTAGAGTAGATAGGATTACAGGTATGAGCCATCAACTCCTGGCTGGAATTAATTTTTCTGAATGGTTTAAATTAAAATGAAAGGGGCTGGGAATGTAGCTTAGTGGTAGCATGCTTGCCTAGCATGCATGAAACCCTGGGTTCAATTCCTCAGTACCACATAAACAGAAAAAGCCAAAGGTGGCACTGTGGCTCAAGTGGTAGAGTGCTAGCCTTGAGCAAAAGAAGCCCAGGACCAGGCACTTGTAAACCTAGCTACTCAGGAGATCTGAGGATCGTGGTTCAAAGCCAACTCAGGCAAGAAAGTCCATGAGACTCTTATTTCCAGTTAACCACCAGAAAACTGGAAATGGCACTGTGGCTCAAGTGGTAGATTGCTGGCTTTGAGCTGAAGAGCTCAGGGACAGGGCCCAGGCCCGTAGTTCAAGCCCCACAACGACCACCACCACCAACAACAACAAAAAAAAGATGCCCAGAGAAAGTGTCCAGGCACTGAGTTGAAGCCTCAGGATTGGCAAAAAAAAAAAAAAAAAAAGAAGAAAAAGAAAAAAGAAAAGATTCACAGGCTGAATGCAAATCCAGTCTAGGTTATATGAGACCTTTTCTCAAAAAAAAACTTTAAAAATTAAAATTCAGTCAGGCACTAGTGGCTTATGCTTATAATCTTAGCTACTCAGGAGGCTGAGATTTAAGGATCACAGTTTGAAGCCACTCTAGGTAAGAAAGTCTGTGAGACTCTTAATTCCATTTAACATGAGAAAATCAGAAGTATGTAGTAGGAAGACCCCTACTCAGGGCAGGCAAGCTCACCTAATCGTCCGGAGTGACAGAGCCCACCGCAACAAAGTTGATATTAAAGAAGCAACTTTATTGAGAAGGTTCCTACACTGACCGGCCAGGGCCGCAGCACAGTCCTCGGGAGCTGATACTGCGAACCCCGAGCGGCCCACATGCTTAGGTTTTTAAAGGCAAAAATCAGAAGGTGAAGCCTGGTCACGTAGGCGACCAATGAGATTGTCACACACCCAAAATATTGCACACGCAGGTGGCCAGTGAGGTTACACTTTTGTCATATAATGTTTGTTTAAACCAGCCTATCATTTTGGGTTTAAATGACTCACAAATTTAACGGTAAAGCGGGCTTAAGGTAAACATACACAAAGGAGTTTAGTGGAGTTTAACATATACATGTGAAAAGGCGGAGTTTATAGTAAACTCGGGATGTCGCCAGCATGAGCCGGATTATCTGGCTACCTGTCTAGTTGGTCAGTCCTTAACAGAACAATGAAGGTGGGTTAAGTTAAGGGGAGGGGGACCTAGAGGCATTCTTTTCATTCCAAGAACTGGGCTGGGTTGGAGCCAAGGTTTTTTTGTTTTTTTTCTATAATCCCTAAAACAAAAACAAAATCTGTAAAGAAGCTGTCCCAGCTAGAGTCTCCTCTCAGGGCCTAGTTCAAGTAGAGCTGTAGCTCAAAGTGGTAGAGTGCTAGCCTTGAGCACAAAAGCTAGAAACAGTACCCAGGCCCTGAGCTCAAACCCCACGACTGACAGAAAAAAGAAAGAAAATCCAAAAATTTTAAATTAAAATCTTAAAATTTTAAAAACTCAATTCTGCCCAGGCAGTGGTCGCTCACATCTGTAATCTTAGCTACTCAGGAGGCTGAGATCTGAGTGAGAATGAAACCAGACCAGGCAAGAAAGTCTGTGAGACTCCTGTTTCCAATTAACCACCAAAAGAGCCAGAAGTCAGCCTGGACAGGAAAGTCTGTGAGATTCATCTCCAGTTAACCAAGCCAAAAAGTGTAACTCAAGTGGAAGAGCATAAGCCTGGAGCACAAAAGGTCAAGGTCAGTGCCCAGGCCTTGAGTTCAAGCCCAGGACCAGCATACACACACACACACACACACACACACACTTTTACACACACACACACACACACACACACACACACACACACACACACACACACACACGGGAAACTGGGGCATAAGGATTTGCAGCTTGAGCTACATAGCAAATTTCAGTCCAAACACTATCTCGAAGGAAAAACATTAATTCCTATTCCTCTAAAATATAGTTATATCTCTCTAAAACCATGTTCGTCTCTTTCCAAGTGACTTAAAATATCATTTACAATTCCTAGAAATACCCACATCAAGGTTTTTTTTTCTTCTTTTTTTTTGGGGGGGGGGGTGTCTGGTCGTGGGGCCTGAACTCTGGGCCTGGGCACTGTCCCTCAGCTCTTCAGCTCAAGGCTAGCACTCTACCACTTGAGCCACAGTGCCACTTCCAGCTTTTTTTCTTTTTGCTTATGTGGTGCTGGGGAAGGCAAGGGCCCTACCACTGAGCCGCCTTCCCAAGCCCTCAAGGTATTTTTTTTGTACTAGGGATTGAACCTAGATCTTCTCACATGCTAAGTAGGTCCTCTTTTTCTGTTTTCCGTACCATTGGTCTAGTTTCCTATTCCTGCTACCACAGCACATCTTTTTTATATGGATACAATGTGGGGATCAAAATCAAGTACTTACTGGTGTTGCAGCTTACATCTGTAATCCCAGCTACTTGGGAAGCAGCAATCAGGAGGATTCCACTTTGAGGCCATCCCAGGCCAACAGTTCATAAGCCCCTATTTCAACCAATAAACTAGGTACAGAGGTGTGTACCTGTCATCCCAGCTTCAGAGAGGCTTCTAGATAGGAGAATTGGGGCATGAAGCCAGCATGGCAAAAACAGGAGACTGTAGCCGGGTGTTGGTGGCTCAGGTCTGTAATCCTAGCTACTCAAGAGGCTGAGATTTGAGGACCATGGTTCAAAACCAGCCTGGGCAGGAAAGTCTGTGAGACTCTTATCTCCAATAAACCACTCAGAAAGCCAGAAGTGGCTCTGTGGCTCAAGTGGTAGAGGGCTCACTTTGAGCTGAAGAGCTGAGGGATAGTGCCCAGGCTCAGAGTTCAAGCCCCACGATCGACCAACCCCCTTCCCTCCCCCCCCCCCCCCCCCCCCCCCCGCCAAAAACAAAAAACAAACAAACAGGAGACTCTGCATCATGTTTTAATGGTGACATTTTGTCATCTGGTAAAATGATGCCCTCCTCTTTCCTTTTGCTTTACAAAATTAACCATTCTTATATATTGAAGGCACCGTAGGAATTTTAACATCATCAGGTCTACAATTATGATTGGTTAATGCACTGATTTTTTTTTTTTTTTGGTTAGTCGTGGGGCTTGAACTCTGGGCCTGTGTACCGTCTCTGAGCTCTTCAGCTCAAGGCAAGCTCAAGGCAAGCACTCTTCCTCTTGAGCGACAGCACCATTTCCAGTTTTCTGGTGGTTAATTGGAGATAAGAGTCTCCTAGACTTTCCTGCCCACGCAGGCTTTGAACCATGATCCTCAGATCTCAGACTCCTGAGTAGCTAGGATTATAAGCATGAGCCACCAGTGCCTGGCCAATGCACTGATTTTTGAAAGATCATTTTGGGAAAGAAATGTAAGAATCTTTATTATTTAGAAGGTCCCTCATTCTACAAAATGATATGCATGTTTGCCAAATTAACTGACAGACATGAGAAACAGAATGCCAACATCAGAAAGTTGGCATTCTATTGGGCCAGGTGCTGGTGGCTCACCCTTGTAATCCTAGCTACTCAGGAGGCTGAGACCTGAGGATCACAGTTGGAAGCCAGCTTGGGCAGGGAGTCTGTGAGAATCTTTTTTTTTGGGGGGGGGGGTCCAGTCCTGGGCCTGAGCTCTAGGCCTGGGTGCTGTCCCTCAGCTCTGCAGCTCAAGGCTAGCACTGTACCACTTGAGCCACAGCGCCACCTCCAGCTTTTTTTTTCTGCTTATGTGGTGCTGAGGAATTGAACCCAGGGCCTCATGCACACAAGGCAAGCGCTGTACCACTGAGCCACCTTCCCAGCCCCTCTGTGAGAATCTTATCTCCATTAAACTACTCAGAAAACAGCTGGTAGAGCACTAGCCTTGAGCACAAAAAGGCTTAGAAACAGAGCCCAGACTCTGAGTTTAAGCCCCAATGCCAGGGAAAAAAAATAGAGAGAAAGAAAAGAAAAAAAAGGGCCGTCTGGCACCGGTGGCTCATGCCAGTATCGTAGCTACTCAGGAGGCTGAGATCCTGAGAATTGTACTTCAAAACCAGTCTGGGGATGAATAACACATGAAACTATCTGCAATTAACCAGCAAAAAGCCAGAAGCAGAACTGTGGCTCAAGTGGTAGAGTGCCAACCTTTAGTTTTAAAAAAAAAAAAAAGAGGGGCTGGGAAGGTGGCTCAGTGGTAGAGCGCTTGCCTTGCATGCATGAGGCCCTGAGTTCGATTCCTTAGCACCATATAACCAGAAGAAAAGCCGGAAGTGGTGCTATGGCTCAAGTGGTAGAGTGCTAGCCTTGAGCTGAAGAGCTGAGGGGACAGCGCTCAGGCCCAGAGTTCAGGCCCATGACCGGACCCCCCCCCCAAAAAAAGAGAGAGAGAGAGAGGGGGCTGGGAAGGTGGCTCAGTGGTAGAGCACTTGCCTTGCATGCATGAGGCCCTGGGTTCGATTCCTCAGCACTACATAAGCAGAAAAAAAAGCCAGAAGTGGCGCTGTGGCTCAAGTGGTAGAGCGTTAGCCTTGAGCTGAAGAGCTGAGGGACAGCGCCCAGGCCCAGAGTTCAGGCCCCACGACTGGACTGGAAGAAAGAAAGAAAGAACGAAAGAAAGAAAGAAAGAAAGAAAGAAAGAAAGAAAGAAAGAAAGAAAGAAAGAAAGAAAGAAAGAAAGAAAGAAAGAAAGAAAGAAAGAAAGGAAGAAAGAAAGGAAGAAAGGAAGGAAGAAAGGAAGGAAGAAAGAGAAAGGAAGAAAGGAAGAAAGAAAGAAAGGAAAGAAAGAAAGAAAGAAGAGGAAAGAGAAAGAAAAAAAAAAGCTCAACAAGAGGTCATGATTCAAGTCCTAGGACCAGTACAAAAAGAAAATAAAAGAAAGAAAGTGGATTCCCAGCAAAGTTTCTGGCTGTCCAATTGATGATGGGTTCCAGGGATTTTGGAAGAAGAGAAAGTTGCAGTACACGCATTGGAAGGGTATTGATGGGCCCCTCACTGTGTGCAAACCAGCTTGTATGTATGTGACATAGAGGTATCCAGTAAATGTTGAATCAGTGAACAAATGAGTGGATCAAGTCAGTTTTACAGAGTTTACTATATGACCAACAACCTACTAGCACTTTTCACAACCTAAGTTTTCACAACTTACCACTAATTGTCATTAAAACTATGTCAGACAGGTTATTATGAGCCCATTTGACAGACTAGGAAAGTGGAGGTTCAGCCAGAGGAGGTACCTTGCTCTATTTGATCCCAGTTCGTTGTGATTCCAGAAGTTATTCACCAAAGAATCAATCAGATCCAATTTCCCTCCGTCCAGTCATTCTCCATCTGTCAAAGATTCATAAAGCATCTATTTATTGCACAGCTCAATGACCAGAGTACAACTACTTTAGATAACATAGAACAGGCTGGGCTCTCTCAGGAAAACAAGCTCGGCGGCTAGAACGCGCGAACAGAATACGTAGGCTTGCCGGCCGGCACCTCCAGGGAATATAGTTACCGCGGGTTGCTCAGGTACGGCTCGGGCTGAGAAGCTAGCTAGATGGATTCGGGCTGTAGCACGGCCTTGGACGCCGATAATTCTGATGTGAGCCGAGAGGGGGCGCTGTTCCGCAACCAAAAGCCTGCCTGAAGACCGGCTGCTCGCAGTCTGGTCCTTACTACGCATGCGCAAACATACGCCGAGCGGCTCAATATTATCTTGCTGAGGGAAAACGTGAGGAGAGGGGGTGTGGCTCAGTGAGAGACGCAAACATGGAGGCGTGACTGAACCAACCTACCCTTTGCCTATTTGTCTCTACCGCTTAGGGTAAGGCTTAGGTGGCCACTTCTTTGAATAAAGGAGGGTCGAATCTAGGGTTCACTATACTTTGAGGGCGTGGTTGAAGGAGGGCCCTCAAATTTCTCTTCAGCGATAGGTCGTCTCTCAAGAGGCGTGGCTCGATGAGCTGTCCGTCCCCGGTGTGGTCACTTCCTGTGGAGTTTCCCCAACCCTGCGAGGAGGGGGAAGAGGACGGGGGTAGGGGGGGAGGAGGGCGGTCGTCCGGGGTTAGGTTGGGGGTGTAGGTCCGTTCTGGGCGGGGGATGACTCACAGCCCATCCCATCTCCCCGACGCCGCCCGCCCGCGCCGAGCTAGCTCCATGGCTTAGCGGAGGAGGCGGCGGCTAATGGGGGGAGGGGGACTCTTATTTTGTTAGGGGGACCGGGCCGAGGCCCGACCGGCCTGGCAGGGCTCGCCCGGGGCCGGGCGTCATGTCTCATGCAGCCGAACCAGCTCGGGACGGCGTAGAGGCCAGCGCGGAGGGCCCTCGAGCCGTATTCGTGCTGTTGGAGGAGCGCAGGCCGGCAGACTCAGCCCAGCTGCTCAGGTGCGGGACGCCTGGGGCCGGGAGTAGCAAAACTAGGGTTTCCGGGGGCCTCATCTGAGGGATCGAGGGTCCCGGATTGGGATTGGAGTTCTTTGGCCTAGAATTGGAGGATGTAGGGGCGCCCGTTTTGTTTGTGCGTGTGTGAGAGAGAGTGGGGGGGGGGGTTACCTAAGGAATCATGTTGTGGCCTGCTTGGGCTGAGACTTATAAGGAGTCGTGGGAGTGCTTCGAGGGGGCCAGGGTGAGATTTGAGGGAGGCCCGTTGGATAGGTCTAGAAAGGTAGATTCTGGAGTATGCCCAAACTGCTCTGAGGCAGCCAAACTTGAGGGTCCTTTAGTAGGGCATACGCGAAATGGATTTGAGAGGACGCTCCGGTGAGTCTGCCTTTGAGGAAATCGTAGAATCATTTTTCCCTCAGGGTAGGCGAAAGGGTCCTGAGAGAAAAACCGAGGTGCTGTTTTAGCTTGACTCCCGGTGACTGGTTGCTGTCTGGTGATAACGTGAACCTGGAGCGTTTTGGAAGTATCTCACGCCCTGAGTGTGTGTGAATGAGCCTGAGAAACAACATTCAACAAGACTTCACTAGAACACTCCTTTCACCGCTGCCCACCCATCGCGCTGGGGCCGATCTCTGGGATAGTGGAAAAGCTTGCCTTTCCTCTAGGAGTAGGGACTTGTAAGGGAGACCGCGAGTAGACCTGAGGGGGATGGAAGTACTGTTATCTTTTCAGCCCCGGGGGAAGGCCTCAGACCTTATTTGGGAACCTTAGAGGAGGGTCTTGTTCTTGCTGCCACTCACTCTATTCTCCAGAGTCAGCCCTGCCCACTCCCTACCCCCCCCCCCTCTTCCTTTTATTTCACTCTCCGGTTTTGTCTCTCAGTTCCCGGGTGTAATCTTGAATCTGTCTCCAGAGCTAGAGTGAGTACCGATTGCACCATCCCGGCCTGGGTGGGTCCTCTTGTCTGTCTGGCCTCTTAACCCTTCACTATCATCCACTCTGTGAACCTCTAGTCCTCCCTGTGCACACCCCCTGCCCACCCTACCACCCAACTTTTCCGACTTCTGTGCAATGGGTGGATGAGCATGGGAGGGGGTTTGTAGCCTCTTTTCTGCTCAGGATTGTGCTGAGCTCAGCCGCAGCGTTCCAGGAGCTTCCTCTTCCCAACTTCCTGGGTGGTTTTAGTGCCCCATCTGAGGGTGAGGAGAGAAAGGGAGACGGATTCTTGGGGAAGAGGGGAATGGAAACTTTTGCCAAGTGAAGCCACCCACAATTTTAGGATTCAAGAATAAGGATGCATACTTTTTCATTTTTATTTTTATTTTTTTCGTGCTGCGCTGGGGTTGGAACCCAGGACCTCTAGCATGCTAGGCAAGTGCTTTACCATCGAGCTCCATCACCCCCCCCCTCAGCAAAGATTCGCACTGAAGCACGTGCTTATGTTGCTTAAACACTAGGATCCTTTGTACCCAGCGTGGAGGGCTGAGTATAAGCCTTTCTATATATCTAATTCCTTGTAACAAGTTAAGCCATCATGGTAGTGGGTACAATTCAACTTATATAGTGTTTTTTTTTTTGTTTGTTTGTTTTGCTGTGCTGGGTATTGAACCCAGAGCCTCCTGGATGCTACCCAAGTGTTCTACTACAGAAGTGCATCTCCAGTTTCTGTATTTTTGTTCGTTTGATCGGGATTTTTGGTGTTCATTTTCTTTTTTGGTCTGAGACCGGAATTCTTTCTTGCTCATTGGCTAGCGCTCTACCAACTGAGCCACACCTCCAACCTGTTTTTTTTTAAAAATAATTTTATTACTATTAATGTGTTGTACAGAGGGGCTACCATTTCAAAACTCAGGTAATGTGTACTTTTTTTTGAAAATGTTACCCCCTTCCTTTACTTCCCCCCAGTTTTTCCCTCCCATCCCTGCTCATAAGTTACGCAGGTCATTTTCCATAGCGTATACTGAATCTGTTTGGGGTGTTTTTGAGACGAGGTTTCTGACCTTAAGCTCTCTGTGTAGCTCTGGCCACTTCAAAGTTGATTATTGTCCCTTCCCCTCCCCCCAATACTGGGGATATGTGGCTTCTTAGTTCTTGTGCCAGTAACTGTTGGTACTGGGGACTTGTGTGTTTTGATCTAAACAAAAACTAGGGGAGGGCTGAGCAGGTTTCGCCTACTAAGGGAAGAATACTTGTAGAAGGCAGACATCCACTCAAATTCTGTCTTGCAAGAACAGACTGTTGGAGACTGGATTGCATTTGTATTTCTGTATTCTCTTTTGAGCGGTGTCCCTAGAACTCAAGCTGGAGCTGGGAAAAACTCATTTTCCAAATGGTAGCTCTTTTTGTGAAGTGAACCAACCATAGTTCTCTTTGTGATGCGCTTAGTTTGGGTTACAATGGGCTGTTTGCCTGAGGACTGCCCCTACTAGCTCTGTGTGTTTACACACACGGGTTCACATTCAGCTGTGAGGAAAACAGTAGGTCTGGGGGGAGCTGGGAGTATTTTGAATGCAAAGTGGGAGAATCCTCCCAAAGTCTTCTGTTCTCCTCAAACTCAGATTGTTGCATGTGATAAGAGTGAGGGGTTGGGATTCTGGAGTTCTTATTGTTTAGATTCTGGGTGACTGAATGGAGTTAAGAAAAGGGGGAGGGGGAGGGGACAGATGTGGGAACTCCTGGAGGTGGTACCCAGCAGGGTGGCCAAGTATGGATGAGAGATCACACACACACACACACACACACACACACACACACACACACACACACTTCTCTGATGAAGGGAAGTATTAGGGCTCTCCACAGTAATTGACCACTACTCCTTCCTCAGCAGGGTGGCCAAGTATGGATGAGAGATCACACACACACACACACACACCCTTCTCTGATGAAGGGAAGTATTAGGGCTCTCCACAGTAATTGACCACTACTCCTTCCTCCCTTCCCCCCACAGCCTGAACTCTTTGCTTCCGGAATCCGGGATTGTTGCTGACATTGAATTAGAAAACATCCTTGATCCGGACAGCTTCTACGAACTCAAAAGCCAACCCTTATCCCTCCGATCCAGGTAAGACTCATCATATTCTCCTCCTGCTCCCCACTCCCACTGGAAGTGATGGGCAGAAGCCCTCAGTGCCTGCCCATTCTATGCTCTCAGAGACCTGTATTTTCTGGATGGTAAAATGAGGAGCCAGAAAGAGTGTCACACAGGAAAGCTGGTGGGCAGCCAAGATGTCTCCCACCAGTCCTGCCTTGAAGACCTTGACTTCCCTCATTGCACTTGCATACCTATTCATACACAACTCTGTAGGGACTAGGTGTGGCTTATGTGAATCCCTTCCTGTGGGTGGAGCCATGCCCTTAATCCCTATCCCCCACCCCCACCCTCTCCACATTCTACAATCCTTGCCCACCCTCAGTTTAGAGAAACCCTTGCCTGGTCTCTTGTTTCTGCCCCCAAAGCTTGGAAGTGTAAAGGTGCTGAGTCATCGGCCTGGGCTCTAAGACAGGGGAGGGGATGTGGAAGAGGGGCAGGAAGAGAGGATTGTGAAATCTGAGATTTTCTAGACTGACTAGCTACTGGCACCAGAGGCCTAGGCTTCAAGGAAGGGTGTCCTGGGGCTCCCCTGGAACCTGATGCCCAGCTCTTAGCTCAGACAGCATCACCAGTTCCAAATTGGGCTCAGGAGTGCTCTGAAACCACAATCTACTACCACTTCTGCACCTTTAAAGATGCCTCGTACTTGCCAGATGCAGGTGGTTCACACCTATAATCCTAGCTACTCAGAAGGCTGAGATCTAAGGATTGCTGTTCAAAGCCAGTTTGGGCAGGAAAGTTCAGGAGATTCTTTTTTTTTGGGGGGGGGGGTCTGGTCGTGGGGCCTGAACTCTGGGCCTGGGCGCTGTCCCTCAGCTCTTCAGCTCAAGGCTAGCGCTCTACCACTTGAGCCACAGCGCCACTTCCGGCTTTTTTCTTTTTGCTTATGTGGTGCTGAGGAATCGAACCCAGGGCCTCATGCATGCAAGGCAAGCGCTCTACCACTGAGCCACCTTCCCAGCCCTCAGGAGATTCTTATCCCCAAAAGAGCCAGAAGTAGTAGAGCTAGCATTGAGGAAAAGAAGCTCAGGGATAGTTCCCAGGTGGTGAGTTCAAGCCCCAGGACCAGCACACACAAAAAAGATGCCGTTTGCTAACTCCACTTAGTGATGAACTAGCTCCCTCTGAGATTTCTCCATTAGGACTTAGGGCTGAAAGTCTCTTGCCTAGATCTGGTCCCAGAAACTCCCACAACAGATTATATGACCAGTAAGGTACCAGTAATTCAAGCCTATAAGTAATCCTAGCTACTCAGAAGGCTGAGAACTGAAGATCCAGGTTCAAAGCTAGCCCAATCAGGAAAATCCAGGATACTCTCACCACCATCTGTCTATCAAAAAGCCAGAAGTGGAGGTGTGGCTCAAGTGGTACAATGCCATCAGTGAGTGATAAAAGCTAAGGGACAGTGTCCAGACAGTGTGGACACAAAATATGGCAATGCCTCTCCTGTAACATTGTCAAGACAGGGAACAAGTGATTGCTGGGTCTCCTCCCACATACTGTGACTCTGTTAAGCTTAGGAAGTGAGCTCTAGCTTACATGTGGCCCCATATTTCCCATTCCACAGCCTCCCAATATCACTGCAGGCCACACCAGCCACCCCAGCTACACTCTCTGCATCGTCTTCTGCAGGGGGCTCCAGGACCCCTACCATGTCATCATCTTCCTCATCGAGGGTTTTGCTGCGGCAGCAGCTCATGCGGGCCCAGGCACAGGAGCAAGAGAGGCGTGAGCGTCGGGAACAGGCCGCAGCCGCTTCCTTCCCCAATCCTGCACCTGCTTCACCTGCCATCTCCGTGGTTGGCGTTACTGCAGGGGGCCACACTTTGGGCCGGCCACCCCCTGCTCAGGTGCCCAGGGAGGTCCTCAAGGTAAGGTGAAGTCTGATGGCCTGTGGGCATGTTGGTTTTTCTTTTCTTTTTCTTGGTATCTTTTGAATGAGGCCTTCATGACTCCAGGTATGTCTTTGATAGTGTTTTAAGTGCTCTGTGCAACTCTCCCATGTGTTTGTTTTCTTAGGACTTGCTAGGGGTTCTAGGAGGCCCCAAAGGATGTCGTGCTGGACCTCGGAGGGTCATGTTAAGGTGTCTTGGGAAGCTATGTGTATTACTTTATAGATCCTTTAGGTGCTATCAGAGACTATGGAAGTCTGGGGAGTGGTGCATTGGTGGTTCAAGTCTTTAATCCTAGCTCCTCAGGAGTCTTGAGATCTGAAGATCTAGGTTCAAAGCCAACCTAGGCAGGAAAGTCCATGAGACTCTTATCTCCAGTTAACCAGCAAAAAGCCAGAAGTGGAGCTATGGCTCAAGTGATAGAGTGCCAGCCTTGAGCAAAAAAGACCAAGGGCAAGTGTGAGGCCCTGAGTTCAAGTGCCAGGACCAGCATAAAAGAAGAGACAGACAAGAGAAGAGATGACATTGTCCAAAAAGAAATGTACTCATACCGGGCGCTGGCTCACGCCTATAATCCTAGCTACTCAGGAGGCTGAGATCTGAGGATTGTGGTTCAAAGCCAGCCCGGGCAGCAAAGTCCGAAAGACTCTTTTCTCCAATTAACCACAAGAAAACCGGAAGGGGTTCTGTGGCTCAAAGTGGTAGAGCACTAGCCTTGAGCTGAAGAGTTCAGGGACAGCTCCCAGGCCCAGAGTTCAAGCCCCATGACCAACTGGCAAAAAAAAAAAAAAAAAAAACTGGGCGCTGGTGGCTCACACCTGTAATCCTAGCTACCTAGCTACTCAGGAGGCTGAGATCTGAGGATTGCCATTCAAAGCCAGCCTGGACAAGAAAGTCCATGAGACTCTTATCTCCAATAAATAAAACTACCAGAAAGGGCTGGGAAGGTGGCTCAGTGGTAGAGTGCTTGCCTTATATGCATGAGGCCCTGGGTTCGATTCCTCAGCACCATATAAGCAGAAAAAGCCAGAAGTGGCACTATGGCTCAAGTGGTAGAGTGCTAGCTTTGAGCTGAAGAGCTGAGGGACAGTGTTCAGGCCCCACGACTGATTAAAAAAAAAGAAAAAGAAAAACCACCAGAAAACCCGAAGTGGCACTGTGACTCAAGTGTTAGAGCACTTGCCTTGAGCTGAAAAGCTGAGGGACAGTGCCCAGGCCCAGAGTTCAGGCCCCAAGACCAACAAATAAATAAGTAGGAAAAGAAAAAAAAAGGGCTGGGAATGTGGCTCAGCAGTAGAGTGCTCACCTAGCATGCATGAAGCCCTGGGTTCAATTCCTCAGTACCACATACACAGAAAAAGCCAGAAGTGGCGCTTGTGGCTCAAGTGGGAGAGTGCTAGCCTTGAGCAAAAGCAGTTTAGGGACAGTGCCCAGGCCCTGAGTTCAAGGGCAGGAGTGGCAAAAGAAAAAGAAAAAAAGAATGAAAAAAAAGTACTGATTACCTGACTTATGAAAACTGTACCCCTCTGTACATCAACTTTATAATGACAATTTAAAAAGTGAGAGAGAGATAGCTGAGCACTGGTGGCTCATACCTATAATCCTATCTACCAAGGAGGCTGAGATCTGAGGATCATGGTTCAAAGCCAGCCCAAGCAGGAAAGTCTGTGAGACTCTTAACTCCAAGTAACTACCAGGAAATCCGGAAGTGGAGCTGTGGCTCAATAGGCGGAGCACTAACATCGAACACAAAAGCTCAGGGACAGCGTCCAGGCCCTGAATTCAAGCCCCAGGACTAGTACAGAGAGAGAGAGAGAGAGAGAGAGAGTGCTTTGGGCACTGTGACAATGTGCCTCTAGAAAGAGAGAGAGAGAGAGTGCTTTGGGCACTGTGACAATGTGCCTCTAGAATCAGATCCTGTCAGCCATAGGTAGATCTTGGGGGTGAAGGATTTTTGAGAAAAGGAGATTGGGTCATTGAAGAAATTCACCAGTATTTTTGAGGGGTTCTCATATTCTGGGCCCAGTTTGCCCTACAAGAGCCTACGAAGAGAAGAAGCAAGGATCAGTTAAGGATCACAGATGAACAAGAATTACCTCTGTGAATCCTGTTCTACCTTCTCCCCTTCCCACCACGGCCCTATTATCTAACAGGTGCAGACCCACCTGGAAAACCCAACGCGCTACCACCTGCAACAAGCACGCCGGCAGCAGGTAAAACAGTACCTGTCCACCACACTTGGGCCCAAGCTGGCTTCCCAGGCTCTCACACCACCTCCGGGGCCTGCAAGTGCCCAACCATTGCCTGCTCCTGAGGCTACTCATGCCACTGGCCCCACAGGCAGTGCTCCCAACAGCCCCATGGCTCTGCTCACCATCGGGTCCAGCTCAGAAAAGGAGGTAAGAGGCTATAGACAACATTCTCATGTCTCCATTCCGGTTTTTTTTGTGCCTTTTCTAGGTTTGAACTCAAGGCCTGGATGCTTTTCCTGAACTTTTTTCCTCAAAGCTGGCACTCTACCACTTGAGACATATCTCCGCTTCTGACTTTTTGGTGGTTAATTGGAGATAAGAGTCTCGTGGACTTTCCTGCTTGGGTTGGTTTCAAACCGCAGTCCTTGGATCTCAGCCTTCTGAGTGGCTAGGGTTACAGGCATGAGCCATTGGTGTCTGGCTCAATTTTTGTGTATGTGTGTGTGTGTGTGTGTTACTGGGGATGAAAGTGTGTGTGTATGTGTGTGTGTGGTACTGGGGATGAAACTCAGCACCTTACACACGCTCCTATGCTATACCGTCAACCTCTCCTTTTTCTAACCCAGTCTATTTATTCCATTAGATTGATGATGTCATTGATGAGATCATCAGCCTGGAGTCCAGTTACAATGATGAGATGCTCAGCTATCTTCCCGGAGGCACTACAGGACTACAGCTCCCCAGCACGGTAAGGCCCTGAGATGATGGGTTTCTCTGATAATGAGGGCATCATTCTATCAAGACTATACCTGTGTTGGCTATGTAGATATGTGACACTGTTGCGGTGGATTGTACTAAGAGGGAGAGAGGCCTTATGTTGAGAATGGAGTGTGCCATTGCACACTCCATTGAGAAGAAGCTTTTGTAGAATTTAATGTGGATGGGGTACGGAGTTCATGGAGATATAAGGACATACTAAACCACTTGAGTTGTGCTGTGAGAAGTACCAAGAGGTAGGAATCATGTAGCAATTTGAATATCCCAGGGGATTTTTCTGGTTATGGAGATATACCCAGATCATGTAATAATTGGAACATGCCAAAAGGCTCAAGGTTTATGGGCTAAAACAAGTTGACTGGGTTGTGAACTGGTGGCTCACACTTGTAATCTTAGCTACTTAGGAGGTTGAGATCTATGGATTCCAGTTCAAAGCAAGCTCAGGCAGAAAAGTCTATGAGAATCTTATTTCCAGTTAACCAGCAAAAAGCCAGAAATGGAGCTCTGGCTCAAATGGTGGAGCACCAGGCTTGACAAGGCTAAATGAGAACCTGAGACCGTGATTTCAAGCCCTAGTACCAACAGAAATAAGGTTGGACCTTATATTAACTAGATTCTACCAAGTCTTACAATGAACTATAAGGACTGGGACTGGTTCCTTGTAGAAAGGGTATAAAATTTTCTACAGTGAGGGAGTGTCATTATAAAGTTTTTTTTTTTTTTGGTGCCAGTCCTGGAGCTTGAACTCAGGGTATGGGCACTGTCACTGAGCTTTTTGCTCAAGGCTAGCACTTTACTACTTGAACTATAGCTCCACTTCCAGGTTTTTGCTGGCTATTTGGAAATAAGAATGTCATAGACTTTCCTGCCCAGGTTGGCTTCTAACTGCAATCCTCAGATCTCAGCCTCCTTAGTAATTAGAATTACAGGCATGAGCCACCAGTGTCTGGCTAAGTTATGTGTTTCTGTTTGCTAGTCCTTGTGCTTGAATTCAGGACAATGTCTCTGAGCTTCTTTTGCTTAAGGCTAATGCTCTAAGCTACAATTTCACTTGCATCTTCTTTGGTAGCTTATTGTAGATAAGAATCTCATGGGGGCTGGGAATGTGGCTTAGTGCTAGAGTGTTTCTGTAGTATGCATGAAGCCTTGGGTTTGATTCCTCAGTACCACATAAACAGAAAAAAGGTAGAAGTGGTGCTGAGGCTCAAGTAGAGTGCTAGTCTTGAGCAAAAAGAAGCTCAGGGACAGTGCCCAGGCCCTGAGTGCAAGCCCCAGGATTGGCAAAAAATAAAATAGATAAGAATCTCATGGACTTTTCCTCCCCAGGCGGGCTTTGAACCATGATCTTCTCAGCCCCCTGAGTAGCTAGGATTACAGGCATAAGCCACCAGAAATAAAGTTCTGAATTTAAAGAGTGTCATAACTTGGCTGGGAATGTAGCTTAGTGGTAGAGTGCTTGCCTAGCATGCATGAAGCCCTGGGTTTGATTCCTCAGTACCACATAAACAGAAAAGGCCAGACGTGGTGCTGTGGCTCAAGTGGTTGAGTGCTAGTGTTGAGCAAAAGAAGCTTAGGGACAATGCCTAGGCCCTGAGTTCAAGCCCCAGGACTGGCAAAAAATAAATAAGCTGGGTGCCGATGGCTCACACCTGTAATCCTAGCTACTCAAGAGGCTGAGATTGGAGGATCATGATTCAAAGCCAGCCCAGGCAGGAAAGTCCATGAGACTCTTATCTCAAATAAACCACTAGAATACCCAAAGTGGTACTGTGGCTCAAGTGGTAGAGCACTCTCCTTGAGCTGAAGAGCTGTGGAACAGCACCCAGGCCCAGAGTTCAAGCCCCACAACTAAATAAGTAAATAAATAAATAAATAGTTGTATTCATCCTGGAGCTTGTGGCTCACACCTGTAATCCTAGCAACTCAGGAGGCTGAAATCTCAGGATCACAGTTCAAAGCCAGCCTGGACAGGAAAGCCCATGAGACTCCAGTTAACCACAGAAAGCCACAAGTAGCACTGTGGCTCAACATGGAGCACTATCCTTGAGCAAAAATGCTCAAGGACAGCACCTGGGCCCTGAGCTCAAGCCCCACAACCAACAACAACAAAAAAGTATCCATTTGGGGCTAGGGATGTAGCAAGCAAATGCTTGTGCAGTGTTTGTTCTGTGCAAGGCTTTGGTTTCTGTCATCAGCTCTCAAAAAAAAACTGGTACCAGCTTATCAAAACTTTATATTGATTTGGACATAGCTAGAGATTAAGATCTTATATATTGGAAGTGGCGCTGTAGCTCAAGTGGTAGAGTGCTTGCCTTGAGCTTAAAAGCTGAGGGACAGCGCCCAGGCCCAGAGTTCAAGCCCCATGACCGACAAAAAAAAAAAAAAAAAAGATCTTATATATTAGGTAGATCCAGAAGATTAAAGGATGTTTCAAGACATAATCTATCAAGAGGTACATCTTGGCACACACATATATTATTGTATTGTATTAGAAAATATCCAGGATAGTGTGGAGAGGGAAAAAAACAAACAAACAAACTAGTCTAACATTTTTTAAGTGCTAGTTGTTGGATAAGAACTCTTGGGAGATCAGAATGTGCTGGAAGACAGTAGAGTCTGGACCTTGGTACATGGCCAATGAGAGACCATACATAAGGTAGTACAACTTGATCATAGCGGAAGGGTACAGATTAGGTTAGAACTCTTCAGAAGGGCAGATTTTGGATAAAATGTTGCCATGACAATTTACCAAGGTCTGAGAAGATTGGGTTGGAGTGTTCCAAGAAATTGGATCGGAATGTTGAGCTGGGAGGAGCTAATGGACTGGAATGTCACATCAGAGCCGACAGAGACCTGAGAAGGATGCCTTTCCAGTATTGCTTCTCAGAGCTAGCCCTGGGATTCAGAATAGGGACTTCGGAGGCCACTGAAGGGTTTGAGGGCTAGGTGGTGGGGGTGATAGGCATGTCACATATGCATCAATCCTCACAAAGCAAACAAGGTCCACTTTGCTCTATGACTTCAGTTGAGTTGCCATGTGAAGTTGCCTCAAAGAAGGAGAGTCCCGAGGAATCATCCAGTCCTTGGGTTAGAAGGCCCTCATCTTTGGGTGTTTACAGGGTCAGAATCCTGGTTGTGAGAAAAGTAGATTAGGGACTGTTCTCAACTATTATTTCTGTGTCTTTACTACCTCCAGCTGCCTGTGTCAGGAAATCTCCTGGATGTCTACAACAGTCAGAGTGTAGCTACGCCAGCCATCACTGTAAGTAACTCCTGTCCAGCTGAGCTGCCCAACATCAAACGGGAGATCTCTGGTAAGTACTCAGTGAGGGGGGAGGGGAGGTACTTTATATCCCATGTCACACTCTGTCTTTAGCCTACCAGGTCTGAAATTTGGGCATTACAGAAAAGAGCTGAGGCTGGGGTAAGACTCAGTGCTAAAGCAACTGCTTAGCATGTACAAGACCTTGGAATCCATTCCCAGCACCATAAAATAGAAAAAGAGAAAAAAATTGTTGGGTACCATCTGAGGCTCACACCTATAATCCTAGCTACTCAGAAGACCGAGGTCTGAGAATCACAGTTATGAAGCCAATCCAGGAAAGAAAAGTCCCTGAGACTCTTATCTCCAACTAACTCATAAAAAGTTAGATGTTGGGGTTTGGCTTAAGTGGTTGAATGAAAAAAGCTAAAGGAAAGCATCCTGGCCCTGAGTTTATGTCCAAGTACCAGCATGCACACATGTACACACAAAAAAATTGGGTTGTTTCCTCTTTTTTCCATTATGGCTTATGGTCTTGCTCCTTACTTCCTTTCTTCTTGGGTTTAATAATTAGCCTGTGTCACCATGGATTTGTAAAAACAAAAAAGTAGTTTAAAAATATACTTTTTTTTTTTGCCAGTCCTGGGGGGGCTGAACTCTGGGCACTGTCCCTGAGCTTCTTTTTGCTCATGGCTAGTGCTCTACTAGTTGAGCCATTGCACCACTTCTGGCTTTTTCTGAGCAGTTTATTGGAAATAAGAGTCTCACAGACTTTCCTGCCCAGACTGACTTCAAAGCTTGATCCTCATATCTTAGCCTCCTGAGTAAGTAGGATTACAAGCATGAGCCACTAGTGCCTGGGTTACCTTTAAAAAGTCTGGGCATGGTTGTGGTGCACACCTGTAATCCCAGCAGAGACAGGAGGATTGCAAGTTCAAGGCCACCCTGAGTTATGTATTGAGACTTCATCTAAAAAAAGTCACTTTAAAGCAAGATGGGGCTCTAGGTAATTACATGCTGGTAATCTTTTAAGCTACTCTGAAGACTGAGATATGAGAGTGGCAATTTGAAGCTAGCCCAGGCATATAAATCTGAGAGACTCATCTCCATTTACCCAGCAAAAAGCCAGAAGTGGAGGTATGGCTCAAGTATTAGAGTGTTAGCCTTGATCAGAAAAAGCCAAAGAGAATGTGAGGCCCTGAGTTCAAGCCCTAGTACCAGAACACACACACAAAAAGTCATTTCAGTCCAGGCTCTATAGTACACCACCAGCCTGTGCCTCTGCATTCACACAGGCTCCCTCCTTTCCAGAGGTCTTAACCACCCCTGTTGTTTTCCAGAAACAGAGGCAAAGGCCCTTTTGAAGGAACGGCAGAAGAAAGACAATCACAACTTAAGTAAGTCTGAGAGCATGTATACTGGCCTATGTACTCTACAGCACTGCTTTGCTCATTGCTTTGAGTCTTTACTTTGTCCTTGGGGAATCCCCTCCTTACAATAGCCTCCTAGCACCCGTTTCTTTCTCCCTTCCCCCATTGATGATTCTTTTTTTTTTTTTTTTTTTTTGTCGGTCATGGGGCTTGAACTCTGGGTCTGGGCGCTGTCCCTCAGCTCTTCAGCTTAAGGCGAGCGCTCTACCACTTGAGCTACAGTGCCACTTCCGGTTTTCTGGTGGTTTATTGGAGATAGGAGTCTCACGGTCTCTCCTGCCCGGGCTGGCTTTGAACCGCAATCCTCAGATCTCAGCCTCCTGAGTAGCTAGGATTACAGGCGTGAGCCACCAGCGCCCGGCTTCCATTGATGATTCTTTCCTACTCTTTTTTTTCTCTCCCCCTGCCTCCAAAGTTGAGCGTCGGAGGCGATTCAACATTAACGATAGGATCAAGGAACTGGGCACACTCATCCCCAAATCCAACGACCCGTGAGTCTGGGCTGGGGGCCCATGGGAGGTGTGGGGTATATGCCCTATGCCAGGGAAGTTATTTCTTGGTGAGTCCATCAGACATGCCTTGCCTTCGCAAGAGTTCTTTGGTCTCTACTTAACTTGAGCAGGGTTTCAGACCATGTATCCCTGTCTCAAATTTAAATGCATGAGGTTATGGACATTTCTACCTAGTTTTCCATTCATTTAGCATGCACTTTATTTCCTCAAGATTTATTTCTTGAAACCTGGCACCAGGGGCTCATGCCTGTCATCCTAGCTACTCAGGAAGCTGAGATCTGAGGATTGAGGCTCAGAGCCAGTTGGTTGGGGCAGCCAAATTTTGAGAGACTCTATCTCCAATTAACCAGCCAAAAGCTGGAACTAGAGAGGTAGCTTAAGTGATAGATTACCAGCCTTAAGCAAAGAAAAAAGCTTAGGAAGAGCTTGGGGTTCTAAGTTCAAACCCCAATATCAGCACAAAGAAAAAAAAACATGACGTATTTATTGAGTCTTGGCTTTTTGCCGGATACTTTGGGAGGCTTTGAGGATACCAGAGAGAACAAAAAAGACAAAGATCTTTGTCCTCTTGGAATGGACGTTTTGGTGGAGGAAGACAGGCAATTAATGTGATAAGTAAAATCCAGTTGGGTGTAGGTAGCTCATTCCTGCAATCCTAGCTACTTAGGAAGTTGAAATTTGGAGTTTATCAGTTCAAGGACAGCCCTGAAAGAAATCTCCAAAATAAACAAATGGAGTAGTAGCTAAAAGATTAAAGAGTGGCAGCCTGAGAAAGCAAGCTGAGGAAGTAGGCCAAGTTCAGACTCCATTACTGCAAAAAAGAAAATCTGTGAGATCCATAGGATGGAGTTGGGGGTGCAGCTTAGTGGAAGAGCCCTTGCCTAGCATGTGCAAGGTACTGGGTCCCATCTCCAGCTCTGTCTGCAAAACAGAGAGCAAGAGCAAAAGAGCTAAGCTACATGGATGTCTAAAGGAAAAGTATTCTGCTTACAGGTGCAGCTGGAATAGAGGCCCTGAAATGAGAATGCTTTTCTATGTTTTAGAAGCACTGACAGGCCATTGTGGCTATAGTGAGATGAATCAGAGGGACATATATACCAGAGGAATCAGAAGGGGTCAGATCACAGGGCATCCAGGGCTCAGGGTGTGATGGCCACTACTAGAAGATTCCAGGCATCCTATATCCTTAATGTCCACCTCCCATTTCAAGTTCTGGATTACCTGGCACAGTTCCCCCCCAAACCCCGCCCCCACCTGCTGCTCTGAGACTCCACTCGCAGCACTTCCCGTTTTTCTTCCCTGGAGCCCCACAGGGAGATGCGCTGGAACAAAGGCACCATCCTGAAGGCCTCTGTAGATTACATCCGAAAGCTACAGAAGGAGCAACAGCGCTCTAAAGACCTGGAGAGCCGACAGAGATCCCTGGAGCAGGCCAACCGTAGCCTGCAGCTCCGGATTCAGGTCTGGAAGGAGGAGACAATGGCAGGGCTGATGGGCTGGTTTTCTGCAGGTGGAGGCAAAGGAAGAATAGGCCAGAAGAGATTCCTTTATTGTCAGACTTAAAAGATCCCCATGTTTTCCTAACTTCCATGATTATTGTTATGATGATAAGGATAATATCATTAAACCTGGTGCAGGTGGCTCACCCTGATAATCTTAGCTATTCAGGAGGTTGAGATATATCTATCTGTATGTATGTATACATAGAGAGAGAGAGGGAGGTGGGGATATAGTGTGTGTGAATGGCCAGGAGCTGGTGGCTCATGCCTGTAATCCTAACTACTCAGGAGGCTGAGTAGCTGTGATCCTTAGATTGCAGTTCAGAGCCCGGCCCAGGCAGGAAATTCCATGACACTTTTTTTTTTTGTCAGTCCTGGGACTTGCATTCTGGGCCTGAGTGCTTGTCCCTCAGCTCTTCAGCTCAAGGCTAGCGCTTTACCACTTAAGCTACAGCACCACTTCCTGTTGGTTTGTTTGTCGGTTGTGGGACTTGAACTCTGGGCTTGGGCGCTGTCCCTCTGCTCTTCAGCTAAAGGCGAGCGCTCTACCACTTGAGCCAGTACCACTTCTGTTTTTCTAGTGGTTTATTGGACATAAGAGTCTCGGTACTGGGAAGGTGGCTCCGTGGTAGAGTGCTTGCCTTGCATGCATGAGGCCCTGGGTTCGATTTCTCTGTACCTCATAAGCAGAAAAAGCCAGAAATGGTGCTATGGCTCAAGTGGTAGAGCGCTACCTTTGAGCTGAAGAACTCAGGGACAGCGCCCAGGCCCAGAGTTCAGGCCACACAAATGACAAAAAAAAGAGTCTCACTGACTTTCCTGTCTGGGCTGGCTTTGAATTGTGATCCTCAGATCTCAGCCTCTTGAGTAGCTAGGATTACAGGCATGAGCTACCGGCACCCAGCTTCCATGACATTCTATATCTCCAGTTAACCACCAGAAAAACTGAAGTAAAGAGTGCTAACCTCAAGCAGAAGAGCTAGGGGCAGTGTCCAGGCCTTGAGCTCAAGCTCCATGACCAAAAAAAAAAAAAAAAAGAATACTAGTGAATGATAGCTAATGTTTATCTTGTACCATAAACTGTGACATGAGCTTTGTAGCTCATTAGATCCTCACATATTAAATAGGGAGTGTTAACAGTCTCTACGGATTGTAAAGGTCCACGACTAGCAAGTGGCTAAGGCTGAATTGGAACCCAGACACCCTTCCCTTTTAACAGTATCCTTTTTGACCTCTGAGAGACTTTGAATCCCATTTAATTTTGTACCCATCCTTTATTCTTTTGGCAGGAGTTAGAACTGCAGGCCCAGATCCACGGTCTGCCAGTACCTCCCACCCCAGGGCTGCTTTCCCTGGCCACAACTTCGACATCTGACAGCCTCAAGCCAGAGCAGCTGGACATTGAGGAAGAGGGCAGATCAAGTGCAGCCACATTTCATGTTGGAGGAGGACCTGCCCAGAGTGCTGTCCATCAGCAGCCCCCAGCACCGCCTTCTGATTCACTTCTGGACCTGCACTTTCCCAGTGACCACTTGGGGGACCTGGGAGACCCATTCCACCTGGGGCTGGAGGACATTCTGATGGAGGAGGAGGAGGGGGTGGTGGGAGGACTATCTGGTGTTGCTCTGTCCCCTCTGCGGGCTACCTCTGATCCCTTGCTCTCTTCTGTATCCCCGGCTGTCTCCAAGGCTAGTAGCCGCCGCAGCAGCTTCAGCATGGAGGAAGAGTCCTGATAAGGCCTCACCTCTCCCCTGGGACCCCATTATACCCCACCCCCACCTAGGCACTGAGGACAAGCCAGGGTGAGGTCCTGCCTTCCCCCCCCCTACTTTCCCATGAGATTGCCCTGCCCAGGAATTCTGGGGGAAGAGGTGATGTGATTGATCAGGCCCCAACCCTATAATAAACAAGGAGGAGGAATCAGATGAGAACCTGCCCCTGTACTCTAAGGACTCTCCTAATAAGTTGTACTAAGTAAAAAACAAAGGAGATATCAGGATGCTGCTCCATCCCTTCTGTGCAAATTGCCAGTCTAGCCTATCCTGGCACTGGAAGAAGAGTTAAAAATAAACTGATTGAGGTCCCAACCCTGGGGGTTTAAGCCCTGCTCCTTTCTCCTATGAACCTTGCCTGGGCAAAGAAGTGAGAGTCTGATCCTACCCCTTCCCCCTGAAAACTCAGTCTGGCCTTCTTGGAATGGAGGCCAAGCCAGGCCCCATCCCTTCTCTGAAGAAGAGCCAAGCACAGGTTTTTCAGGTATGGAGGAATTAGTAAGGATCTGGCCACCCACATGGAGATCAGCCCTTTCCCTTCCTCTTAGCAACATGCCATGCAAGCATTCCACACTTCTGGGAGGAGTGGCACTTAAGCTCCCTGCCTTAACCTGGGACCAAACTGAACTGACCTAGGAGGGCTCAGAGTTGATCTTGCTTTTGGGAAAGTGGGCAGCTTTTGAAATTTTCTGCATTAACTTCCCAGACGTAGATCTCAAGTGAGACTTAAGACTCACCCTAGGGCAAAGTCCTGCCTTCTTCCTTGAGTGGCAGCGTGGGAGGTAATGGAGTTTTAAGTGGGGATCCATTCTAGATGCCACAAACCAATTGATAGAAACGGGTCTTGCTGGGGAATTCCTCAGCCCAAGAGAATGTAGGTTCTCTCCTATAAGGCAGGAGCTTAGAAGAAGGATTGCAAAAGCATATTGTATTTTATCATTTGTTTATGTGATTTTTTTATTGACCACCCTAACCTCTGGCCCCCACCCAGTTCTCCATTTGGAGCAATCACCCTGGTTCAGAGTTATTAAGAGACACTCCCCACCCATCCTGGCCTCTCCCGCCACTTACACCCAAGGAGGGTGTACTGAGGGGTCTGTAGGTTTGTGAATAAGATAATAAATGCTAGGCGTGTTTGATGCGCTTTTAACTTTGGCAAAGAGTCTCCTGTCCTTATTTTTGACTGTGCAGTGAACAGGACCCATGCCAGCCAAGCAGGATAAAAATTACTGGAAGAAACAGATTTCTGAGAGATAGATAAAGTGATTTAAATAGAGAGCTTGGAAGAAAACCACCAGCAAGCACAAGCAATCAGACCTTTTAAGGGCCTGCCAGGCATCAGTGAAGCTGCTGCCATTGATTGCTTCACCTGATTTATGTCCCTGAGGAATGTTGGTTTGGAGCTCTGCTGTGTGTTCCCATTTCCTGTTTAGAGAAGCTCAGGAACAGAATTTAAGTACCTGTTCTGAAGATAGGCAAGTGGTAAATAGCTGAAACACTCAATGGTAAAGTTAGTCTGGCAAGTTCACTTTTTTCGGCTGTGCTGATGATAGAACCTAGGGCCTCAGGCATGCATGCTAGGTGAGAGCTCTACCATGAGCTACATTCCCCACCCCTGAATGCTATTTTTTTAAATCTGGTACCAGGGTTTGAACTTGATGCCTTGTGATTATTGGCTAGTTTACAGAGCTGGCATTCTACCACTTGAACCATGCCTCCAGGCTGGTATTTATTCATATTATTTATGTGTGCCAACATTGGGGCTTGAACTTGACCTGGGCACTGTCCTTTAGTTTTTCAGTCAAGGCTAGTGCTCAACTACTTGAGCCACACTCCATTTCTAGCTTGGGGTGGGAGGGGAGGAGTTCCTTAGATGTAAGAATCTCATGGACTTTACTACCTTGGCTGGCTTTAAACCCAGTTCCTCAGATCTCAGTCTCCTGAGTAGCTAGGACTGCAAGTGTGAGCCACTGGTGCCTGACCAAATTTGTATGTGTATGTTGGTAGTGGGGCTTGAACACAAGGGCCTTTTGATCTCACTTGGTTTTTTTGGGGGGGAGGGTTGTTTTTGTTTTTGTTTTTTTGGTCTGGCATGGGGCTTAAGCTTGGAATGGGCACTGTCCCTCAGCTCTTCAGCTCAAGGATAGCACTCTACCACTTGACCACAGTGCCACTTCTGGTTTTCTGGTGGTTTATTGGCGATAAGTCTCACAGACTATCCTGTCCAGGCTGGCTCAGAACTGTGATCTCAGCCTCCTGAGTAGCTAGGAATACAGGCAAGAGCCATTGGCGCCCGGCTTCACTTGGCTTTTTTCTTTCAAGTCTGGTGCTCTACCATTTGAGCTATACTTCCACTGGCTGTTAGTCTTAATCCTCCAGATCTCATCATCCTGAATAGTTAGGATTACAGGTGTGAGGCACTGGTGCCAGGCTTTTTGTTGCCACCTGAGGCTTAAACTCAGGACCTGGGCACTGTCTCTGAGAGGCTAACACTCTACCACGTGAGCCACAGCACCACATCCGGGTTTTTCTGTTTATGTCGTACTGAGTAATTGAACCCAGGGCTTCATGCATGCTAGGCAAGAATTCTACCACTGAGCCACATTCCCAGCCCCCATGCTAACTTTGAAACTGTTAAAGAAGTAAATGAGCCAGGCACAGGTGGCTCACGCCTGTCATCCTAGCTACTCAGGAGGATGAGATCTGGGGATCATGTTTCAAAGCCAACCTGGGCAGGAAAGTCCATGAGACTCTTATCTCGAAGAGCACTGTGGCTCAAGTGGTAGAGTGCTCTCCTTGAGCTGAAGAGCTAAGGGACAGCACCCAGAACCAGAGTTCAAGCCCCATGACTGACAAAAATAAAAATAAGAAAAAGAAGCCAAGCACTGGTGGCTCATGCCTATAATCTGCCTACTCAAGGAGGCTGGGATCTGAGAACTGGTGTTCGAAGCCAGCCTGGGCAGGAAAATCCATGAACCTCTTACCCGTAGTCAAAGAAAAAGCTGAAAGTGGTACTGTAACTCAAGTGGCAGAGTGCTAGCCTTGAGCAAAAGGAGCCCAGGAACAGAACATAGGCCCAGAGTTTAAGCTCCAGGACCAGAAAAAAAAAGGAAATTGGTCTGGGAAGGTGGCTCAGTGGTAGAGCGCTTGCCTTGCATGCCTGAGGCCCTGGGTTCAATTCCTTAGCACCACATAAGCAAAAAAAAAAATGGCCATCTGGAGACAACACATGTTTTCAAGGTAGTGGAAAGAGCAAAAACAAAAAACAAAGTGCCAGGAATGTCGGTTCATGCCTACAAACCCAGCACTAGGGAGGTTGAGGCAGGTTGAGGCACTAGATTAAGGCCAACCTGGGCTACAGAGTGAAACCCTGTATCAAAACAGTGATGAAATCCCCATGGTTGGGAAGATAGAGCTCAGTGGTAGAGTACTTGCCTAGTGTGTTCAAGGTCTTGAGTTTTGATTCCCAGCAAATAACACAACATACAACACAATACAACATAATAGAGGAATAGGAAAGCAATTCAAATTTAGGTCAAGAAGAGCAAATACAAGTAACTTATTGAATGCTGAGAACAATATTTCTTGGAATTTCTCACCCACTCTGACCACAGAACAAGCATGAGGTCTAATCATTGCATCTTTCCTACTAAGACTGTAACCCTTACATCACCAAGCCCAACCTCTGGGTGACAGGACAGAACTTAGTCACTGCCATTTCCCCACTGGAATGTGACCTCTGAAAATTGTGACCAATCCTGATTCTCCACCATGAAACTACAATCCCAGTATTTGGGAGGCTGATGCAAGAAGATCCCAAGTTCAAGATCAGACTGGGCTATATAGCAAGACTTAGTCCTAAAACAAAAAGATCACTATATACATTGTTGCAAGTCTTAGCAAAATGCTAAGACAGTGTTGATGCAAAAAAAAAAAAAAAAACTGGAACATTTAGATCAAGTCCTTTATGGTTTTAAATCCCCAGGAGTCCAAGTTAGGAGAGAGTGAGTAAGGGGTGACATCATGGGGCTGGGAAGGTGGCTCAGTGGTAAAGTGTTTGCTTTGCATGCATGAGGCCCTGGGTTCAATTCCTCAGCACCACATAAGCAAAAAGAAAAAAGCCGGAAATGGTGGTGTGGCTCAAGTGGTAGAGTGCTAGCCTTGAGCTGAAGAGCTGAGGGACAGTGCCCAGGCTCAGAGTTCAGGCCCCACGGCCAGACCCCCCCCAAAAAAATGTACTCATGACCTGACTAATGTAACTATAACCCCTCTGTATATCACCTTTGTAATAGCAAAAAAAACAATTAACTATGAGTCCAAGGACATAGAGGAGTAAAACACAAAGATTTTTTTTTTTTTTTTTTTTTTTTTTTTAAATTTTATTTTATTTTATTTGAGAACATACTGTACAGAGGGGTTACAATTACATGGGCAGGATAATGCATACATTTCTTACCAAGCATTGCATCCTCCTCCTTTGTTTACCCTTCACCTCCCTTCCCAGCCTCCCCCCTCCCTCCCACCCAATCATACCCCCCCTCCCCCCCCCCCCCCCAACCGACATTGTAAAGCTGGTTTTGACATGACATTTTGTACTTCTCATTGTTGCAACAGGTCCACCTGAATCCTTAAACGACTTGTTTGTCCCCGTCTCCTCCACATGTTATACTGACATCAAATATAGTGAAAGCAGGGGTTACAAAAACACAAAGATTTTTTAAGAAGATAAACAGCCAGGTGCTGGTGGCTCATGCCTGTAATCCTAGCTACTCGAGGCTGAGATCTGAGGATAGGGGTTCAAAGCCAGCCTGGACAGGAAAGTTGGTGAGATTCGTATCTCCAATTAACCACCAGAAAACCAGCAGTGGCACTGTGGCTCAAGTGGTAGAGCGCTAGCCTTGAGCTGAAGAGCTAAGGGACAGCGCCCAGGCTCAGAGTTCAAGTCCCACAACTGACAAAAAAACAATGTATACCCTACAAAATTTAAAAAAGTGAGGGAAGGGGTGGGTTGGAAGGGATGGGTAAAATGTAGAACGGGGTGACATTGTTCAAGAGGCATTGAATTGAATGGGCAAGTCCTTTGTACAGCTACTTAAAGATAACAAAAAATGTAAAAAAAAAAAAAAAAGATAAGCTGAGCCAGGTGCTGGTGGCTCATGCCTGTAACTCTAGCTATGCAGGAAGCTGAGATCTGAGGATCAAAGTTCAAAGCCCATCCTGGGGAAGGAAAAGTCCAGGAGACTCTTTTTTTTTTTTTTTTGTCGGTCGTGGGGCTTGAACTCTGGGCCTGGGCGCTGTCCCTCAGCTCTTCAGCTCAAGGCGAGCGCTCTACCACTTGAGCTACAGCGCCACTTCCCGTTTTCTGGTGGTTTATTGGAGATAGGAGTCTCACGGTCTCTCCTGCCCGGGCTGGCTTTGAACCGCGATTCTCAGATCTCAGCCTCCTGAGTAGCTAGGATTACAGGCGTGAGCCACCAGCGCCCAGCTCCAGGAGACTCTTATATACAATTAACCACCAGAAAACTGGAAGTAAGGCTGTGGCTCAAAGTGGTAGAGTACTTGCCTTGAGCAAAAGAGCTCAGAAAATTGTGCCCAGGCCCTGAGTTGAGTTCAAGCCCCACAACTGACAAAAACAAAAGGAAGAAAGTATTCTAAGATGGAGGGAAAGGAATTGGGGAGTGGGACAGAGAGGGTAAGTTTGACCAAGATAAAACTCTCATTACTTTTCTGCTGAGGCTAGATTTGAACTGTGCTCCTCATATCTCAGCCTCCTGAAAGGCTAGGATTACAGATATGAGCCACTGACTTTGACTGTTTGGGTCTTCTTGTTGAACTGATTTATGAATTTTTCTAAGGGCATTCATATCCAAATTTGGTAGTAGCTTTGAGGAATGTTTTGACAATTCAAGTCACAATGTTGTCCCAGAAAATAAGTTTCTTTAAACTGAAGTTTATCAAACATGATTTCAGGGACTGAGGCAGTAACAATGTGGTAAAGTGCTTACTTAGCATATACAAGTGTATTTCATCCCTGGCATCACAAGGAAACAAAACACACACTTATGGGGCAGGGAATGTGGCTTAGTAGTAGAGTGCTTGCCTGGCATGCATGAAGACCTGGGTTTGATTCCTCAGTACCACAGAAACAGAAAAAGCCAGAAGTGGTGCTGGGACTCAAGTGGTAGAGTACTAGCCTTGAGTAAAAAGAAGCTCAGAGACAGTGCCTAGGTCCTGAGTTCAAGCCCTAGGACTGGCAAAACAAAAACAAAAATGCACTTGTGGATCATGCCTGCAATTCTAGCTTCTCAGGAGGTTGAGATCTGAGGATCATGGTTCAAAGCTAGCCCGGGCAGGAAAGTCCATGAGCCTTTTATCTCCAATAAACCACCAGAAAACCCGAAGTGGCATTGTGGCTCCAAGTGGTAGAGCACTTGCCTTGAGCTAAAGAGCTCAGGGACAGCGCCCAGGCCCAGAGTTCAAGCCCCTTGACCGACAAAAAAAAACAAAAAACAAAACAAAGGCACTTGTGGGTCATGTTTACAATTCTAGCTACTCAGGAGACTGATATCTGAAGATTGCAGTTTGAAGCCAGCCTTGGCATGAAAGTCCATGAGACTATTATTTTCAATTAAGCACCAAAAAATCCAAAAGTGGAACTGTGGCTCGAGTAGTAGAGTGCTAGTCTTGAGCACAAAAACTCAGGAATAGTATCCAGGCACTGAGTTCAAGCCCCAGGACTGGTACACAAAACATTTATTTCAGCTGGGTATTCTGGCCTGTAGTACCAGCACTTGGGAGGATGCGACAAGAGGGTCAACAATTCAAGGGCAGCTTGAACTACAGAGTAAGATCTTGTTTCAGAAAAATAGAACTTATTTTCGATTGTTACTTTGTCAAGAGTTACTAACAACAGTGGCAATTTTCTCAACTGAAAATGAGATGGGCAAAAAAGTACATGTTTGAATAAAATATTTATATTAAAATAATCTGTGTAAGCCAGGTGCCAGTGACTCATGCCAGAAACCCTAGCTACTCAGGAGGCTGAGATGTGAGGACCGTGTCTCAAAGCCAGACTGAGCAGGAAGTCCATGAGACTCTCATCTTCAATTAGCCAGCAAAAAACTGGATGTGGAACTGTGGCTCAATGGTAGAGCACCAGCCTTGAGCTAAAATGCTAAGGGATAGCACCCAGGCCCTGAGTCCCTGAGCTGAAGCCATAGTACTGTCATAAGAAACAAGAAAGAGCCAGGCACCAGTGGCTCTTGCCTGCAATTCTAGCTACTCAGGAGGCTGAGATCTGAGGATAGCAGTCTGGACTGAGCCTGAGCAGGAAAGTCTGTGAGACTCTTTTTTGTGTGTGTGCCAGTCCTAGGGCTTGAACTCAGGACCTCAACACTGTCCCTGAGCTGTATCCACTCAAGGCTGGCTTTCTAACACTTGGCCCACAGTGTCACATCTGGCTTTTTCTGAGTAGCTTATTAAGAGATAAGAGTCTCACAAACTTTTCTGCCTGGACTGGCTTCAAACTGTGATCCTCAAACCTCAGTCTCCTGAGTAGTTAGGATTATAGGCATGATCCATCAGAACCCAGCTTGTGAGACTCATATCCACTAAGCTACCAAAAAAGTCAGAAGCGGAGCTGGGGCTCAACTGGTAGAGCACTAGCCTTGAACAAAAGAAGCTCAGGGACCAGCACCGAAAAGGAAAAAAGAAACAAAACAAAAACCTGGCTAGGCACTGGTGGCTCACACTTGTAATCTCAGCAACTCAGAAGGATGAGACCTTACGATCTAGGGTCAAAGCCATCTCGGCAAGAAAGTTCATAAGACTCTTATCTCCAATAAACTACTAAAAAAAGCCAGAAATGGAGCTGTGTCTCAAGTGGTAAAGCACTAGCTTTGGGTACAAAAGCTCATGAACAGTGCTTAGGCCCTGAGTTCAAGCCTTAGGACTGGCAACAAAAAAAAAAAAAAAGAAAAGAAAAGAAAAAGAAAAAGAAAGAAGAAAAAAAAGAAGAAAAGAAAAGAAAGTTGAAATACTTGGGCTAATAATATAGCTCAGTGGTAGTCTACTTAGGAAGGAAAAAGTTGAAATGGTTGCATTAACAGACACAAAATAATACTTTAAGACTGGGCATGACCAGAAAGAGGGAAATTTTTAGAGATGTTTCCTAATCAAAAAAGGCTGAATTTATCAGGAAGACAGAACATCATAAATGTAAGACATTTCATCACAGGATTTCAAAATACCAAACCAAACACCCTACTAGAAATAAAAGAGGAACTAGACAAATCCAGTCAAGATTGGGGGTTTTAATGTCTTTCTTTTTTATTTTCTTATTTTTATTTATTTTTTATTTTATTTTTTTGTCAATAGTGGGGCATGAACTCTGGGCTTGGGCGCTGTCCCTCAGCTCTTCAGCTCAAGGCAAGCGCTCTACCACTTGAGCCACAGCGCCACTTCCGGTTTTCTAGTGGTTTATTGGAGATAAGAGTCTCACCGACTTTCCTGCCAGGGCTGGCTTTGAACCGACTTTCCTGCCTGGGCTGGCTTTGAACCGCGATCCTCAGATCTCAGCCTCCTGAGTAGCTAGGATTACAGGCATAAGCCACCAGCGCCCGGCTTGGGGGTTTTAATGTCTTTCTATCAATGGTGGACAGGACAAACCGATAAGGATTTTCCACTTCTAACCAAGATAGAATAGTAGGGACTGGATTTGCCCTTTAGTCTGACCAAATAAAATCCAAACAAATACATGAAACAAATTATTTCAAGACCTCAGACAATGAAGGAATGAACCCTGAGAATTGAGAAACTAAGATGAACCTTATGATTGCCTATTTTTCCTGCCTGGGAGACAGAAACCAACTCAGGATAAACCTGTTATGTGGAATACACTAAATACCAGACAAATATTGTATAATTCCACTCATAGCAGGGTGTTGGAGGTTCATGCCTGTAATCTTAGCTACTCAGGAGTATGAGATCTGACGATCAAGGTTTGAAGCTATCTCTGGGAGTCTCTTATCTCCAATTAACAAGCAAAGAGTTGGATGTGGATCTGTGGCTTAAGTGGTAAAGCACCAGTGAAAAAGCCAAGCAAGTACTCAAGGCCCTGAGTTCAAGCCACAGCATGCGCGCACGTGCGCGCGCACACGCACACACACACACACACACACACATTCTATTCATATTTAGTATCCAGAATAGGCATATTCATACAGACAGAAACTAGAATAGAGGTTACCAGAAGCTGAGGGTGGATGAGGACTTATTGCTTCATGGGGACAGAATTTCTATTTGGGATGATGAAAAAGTTCTGGAAAAAAAATAGTTGGGTGGTTTCACAACATTTCAAATGTACTTATTACCCCTGAATTGTGCACCTAAAAGTGAAATAAATGGTCAATTTTGTTATACACATTATACCACAATTTTAAAGAGGATAAAGGGGACTATTATGAAAAAATGTATGCCAATAATCTTGACAGTAAATTTGTTGATACAAAATATCCATATACACGGGGAAGAAATAAGTAATTTAAATAGCCATTTCTAGAAAGACTGAGAGAGTGCAAAGGAAGGGGTGGTATTGTCCAAAAATAAATGTACTTATTACCTGACTTATTTAACTGTAACATTTCTGTACATCACTTTTAGAATAACAAAAAGATCATAATAAATATAAAAATAGCCCTTTATATATTTAAAAAACTTTTTGTTTTTTTTGGGGGGGTCGTGGGGCCTAAACTCTGGGCCTGGGTGCTGTCCCTCAGCTCTTCAGCTCAAGGCTAGCGCTCTACCACTTGAGCCACAGCGCCACTTCCAGCTTTTTTCTTTTTGCTTATGTGGTGCTGAGGAATCGAACCCAGGGCCTCATGCATGCAAGGCAAGCGCTCTACCACTGAGCCACTTTCCCAGCCCTAAAAAACATTTTTTTATGCTGGTCCGGGGGCTTGAACTCAGGGCCTGAGCTTTTTAGCTCAAGCCTAGCTCTCTACCAATTGAGCCACAGCTCTATTCCAACTTATTGGTGCTTAGAAATGAGAGTCTCTTGGATTTGAACAAGCTGGCGTTGAAACTTGATCTTTAGCTCTTAGCCTCCTGAGTAACTAGGATTAAGGTTGTGAGCCACTGTCACAGAGCATGAGCAAGATCCTGAAGCCCCCAGTTACAGCACAATTTTTTTTTTTTGGGGTCTGGTCGTGGGGCCTGAACTCTGGGCCTGGGCGCTGTCCCTCAGCTCTTCAGCTCAAGGCTAGCACTCTACCACTCAAGCCACAGCGCCACTTCCGGCTTTTTTCTTTTTGCTTATGTGGTGCTGAGGAACCGAACCCAGGGCCTCCGGCTTGCAAGGCAAGCACTCTACCACTGAGCTACCTTTCCAGCCCCAGCACAATTTTTTTTAAGGAGTCATTACAAGAAAGAAAACTATATAATTCACATTCATGAACAAATATATAAATGTTCTTTTTGGCTGGAGGATTTTGGTTAGAAACCATTCTGGGCAGAAAGGTCCACGAAACTCCATCTTCAAAATAACCAGCAAAAAGCTTGGCTGGAAGGGCTGGAGGTGTGACTCAAATGATAGAATGCTAGCTGAGCAAGGAAGTACCAGGCCCTGAATTCAAACCCTGGTACTCCCAAAAGCAAAATCTCCAAGTGGTAGAGCATCAACTTATTAAGTAAGCCTGAGGCCCTGAGTTCAAAACCTGGTAATGGTAAAAAAAATAATAATAATAAGCCAAATGCCAGTGGCTCACACATGTAATCCTAGCTACTCAGGAGGCTAAGATCTGAGATCTGAGAATGGCCATTCAAAGTCAGACTGGGCAGTAAAGTCCATGAAACTCCACTAATGGAGCTGTGTGGTAGAGTGACAGCCTTGAGCAAAAAAGCTCAGGGACAGCACCCAGGCCCTGAGTTCAAGCCTCACAATTGGCCAAAAAAAAACCCCCAAAAAACGATATATCTATATCTATATAGATATAGATATCTATACACACATATATCTGAAAAAGGTTGGGGTGTGGCTCAAATGGTAGGTTGCCTGCCTAGTACGCTCAAGGCCTGAGTTCAAATCTATACCGTCAACAAAAAAGTAATAATAAATAAATAACAAGATATATGAACCTAAATTGAATTCTAAAACAGGAAAAAACTTTTTTTTCCTGATGATGTAGGCTAATAGTTTTTCCTTCCTTCCTTCCCTTCTTTCTTCCTTTTTTCTTTTGTTATTGGTGCAGGAGTTTGAACTCAGTGGCTCAAGGCTCAAGTTTGCTATGTAGGTGCTTTAGAGTTTGAACCATGCCTCTAGTGCTCTTTTTTTCCTTGGAACTAGGGCTTAAACTCAGGGCCTGGGTGTTGTCTCTTAGAATTTTGTTCAAAGATAGTGCTCTACCACTTGAGCTGTAGTTCCATTTTTGGCGTTTGGTGGTTAATTGGAGACAATAGTCTCACAGACTTTCTGTGCTCTGTGGGCTTTGAACTACAATCTTCAGATCTAGCTTCCTAAGTAACTAGAATTACAAACATGAGCTATGAGTGGCCAACTTAATGCTCTTTTTCTTATCCCCTACCTAGAATATTAAGGATTTAACCCAGGGCTTGGTGCATGCTAGGCAAGCATTCTACCACTGAGTTACATTTGCAGCCATTTACTTTTATTTCTCTTTTGTGTGTTACTTGGTTCAAAGATTTCTAAAATTGTTCATGCTGGGCTTGAACTTGAACTCTTTCCACCTCAGCTTCCTGGTATCTAGAAGTACAGGCATGCCAGGTGCCAGTGGTTCACACCTGTAATCCTAGCTACTCAGGAGGCTGAGATCTGAGGATCGTGGTTCAAAGCCAGCTCGGGCAGGAAAGTCTGTGAGACTCTTATTTCCAATTAACCATCAGAAAACCAGAAGTGGTGTGATGGTTCAAGTGGTAGAGGGCTCCCTTGAGCTGAAGAGCTCAGGGATAGTGCCTAGGCCCAGAGTTCCAGCCCCAGGATCGACAAAAAAAAATTAGTATAGGCATGCATCAGCATGCTCAGGCTAATCTTGTACTCTTCTCATCCTAGCCCTAGAATCAGCAATTTCTTCAAGGGGCCTTGTGTCCTCTTAGTGAAAAATGATACTTACATAAATCAACTATAGGCAGTGTAAATGATTGGGAAGAGAAAAGAAACATCTTTCTCATTTAACATGGTATTATTTTTTACCTAGAAAACCTTAGAGAATCAATTACAAAACCAAATATAGCCATGCACCAGTGGCTCACGCCAGTAAAAAAACAAAGCAAACAAACAAAAAACAGTAACAAAAAAAAATATTACAAAGCAATCTTTTTTTTTTTTTTTTGTCGGTCATGGGGCTTGAACTCTGGGACTGGGCACTGTCCCTGTGCTCTTCAGCTCAAGGCTGAGCACTCTACTGCTTGAGCCACAGCACCACTTCTGGTTTTCTAGGTTTATTGGAGATAAGAGTCTCATGGACTTTCCTGCCCAGGCTGGCTTTGAACCTTGATCCTCAGATCTCAGCCTACTAAGTAGCTAGGATTACAGGCATCAGCCACCGGCGCCCAGCTACAAAGGAATCTTAATACAACTGTGAAAGAAGCCAGATATGAGGGTGCACACCTGCTCAAAAAATATGATACAGGGTGCTGGTGGCTCATGCTTGTAATCTTAGCTACTCAGGAGGCTGAAATGTGAGGATTGAGGTCAATGCCAGCCCAAGAAGAAATGTCTGTGAGACATTTATCTCCAATTAACCAGAAAAAAGCTGAAAGTAGACAGGTGCCAGTGGCTCATACCAGTAATCCTAGCTCTCAGGAGGCTGAGATCTGAGGATCTAGGTTCAAAGCCAGCCCAGGCAGGAAAGGCCATGAAATTCTTATCCCAATAAACAACCAGAAAACCAGAAGTGGTGCTGTGGCTCAAGTGGTAGAGTGCTTGCTGAGCTGAATTGCTCAGGGACAGTGCTCAGGTCCAGACAAAAAGGGTCAGGACAAAAAAAAAAAGGCTGGAAAGGTGGCTCAGTGGTAGAGTGCTTGCCTTGAATGAATAAGGCCCTGGGTTCAATTCCTCAGCACCACATAAGCCGAAAAAACTGGAAGTGGGGCTGTGGCTCAAGTGGTAGAGCGCTAGCCTTGAGCTGAAGTTCTGAGGGACAGCGCCCAGGCCCAGAGTTCAGGCCCCACAACCAACAACAACAACAACAAAGCTGGAAGTAGAAGTATGGCTCAAATAGTGAATGGAAAAAGCCAAATGAGAGCACAAGGCCCTGAGTTCAGGTCCCACCCAAAGTTAAAAGACACTGTGAGGAAAACATTTTTTTTTAATATATTAAACAGGGGCTGGGAAGGTGGCTCAGTGATAGAGTGCTTGCCTCACATGCATGAGGCCCTGGGTTTGATTCCTCAGCACCACATAAGCAGAAAAAGGGAAGTGGCACTGTGGCTCAAGTGGTAGAGCGCTAGCCTTGAGCTGAAGAGCTGAGGGACAGCACCCAGGCCCAGAGTTCAGGCCCCCGACCAACAAAAATAAAAATAAAATAAAATTGTATACACACACATACACACACACACACACACACAAACATATTTGTCAAAACTCATAGGTCATGCTAGGTACTGGTAATGCTAGCTACTCAGGAGGCTGAGATCTGAGGATGACATTTTGAAGCCCATCAGGGTAGGAAAGTCTGTGAGACTCTAATCTCCAATTAAGCAGCAAAAAACCTGGAAGTGAAGCCAAGCACTGGTGGCTCACATAAGTATTCTGAGCTACTCACTAGGCTGAGATCTGAGGATCACATTTTGAAGCCAGTCAGGGCATGAAAGTCTGTGAGACTCTTATCCTCAATTAATTAGAAAAGCTAGAAGTAGAGCTGTGGCTCAACTGGTAGAAAGCTAGCTTTGAACAAAAAATTTCTTTTTTGGGTCCGGTCATGGGGCCTAAGCTCTGGGCCTGGGTGCTGTCTCTCAGCTCTTCAGCCCAAGGCCAGCGCTCTACCACTTGAGCCACAGTGCCACTTCCAGCTTTTTTTCTGCTTATGTGGTGCTGAGGAATCAAACCCAGGGCCTCATGCATGTGAGGCAAGCACTTTACTACTGGGCCACCTTCCCAGCCCACATCCTAATATTTTTGAAACAAAAGTCAACCAGGAGGTCAAGGGTACCAGTGTAGGATGGAGATTGTGACAACATAATCTAACTGTATTACAAAATGTATGACATAACCTCAGTGAATGGGGTGAAGGAGGAAGAGGTACAATCTCAAGTCATTTGAGAAAATGGTGTGGTGGGGCACACACACACACAAAAACCTTTAAAGGTGATAGAAAATAATTGTCTCTTTTTTTCTTTTGTGAGGTCCTGGGGCTTGAATTCAGGGCCTCACACTCCTGGCTTTTTTTTGTCCAAGGCTGGCATTTTATGCCTCCACTTCTAGCTTTCTGCTGGTTATCTGGAGATGAGAATCTCTGATTTGTCTACCTAGGCCGGCTTTTAACTTCCATGCCTCCTGAGTAGCTAGGCATGGGCCACCAGTAACTGCAACTGGCTTCTGCTTCTTTTTCTTTTCCTCAGTACTGTTTGAACTCAGGGCCTCCTGTTGGCTTCACCAGAAGAATTCCATCTTGATTGTGGTGGTGGTTACAAGGTTGTATATATTTGTTCAAACACACTGAATGTATGAGCTCATTTATACAGAGATAAGATTGTGTCTCAATCAAGTTATGTTACAAAAGAAAAAAATAGTTCTGATTAAAAACATTTTTGATTGTGAGCAAATCATTTAATTACTATAAAAACAATAGCTCCACATCAAGATACTTAGTTTTAGTTCCTTCCTTCCTCGCACCACCCTTTATTTTATTTATTTATTTATTTATTTTTTGGTCCGGTCGTGGGCCTGAACTCTGGGCCTGGGCACTGTCCCTCAGCTCTTCAGCTCAAGGCTAGCGCTCTACCACTTGAGCCATAGCGCCACTTCCGGCTTTTTTCTTTTTGCTTATGTGGTGCTGAGGAATCAAACCCAGGGCCTCAGGCATGCAAGGCAAGCGCTCTACCACTGAGACACCTTCCCAGCTCATCATCCTTTATTTTGTATCATCAAACTTAGCATTTCTTACATACTCTATCCTTGAGCCACACCCTTGGTCTTAGAGTTTTTTAGGGGGTCTTGAACTCAGAGCCTGAGCACTGTCCCTGAACTTTTTTTTTTCTTATTTTTGGTTGGTCCTGGGTCTTGAACTCTGGGCCTGGGTGCTCCCTGAGTTCTTCAGCTCAAGGCAAGCACTCTACCACTTGAGCCACAGAGCCACTTTCTGGGTTTCTGGTGGTTAATTGGTGATACTCTCACAGACTTTCCTGCCCAGGCTGTCTTTGAACCTCGATCCTCAGATCTCAGCTTCCTGAGTAGCTAGGATTACAGGTGTGAGCCACCTTCATCTGGCTTTTTTTTTTTTTGGTTCTGGTCGTGGGTCTGAACTCTAGGCCTGGGCACTGTCTCTTAGCATTTCACCTCAAGGCTAGCATTCTACCACTTGAGCCACAGCGCTACTTCCGGCTTTTTTTTTCTGCTTATGTGGTGCTGAGGAATCGAACCCAGAGCCTCATGCATGGGAGGCAAGCACTCTACCACTGAGCCACCTTTCCAGCCCCACCTGGCTTTTTTTTTAAGTTACAGATGATTCATGGGGGCTGGGAAGGTGGCTCAGTGGTAGAGTGAGTGCTTGCCTCGCATGCATGAAGCCCTGATTCGATTCCTCAGCACCACATAAGCAGAAAAAGCAGGAAGTGGTGCTGTAGCTCAAGTGGTAGAGTGCTGGCCTTGAGCTGAAGAACTGAGAGACAGTGCCCAGGCCCAGAGTTCAAGCCCCACAACCGACAAAAAAAAAAGATGATTTATGTTTTAAGTTGGGGGGAGGGTGGTTAGTATTGGGGCCTGAACTCTGGGCCTAGGCACTGTCCCTCAGCTCTTCAGCTCAAGGCCAGCACTCTACCACTTGAGCCACAGCACCACTTCCAGCTTTTTCTACTTATGTGGTGCTGAGGAATTGAACCCAGGGCCTAATGTATGCTAGGAAAACACTCTATCACTGATCCACATTCCCAGTCCTCCCTGAACTCTTTGGCTCAAAGCTAGTACTTTACCTCTTTGAACAACAGCTCCACTTCCAATTTTCTGGTGGTTAATTGAAGATAGGAAGGAGTCTCATGGGAACTTTTCTGCCTGGGTTGGCTTTGAACTGCGATTCTCAGATCTCAACCTCCCGAGTAGCTAGGATTATAGGCTTGAGCCACCAGCTTCCAACTCTTACTTTTGTTTCTAATGGAGATTTTTGGGAAAGAGATTCGCTCCCCCTTCTTTCTCCTCAGGTATTTTTAATTTATTCATTGCTGGGTCCTTTACCTATTTTTATATATAGCATTATGTTAATAAAATCATTGAGGGACGGGGAAGGTGGCTCAGTGTTAGAGCGCTTGCCTTGCATGCATGAGGCCCTGGGTTTGATTCCTCAGCACCACATAAACAGAAAAAGTCAGAAATGGCACTGTGGCTCAAGTGGCAAAGCGCTAGCCTTGGGCTGAAGAGCTGAGAGGCAGCACCCAGGCCTAGATTGCAGGCCCTACGACATACATACATACGTACACACATACATAAAATGATTAAAAATCTTTCTTAAAAAAGAAAGAATCAGGGTTTTAAAGAGGCAGGATTCCCCTCAGGGGTCACCCAAAGGAGGGCGGGAACAAGACAGGAAAGCTTCCGCTTTCATTTCCACTGTTTTTAAGTCAACCAGTCTCTTTAAAGGAGTTCCCGGCAAGTGATTTTCTGTCGGCAAACACTTGCCTAATGACGAGTTCACTCTTAAGACAGGGATTCCTTACTGTCACGTAACAATGTCTCCTCTACAATAGCTGAAAAGTCATACCAGATAACTTACAGTCTCTCAAAACATTGAATTATCAACTCACCCAAGTAGTTGGTTTATTTCCTTCCCTCTAGTTCCAAAATGTTGAACTTTTGAATTAGGTTCTTACACCTCCATTTTTTTCCCCATCAGTGGTACGGTCCAAACTGAAGCCTGCCAGTGGGCACGGACTGCGACTGCGCAGGAAGACGGTCGGGGGGTGGGGGGGGGAGGAACATGGCGCAAGCTCTGTCTGAGGAGGAGTTTCAGCGGATGCAGGTGCTTGCCGTGGGAAAGACCCCCGGGCTCGCGACCGGGGAAAGGATAGAGGGAGGTAGTGCTATCAGCTCGGAGTAATTGGTTTGGATGGACTTGAATCTAAGGGGTTGTTCTGGGGAAGGAAAATAGGTCTGAGCGGAGGCGAGTCTATTGGGTTCTGAGGTACTATTTGGGTTCCGAAGGTTCTTGTCAGCCGTGTGGGCGGGAGGGAGAGCGGGCGTTCTTAAGTAGGCAATACCTTAGTCCTCGGGGTATGAGAACTTTAGGCCTTTATGCAGAACATACCATCGTTGGGTGATGATGTTAAGCTTTGAGGGAAAAATCTGGAGAGGGAGAAACCATTTTGTTTGCAGGGGAAGGAAGGGAGCGTTGGGCCGTTTGCGTCATGGTGGGGGCAGCCCTTTTGAAGGCATACCATTAGCCAGTGCGAGGTGGAAACTTTGTGGGAGATACCACTGTGCCAGGAGATTGGGGAAAGACTCAAGATGTTGCTGCTGTGGGAGGTGAAGGTCCAGAGGGTTGGTACCATTGGATGATTAGGGATGATCCCATTTCACGGGGGGGGGGGGGGGGGGGGGGAGGGGGAGGTAAATAAGTCCCTGAATGAGTAATGAAATTAATCATTATTCAAGGCAGGACAAGATGAGGTAAAAGAGTCGTTGATACCTTGAACTGCATGGAAGGGAGATCATTGGGCTTTGGGGAGATACCCTGACTGGGAACTAACCACTTGATTTTTAAAATTTTTTTTGCCAGTCCTGAGGCTTGAACTCGGGGCCTGGGCACTGTAAGCTTCTTTTTGCTCCAAACTAGCACTCTACCACTTGAGCCACAGCACCACTTCTGGCATTTTCTCTTATGGTACTGAGGAATCGAATCCAGGGCTTCATGCATACTATGCAAACCACATTCCCAATCTGACCGCTTGATTTTAAGAGGTACTCAGACAGGGTAAAAATATTCCACTGTGAGTGGGTCCTTCTTCAGAATTTCTTACTGGGGAAGAATTCTATTCAGAGTTCTGTGAGTGGAGGGAAGGAATTCTTGAGTGAGGGAAAATAATTCTATTGGTCCTTGAATGAGGGAAAGTAATTGTCCCTGTGTGAGGGACACTGGGATGTAAGGGTGAAGTCATTAAACAATGAAAGTTCACTATAACCTGTGCAAGGTAATCCTGAGACTTTATCTTCAAATAATCACCAAAAAAGCCAGAGTGGAGCTGTGGCTCTAGTGGTAGAGTGCCAGCAAAAGACCTCAGGGACAGCTCCCAGGCCCTGAGTTCAAGCCCCAAGCTGATACCAAAAAAAAAAATCTCAAAAAACAGATTATTTGCCAAACTCTCCCTGGTGCTTTAGGAGGGAAAGTTTCTGCTGGGGTAAAGGACGGTGAGTTAGTGTAGGCAGAATGGGCTTCAGTGTTCTTCGGGGCTGATGGAGGAGATAGAGGGGTATGTGCTGTTTAATCCTCAAAGGGAATAAACATTTTTTGTCAGTGTGGGGCTTGAACTCAGGGCTTGGGTTCTGTCTCTGAACTCTTTTGCTCAAGGCTATCGCTCTACCACTTGGAGCCACAACTCTACTTCCAGTTTTCTGGTGGTTGATTGGAGATAAGAGTCTCACAGACTTTCCTGCCCAGGCTGACTTTGAACCTTGATCCTTAGTTCTCAGCCTCCTGAGTAGGTAGGATTATAGGTATGAGCCACCAATATCTGGCTGGAACAATATTTGACAACCTTAGTAGTAAGCCAGGCACTGGTGGCTAAAACCTGTCATCCTAGCTACTCAAGGAGGCTGAGATCTGAGGATTTAGGTTCAAAGCATCTTAGGTAGGAAAGTTCATAAGATTCTTTTTTTTTGTCAGTTGTGGGACTTGAACTCTGTGCCTCAGTGCTATCCCTTCACTCTTCAGCTCAAGGCAAATGATCTACCACCATAGCCACAGTGCCACTTCCAGTTTTCTGGTGGTTTATTGGAGATAAAGTCTCACAGACTTTCCTTGCCCAGGCTGGCTTTGAATCAAGGTCCTCAGATCTCTTACTCCTGAGTAGCTAGGAGTATAGGCATAAGCTGCTGGTGCCTGGCTCCATGAGATTCTTTTTTTTGGGGGGGGGGGTATCTGGTCGTGGGGCCTGAACTCTGGGCCTGTGTGCTGTCTCTCAGTGCTTCAGCTCAAGGCTCTACCACTTTAGCCACAGCGCCACTTCTGGCTTTTTTCTTTTTGCGTATGTGGTGCTGAGGAATCGAACCCAGGGCCTCACGCTTGCAAGGCAAGCACTCTACCACTGAGCCACCTTCCCAGCCCTCCATGAGATTCTTGTTTCTGTTTAACCACCAAAAACCTGTAAGTGGAATGGTGGCTTTTTCACTTAAGGTGAAAATGGACAACTTCCCAGATCCTGAGTTCAAGTTCTAGTACTGTTGCAGAGACAGAACCTTATTAGTGGCAGGATCTGGGAAACCCTCTGACTGAATGAAAACTGGGGAGGGGAATACAAGATTTTCCTTGGAAAATAAGTTGGAAGGCAATCTCTTGATCCTTGCCCTTAGGGGCCTCCAGGTCTTGCCAGGACTGTGTTCAGTGCTGGAAAAAGGTTAGCTAAGATGAGGGAGGAGGTGGAGGAGGAACTTATCCTGTGGATTTGTTGAGTCATGGAACACATATGAACAGAAGCCTGATTGTGTCAGCACTCTGCACAATGGCCCCAGTGCAGAAATGGATAGATGGGGGAAATGGAGGGTTGAAGGCTAGTTGGGACTAGGGAGTGCAGCTAGAGGAGTTGGAACAGGAATGTAAGGGCTTGACATCTCATTTAGGATGCAGCATACACAGATTTTGTTTTGTTTTTGTTGGCCTTGGGGCTTGTACTCAAGACCTAGGCACTGTTCCTGAGCTTTTTGCTCAAGGCTAGCACTCTACCACTTTGAGCCACAGCTCCATTTCTGGTCTTCTAGTTAATTGGAGATAAGAATCTTATAGCTTTTCCTGCTCAAACTGGCTTCAAACTGCAATCCTCAGACCTGAGTAGCGAGGACTACAGGCGTGAACCACTAGTGCTCTGCTATACAGAGATTTTAACAAGTGGCTGAGGAGTCATGTGGAAGGAACCAGTTCAGTCCATGGTTGACATCTTTTCTACTCTGCTTCCCCTAAAGGCTCAGCTCCTAGAACTTCGGACAAATAACTACCAGCTTTCAGATGAACTACGGAAGAATGGTGTTGGTGAGCCAAGAGGGTCTTATTAGATGAGGGTGGCTTTGGGGGACAGAGGCTAAACTTGTCCTTTAGGGGCCTGGTAAGAAGACTCCTCAGACCCTTTCCACTGCCTCAAACTGAGATTCCCTGCTTTCCCCATACCAGAACTTACCAGTCTTCGACAGAAGGTTGCCTACCTGGATAAGGAGTTGAATAAAGCTCAAAAGGTACCTCCCTTTACCCAACTACCCACTCACCCTCTGCTTTCCTCTACTCACCTGGCTCATTTACCTAGCCAGTGAAAACTTACAGTGAACCAGACCAAATGTTATATGTTGTTTCCATTTCATCATTTAATGAATTATTTGTTTGCTTATTTTATCTCATTCTGCCTAGTTAATTAATTTTTTGAGATAAGACCTCACAATATATCCTATCCTGTCTTGGAACTTACTATATGTAGCCTAGACTGACTTGGAACTCATGATCTTTCTGCCTTGGCCTCTTAAGTGTTAGGCATATAAATCTGCCCTGTCAAGCCCTGTTCTGCTTAATTTATTGATTAATTTTAATTTATTCTTTTTCTTTTTGTCAGCTGTAGGGCTAGAAATCAGGGCCTGGGTGCTGTCCCTGAGCTCTTTTGTTCAAATCTAATGCTTTACCACTTTGAGCTACAGTTTCACTTCCAACTTTCTAGTGGTTAATTGGAGATAAGAGTCTCACTGTAGGGCTGGGAAAGTGGCTCAGTGGTAGAGTGCTTGCCTTGCATGCATGAGGCTCTGGGTTCGATTCCTCAGCACCACATAAGCAGAAAAAGCCGGAAGTGGTGCTGTAGTACAAGTGGTAGAGCACTAGCCTTGAGCTGAAGAGCTGAGGGACAGTCCCCAGGCCTAGAGTTCAGGCCCCAAGACCGACAAAAAAAAAGTCTCACTAGGACTTTTCTGCCTGGGCTGGCTTTGAACTATGATCCTCAGATCTCAGCCTCCTGAGTAGTTAGGATTATAGTATGAACAACCAGAGCCTAGTTTAATTTATTCTTGTTTGTTTTTTAACTTTTTTTTTTTTTTGGTCTTTCCTTTTTTGGTACTGGAGATCAAACCCAAGCATTTTGCACTTCCTAGGCAAGCCCTTTGCCACTGAGCTCTATGCCAGCCATTAATTTACTCTTTTTTGCCAGTCTTAGGGCTTGAACTCAGGGCCTAGGCTCTGTCCCTGAACCTCTCTGTGCTCAAGGCTAGTGCTCTACCACTTGAGCCACAACACCACTTCAGGCTTTTTCTTTTTCTTTCTTTCTTTTTTTTTTTGCAAATCCTGAGGCTTGAACTCTGGGCCTGGGCACTGTCCCTGAGCTTCTTTTGCTCAAGGCTAGCACTCTACCACTTGAGCCACAGTGCCAGTTCCAGCTTTTCCTGTGTATGTGGTACTGAGAAATGAACCACAGCTTTATGTCTGTGAGGCAAGCACTCTACCACTAAGCCACATTCCTAGCCCCTTAATTTACTCTTTTTTTTTTTTTTTTTGTCGGTCATGGGGTTTGAACTCTGTGCCTGGGCAATGTCCCTGAGCTCTTCAGCTCAAGGTGAGCACTCTACCACTTGAGCTACAGCACCACTTCTGGTTTTCTGGTGGTTTATTGGAACTGAGAGTCTCACAGACTTGACTGCCTAGGCTGGATTTGAACTGCGATCCTCAGATCTCAGCCTTTTGAGTAGCTAGGATTATAGATGTGAGCCACTAGCACCCAGCCTTAATTTACTTCATTCTAATTGCAACTACTCATTCATATGCTATTTCTTTTTTTTTGGGGGGGGGGGGGTCCGGTCGTGGAGCCTGAACTCTGGGCCTGGGCACTGTCCCTCAGCTCTTCAGCTCAAGGCTAGCGCTCTACCACTTGAGCCACAGTGCCACTTCCGGCTTTTTTCTTTTTGCTTATGTGGTGCTGAGGAATCGAACCCAGGGCCTCAGGCATGCAAGGCAAGCGCTCTACCACTGAGCCACCTTCCCAGCCCCTCATATGCTATTTCTTTTGATGGTGCTGGGGATTGAATCTAGGCAAGTGCATTCTAGGCAAGTACTCTATTAATAAATTGCATCCTCATCATTCACTAGCTGTTTTTGTTTTGTTTTGTTTTGAGATGGGGTTTTGTTATTTCCCTGGCTAGCACTGAACTCCTAGCCTCAAGCAATCTTCTGGCTTCAGCCTTCTGAAAAACTGGGTCTAGAGGTGTGCATACCACACCTAGTTTCACTCACTCATAAACTTTTAGGATTAAACAGTGAGGTCTATCAGTAAATCTGCTTCTACTTACATTCCTGTTTTGTGCTCCTAACTCTCATTTCTGTTCTGTTCCTATTGGTGACATGAGATTGAACCCTTCTCTCAGGTCTTATAGAGATAAAGTAGAATATAACCTGTTTTGTCCCCACAAGATATTGAAGGTCTGCACTTTGTGCCCTTCATTGCTCTGTCCTCATGTGTAGCACAATATTCTCCATAGGATATTCTTAATAAATATTTGTTTGGTAAAGGAAACCAGAATGCAGAAAATCTAACAAAAAACTGGACAGTGTCAGGTGCCAGTAGCTCACATCTGTAATCCTAGTTGCTCAGGAGCCTGAGATCTGGAAGATCATTGTTTAAAACTAGGCTGGGTACAAACACTTCACTAGACTCCATCTCTAAAATAGCCAGCAAAAATCAGACCTGAAGGCATGGCTTAACTGGTAGACTACCAACCTTGCAAGTATTAAGCCCTAAGTTCAAAGTCCAATACTTCTCCTCCTCCCCCCGCACAGTATAGGAACAAATTGAAAAAGAAACGAAGAAACTGGATAATGCCCTGGACTGCCAATGCAGTGGGAAATGAGGCCACAATTTCCCAGTTTGGTTATACAGTCTTTAAAGGGTTAAATATGGAGACATCCCCCACCCTTTAAAAAAGAATACACATTGTAAAGGAAGGTTTCTGAATGCTATACCACTAAGGCAAGATTTCCATTAGTGCACTCACTCAACCAGTCATTTCTGTGGGCTCCAACTTGTCACAGAAGTTCTCATATTGAAGACACTGCCATCCCATAACTCGTATCATCATCATCTTCCCTTACTACTTAACATAGTAGCCTCCATACCCTATAGTCCATTGCCATTCATTTTAGTTCTCTTCCCACCCTCCTTTTAGGCACTGCACAAGAGCAAGAAAGCTCAGGTAAGGGGATCCATGGTGGGTAGATGGGTCTGTGAGACTTCCTTATGGGAATATTTCTGTGTAATGGCTTCTCTATATATATGAGCCCTTGCACTGATAACTTCCTCAATGCCGTGTGTTTCTCTGTGTTTGGTTTGCATTCTGCATCGCTGCATATCTTTCTTCTCTGTTCACATCTCTGTCCTTCCATTCTCCTCTCCCCAACTTTGTTTTGCTCCTCAACCTTCCCTGTCTCTCTCTTTATGTGTTCCTATCTTTGCCATCATGTTTTTTTTCTGCTTTTATATTCCTTCTTTGATTCCTCATTTCTCTCTGCCCCATGTCTCTATCTTCCTGACTTGTTTACTTCCTAAATTGTCTTCTCTTTGTTATATTTTTTCCTATTGATTTTTCTCTATTCTTCTGTCTTTCTATTTTTTTCTGTTTTTTTTTCCTCTCCCCTGATCCTGTTCTTCTTCCTTTTCTTTGCCCCCTTTCTCATCTTTCTACCTACCTCTCCCTCTCATCTTTCTCTTTCCTCCCAATTCCTACTTGTCTATCCTTCCCTCCCCATTTTCTTTCCATCTCTCTCTTTCTCTGTTACCTTCTTATTTTATTCCTCCCTGTCTGTCTCTTCCTATTTCTCTACCCTGTGCTCTCTCCTGTATGCCATTTTTTCCCTTTCTTTCCTTTCCATGTATCCTCATTCTCTCTGCCCCTGTTGGAGTCTTGTCCTATATCTTCCACTGCAGGAAGTCGAGGTACTCCTGAGTGAAAATGAGATGCTACAGGCAAAACTGCACAGCCAGGAAGAAGACTTCCGTTTGCAGAACAGCACACTTATGGCTGAGTTCAGCAAGGTACTGATGCTGGGAAGAGATGGGGAGGAGGGGAATGGGAATGATGTATATATGGGTAGAAGCCACCTTGATCTAAACCTGACATAGGCAGAGAGGGTCTGGCATTGAAGCACTGTCCGTGGTGCTGAAGCAGGCCCTGGTCTATTTCTATTATTGAGGGCAGTGGTTTGACAGATGGGGCCTTTCTCTATGGTGGGATTAGAAAGACTTTAAACACTGAACTTATTTGGTTCCTGGGCAAGGAGCTCCTTTTTTTTCTTCCAGGTTCAAGTCTCCATGTGTATAATTTGAGGCTGATGCTATAGAGTGTCAGGAGTGTCAGTGTTTTGTGAGGTATTAGGTAAAGTTCTTAATAAAGAATTGAAAGGTATTTGAGCTGTTTCCCTTTACTTTTCCTTCCCTTTATCTGATATGAGCCTAGAGTTCTACTTCTTCTGGGTAATTCATCCTAGAAAGTCTGTGAGAATTTTTTTTTTTTTTTTTTTTTTTACCAATTCTGGGGCTTGAATTTAGGGCCTGGGCACTATCCCTGAACTTCTTTTGCTCAAGGATAGCACTTTTCCACTTGAGCCACAATGCCACTACCAGGTTTTTCTGTTTATGTGATACTAAGGAATTGAACCTAGGACTTCATGCATGCTAGGCAAGCACTCTACCACTAAGCCACATTCCCAGCTCCATGAAACTCTTTTAATATCCAATTAAGTACCAAAAAACTGGGAAAAGGAGCTGTGCGTGAAGTGGTAGAGTGCCAGCCTTGAGCAAAAGAAGCTCAGGAATAGCACTCAGGCCCTGAGTTCAAGCCCTAGAACTGGCATAATTAAAAAAAAAAAAGTAGTGATATGTCCTGATGCCTCAGCTGGGTTCTGGTGGCTCACATCTGTAATTCTAGCTCCTGGCTGAGATATGAGGATCACAATTCAAGATGGCATAGGCAGGAAAGTCTATGAGTCTCTTATCTTCAATTAACCAGCAAAAAGCCAGAAGTGGAGCTGTGGCTCAAGTGGTAGAGTGCCAGACTTGAGATGAAAATTAGCAAGAGGGGCTGGGAAGGTGGTTCAGTGGTAGAGCGCGTGCCTCACATGCATGAGGCCCTGGGTTCGATTCTTCAGCACCACGTAAACAGAAAAAGCCAGAAGTGGTGCTGTGGGCTCAAGCGGTTGAGTGCTCGCCTTTAGCTGAAGAGCTGAGGAACAGCGCCTAGGCCCAGAGTTCAGGTCCACGACCGGCAAAAAAAAAAAGAAAATTAGCAAAAGCTAAGGGCCCTGAGTTCAATCCCCAGTACTAGTACAAAAATAAGAAAGGGAGGGAATAGGCTGGGAAGGTGGCTCAGTGGTGGAGTGCTTGCCTTGCATGCATGAGGCCCTGGGTTCGATTCCTCAGCACCACATAAGAAGAAAAAGCTGGAAGTGGCACTGTGGCTCAAGTGGTAGAGTGCTAGCCTTGAGCTGAAGAGCTCAGGGACAGTGCCCAGGCTCAGAGTTCAGGCTCTACAACTGAAAAAAAAAAAAAAAAGAAAGGGAGGGAGGGAAGGAAAGAGAGGAAGAAAGGACTGGGCACTGGTGGCTCACACCTATAATCCTAGCTACTAAGAAGGCTGAGATCTGAGGATTGCAGTTCAAAGCCAACCCAAAGTGTATGAGACTCTTATCTCCAATAACTACCAAAAAGCCAGAAATGGAGCTGTAATTCTGTTGGTAGAGTGCTAGCCAGGCGCAAAAAAAGCTCAGGGATGGTGCCCAGGCCCTGAGTTCAATCCCCACGACCAGCACAACAGGAAAAAAGGAAAAAAAGATGAATGAACACTGCCAGAGACCTAGAGGCTCATACCTGTAATCTTATAGAGGCTGAGACTTGGAGGATCACACTTCAAAGCCAGCCATGGCAGAGAGGTCTTTGTGTCTCCATCTCCAATTAGCCAGTAAAAATGCTGAACTGAAGCCAGATGCTAGTGACTCATGCCTGTAATCTTAGCTCAGGGGGATCTCAGGAGATCTCAGGATAGCTGTTCAAAGACAGCTTCAGTAGGAAAGTACATGAGACACCAATTAGCAAATTAACCACCAGAAAACTGGAAGTGGCATTGTAGCACAAAGTGGTAGAGCACTATCCTTGAGTGAAAAAGCTTAGGGACATCACCCAGGCCTTGAGTTTAAGCCCCACAACTAATCATTTAAAAATGTACTGAAGGGGCTGGAAAGGTGGCTCAGTGGTAGAGCGCTTGCCTTGCATGCATGAGGCCCTGGGTTCAATTCCTCAGCACCACATAAGCAGAAAAAAAATGTACTGAACTGAAAGTGAGGCTCAGTAGAAGAGTACCAGCTGAGAGCAAGAAAGCTGAACAAGTGTGAAGCCCTGAATTCAAGCCCTGCTACCAGCACCACCCCCAGCCCCCTCCCCCCAGGAAAGTAATGAATATAATGTAAAATAATAGAATTTCTACCTTGGGCAATACTACTTTAAAGGTTATATCTGAGTGGAGCACTGAAAGGCATAAAGAAGGTAGACATATTAAGAACTGGAAAGAAATAACTTTTTTTTGGTGCTGGACCTAGGGCTTGAACAGCACTGATTTTTCTGGTGGTTAATTGGAGATAAGAGTTTCATGGATTTTCCTGCCTGGGCTGGCTTTGAACTGTGATCCTTTGATCTCAGCCTCCCGAGAAGCTAAGATTAGGGCTGGGAATGTAGCTTAGTGGTATAGTGCTTGCCTAGCTTGTATGAAGCCCTGGGTTCAATTCCTCAATACCCCATACACAGAAAAACCCAGAAGTGGCGCCGTGGCTCAAGCGGTAGAGCACTAGCCCTGAGCTGAAGAGCACCGAGACCCAGAGTTCAGGCCCCACAACTGGACCCAAAAAAAAGAAGCTCAAGGCCAGTGCCCAGGTCCTGCATTCAAACCCCATGAGTGGCAAAACAAAAAAGAAGAAGAAGCAGCTAAGATTATAGGTGTGAGCCAACAGTGCCCGGCCCTATATCCCTTTTGGCATTGCTATTTAGCAGTTGTGTGATTTGAAGTTCCTAACATCACTGTGCCCCAGTTTCCTTCTCTGTAGAGTGTAAAAGCACCTATATTACATGGTGGTTATTGTTGGTGATGATCCTGGAGTTTGAATTCTGCCTGGGCACTTTCACTAAGCTCCTTTTGCTCAAGGCTAGCATTCTAGAACTTGAGGCACCGCACCACTTCCAGCTTTTTCAGTCATTAATTGGAGATATGAGTCTTTTTTTTTTTTTGTCGGTCGTGGGGCTTGAACTCTGGGCCTGAGCACTGTCCCTCAGCTCTTCAGCTCAAGGCAAGCGCTCTACCACTTGAGCTACAGCGCCACTTCCGGTTTTCTGGTGGTTTATTGGAGATAGGAGTCTCATGGTCTCTCCTGCCCGGGCTGGCTTTGAACCGTGATCCTCAGATCTCAGCTTCTCAAGTAACTAGGATTACAGGTGTGACCCACCAGCATGGCTCTCCGTCAGTTTTTTTGATCAACACTAATCTACCACTTGATCCACATGTCCACTTCCAGCTTTTGGGGTTGTTAGTTGGAGATGAGTCTCACTGATTTTTCCTGGCCAGGCTAGCTTCATACCTTAATCCTCAGATCTCAGCCTCATGAGTAGTTAGGATCACTGGCACTGGGCTCCATTTCTGGTTCTTTCCTACTTAATTAGAGATAAGAGTATCATGGACTTTCCTACCCTGACTGGCTTTGAATTGTCAGGCTCCTGAGTAGCTAGGATTATAGGCATGGAGCCACTGGTACCCAGGCTGTTTCAGTGAATCTTGATCTGATTTGCTGATTCTCTGCTATCCTTTCTCTTCCTCTACTCAGCTCTGCAGCCAGATGGAACAGCTGGAGCGGGAGAATCAGCAACTGAAGGAAGGGGCTGCTGGAGCAGTGGCCCATGGGTCACATGTGGATGGGGAGTTGCTGAGACTGCAAGCAGAGAACACAGCTTTGCAGAAGAATGTGGCAGGTACATGGAGGTTTTCCTGACTTTATAGGGAATTCAGGGCTTGAGTGGAGCAAGAAAAGATGTCTTCTCAAGGGAAAATGAAGAGTGAGGCTGGGTCTTGCCATGAACAAGTATATGGTTTTGGATTTTAGAAGTGATTTTACCTCTATGAGATGAAGTTTACTTTTCTGCATAGTACATAGTGGTATCTGGAAGATGGCTGTGGAGATAAGAGTTGATACTATTCTGCATTTAGTTCAAATACTAGCAAATGTTAGTGTCTGTATAAATGTTGGAAAAAAGATATTGGCCACTTTGAGAACGTGAATGAAAGAATGTTGGGGAGATTCTGAACCTAGATTCAACCTGAAAGATGGCAGCTTGGTAGACTATGAGAAGGTCTTGATGTATAGACTTTCCATGAGCAAGTAGGACTTGTGTGGTAATGCATTCTAGTTCTGTGATCAGGAAAGAGACTTATTAAAATATGGGTGGGAGGAGCCTGGCACTGGTGCCTCATGCCTGTAATCCTACTTACTCAGGAGGCTGAGATCTGAGGATCGAGGTTCAAAGCCAGCCCAGGCAGGAAAGACTGTAAGACCCTTATCTCCAATTAACCACCAGAAAACCAGAAGTGGCACTGTGGCTCAAGTGGTAGAGTGCTTGCATTTAGCCGAAGAGCCTCAGGGACAGTGCCCAGGCCCAGAGTTCCAGCCCCATGACCGATAAAAAAAAATTATGGATGGGAATTGGGGGGGTCATAGGAAGAATTCAATCTGAGAGCTAGTGGATCATGCATATAATCCTACCTACTTAGAAGGCTGTGAATCAAAGCCAGATGAGCATTCATCTCTCCCAAAGTGGAGAGTCAGAAAAGTCCTTGAGACTCTATCTCCAGTTAACCAGTAAAAAGGCCAAGGTAGTGGCATGGCTTAAGTGATAGAGTGCCAGCCATGAGCAAGCAAATTGATCAAGACACTGAGTTTATGTCTCAGTACTGGAGTGGCATACTATGGTAAACAGGATCTCAGAGGTTCAAAAAACTTAAAATGACTTGTTAGAAAAGAAGATGAGGTCTGGGAAGGTGGCTCAGTGGTAGAGTGCTTGGCTCACTTGCATGAGGCCCTGGGTTTGATTCCTCAGCACCACATAAGCAGAAAAAGCCCGAAGTGGCACTGTGGCTCAAGTGTTAGAATGCTAGCCTTGAGCTGAAGAGCTGAGGGACAGTGCCCAGGCCCAGAGTTCAGTCCCCACAACCGGAAAATAAATAAATAAATGAAATAAAAGAAGATGAAGCTGGGTGCTGGTGGCTCCTGCCTGTGATCCTAGCTGCTCAGGAGGCTGAGATCTGAGTATCGCAGTTCAAATCTAAGCTTGGGCAGGAAAGTCTGTGAGACTCTTATCTCCAATAAACCACTAGAAAACCAAAGTGGTGCTGTGGCTCAAGCAGTGGAGGGCTCGCCTTGAGCTGAAGAGCGCAAGGAGAGTGCCCAGATCCAGAGTTCAAGCCCCATGACAACAAAAAAAAAAAAAGAGAAGAAAATAGAACTAGAACAATGAGCTGGTAGCTATTTCTGAGCTGATGCTGAGACCTGAGGATTGCAATTCGAAGCCAGCCCAGGCAGGAAAGTCTGTGAGACTCTTATCTCCAATTAACTACCAAAAGGCTGAAAGTGAGCTGTGGTATAAGTGGTAGAGTGCTAGCTTTGAGCAAAAAAAACTCAGGGACAGCACCCAGGCTGAGTTTAAGCCCTAGGATCAGCACCCAAAAAAAAAAAAAAAAAAAAAAAAGGACAGTAGAACAATGAAACCTTTTGAAAATTGTTTTAAGACAAGGAAGATGGGGAAGTGTGATGGGGAAGGCTGGTAAAAGTATATTGTTTACACGTGGGGAAATGTCACAATGAATCACCCTCCCTTGCGCACCTAATGTGTGTTAATAAAATATGATTTATTAGAAACAGATGAGGCTTGTGCTTGCTTGGAGCAGGGTCTCTATAACTTGACAGGTGAAAGGGGTGTTCTCCCTTTATTTGAGGCATGGCAAAGGGCTTCACAAAACACCTCATTTATCATAAATCCTTGTTCTACCCACCAGCCCTGCAGGAGCGTTATGGGAAAGAGGCTATGAAGTCCTCATCTGTGAGTGAGGGCCAGGGGGATCCCCCAATGGAACCAATCCCTACAGCTCCGGCCCCCCTGCCACTGGCAGAGGTGGAGTTGAAATGGGAAATGGAGAAAGAGGAGAAGAGATTGCTCTGGGAGCAGCTACAAGGCTTGGAGGTGAATCTAAGGGTGTTGGGGCTTGAGTGCCAGGAGGCAGGCAGATGTTCTACTCTGCCTGTGTCCCATGAAGATGTCTGACATGGCCATCTGGTGGGTTGAGAGGTGAGGGAGGTGGGGAGATCTGGGAAGGCTTCTACCTTCCCTATCCTTGCTGACAACACCCTTATCTCTTCCTCTGTAGAGTTCAAAACAGGCCGAAACATCCAGGCTACAGGAGGAACTAGCTAAGGTGGGGCTGCTAGACTTTCTCCTACAAGAGAAGAAGGGGCATTGTGCTTTCTCAGAGGCTCAGTCTCATCATGTGTAAAGTGGAAAGGGTAGCACTCATGTCTGAGTTGCATAGGATAATGTGGTCCCATCCTCTCTGCATGGCGGGCCCCTGTCTATCTACCCTCAACTTCACACATTCATTCATCCATCCAACGATTTACATACTCTTGGCTCATAGAATCTGGAGGCCCAACCAGGATCCTGTTTTTCTGGGCTCCCAGCTTAGACATTGTCTCTTGTGGCCTTTGACTACTATATTGGGAACAAATGCTGGCCTTTGGAACCTAAAGGATCTAGTTGGAGATAATGTTTCTGTTGACCAGCTAGGAAGCCAAATTACTTAATCCTTCTGAAATTCAGTTTTCCTGTTTGTAAATCCAATAGTTCTCAATTCTCAGGGCCATTTTGAGAATTCCACAGGATGATATAAGTAAATGCTGGCTTTCAGAAAGGACTCAGTAAGATGTGTCTGTAAATATTGTTTATTTTATCTTTTTGTTGGTCGTGGGGCTATTATTTTTTAATTAATGTTATTCTCTTATTTATGAGAATTAAATTGTTATTCTCATTGTTATCATTTGTTTGTACTCCTTTCTCCTCCCTAGCTTTCTGAGAAACTGAAAAAGAAACAAGAAAGGTATATTTTTTTTTGTTTCCCACCCCAAGGGCTTTGGGGACCTAAAGGGAATAGATTTGTGGAAATGACCCAACTGTGTCTTTTTCTATGCCCAGTTTTTGCCGTCTGCAGACAGAGAAGGAGACATTATTTAATGACAGCAGGTAACTACCGGGGTTGAGGGTACTGGTAGATAAACAGGAACCATGACCGGCAGAATTAACTAAAGACAACAGGGCAAAGCTGTGAGAATGGGCCGTGCCTTATGTCTCATGTGCCCAGTCCTTGTCACCCCCAGGAACAAAATAGAGGAGTTACAACAACGAAAGGAAGCTGACCTCAAAGCCCAGTTGGCTCGCACCCAGAAGTTACAGCAGGAACTTGAGGCTGCCAATCAGGTGAGGGTACTGGGTCCCAAGGTCCCTGGAGTGGAGGCCAGGGCTGGCAGTCTGGGGAGGTCTAAGGTCTATTGTAATGCAGGTGGGGAGTCTAAGATTTCCTTTGTTGGAAATATATGGACAGAGTGGGTATAGGTCCCTCAGGAGCTAAGAAAATGGAAGCCTTGAGAACCCTAGTGTTTGCCGTAGAAGGCTGCATGGATCAGGAATCTCTGGGAGCTGAGTACTTGGAAGATTGTGTGCTATGAGTTTATATAAATCTAAAATTCCCACTGGGAACTAGAATTAGGAATTGGGTTGAATTAGCTCTGGAACTGTCCCACTGCAAGCTGGGTAATGTTGAAACCTTTAAGCACTGGAGTGTTAGTACATTTGAAACACATGAGGGCTAAAGACATGGGAATTAAATAGATTCAAGACTTTCAGTGGTGGGGTAGTTGAGGCTAAAGGCTAAATACATTGGAGAGTCTCAAGGTACAGGGGTCTGATTTAGGCCTGACATGTATAGGAAGAGGAATATATGAGATGGATGACCCCTGAGGGCAGAAAACAAAAGCTGATCAGTCTGAGATCTTTAGGGAGTAGAGCAAAAAATCTTAAATGGGTACAGGGCTCCAGGGGGTCAAAGACTGTATGGTTTTAAAGCCTGTGAGCTTTTCTGCACAAAGGATCTGATCTCCCTAGGTGTCAGGTCCCTTGGTATGGAGGATATGACGGCTTGTGAGCTGGAGGCCCTAGAAACTGGGAATACAAGGGCTGTGACGAGTCTATGTAAAATTGAGACCCTTGCTGGGAGTTGGGAGCTCATGCCTATAATCCTAGCTATTTAGGAAGCTAAGATCTGAGAATCCTGATTCAAAGCCAGACTGAACAGAAAAGTCTGTGAGACTCTTATCTTCAATTAACCATCAAAAAAAAAAAAATAGAAGTTGGCCTGGGAAGGTGGCTCAGCAGTAGAGTGCTTGCCTCACATGCATGAAGCCCTGGGTTTGATTCCTCAGCAGCACATAAACAGAAAAGGCCGGAAGTGGCGCTGTGGCTCAAATGGTAGAGTGCTAGCCTTGAGGTGAAAAGCTGAGGGACAGCACCCAGGCCCAGAGTTCAAGCCCCACGACAGACAAAACAAACCAAAAAAACAAGCAAGTGGGGCTAGGACTCAAGTGATAGAGCACTAGCCTTGAGTGAAAAAGTTAATGGACAATGCTCAGGTCCTAAGTTCAAGCCCTGGTGCGTGCGCGCGCACGCACACACGCGCACACACACACACACACACACAAAATTAAAAATTGAGATCTTCCCCCAACAGTTGGGCCTGAAGATCCTTAGAGACTGGGGAACCAGTGTGGTAGATCAATCTGATCAGGAGGATCAGTCTGAGATTTTTCCAGGAACTAGGAACTAAGAGGTTGTTTGATTTACATCTCTAGGGTCTGGAATTAGGAGTTTATAGTTTATATTGATAGTTAGCATCTAGAGTCTGAGTGAAGCTATAGTCCCTGGGTGCTGACCCTATATGAGGTATCTAGGGGTTGAGAATCTTGGAGCTCCCCAATTGGAATTGGACTGTGAGACTTCCTGTTAATGGGGATTGAAATAGTTTCAGCTCCCTGCAAATTAGGGCCAGAAGCTTAAATGTTTCTGAGATTTTTTGATGCTAGGATAGATAGGGTGAGGATGTTTGAGATCCTTGGGGTAATATCTTGGAGTCTGGATGGACCTGAGATCTCTGATGGATATTTCCAAGACTCACAAGTGCTAGGAGCATGCTGATTGGTCAGTCTGTGTTGTTACATGTACCCAAGAGGAGACTGAGATCTCACATGGGCTCCTCTGACCTCCTTTTCCCTACAGAGCTTGGCAGAACTAAGAGATCAGCGACAGGGAGAACGCCTAGAACATGCAGCAGCTTTGCGGGCCCTACAAGATCAGGTATGTTGTGCTCATGGAGCTGGGATTGAGGGTGGAGAAAGGACTGAGTGGTTCCTTTACAAGCAGGCAAGGGTCCAAGTGGTGGGAGGTGTCTTGATTTCTTCTAGTCCTGCTCTGTGTGTCTGTGTATCTGTCTCCTTTCTTGGCTGCGGGTAGGTCCTGTCCCCCTGTCTTGGACCTATTCTCACCTGTCGTGGGGTGGGGCCAGGTGTCCATCCAGAGTGCAGATGCGCAGGAACAAGTGGAAGGGCTATTGGCTGAGAACAATGCCTTGAGGACTAGCCTGGCTGCTCTGGAGCAGGTACAGGACACCTGGGAGCCCTTGCTGATCTCACCCCAGTTCCCCTATCTCCCTCTGCTTCTGGTCCACATCCAGGCAGGGTGGTCTGGATCCCCTGCTGTTCTCTGGCGTCTCTTTCTGTTGCTTCTTTCTTTTGGCTTCCTGCCCTCTTCTCTCTAATCATCTCATCCTTACTTCTGTGACATTCTCTTCCAGTAAATTGCATGGAATGTAATCATCTTAAATGATCTTATATATACTCAGTGAATCCTATCTATCCATCCCACTTCCTATCTTTCTATCTCCCATTAGCCACCTCCAGATCAATATATCAGCCATATTCAATACTGTAGGAGGTTCCCTTTACCCTTCCCATCTGTATTCCCTCAGGGATCACCATTATATTGATCTTTAGCAGCATAGATCTCATTTGTTTGTTCTTTAACTTATATGAATGTAATCAATGCTCTGTGCCTGTGGCTTCTTTCTGACACCTTTGTATTTGTGAAATTTGTCTGTATGAAACATGGTCTATTCTTCTATTACTGCGTAATATTCCATTGCATAGATATGTCATTTTTACATTTTCTTCCCTGTTTTTCTGTTTGAAGTTTTCTCTCTCTACCTCTCTTCATACTTCTCTGTCTTTCTGAAACGGGGAAACTCATGTCCTCTGCCTAGGCCCTCGCTCGGGTCCTTTATACTCCATTGCCTATCACCACCACTTTCTCCAGATCCAAACAGCAAAAACACAGGAACTAAATATGCTCCGGGAACAGACCACTGGGCTGGCAGCTGAGTTACAGCAGCGACAGACTGAATACAAAGATCTCATGGGACAGAAAGATGACCTCAACTCCCAGCTCCAGGTAACACTTCTGGTTCTGGTCTGTCATGCAGTTCCTTAGTATTGGCTCGGTGGAGTCCTTATGTAGGAAGACAGTAGAGGACCTAGACTCATGTGTGAATCTCTAACTTGCTAATTCCTGAATGTCCTCACTCAAATAGTTTCATGTCTGCAAGACTTACCCTCTTCAATAAGTTAGGGATATCCATTCTTTTTTTGTGAGGATGTATGAATGCCAGTACTGGGGCTTAAACTCGATCTGGGAATTGTTCCTCGGCTTTTTCCCTTAAAGTTAATGCCCTACCACCTGAACCATAACTCCACTTAAGGCTTTTTGGTGGGGCTGGGAAGGTGGCTCAGTGGTAGAGCGCTTGCCTTGCATGCCTGAGGCCCTGGGTTCGATTCCTCAGCACCACTATAAGCAAAAAGAAAAAAGCCGGAAGTGGCACTTCTGGCCAGAAGTGTTCTGGGTAAAAGAAATTCAACTCATATTATGAAATTAGAATAGATATCCTAGTCACCTACAGGTGGTACATGCCTGTAATCCCATGTACTCAGGAGGCTGAGATCTGACCATTGTGGTTTGAAGCCAGCCCGGGTAGGAAAAGCACATGAGAGTCTATCTCCAATTAACCACCAAAAAGCCTTTTTTTTTTTTTTTGGGTCCGGTCGTGGGGCCTGAACTCTGGGCCTCGGCACTGTCCCTCAGCTCTTCAGCTCAAGGCTAGTGCTCTACCACTTGAGCCACAGCGCCACTTCTGGCTTTTTTCTTTTTGCTTATAGTGGTGCTGAGGAAACGAACCCAGGGCCTCAGGCATGCAAGGCAAGCGCTCTACCACTGAGCCACCTTCCCATAACAGCCCCCATAACACCCACTTTTCTGATAGGGTCTATCAGAAGTGTCTTCATGACTGGTACCTACCTGAGACTCAAACTTAATCCCTTTCTTTCCTGCACTAGGAATCACTAAGAGCCAATAATCGGCTGCTGGAACAACTACAAGATATAGGACAGGAGAAGGAACAATTGATCCAGGACCTCCAGGAGGCACGGAAGGTAAGGCACCATGGGATGAGGGACTGGTCCAGCCTATGGAGATTTGTGCACCACATGTGTGCATATATGATATGGCCAAATCTTGGAAGTAGGAAGTTAATGCAACCATTTCCATAAAGATGGCTGAGTGATTTAACCTGTTTGAAGAGGCCAGTTCCTTGGACATGAGGACACAGTGATGGGTCTTTTCTGGTGTTGGGGGAGGAAACTGAGTGCCACTTTCCTGTTGCCCAGAGTGCTGAGAAGCGGAAGGTCATGCTGGATGAGCTAGCAATGGAGACGATGCAGGAAAAGTCTCAACACAAGGAAGAGCTGGGTGCCATCCGATTACGTCATGAGAAGGAGGTGTTAGGAGTACGTGCCCGCTATGAGCGTGAGCTCCGAGAGCTGCATGAGGACAAGAAGCGGCAGGAGGAGGAGCTCCGTGGACAGATCCGGGAGGAAAAGGTTGGTGAGTGGGTTGGTGATGATGCCCTTCTCTGTTTTTTTTTTTTTGGTCTCTGTCTCTGTCTCTGTCTCTGTCTGTCTATCCCAGGAGGAAAAGGTTGGTGGTTGTTTTGATGCCCTTCTCTCTGCTCTGTGTCTCTCCATCTATGTCTTTGTGTCTGTCTGTCTCTTTTGTGCCAGTACTATGGATGGCTTGAACTCAGGGCCTGGGCACAGTCTCTGTGCTTTTTTGGTCAGGGCTGGTGCTCCACCATTTGTGCCACAGCTCCACTTCTGTCTTTTTAAGTGGTTAATTGGAGATGAGACGCTTTCAGTCTTTCCTGCTTGGGCTGACTTCAAACCACAACCCTCAGATCTCAGTCTCCTAACTGAATAGCTAGGGTTATAAGTATGAGCCACTGGCACCTGCCTATCTTTCTCTCTTTTTTTGGCAGTACTGAGGATTGAACTAAGTGCTTTACCACTTGAGTCCTGGCATCAACCCTCAATAGGCCAGGGCATATGTGAAGTACTCACTCTTCTGCCTGTCTAGCCTCTGAGAAGTTTGCTCCTTCTAGGCTCGAACCCGGGAGCTGGAAAACCTTCAGCAGATGGTAGAGGAACTTCAAGCTCAGGTACACTCAATGGATGGAGCCAAGGGCTGGTTTGAACGGCGTTTGAAGGAAGCTGAGGTAAGTGATGGTAGTTGGGAAAGATCAAAGGCTTCTTAGGGGCCCCCTTGCCAAAACAGGGGAGTGGGAGTGGTCATACCCTAGAATTTTCTCAGATATTCTGTACTTAAAGGTATTCCCAACAGTCCCTCTGACTCAACAATGTTCAAGGCACTGGTGGCTCACACCTGTATTTCTAGCTACTCAGGAGGCTAAGATCTGAGGATCGCGGTTCAAAGCCAACCCGGGCAGGCAAGTCCGTGAGACTCTTATCTCCAATTAACCATCAGAAAACTGGAAGTGGTGCTGTGGCCCAGTGGTAGAGTGCTCACCTTGAGCTAAAGAGCTGAGGGACAGCACCGAGGCCCAGAGTTCAAGCCCCATGATTGACAAAAGAAAAAAAAGAAGCTGTAAGTGGAGCTGTAGCTTAAGTGGTAGAGAGCTAACCTTGAGCAAAAAGCTCAGGGACAACACCCAAACTCTGGGTTTGAGCCCCAGAACTGACACCAAACAAAACAAAACAAAAACCCTAGTGCTCCTCTGGAGAGGACAAGGGGAACTAGGAAAGAATATCAGGTGGACAGGGCTTCTCCCAATCTATGTGCAGATTTGAAAAGGCACCTCTTTCTCCTGAGAGGAAATTTTTTTTTGGTGGGGGGGTCTGGTCGTGGGGCCTGAACTCTGGGTCTGGGTGCTGTCCCTCAGCTCTTCAGCTCAAGGCTAGCGCTCTACCACTTTAGCCACAGCGCCACTTCTGGCTTTTTTCTTTTTTTGCTTATGTGGTGCTGAGGAATCGAACCCAGGGCCTCATGCATACAAGGCAAGCGCTCTACCACTGAGCCACCTTCCCAGCCCCTGAGAGGAAATTATTGTGATGCACTGGTTTTATTTGAATTAAGAACCTTTATTGTCATTTTTTGGAAACCTTATGACAGTGGCTAAGAGGCAGTGTCATAGGGGGCCTCGGGCATGGCTCATATGATAAGAGTACCTGCCTAGCAAGTGCAGGGCCCTAAGTTCAAGTCCCAATTCTACCAAAGAAGAGACAGACAGCCAGATGCTGGTGGCTCATGCATGTAATCTTAGCTACTCAAGGAGACTGAGAACAGAGGATCACATTTCAAAGTCAACCTGGGCAGGAATGCTTGTGGACCAACATTCCTGTGGACATGGAACCATGGCTCAACAGTAGAGTTCTAGCATTAAGCACAAAAGCTCAGGGACAGTTCCCAGGCCCTAAGTTCAATCCCCAAAACTGGTACCAAAAGACAGAGAGACAGGGAAAGAAGGGGGAAGAGGGGAGAGGATAAAAGCAATTCATTTAGCAGTAAAGAGCAGAGACTAAAGCTGGTTGTTTTTCCCTGGGTTTAAATCCTGGCTAGGCCACTTTGTTGTGTGATCTTAGGCCAGTTGTCTGACTGAGGGACAGCACCAAGGCCCTGTGACCCTTTTTCATCTTTGGTTGAAAGATGGCAGACTGCATTCTTGGCCCACATGAGGCATTTTTGCCATTGGGTTCAATCCCCAGTAGGAAAAAATATCCTACTATCTATTATGGGACAGTTACAGAAAATGAATTAATATATGTAAAGCCCTTCATTTCTGGCATGTAAGTGTATGTTACATTTTGTTAAATAAAAGAAAATATAAGCCAGGCACTGGTGGCTCATACCTGTAATCCTAGTTACTCAGGAGGCTGAGATCTGAGGATTGTGATTCAAAGCCAACCCAGGCAGGAAAGTTTGTGAGACTCTTAGCTCCAATAAACTATTCAAAAAAAGCTGGAAATGGTACTGTGGCTCAAGTGGTACAACAATAGCCTGGAGCAAAAAGAAGCTCAGGGACAGCGCCCAGGCCCAGAGTTCAAGCCCCAAAGCCAGCAAAAAGAAAAAAAAAGAAGAAACTGTAAATGCAAAGCCAGATCTATTATGTGAATAGTATAGTCTTACAATTCTATGGACTTCTGCCTAAGAGCGTGTGTTTATTATAAGAAGATATGTCAGCTGTGGTAGTGTATGCCTGTAATCTCAGCATTCTAGAGGCTGAAGTAAGAGGATTGAGAATTTGAAGTCAGTCTGGGCAGCCTTGTGAGACCCTATTTGAAAAAAAAATAGGGCTGGCAGCATCCATGAATAGAGAATCAACATCCAAAATACTCCAGACTTCTTGAAACTTTGAATACCAGTGTGATGCTGCAAGTTGAATATTCTATACCTGAGCCCATGTGATGAACTAAAAAACCTGTCAGGTTATGTGTATATGGTGTATATGAAAACACAAAGGAATTCTGTGTTTAAAACTAGATTCTATTGCCAAGATATTTCTTTTTTTTTTTTTTTTGGGTCTGGTCATGGGGCCTGAACTCTGGCCTGGGCACTGTCTCTCAGCTCTTCAGCTCAAGGCTAGCGCTCTACCACTTGAGCCACAGTGCCACTTCCGGCTTTTTTTCTTTTTGTTTATGTGGTGCTGAAGAATCGAACCCAGGGCCTCAGGCATGCAAGGCAAGCGCTCTTCCACTGAGCCACCTTCCCAGCCCTCCTTTTTTTTTTTTTTTTTTTTTTTTTTTTTGGGCTTGAACTCTGGGCCTGGGCCTGCCCCTCAGCTCTTCAGCTCAAGGCTGGTCAAGGCGAGCGCTCTACCACTTGAGCCACAGAGCCACTTCCGGTTTTCTGGTGGTTTATTGTAGATAAGAGTCTCACAAAGTTTCCGGCCCGGGCTGGCTTTGAACCATGATCCTCAGATCCTCCTCAAAAGCTGGGAAGACAGGCGTAGCCACCGACACCCGGCTTTGCACAATTTTTTTAGGTGATCTCAATTATACTACGGGGCTTAAGTCCACTAAAGACAGACTGGCGACGCAAGCCGATTCTGATACTATACTAATTTGGCACTAGTGTTACCAGAAAGTGGAAACTGAGCCCCGCTAGTCTGGTAGAGTGCGGGTTCCGGGAACGGTGAGCGGGGTACCTCCAGCCAGCCACCCCTCCTGAGCGCCGGTGCCCAGCGCCACACAGGCCCAGGCAGGGCGAGAAGACCGCGGGGGCGCCTGGCTGCGGGTAGGAGCGCAGCCGTCGGATGGGGAGGAGGCTCTGCGGGGTCCTCTGCACGCCTGGCTCCGGCGGCCGCAGTGGACCCTTCCTGGGCCCTGAGGCTGGCGGCTCCCCACGTCCCGGAGGGGGCGTCTGCGTGTCGCTCGCGGGCCAGGCGGCTGCGTCCGGGAACCAGTGACCCGACACTCAGGGTCCGAGGTGGGCCTGACCCGGTCCTGGCGACCGTAGCCCGGAATCAGCTCACGTAGCCTGACCGTGGGCCTAGCCTCGGCCCCAGACAACCCTGCCGGACTCAAGATATTTCTTTTTATATATACAATATTTAAAAAATAGGGCTGGAAGTGTGGTCCAAACAATAGAGTTATTGCCTAGCAAGTCCAAGGCCCTGAGTTCAAACCCTAGTACTGCCAATAAATAAATAAATATTTTTTTTTGCCAGTCATGGAACTTGATCTCAGGGCCTGGGCGCTGTCCCTGAGTCTTTCTGTGCTCAAGACTAACACTCTACCACTTGAGCCACAGCACCACTTCTGGCTTTTTCTGTTTATATGGTATGAAGGAATCAAACTGAGGGCTACATGCATACGGCAAGCACTCTACCACTAAACCACATTCCTAGCCAAGTTTATTTTCTTGTGTGCTCATACTTAGCCTTTTCATTCAAAGCTAGCACACTACCATTTAAGCTGCACCTCTACTTCTGGCTTTTTGCTTGTTAATTGGAGGTCTCTCGGCTTTCTTGCTCAAGTTGGCTTTGAATCTTGGTCTTTAGGTGTCAGCATCCTGGGTAGCTAGGATTACAATGTGAGCCACTAGCACCCAGCTAAAAAAGTCTTTTTTGTATATCCCCATGAGTCCTACTGGAGTCTACACACCCATAACTGGGCATGCCTTGTTCTAGTGGGGGTGGGGCGTGCCTAGACTTGGAACTTGTCTTTTAGGAATCCTTGCAGGAGCAGCAGCAGGAACAAGAGGAAGCTCTGAAGCAGTGCCAGGAGCAGCATGCTGCTGAGTTGAAGGTGCCTCTCACTTGATGATGTTCTTTCTGGTCTGGGTACTGACAAGCAGTATTATGGACACACAGGTTTTTCCACCTGTGGCCTGAGTTGCTGTTTACTTTATAGGATAAGGAGGAGGAGCTACAAGGTGTGCGGGACCAGCTCCAGCAGGCCCAGGAGGAGAGAGATGACCATGTGAAGACCATCAACAGCCTGAAGCAGGTCTGTGGTCTCGGCGTGGCTCCAAGAGGAGGCCTGGGTCTCAGCCTGCAGCCTGGGACAGGAAGAGGGTGCACTATAGGTAGTTTGTGGTCATCTGCCAGCTGTACACTCTTTAACTATAGGAGGTGAAAGACACAGTGGACGGACAGCGGATCCTGGAGAAGAAGGGCAGTGCTGCAGTAAGATGGGAGGGTGCCCAAACATAGCCCCTTCCTAGCTTGTGCCCCCCACATCCCTGTGGGTTTCTTGGGCCTCAATCCTCATATTTTGTCTTTTCCCCTTTTCCCTTTCCCCCATAGCTCAAGGATCTCAAGCGGCAGTTACACCTGGAGCGGAAACGGGCTGACAAGCTGCAGGAGAGGCTGCAGGACATCCTCACCAACAGCAAGAGCCGCTCAGGTGAGGAAGGAGGACAGGCCCAGCAGGCATGCTGTGCGGCCTTTGGCCCTGCTTTCTGATTTTCTCTGTCCCTTTTGAGCTATCTCTCTTTTTTTTGGGGGGGGGTCCAGTTGTGGGGCCTGAACTCTGGGTCTCGGCGCTGTCCCTCAGCTCTTCAGCTCAAGGCTAGCGCTCTACCACTTGAGCCACAGCACCACTTGTGGCTTTTTTCTTTTTGCTTATGTGGTGCTGAGGAATTGAACCCAGGGCCTCAGGCATGCAAGGCAAGCGCTCTACCACTGAGCCACCTTCCCAGCCCCTTGAGCTATATCTCTTGTCTGTTCTCTGTCACCTATCCTTTTCTTTCTCTGCATTTTCTTTTTATGCCTGTCTCCTTTTTACTGTCCTTTTTTTTCTCTTTTAGTTGATACTGGGGCTTGAACTCAGGGACAGGGCGCTTTCCTGAAGCTTTTTGTTGTTGTTGGTTGTGAGGCTTGAACTCTGGGCATGGGTGCTGTCCCTGAGCTCTTCAGCTCAAGGCTAGCACTCTAGCACTTGAACCACACCACCACTTCCAGTTTTCTGGTGGTTAATTGGAGATAAGAATCTCACAGACTTTCCTGCCCAGGCTGGCTTTGAACCACTATCCTCAGATCACAGCCTCCTGAGTAGGTAGAATTACAGGCATGAGCCACTGGCACCCAGCATCTTGAAGCTTTTTTACTAAAGGTTGGCACTCTAGCACTTGAGCTACATTTCCACTTCTGGCTTTTTGGTGGTTAATTGGAAAGAAGAGTCTCACAGACTTTCTTGTTTGGAATGGCTTTGAGCATTAAACTTCAGATCTCAGCCTCCTGAATAGCCAGGAATATAGGAGTTGAGTGAGCCATTAGTGTCCTGCTACTGTTCTCTTTTCTTTGTTCCTGTCTTTCTGTGCCTCTCTGTCTCATTTTGCTCTATATTCTCTGTGTATACAATTATCTCCCTGCATTCTTTCTCTAGATCTTTCCTTTTCTCCTCCCCACCTTTTCATCTCTCTGACCTTTTATTTCTTTATCTCTGTGTGTCTATCTTCTCTCTTCTGACTTCTGCTTATGTCTCTGTCACCTCACATACACACTCCCACATCTCATTTAGTGTTTCTAAATCTATCATGTCCATTCTCATTGTATAAATCCCCACCCAGAAAGTCTAAGGGTCACCAATACAAAATTCCCCAAGCCACTACTCTTCAGGAACTCCCAATGAAGCAAGAGATTTCCACACAAACAGCAACATCACACCATTTTCATTGCATAACAAAGCCATTCCATGTTAGTCCTGCCACTTAAGGCAGAAGACATTTACATAGACACAGCTAGACCATCTTCCATCTTGTTTAGTTGCTGAAGATCCCTTGAGGGTGTGGTGTCAACGTACTCTCCATCAAAAACCAGCCAGAAAGATAAGCTTTCTGTTTTCAGTTTCACATGTGGGGGGGGGGGGGGTTGGAAAAAGGGCTTTGGAGCTGTCCTGGGTTTCTTTTTTTTTATTGTGAAAATACTGTACAGAGGGGTTACAATTACATGGGCAAGATAATGAGTATATTTCTTATTATCCTGAGTTTCTTTTTTGGCTTAAGACTAATGCTCTACCACTTGAGCTCTAACACAACTCTACTTCTGACTTTTTTCTCTTTTTTGGTCATGGGGCTTGAATTCAGGGCCTGGGTGCTATTCCTGAGCTTTAAAAAAAAATTGTTGGGGGCTGGGAAGGTGGCTTAGTGGTAGAGTGCTTGCCTTGCATGCATGAGGCCCTGGGTTCGATTCCCCAGCACCACATAAGCAAAAAGAAAAAAAAAAGCCGAAAGTGGCGCTGTGGCTCAAGAGGTAGAGCACTAGCTTTGAGCTGAAGAGCTGAGGGACAGCGCCCAGGCCCAGAGTTCAGGCAAAAAAAAAAAAAAATTGTTGGTCGTGGGGCATGAACCCTGGGCCAGGGCACTGTCCCTCAGCTCTTCAGTTCAAGACAAGCACTCTACTACTTGAACCACAGCTCCACTTCCAGTTTTCTGGTGGTTAATTGAAGAGTCTCACCGACTTTCTTTCCAGGCTGGCTTTGAACCACAATCATCAGATCGCAGCCTTCTGAGTAGCTAGAATTACAGGTTTGAGCCATTGGCGCTGGGCTACTTCTGGCTTTTTGGTAGTTAATTGAAGATAACAGTCTCATGGACTTTTATTTTTTTTTGGTCAGTTGTGAGGCCTGAACTCTGTGCCTGGACCCTGTCCCTCAGCTCTTCAGCTCAATGCTAGCACTCTACCACTTGAGCCACAGCGCCACTCATGGCTTTTTCTGCCTTTGTGGTGCTGAGGAATCAAACCCAGGGCTTCATGCATGCAAGGCAAGCACTCTACCACTGAGCCACCTTCCCAGCCCCAGTCTCATGGACTTTTATTCCCCAGGCTGGCTTTGAACTGTGATCTTCAGATCTCAGCCTCCTTAGTAGTTAGGAATATAGGCATAAGGCACTGGCACCTGGCTTCTGTTTTTGAATTTATTTTATTTTATTTTATTTTTTTGTCGGTTATGGTGCTTGAACTCTGGGCCTGGGCGTTGTCCCTGAACTCTTCAGCTCAAGGCAAGCACTCTACCATTTAAGCCATAGCACCACTTCTGGTTTTCTGGTGGTTAATTGGAGATTAGGGTTTCAAGGGCTTTTCTGCACAGGCTGTCTTTGAACTGTGGTTCTCAGATCTCAGCCTCTTGAGTAGCTAGGATTACAGGTGTGAGCCATTGGTGCCTGTTTTTGGATTCCTTTGTTTGTTTTTGTATTTTTGGTCAGTCGTGAGGCTTAGACTCAGGGCTAAGGTGCTGTCCTTAAGTTTTTTTTTTTGCTCAAGACTAGTGCTCTACTACTTTGAGCCACAGCGCCATTTCCAGTTTTCTGATGGTTATTTGTAGATAAGGGTCTCACAGACTTTCCTGCTCAGGCTGGCTTTGAGCCATGATCCTTAGAACTCAGCCTCCTGAGTCCCTAGAATTATAGGCATGAGCCACCCATGTCTAACCAGTTTTTGTTTTTTTTTAATTTGTTTGTTTTAAGATGAAGTCTTGATATGTTGCCCAGGCTGGCTTTGAATTCCTGGGCGTAAGCAATCTTCCTGCAGGTGTGTGCCACCAGGCACAACCAAGTGCCTATGTTATGTGACATGGCTAAACAGACATCTCTCTTACCCAATCAATGTCTCGCTGAAGCCCTCAGTCCCCAGAGATAATCTGTCTTTATGATAGAAGAGTTTTGTTTCTGTTTTTTGTTTCATATTAATGGAGAAGCATGGGATAGATTAGAATTGTAAATCATACATTTCCCTACCTGTTAGAATTGAGGTCTCAGTGCATGGCTACAAGTCTGACACCATCTTTTCTGTGACTCTGCTCCATCATCTTGCTCTGGCTTCCTATCTCTGGGGTTTTCCCTGCATGTGGTTGTGCATATGCCCCTAAGACCTCTAGCTATCTGTCCCCCTTCTCTCTCCTCCCCTCCCCTCCCCTCACTCTTTTCTTTTCTTTCTTTTTTTCTTTTCTCTCTTTTGCTGGTCTTGGGACTTGAACTCTGTGCCTAGGTGCTGTCCCTGAGCTCTTTCTGCTCCTTCTGCTCTCCCACTTGAGCCACACCACCATTCCTTGCTTTTTCTTTTCTTTTTTTGGTTGGTTGTGGGGCTTGAAATCTGGGCCTGGGCACTCACTGTCCCTGAGCTCTTCAGCTCAAGGCGAGCGCTCTACCACTTGAGCCACAGCACCACTTCCGGTTTTCTGGTGGTTGGTTGGAGATAAGAGTCTCATGAACTTTCCTGAATGCCCTGGCTTTGAACTGTTATCCTCAGATCTCAGGCTCCTGAGTACCTAGGACTACAGGCATGAGCCACTAGTGCCCAGCATTTGTTCCCATTTCTGAATGTTTAGGACACTTGTGGTTCATTTATCCCCTCATTGTCCTCTTTCATTGTGTATGTACCAGTACTGTGACTTCAACTAAGGACCTTGAGCTGTTCTTTGGCTATTTTTTTTTGTCAGTTATGGGGCTTGAACTCTTGGCCTGGGCGCTGTCCTTCAGCTCTTCAGCTCAAGGCAAGTGTTCTACCACTTGAGCCACAGTGCCACTTCTGGTTTTCTGAGTAGTTTATTGGAGATAAGAGTCTCACAGAGTTTCCTGCATGGGCTGGCTTTAAACCATGATCCCCAGATCTCAGCTTCTGAGTAGCTAGGATTACAGGTGTGAGCTACTGACTCCCAGCTTGTCCTTTAGCTTTATCACTCAAAGCTGGCACTCTACCACTTGAGCCAGAACCCTAATTACACCTTTTTTCTTTGTTTTGTCGGTTGTGGGGCTTGAACTCTGGGCCTGGGCCCTGTCTCTGAGCTCTTCAGTTGAAGAAGAGTGGTCTACCACTTGAGCCACAGCACCACTTCCAGTTTTCTGATGGTCAACTGGAGATGAGTCACACAGACTTTCCTTGCCCAGGCTGGCTTTGAACTGCCATTCTCAGATCTCAGCCTCCTGAGTAGCCAGGATTACAAGTGTGAGCCACAGCGCAGGGCTCTCATTCTGCCTTTTTGATGGTTGATTGGAGATGGGTTTCATGGACTTTACTGCCTGGGCTGGCTGAACTGCTATCCTCACATCTCAGCCTCCTGAGTAGCTAGGATTTTAGGTGTGAACCACTAGCGCCTGGCTTCTTTTTTCAATTTCTGCCTGGTTATCTTTCCCATGCTGGAGTGTGTCTCTTTGCCTCTATTTATTGCTGTCAAATGTATTTCTGCCTCTTCTTGCCTGTCACTGCTCTGGTGCCCAGAGGGTTTGGGGCTCAGATTTCTTTTCTCTTTACTGTTCAGGCCTCGAGGAGCTAGTTCTCTCTGAGATGAACTCACCAAGCCGGACTCAAACAGGGGACAGCAGTAGCATCTCCTCCTTCAGCTACCGGGAGATCTTGCGAGAGAAGGAGAGCTCTGCCGCTCCAGCCAGGGTAAGTGCCAAGGATGAGCCTGTAGCCTCAACTTCTCCTCACCCAAAAGCTAGGCTATTCCTACTTTTCCCTTAACTGAAGACATCTATATGAACCTTCCCGTAGTCTCTACTTTCCTTATTCTTTTTCTTGTATTTGGGTATTGAGGATCAAACCTAGGACTTCACACATACTCATGTGCCCAACACATGCTTTATCACTGATACAGCTGTGCACAAGCATTTTTTTGCTAGTCCTGGGGTTTGAACTCAGGGCCTGGATTGCTGTCCCTGAGCATCTTTTGCACAAGGCTAGCACTCTACCACTTGGGCCACAGTGCTACTTCCAGCTTTTTCTGAGTAGTTTATTAGAGATAAGAGTCTGATGGACTTTCCTGCCCAGGCTGGCTTTGAACCAGGATCATAAGCTCTCAGCCTCTGGAGTAGCTAGGATTACAGGCATGAGAGACCATTGCCCAGCTAGCACAAGCATTTTTTTGTCAACTCAAGCTCATCAACTTGGGTTTATATTGCTGCATGCGGACAGGCCACTCATTCTCATTGTAAAACAAGTCCCTTTTCCCAACTTACTCATTATTATTACCATCTATCACATTATCGTCCCTATTAGTAACTTTTTTTGGAAATAATGCTTTTTTATTCAATGTGTATATATTATAGGAATTGAAAAAACCTCGAATTTAGAAATTTAAATGTAAAAAAAAATCCCATCTTGGTTGGGCACCTGTGGCTCATATCTGTAATCCTAGCTACTCAGGAGGCTGAGATCTGAGGATCACAGTTCAAAGCCAGCCTGGGCAAGAAAAGTCCGTGAGACTTTTATCTCCAATTAACCACCAGAAAATGGAAAGTGGTTCTGTGGCTCAAGTGGTAGAGCACTAATCTTGAGCTGAAGAGCTCAGGGACAGGGCCCAGGCCCAGAGTTCAAGCCCTACAACTGACAAGAAAATCCCATCTTCATCTAGAATTACTATTATAATTTTTTTTATGATACTAAGGTTGAACTCGGGGCCTCACACTCACTAGGCTCACTAGCAAGCGCTCATGCCTAGTGCTCTACAACTTGAGCCACACTTCCAACCTGACATTTGGCTGGTTAGTTAGAGATGATGTCTCATCACATTTTCCACCCTGGCTGGCTTTAAATCACGATCCTCGGATCTCAGCCTCCTTAGTAACTAGGCTTACAGGGGTGAGCCACCAGTACCCAGCCTGACTATACTATTATTAATTCTTTTTTTTTGTTGGGGGGGTCCGGTCATGGAGCCCGAACTCTGGGCTTGGGCACTGTCCCTCAGCTCTTCAGCTCAAGACTAGCGCTCTACAACTTGAGCCACAGCGCCACTTCCGGCTTTTTTCTTTTTGCTTATGTGGTGCTGAGGAATCGAACCCAGGGCCTCGAGCATGCAAGGCAAGCGATCTACCACTGAACCACCTTCCCAGCCCACTATTATTAATTCTTAGTTCACATTAGGCACAGTGGCACATGCCTGTAATCTAAGCTACGTAGGAGGCAGGAGGACTGCTTAAGCCCAGGAGGTTGGGGGCCAACCTGAGCAACATAGTGAGATCTTATCTAAAAAAAATCCAAAAGCCGGGCGCTGGTGGCTCTCGCCTGTAATCCTAGCTACTCAGGAAGCTGAGATCTGAGGATCGCGGTTCAAAGCCAGCCCGGGCAGGAGAGACCGTGAGACTCCTATCTCCAATAAACCACCAGAAAACCGGAAGTGGCGCTGTAGCTCAAGTGGTAGAGCGCTCGCCTTGAGCTGAAGAGCTGAAGGACAGCGAGCGCCCAGGCCCAGAGTTCAAGCCCCACGACCGACAAAAAAAAAAAAAAATCCAAGTGCTGGTGACTCAAGCCTATAATCATAACTATTTAGAAGACTGAGATCTAAGGACCATGATTTGAGCCAGCTCAGACAGGAAAATCTTTGAGACTCTTATCTCCAATTAGCCACCACAAAGCTGAAAGTGTGGTTTGTTAGAGCTGTAGCCACCCAAAGACTGGCATGCAGGTGCATGCATATGCGTGCACACACATACACACACACCCACAATCCCAATTTATATCCTTCCAATTTTCTCTATTTTAAACCCAAGTGAGGTAAAGCCTATCATGTTTATGTTCAGGTGATCTCTCTACCTTGGTATCTTCCTAATGTAGTTAAATTTTCATTTCATCTATTACTTTGACCTTAATAGGATTTCTATAATTGACCCCCAAACAGCCTTTATTGTACAACCAATATTCAAAGCATATATTGTTTGTGGTAGTTTTTTTTCTTTTTTGGTTGGTCATGGGGCCTGAACTCTGGGTCTAGGTGCTGTCCCTCAGCTCTTCAGCTCAAGGCTAGCACTCTACCAATTGAGCCATAGCTCCACTTCCAGCTTTCTCTGCTATGTGGTGCTGAGGAATCGAACCCAGGGCATCATGCATTCAAGGCAAGCACTCTACCACTGAGCCACCTTCCCAGCCCTTGTGGTAGTTTTTTGTCTCTTAAGTTGCTTTAGTTTAGTGCGGTCACTTTTTTTTCCTCCTAACACTAGTGTGTAGAAGAGACCATTCCTGTTGGTCTATAGGAAATGTCCTTCCTTTTAGATTTTTTTTTTCTGGTCCTGGGGCTTCAACTCTGTCTGGGTCTGGGTGCTATCCCTGAGCTTTTGTGCTCAAGGGTAGCCCTCTACCACTTGAGCCATAGCTGCACTTCCAGCTCTTTTAGTAGTTTTAGTAGAGATATGTCTCACAGATTTCACTGCTTGGGCTGGCTTCCAATGGCAATCCACAGTCTCAGCCTCTTGAGTAGCCAGGATTGCAGGTATGAGCCACTGGTGCCTGTCTAGATTTTTTTTCTTCTAACTTCCTATTGGTGCCATTTAGTTTGTTGTGCTCTTACCTTCATTTCCTGTCTACTGGATCATCCATCTCTCATCCAGGCTCTGATGCAGTGATTATACTGTCTACTCCACCCTCCTGCCTTTAGACCAAGAGGAATGAGTCTTTGAGAGTTCCAGTACTGGTCTCCAGCCCTAACCACGGGGCCCATGATTGCCTACCACCTCTAACCTCTGACTCAAGTCTAGCATAGGCCATGCTGAACCTGACCTGGTTTTTCCTCTTTCCTTGCAGTCCTTATCTAGCAGCCCTCAGGCCCAACCCCCTCGGCCAGCAGAGCTATCAGATGAAGAAGTAGCTGAACTCTTTCAGCGGTTGGCTGAAACACAACAGGAGAAATGGATGCTGGAGGAGAAGGTACTATCTACTTGCTTAGGCCACTTGAAGTGCTGTGGGGATGCTCAGTGAGAAGGGGTTAGGGCTGGGTCTCCTCATCTTATGAGTGAACTATGTAGTTGAGAGACCTGAAATGGGCTGGGCCATCTTGCAGGTTAAACATCTAGAAGTGAGCAGTGCCTCGATGGCAGAGGACCTTTGCCGGAAGAGTGCCATCATTGAGACCTACGTCATGGACAGCCGGATTGGTCAGTATCCTCTTCCCAGTCCAGCCTTTACCTGACCTCCTTCCATTGATCTATGCTGTAACTTCTCTTTTCTTGGAACTGACAAGACCATGACCATGGTATGGGGGGGAGTAGGGAAGCTTTGTGCATTTATCTTGCCTCCTCTTTTATCTCCAGGTCCCTGTCATCTCTCCATTCCCTGTTCTCTAGTGGGTTTCTTTGGCCTTCTTTGTCTTTTTTCCCTATGTCTATCTTGTCTGTCTCTTTTCCTCTCTGCTTTTTCCTGTTTTTTTTTTTTTTCCTGTGTTACTTTTTTCTGTCCCCTTCCATCTTGTCTTACTAGCTCTATTGTTATGTGTCCATAAATTTTCATTTTCTGTACCTTACCCCTCTTTTGTATGCCATAATTGGGGCTAACTGGGGCTTGAACTCAGGACCTGGGCATTGAGTTTCTGTTGCTCAGGGCTCATGCTCTACTACCTGAGCCACAGTTCCACTTCCAGCTTTTTGGTAGTTTATTAGAGATGTAAGTCTCATGGACTTTCCTGCCTGGGTGGACTTTGAACTTTGATCTTCAAATCTCAGCCTCCTAAGTAAGTAGCTAGGATTACAGGCATGAGCCACCAGCACCCCGTCACATGACTAGTAAGTGATAGTTGTGTTTCTCACATTGAAGCTTGTGTCCGCCTACATAACATGGCTGCTCTCCCTCCCTTCTTGCCTGTACTTTGTTTCCTTCTTTCCTCCTCTGGCTCTGCCCACTCTCTTGGCTCTCCTTTGACTCTGCCGAGAGAGTGGTACTCAGCCTGGGAACCTTGCAGATGTATCTGTGGCAGCAGGCCACACAGACCGAAGTGGGCTGGGCAGTGTCCTAAGAGACCTAGTGAAGCCAGGCGATGAGAACCTTCGGGAGATGAACAAAAAGCTGCAGAACATGCTAGAAGAGCAGCTTACCAAGAATATGCATTTGCACAAGGTGAGTGTGGCCTACCTGCTCACCATATCCATACAGCCTCCTATCTCCTCAGCTACTCTGTCCCTGGGTCAATTCAGCCATCATCCTACCCATTCATCCATCACCCTTACATGCTCTCATCTTCTATCCTTCAGTCAACATAGCAGCTTAGTCATTTACTCTTCCCTCTACTCCTCCATGTACCAAATCATTCATTCATACACCCATTCACCCAACCACTTACCCCTTTGGGTATCTACCATACTGTACTTCCACCTATTTCCCAGCCCACCATTTTTCCTTATCTACTCATGAATCACCCTTTGTCTTACCTTTCACATACCTACGCAATGACCTAACTCCCTACCTGTTATCCTCAGCACAATCTCCTAGTATACCTATTTGCCTGCTACACATTCCCAATGTGTCCATTCATATGTCCATTTGTCCCCACCAAATATTTCCCCATCTCTGGGGCAGTCAGACTCAGATCCTGCTTTGGACAAGCAAGCTCATATTTGTTAAGAGAGGTAATGAGGGTGACAGTTGTATCCTATAGCAGTATCAGGCTACAGCAGATGACCTACCTCATCCTCTTAGTTCCAGAAATCCCCTACCCATCTAGTCCAGCCCTCTAGGACACTTCAAGTTTCTCCAGGCACCTTCCCACACCAGGCCAAGACACTGCTAGGGAATCATAGATGGCACTCCAGGTTTGGTAGGTGGAATAACCCCTGCTTACTGCTTTGGCTCTTGATTGCTTGTTTGTTTCTTAGGACATGGAAGTTCTGTCCCAGGAAATTGTGCGTCTCAGCAAGGAGTGTGTAGGGTCTCCTGACCCAGACCTACAGCCCGGAGAAGCCAGCTAAAGATCTGCAGACTGCAACTACTCCTTCCCCTTTCCAGCCCCCAGGATGCCTTTCCCTTGGGCTGTGGTGGGAAAATGAAGGCTGGCATCAAAATCTAGTAGTTTGGGAGACTGAACATTAAAGGGGCAAAGGCCTATGGCTGGTGTTAATACCTGTCTTAGGGCAAAGGCCCCTAGGGAGTAGGGGTAGGGAAGGGTCCCAAGGGAAGGGCAGAGAATTCTCCTTCTTAGCCCTAGTCCAGGGGCTTCTGCCTTCATCTCTGCATGAGCTCTCCCTCCCAGAGAACAACTCTTTTTTTAAATTATTTTATTTTATTTTTTAATTTATGTTTGAAAGCCTGGCTACTCTACATTTGGGAATGGGGATGTTGGGTGGGGATGCGGTCCATGTTCAGCATTCTAGCAATATGTGTGTGCGTGTGTGTATGTATGTGTGCTCGCGCGCGCGTGTGTAAAGGCTGTGCAGCCAAAATACCATCTGGCCAGACGGGCCCACCCACTGAATGTCTGGTCTCATTCTTTTCAATCAAGAGGGATGTGCTGGGAATGGGAAGGTCACTCCAATGGAATGGGGAGGGAAGTCTGCAACTTCCTCCACCTCACCTTACCTCACCTGCCTCCTGACCAACCTCTCAAACTGAAACAGAATGATCTTCGGATATGTGGGTGGGTGGGTATGTATGATGTAGATGAGTGGACATATGGCAGGATGGATAAGTGGTTGGGTGGACTAATGGATAAATATAAGTGGGAAGATGCAAGGATGGATGATGGATACATTGAAAAATAAATGGATGGGTAGGTGACTGGATATATAAATGGGAAGACATCAGTAAGTGAATAGAAGATAGATAAGTGAAGATGTAAGTGGACAGACAAATGGGAAGGTGCATGAATCGGGTAGATAAGCGGATGGGTTTACAGACAGGTGGGGAGTAAATTGGTATGTAAAGGGGTGGATGAGCTAGTGAATGGAGAAGAATAAAGTGGGTACATAAATGATGGATAAAAGGACAAATAGGTGGGTTGATACACGCAGATAGGTTAGCAAATGGTTGGGTGGATGGGGTGAACATACAAATGCATGAGTAGATTTGTGGGTAGATTAATAAATGGAGAGATGGGTATATGGATTGGTGGATAGAAGGATGGAAGAATGGACAAATGAAGTGTGTGATAAAATAGAGGCTTTTATGGGCGGGTATATGGATTGAAAGGCTAGGCTTAGCCTTGCCCTACTATACCCCTTCTCACAACACACCTTTAGTTATTTAATATCTTGCATCCTAGCTGGGCATGGTGGTACACACCGGTAACCCCAGCACCACAAAGCTGAGGCCAACCAAGCTACCCTGTCTCAGAAAAAATAAAACATCCTGCCAGGCCCAGTGCCATATCACATCACTTCAGTGCAAGCTTCCAATGACACTTAAGTTGGTATAACTCCATCTAACAACTGAGGAAACAATGCAAGTCACTTGCCCAAGGACGCAGCAAGTCAGTGGCATAGTTGGGGTCTGTACCCTCCTATGCCTGCCAGAGGCACTCCATACAAAGTACTCCTCTCACCACCCAGGCACAGAGCCCTCTCTAGAAAAAGTATTATTTGAGGCCACTGGATCTGGACAGATAAGGAAGCCCTGCCTTGGCAAAGGGTCTGCCAGGCTGAGGGTAGAACCTGGGTTGTCCCATCTGCACTCCCATTGCTCCTCTCCACACCCGAAAATAGGATGGAAGATGGGTATTACAGTTCCAACACTGGAAGAAGTCTTGTTTAGAGCTGGCACTTTGACCCATGTCCTCCAGGGGGTCTCTTTAGAGACCGGGCTATCTAGAGAAACACCTCCTCTAATACCACCCCACTCCGGCTTCTGCCCTTTCACAGCCTGGGGGGCGGGGATGGGACACTGCGCTGCATCATTCTCCGTGGCACTCCCGCTCTGGGGCCATTAACGGATGCCTCCCCATCGATCCGATCTGCTAAGTGCTGCTGATTCAGGCGGGTGGGGGTGGGGGTGCCCCTGGGGGTAGAGCGGGTAAGAGCTGGGCAGGAAGAGGGGGGGAGTCCAGGAAGGAGGTGGGGAGGACTGGCAACACTCGCTGCCACCCCCATTTTCCAGATGACGCGACTGAGGCCCAACCAGCTTTGTAGGAGGCGGAGTCTCCCCAGGGTCCCTCTCTGGCTATCCTAGGGGAGGGGGCTCGGGGAGCCAGGAGGCCCCTCCCTGCCTCTCACTCCATCTCCCGGCAAGCTCGGAGGGGTGGGGAGAGAGAGCCGGAGCAGGAAGACAACTCAAGCAGCTCTGCAGAGGGGGCCTGGAGCTCCGGTGTTTGGTACCCCCAGCCCCATCGCTGTTGCTGCAGCAGCAGCAGCAGCGGGGACACAGGTGAGGACCGCCCTATGGGGAGGGGGAAGGGACTACCAGCAGTGCTCTCCTTGCCCTTCCCTAGTCCAGCCCCCACCTCCTAGCCCATCCTGGGATATCCTCAAGGGATCCCCACTGGACCTTGTCCTTCCAGGGACCCAGCCCCTTTCTCCTGCCGGTGCCGCCTTCCCTCCTAGGCCTGGCTGTGGCTGCTGTCTTCTGTTCCTGCAGCCGCTATTGCTGCCTAGTACATCACCAGCCCCTCGGGTGTGGTTTCCCCAGACCTGCCCCCAACTGTGGTACCCAGCCCTCTCCTGGCCTCCCCTACCCCAGCCTCCTGCCAAATCCAGCAGCCCCTCCCTGGAGACACGCCCAACTCCCTTTCAACATCCCACCCCCTCTCCAGCACATCTTGAGGTAGGGGGGGGGGGGAACCCCTGCCTCTTAGTGTTTTGCAATTCCCCTGGATGCTCAGGGTCTGTGCCCAACTTTGCTGCAGTTTGAATCCCAGCTCCTTGGGATTCCCTGGATCCCTTTTTTTCCTCCCTAAAAACTCTTTGGAGTGTGGACCTGGGGCTTCCTGAGCCCCTGTAGATATACTGCCCCCTACACCTATCAGTCTCTTAAAAACCCAGCTCCAGGTCCACCCCTTTAGCTAACCCATTCTTCTCGATAGCCCTACCAGTGGGCCCTGGCTTCTGCCTTCCCCCATAACTCCTGTAGAATGTAGCCAACACCCCCAGGCTATTCTTGGCTGCTCCAAGCACTCCCAAGACACTTTTTAGCCTCTTTACAACCTCCTGGCTCTGTAGCCACCCTTGAGATGCTCCAACCCCCATTCTAAACCCACAAGGGATTTCTAATCCTTTCGTCTTTCCCCCAGAGGTCTTGAAGGTTTGGACAATCCTCCCTCTAGACCCTCCGCTCCAGACACTCAACCTCTTTCAAGCCCCTCTGGGTCCACCTCTGGATGCCCCTATCCTCTCTCCAATGTGGTCAAAGTATTCCAAGCCCTTTTTCCTTCCCTGAGAACTCAAGTGTGGACAGTTCCCCATCTGTTTCTTGGTCCCTCTTGACACCTCCCACATTTGTTAGGAGCATGCTAACCATTCTAGAGTCATCTCCATCTCTCTAAACCTGACAGTCCTTCTTGGACACTCGGTCTACCGTGGTACCCTTCTTTACCACTCAGGACACCACTCAGACCCTACCTAGTACCTCTAAATGACCCCCAAGCTCCTCTCTCTCTCTCTGTGTCTCTCTCGTAGTTCCTCCTCCTGGTTCATCTTGGCTTCGCTAGACACCTGTAGTTTGTTGTCCAAGTAGCCCAGGGCCTCTTCAAGCCTCCATCATCCTGGAGACAGCGACATTCTCCTAAACAGCCACCCCACCCCCAAGTCTCTAGGAGCCTGGGGAGCCCCTCAGGATGGCAGCAGGAGTAGCCACGTGGTTGCCCTTTGCACGGGCTGCAGCTGTGGGCTGGCTGCCCCTGGCCCAGCAACCCCTGCCTCCCGCACCAGGGGTGAAGGCATCACGAGGAGATGAGGTTCTGGTGGTGAATGTAAGTGGACGACGCTTCGAGACCTGGAAAAACACGCTGGATCGCTACCCAGACACCCTACTGGGCAGCTCAGAGAAAGAGTTCTTCTACGATGCTGATTCAGGCGAGTACTTCTTCGATCGTGACCCGGACATGTTCCGGCACGTGCTGAACTTCTACAGAACAGGCAGGCTTCATTGTCCCAGGCAGGAGTGCATCCAGGCCTTCGATGAGGAGCTGGCTTTCTATGGCCTGGTCCCCGAGCTTGTGGGTGACTGTTGCCTTGAAGAGTACCGGGACCGCAAGAAGGAAAACGCTGAGCGCCTGGCAGAGGATGAGGAGGCTGAACAGGCTGGGGAGGGCCCAGCCCTGCCTGCGGGCAGCTCCCTACGACAGCGGCTCTGGCGGGCCTTCGAGAACCCACACACAAGCACCGCGGCCCTCGTTTTCTACTACGTAACTGGATTTTTCATCGCTGTGTCGGTCATCGCCAATGTGGTGGAGACCATCCCATGCCGTGGTCCTGCCCGGAGGCCCCCAAGGGAGCAGCCCTGTGGTGACCGTTTCCCGATGGCTTTTTTCTGTATGGACACTGCCTGTGTGCTCATCTTCACCGGGGAATACCTCCTGCGGCTTTTTGCCGCCCCCAGCCGTTGCCGCTTTCTGCGAAGTGTCATGAGCCTCATCGACGTGGTGGCCATCCTGCCCTACTATATAGGGCTTTTTGTGCCCAAGAACGATGATGTCTCGGGTGCCTTTGTCACTCTGCGTGTGTTTCGGGTCTTCCGCATCTTCAAGTTCTCCAGGCACTCACAGGGCTTGCGGATTCTGGGCTACACACTCAAGAGCTGTGCCTCTGAGCTGGGCTTTCTCCTCTTTTCCCTCACCATGGCCATCATCATCTTCGCCACTGTCATGTTCTATGCTGAGAAGGGCACCAGTAAGACCAACTTTACAAGCATCCCTGCAGCCTTCTGGTATACTATTGTCACCATGACCACACTTGGGTAAGTGCTGGCCCTGTGCTTGGAGGCGCTCCATTGCTCTATTATACTCACCCTTTCTGCATAATTGCAAGGTTACATAAATGACCTCTGTGTCTCTCTGTGGTCTTACACATGTTAAGCTAGCACCTCTCTCTGTCTGTCTCTTTCTTTCTCTGTGTCTCTGTCTCTGTCCATCTGTCTGTCTGTCTGTCTGTCTGTCTCTCTCTCTCTCTCTCTTATATCTTGCTATGTAGCCCAGGCTGGCCCTTGAACTCTTGATCCTCCTGTCTCAGTCTCCCTAGTGCTGGAATTAGAAATTATAAACATATACCACCACACCCAGTTTCTCCTCCTCCTCCTCCTCCTTTTCCTCCTCTTCCTCTTCCTTCTCTTCCTCCTCCTTCTTTCTTCCTCTCCCCCTCTCTCTTAGTGCCTATGTGCATGTTCCAGTACTAGTGCTTGAACTCAGGGCCTGGGTGCTTAGCTTTTTCACTTAAAATTGGTACTCTAGCAGGACACCACTGGTGGCTCACTGGTATAATCCTAGCTTCTCTGGAGGCTAAGCTCTGAGGACCAAGGTTCAAAGTCAGTCCAGGCAGGAAAGTCCCCATGAGAGACTTATCTCCAATTAGCCATTAGAAAACTGGAAGTGGCACTGTGGTTCAAAGTGGTAGAGTGCTAGCCTTGTGTGAAAAAGAAAAAGCTCAAGGACAGCACTCAGGCCCTGAGTTCAAGCCTAATAATCGACAAAAATAAAAAAATAAAATAAAAGATTGATACTCTACTACTTCATCCACATCTCCACTTCTGGCATGTTGGTGCTTAACTGGAGACAATCTTATGGACTTTCCTGCCCAGGCTGGCTTGGAATGGCTATGCTCAAATCATAGCCTCCTGAGTTGTTAAGATTACAGGTGTAAGCAACCAGTGCCTGGCTGCTCCTTTTACTTTGTTCTCTTAAGTTTGTTCATCTCAGGCTGGGAAGGTGGCTCAGTGGTAGAGCGCTTACCTTGCACGCATGAGGCCCTGGGTTCGATTCCTCAGCACCACATAAGAAAAAAGAAAAAAGCCAGAAGTGGCGCTGTGGCTCAAGTGGTAGAGCAAGTGCTAGCCTTGAGCTGAAGAGCTGAGGGACAGCGCCCAGGCCCAGAGTTCAGGCCCCACTACTGGACCCCCCCCAAAAAAAAAAGTTTGTTCATCTGTAAAGACTTATGGAGTTGTACTTAATCTTCTAGTCTTTCCCAGCTCTGATCATACCTTGATTTTCGAGGTCAGGAGATCTGAGTTTAAGTTTGACTTAACTATTCTTTCTGTTGACATTTTCTCAGGGTCTCCGTTTTCCCCTCTGTAAAATGGAAAATGAATCCTAAAGAGGATTCAGTTGTGAGTTCTCTGAATGTTTCTGGGGCAGTAAATATAGTTATTGGCTTCTTGGCACCCTTTTCCCCTTCCTTTTTTCTCAGTTGTGGGGATTGAACTCAGGGCCTGGTCACTCTCCCTGAGCTCTTTGCTCAAGGCTAGCACACTACCACTTTGAGCCACAGCTCCACTTCCAGTTTTCCTATGGTTAAATGGAGGTAAGAACCTCACAGATCTCCTGCCTGGGCTGGCTTTGAACCACAATCCTCAAATCTCAGCCTTCTAAGTAGCTTGAAATAAAGGTGTGAGCCACCAGTGCTGAGCTCCCTCCCTTCCTTTTTGATCTGCATTTTCTAAACTTCCAGAGTTTTCTGCTGTGTTGGGCTACCTCTGGGGCTCTGTGATTCCTTAGCATTTCCCAAAAGGTATTTTCAGCATTTTTATTCCAATCCCTGCGAGAAATCAGAGTTGGGATACAAGTACCAAATGGAATCCTCAAAGTCATGAAGTTCTTTTTGGGGGAGGTAGGTGTGCTGGGGATGGGACATAGTGTCTCATATATCTAGTCACAGGCTCTATTACTGAACTACATCCCCAGCCTTCATGAATAGCTTTCTCTCTTTCTCTCATTCTTTCTTTTCTTCGTTCTTTCTCTCCCTTCTCTTTCCTTCCTTTTTCTTCCTTCCTTCCTTCTTTCCTTCCTTCCTATCTTTCTTCTTTCCTTCCTTTCTTCCTTCCAGTTAAACCCAGGGCTTCATCGCTAGGTAAGCACTCTACCACTTGAGTCACACCTCTTGCACCATGACTTTCTTTTGTTTGGTAGTTTTGTTTTGCTGTTGCTTCTTCTTCAAGACAAAGGGAGACAAGGTCTCACTATATAGAGCAAGCTGTCCTGGAAGTTGTAATTCTCCTGCCTCTGCCTCCCAAATCTGGGATTCTAGGCATATACTATCAGGCTTGGCTTCCTCCAGATGCTCTTAAAGATATTGTATAGGACAGATGCTGTAATCCTTCTGTAAATTTCCATTGCTAGGAATAAGTATAGTGTTGGTGCTAAATATCTCTAGAATGAGTGACTGCTTGCTCAGAGCCTTAATAGAGGTATAGAAAGTTGGCTTATCTGGGCTCTGGTGATTTATTCCTACAATTCTACTCAGGAGGCTGAGATCTGAGGAACATAGTTCAAGGCCAGCTCAGACAGAAAAATCCATGAGACTCTTACCTCAAATTAATCAGAAAAAAAGGAGAACTCTGGAAGTAGAGGTGCTGCTCAAGTGGAAGAGTACCACCTTTGAACCTAAAAGAGCTCCCAGACCAAGTTCAAAACCATAGTACCAGCAAAATAAAGGAGGCCAGGTGCTGGTGTCTCACACCTGTAATCCTAGTTATTCAGGAGGGTGAGATCTGAAGATTTCAGTTCAAAACCAGTCTAGGCAGGAAAGTCCGTGAGAATTTTTATCTCTAATTAACCACCAAAAAGCCAGAAGTGGGGCTGTGGTTCAAGTGGTACTCATCTTGAGGAAAAAGGAAAAGCTAAGAGCAGCACCCAGGTCCTAAGATCAAGCTCTAGTACCAGCACAAAAAAGGCGGGGGGGGGGGGGGGGGAGGGAAAGAAGAAATGTTGATTTGTGGTTTGTAAGGAGTAGAAATTAATTCTAGGTGGAGGTTCAGGATTAGTTCATCAAACTAGTTTTAAGCCTTGACAGCAAGTTGGCACTGAGTATTTTTTTTTTTTTTTGGATCTAAGACTAGGATTTGAACTGGGTACCTGACACTTTTCGCTCATTGGCTAGCACTGTACCAACTGAGCATACCTTCAACCATGAGATACTGGGTATTTTTGGTGCTTTGTTTGTTTTTCAACTCTATTTTTTTCTTTTCATTTTTTTTTGTACTGGAGATTGAACCCAGGACATTGTACTTGCTAGGTGATTGCTTTGCCACTGAGCTATATACCAGCCTGATACTGGGTATTTTTGATGCCTTTTGCCCTATTAATCCTCATAACAGCTCTGTGAGGGTAGGTGGATGACTTTCCATGGTTCATAATTGAGAGACTATATGAGGTGACACATTCTAGAGCCAGAAGTTGGGACACCTTGGGAACAGAGACTTGATGTGAATAAAGCAAGACACAGAAATAAGGAAGAGCCAGCCATTCTAGGGCAAAGAGGAAAGGCCTAAAAGCTGAAGATCACAGAGGTAGCATTTCTGTGCAGCTCCAATTGGTCTTGTGATTGGAATTCCAGTATGCTGTGTATTCCTGAGCTTTGTTAGTTCCTTGCTCTGAGAATGTAGAGAGATATGCAAACCAAATAGAACATTCTTTTCAGGTTGCAGAGCCCCTTGGCTGGCTTGTAGTGGTGGGACTCTCTTCCCAGGAGCCTATATTTACTTGCCTTTGGCTTCCTTATTCTCCTCTCTCCTTTGTTTCTTTTTATTTTTCAGTTTTAATCAGAATCTTGTATTAATTTGGCATATAAGTTTTTAATAAGTTTTTTATTGTGAAATACCATACATGGCTCAAGTGGTAGAGCATTAGCCTTGCGCTGAAGATCTGAGGGACAGTGCCCAGTCCCAGAGTTCAAGCCCCACAACCGACAAAAATAAAAACAAAAAAACCAAAACAAACAAAATACCGTACAGAGGGGTTGCAATTACATGAGCAAGGTAATGAGTACATTTCTTATCAAGCATTGTTGCCTCCTCCTTTGTTTTTCCTCTCTCCTTTGTATTAATACATTTCTATCTGACTCAGATACCTAGCACATAGCTCAGATGAAGTCAGCAGGTGGTAGAGGCAAAGAGGCAGCCAAGAAACTGAGGCTCAGAGAGACTAAGGGTCTGGCCAGGGATGCAGAGTGAGTCAGGGCTGGATAGACTGCAATGCGGGCGGTTGGGGGGGGGGGGTCTAAGAGGTGGGTGAGCACTTTTCCTGATCTTGACCTACCTCCTTCCTTTCCCAGCTATGGAGATATGGTGCCTAGTACCATTGCCGGCAAGATTTTTGGGTCTATTTGTTCACTCAGTGGTGTTTTGGTCATTGCCCTGCCTGTACCAGTCATTGTATCCAATTTTAGCCGCATCTACCACCAGAACCAGCGTGCTGATAAGCGCCGAGCCCAGCAGGTAACCCTATCTTTCTTCTGAGTACCCCTAATTCCCCACACCTTGAGCCCATCTATTTTTGGATTCATCCACTTTGTCTCCAACTCTATAGAAAGTACGCCTGGCAAGGATCCGGTTGGCAAAGAGTGGGACCACCAATGCCTTCCTGCAGTACAAGCAAAATGGAGGCCTTGAGGTAGGGAGGGACCCAGATTGGGAGGTGGGGTAAGCAGGGATGAGGGGAGGAAAGTGCTCACCTCTTTCTGTTCTTTGCATTACCAGGACAGTGGCAGCGGGGAGGGACAGGCTCTGTGTGTCAGGAACCGGTCTGCTTTTGAACAACAGCATCACCATTTGCTGCACTGTCTAGAGAAGACAACGGTGAGACTGAGGGAGAGGTGACATGGCAGTAGGGAGGCTTGCTACTAACAGTGGAGATCACACCAGCCTCTTTAGTAGATAGCATGGCAGGTATGAGCCACCAGTGCCAGGCGAACATGAGGCTTCTTGAAAGAGATTGAAGAATGAGTAAGGAATGGGAAAAGAGGGTGACTTCCAGGAAGAAAGAAAGGAACAACTTAATCAAAGGCACAGGGGATGAGACTAGCTCCCATGATGTACCCAATAACCCTGCCTCCCTTCTTCCTACAGTGCCATGAGTTCACAGATGAGTTAACCTTCAGTGAGGCCCTGGGAGCTGTCTCTTTGGGTGGCCGCACTAGCCGTAGCACCTCCGTATCCTCCCAGCCAATGGGGCCTGGCAACCTGTTATCATCTTGCTGCCCCCGCAGAGCCAAGCGCCGTGCCATCCGCCTTGCCAATTCCACTGCTTCAGTCAGCCCTGGTAGCATGCAGGAACTGGACACACTGGCAGGACTGCGAAGGAGTCCTGCCCCTCAAAGGTAAGCACTGTCCTACTTGCTGGCCACAGATGGCAATGGGGGTGATGAAAAGACATAGCACTTGGACCAGTGGGTATGAGATGTCATGACTTTAAGTCTAGCAACTCAAGTTCAAATTCAAACTTCATACATAGATCTTGAATTTATCTTATGTGAAATTCCTCTTTCAATTTGGACATTAATGGTGACACATGATTATAGTTCCAGCTCCTTAGGAGGCTGGCTGAATCAGAAGGAACATTTGAGCTCATAACTTTAAGCTCAGACTGGGAAACATAGTGAAACCCTATCTCAAAAAATAATTTTGTTGAATCTGGTACTGGTGGCTCACACCTGTAATCTTAGATACTTAGGAGGCTGAGATCAGAGGATCCTGGTTTGAGACCAGCCTGGCAGACAAGTCCATGAGACCCTTATCTCTAAACAATCAGTAAAAATCTGGACGTGTAGCTATGACTCAAGCACTAACCTTGAGCAAAAGAGCTAGCACCCAGGCCCTGAGTTCAAGTCCCAGGACTGGCACACACACAATAAAATATTTTTAACTGGGAAAGAGCGAGGAAAGGAGTATCCAGAAAGAAATATACTCTTTACCTGAAGTATGTAACTGTAACCCCTGCATATATCACTTTTGTGTGTGTGTGTCGGTTGTGGGGCTTGAACTCTGGGCTTAGGCACTGTCTCTGTACTCTTCAGCTCAGGGCTAGCACTCTACCACTTGAGCCACTGTGCCACTTGCAGTTTTCTGAGTGGTTTACTGGAGATAAGAGTCTCATGGAGTGTCCTGCCCCAGCTGGCTTTGAACCAGATCCTCAGATCTCAGCCTCCTGAGTAGACAGGATTATAGGCATGAGCCACCATTGCCCAGCTACATCACCTGTATAGTAACAATTAAATTTTTTTTGTCCAGTCCTGAGGCTTGACCTGAGGGCCTGGGCACTGTCCTTAAGCTTCTTTACCCAGGGCTAGCACTCCTTGAGCCACAGCTCCACTTCTACCTTTTTCTGTTTATGTGGTACTGAGGAATCGAAACCAGGGCTTCATGAATGCTAGGCAACACTCTAACAGTAAGGCACTTTCCAAGCGTCATAATAAATTTTTTTAACTAAAAAAAATAATATTTTGAGCCAGGCACTGGTGGCTCATGCCTTAATCCTAGCTACTCAGGAAGCTGAGATCTGATGATTATGGTTTGAAGCCAGCCTGGTAGGAAAGTCGATGAAATTCCTATCTCCAATAAACCACTCAAAAAACCAGAAGTGGAGCTGTGCCTCAAGTGGTAGAGATCTAGCCTTGAGCCCAAAAAATAAAGAACAGCCAGGCACCAGTGGTTCACGCCTGTAATCCTAGCAACTCAGGAGGCTGAGATCTGAGGATCACAGTTCAAAGGCAGCCCAGGCAGAAAAGTCAGTGAGACTCTTATCTCCAACTAGCCAGCCACCAGAAAAACAAGAAGTGGGAAGTGGCGCTGTGGCTCAAGTGGTAGAGTGCTCGCCTTGAGCTGAAGAGCTTAGGGACAGCACCCAGGCCCAGAGTTCAAGCCCCACGAATGACAAGAAAAAAAAAGATGGAAATTAAAATTTAGCCCAGTGTTGGTGGCTCACGCCTGTAATCCTAGCTACTCAGGAGGCTGAGATCTGAGGATCTTGGTTCAAAGCCAGCTGGGGTAGGAATCTCCATGAGACTCTTTTTTTTTTTGTCGATCGTGGGGCTTGAACTCTGGGCTTGGGTGCTATCCCTCAGCTCTTCAGCTCAAGGCAAGCACTCTACCGCTAGAGCAACAGCACCACTTCTAGTTTTCTAGTGGTTTATTGGAGATAAGAGTCTCAGGGACTTTCCTGCCCATGATCCTCATATCTCAGCCTCCTGAGTAGCTAGGATTACAGGCGTGAGCCACACGCTCCCGGCTCCATAAGACTCTTATCTCCATTAAACCACTCAGAAAACTGGAAGTGGCACAGTGGCTCAAGTGGTAGGGTGCTGAATTGCTGAGGGACAGAGCCCAGGCCCAGAGTTCAAGCCTTGTGACCAACCAAAAAAAAAAAGAAAGCAAAAAAGAAAACTAGAAGTAGCACTGTGGTTCAAGTGGTAGAGTGCTTGACTTGAGCTGAAGAGCTCAGGGACAGCATCCAGGCCCAGAGTTCAAGCCCCACAACTGACAAAGAAAAGTAAAGAACAGCATCTAGGCCTTGATTTTAAGCCCCAGTACTGGCACAAAAAAAGAATAATTTATTGAAACCAGGTATAGAGAGACTCTCTTAGTTTATCAGCAAAAATCCAGACGTGCCTGTTTTGCTCAAGTGGTAGAGTGCCAGCTTCAAGTAAACAAGTAATATGAGAGTATGAGACAATTAATTCAAGCCTCAGTACTGGCATACACAAAAATATTGAGCACCTACTGTATGCCACAGAATTTTAGGCACTTGGGATATAGCAGGGAACAGAACAGACGAAAAATTTTGTCCTTGGGGCTAGGAAGGTGGCTCAGTGGTAGAGTGCTTTCCTTGCATACATGAGGCCCTGGGTTCGATTCTTCAGCACCACATAAGCAGAAAAATCCGGAAGTGGTGCTGTGGCTCAAGTGGTAGAGTGCTCACCTTGAGCTGAAGAGCTGAGGGAAAGTGCCCAGGCCCAGAGTTCAAGCCCCATGACTGACAAAAAAAATTCTGTCCTGAAGCCAGGTGTTTATGGCTCACACCTATAATCCAAGCTACTTAGCATGATGAGATATGAGGATCAATGTTTGAAGCCAGCCTGGGCAAGAAAGTCCATGAAACTCTTTATTTCCAATTAACCACTAGAAAACCAGAAGTGGTGCTGTGGCTTATAGTGGTAGAGAACTAGACTTGAGCAAAAGAGTTCAGGGAAGCCAAGCGCTGGTGGCTCATGGTTCAAAGCCAGCCCGGGCAGGAAAATCTGTGAGACTCTTATCTCCAATAAACCACTAGAAAACCGGAAGTGGTGCTTTGGCTCAAGCAATAGAGCGCTCGCCTTGAACTGAAGAGATGAGGGACAGTGCCCAGGCCCAGAGTTCAAGCCCCACGACTGACAAAAAAAAAGAGTTCAGGGATGGGGGCTGAAAATGTGGCTTAGTAGTAGAGTACTTGCCTAGCATGCATGAAGCCCTAGATTCAATTCCTCAGTACCACATAAATAGAAAAAGCTGGAAGTGGCACTGTGGTTTAAGTAGTAGAATGCTAGCCTTGAGCACAGAGAGGCTCAGTAATAGTGCCCAGTCCACAAGTTTAAGCCCCAGGACCAGCAAAAAAACAAAAAGAGAGAGAGAGAGAGAGTTCAGGGATAGTGTCCAGACCCCAAGTTCAAGCCCACAGCCAACCAAAAAGAAACTAGCAAAAAAACAAAACACAAAACCTGTCCCTGTCTGGGATTATAGCTCAGTGGTAGAATACTTGCCTTTTGTTCCACCCCCAGCACTGAGAGAGGGAAGGGGAGGAAGAGAAGGAAGGAAGGAAGGAAGGAAGGAAGGAAGGAAAGAAGGAAGGAAAGAAAGAAAGGAAGGAAGGAAGAAAGAAAGAAAGAAAGAAAGAAAGAAAGAAAGAAAGAAAGAAAGAAAGAAAGAAAGAAAGAAAGAAAGAAAGGGAAAGGAAAGAAAAAAGAAAACTATCCTATATTTTCAAGATAATTAAGTGGCACTGTGGCTCAAGTGGTAGAGTGCTCACCTTGAGCTGAAGAGCTCAGGGACAGCGCCCAGGCCCAGAGTTCAAGCACCACAACTGACCAAAAAAAAAAAAAAAATCAAAATAATTAAAGAAAATCACAGAGTAGGGGCTGGGAAGGTGGCTCAGTGGTAGAGCGCTTGCCTTGCATGCTTGAGGCCCTGGGTTCGATTCCTCAGCACCACATAAGCAAAAAGAAAAAAGCCGGAAGTGGCGCTGTGGCTCAAGTGGTAGAGCGCTAGCCTTGAGCTGAAGAGCTGAGGGACAGCGCCCAGGCCCAGAGTTCAGGCCCCACGACCGGACCCAAAAAAAAAAAAAAAAAAAAAAGAAAGAAAAAGAAAATCACAGAGTATATAGTAGGTAAACACCAAGTAGAAAAAGAAACCAGCAATCGTGGCTAGAGAATACAGAGAAAAGGGTGATATGGTGCTTTTTCTTTACTTTTTAATTAATTGATGATTTTTTTCCAGTCATGGGGATGGAACTCAGGGCCTTACACATAGGAGGCAAGTTCTTTATCAGAGTGATCCACACCTAAGCATGATACAGTTTTAGAGTGTGGTCAGAGAAAGCATTTGTTAAGTTTTTGTCAGAGTCCTGGCCTGAAGGAGGGACACTAGGCTGGCATCTCTGATAGAAATGAGAATGAATAGAGTCTAGTGCAGATTCTGTGTGTGTCTGTGTGTGTGTGTGTGCACGTGCGCGCACAAGCACACTGGTCCTGGGGCTTGAACTCAGGGCCTGAACACTGACCTTGACCTTTTCTGCTCAAGGCTTATGCTCTTCCACTTGAGCTATAGCTCCACTTCTGGCTTTTTGGCTTGGTTAATTGGAGATGAGAATCTCACAAACTTTCCTGCATGAGCTGACTTCAAACCAAGATCCTCAGATCTCAGTCTCCTAAGTAGCTAGGATTACAGACATGAGCCACAGGCATGCCCAGCTTGTTTTTGTTTTTGAAACAGAGGGGTTTTTTTGACAGTTGTGGGGCTTGAACTCAGGGCCTGGTTGCTGTTCTGAGTTTTTCTGCTCAAGGCTAGTATGCTATCACTTTGAGCCACAGGTCTGTTTCGTTTTCTAGTGATTAATTGGAGATAAGAGACTCTGGACTTGGCTGGGTGCCAGTGGCTCACACCTGTAATCCTAGCTACTGAGGAGGCTGAGATCTGAGGATTGGGGTTCAAAGTCAGCCTAGGCAGGAAAGTCCATGAGACTCTTATCTCTAATAAACCACTAGAAAACTGGAAGTGGCGCTGTGGCTCAAGCTGTAGAGCACTCACCTTGAGCTGAAGAGCGCAAGGACAGCGCCCAAGCCCAGAGTTCAAGGCCCACAACCGACCAAAAAAAAACAAACTCTCTGGACTTTCCTGCCTAGGCTGGCTTCAAACTGCTATCCTCAGATCTCAACCTTCTGGTAGCTAGGATTACAGGTATAAGTCACTAGTGTTCAGCCAAGACAGAGTTTTATCATATAGTCCATGCTAACCTGGAACTCACCACCTTTCTGCTTCAGCCTACAAATGCTGGAATTACATGCACGCACCACCATATCCATCTCCAAATATAGGACTTTACAAGGATTTTGGCATTGTTAGGAGAAACAATAGGTAGTAATACTTATGTAGGCTTGAGGTATATGTAGCTCCATGGTAGAGTATGTACTTATCACACACAAGGCCCTGGATTTAACCTTCAATACCAAACAAAAAGTGTATACATGTGTACTTACATGTAAGTGCATATATATGTACATCTGTTAGGTTTGAGGCATTGCTCTGAGCAATTTATATCATGTTAGTATCTCATTAGCATTCTACCACAATCCCATGAGGTATATTATTATTCACATGCTAAGACAAGTTTAGTGTGGTCAAAAAGTGTAATCAGGATTTGAACCCAGGACTAGCTGACTCTAGAGCCCTTACTCTCTTACAACCATCACTAAGGATGAAAGGGGAACATTTAATGTAGTTTCTGGGGATCAGTAGGTGCTCAATAAATTCCAAAATGGCTGTGGCAAGTATTAAGATAACTTTTGAAGAGCCTTCAACCTTTCCTACCCCTGTCCACAGCCGCTCAAGCCTGAATGCCAAGCCCCATGACAGTCTTGACCTGAACTGCGACAGCCGGGACTTCGTGGCCGCCATCATCAGTATCCCCACCCCTCCTGCCAACACACCAGATGAGAGCCAACCTTCCTCTCCTGGTGGCAGTGGTAACAGAGCCAGCAGCACCCTCAGGAACTCCAGCCTGGGTACCCCTTGCCTTCTCCCTGAGACTGTCAAGATCTCTTCTCTGTGAGGGGTGGGCCTGTCCATTCAGAGGGCTCTCTTCAATACCTGGGGACTCCTTTCCAAAGCCATATTTTGGGGAGGCAGACAGGGGAAGGTCTGGGGATCCCTTCTGCTCCCTGCCAAGAACTATGCAATGGAGTTTCATGGAATAGGCCACTGGGTGGGGAAAGAGCTGGGAATGGGCAAATTCCTCCACCCCCATTTTCCAGGCGGGTGCCGAAGCACTAGACTTCCACAGGGCCTTGGTCTTCTCGGCCCCTAACACAGTAGGACTGGCCCCTTTCTCCCAGCTGGCCTCTTGCATGCAACTCCCATCTGGCCTTCAGACAGATATCAGAGTTCTGGCCTGGCAAGGAGAGTTTAGAGAAGGGATCTAACCTCCTGATCTAACCTCTAGGAGAGATTCTCACCCTCCATCAGGCCCAGCAGTTCCCAGATTCTGAAGCTTGGAATGCAACCATGGGCTTCAAGGGCTGTGTCCTCAGCATTGTCCTGCCACCTCCCCCAGCCCCCCGCCCAGGCCTTAGCTGAGGGGCCAGGCTGCCTCTCCCAACATACAGATAGCACAAACATCATCACCGCCCTCTTCCCTGGCTGCTGGAAATGGGTCTCTGCCATCCTGTTCTCCCTCTGCTGGGCTTCCAGCAAATTCTAGCAACAGCAGCTGCTGCCTTGATAATATGCAAAGCCTCTGACCAGTTTGCTGCAGCATTTACATCTGCCATGATCAGAGGGGCCACCTGTAACAACAACTCCTCCTCCTCCTCCTCCTCCCTCTCCTCCTCCTCTTCCTCCTCCTCCTCTCTTCTCTGGTTGCTTCCTTCATGGTTGGGCTGGAGTCTGGACTGGCTGAGATAAGAGTCTGGCAGTCAGCAAGAACTGGGCTGTGTTTGGAGATCTTGTGCCGATTCCATGTTCTTGGGCAGGACTCCAGAACTGTATAAGGGCTGAAGCTCTCCTAAACTCCGGTAGTTACAGGAGGAACTTCATCACCTCCCTCCCCACAGCTCTAGCTCCTTTCCACATATTCCTCCTCTTTGCCCTCTTGGGTCACCTTCTGGAACTTGGCTCTCAGGCTGAAAGCTGGCATCATCTCAGGTTCCCTGTCCCCAGCACTGTCCCTATGGAGCTGGCAGCTGACAAAGATGTAGTTTCCATCAGTCAATAAAACCTGAGAGGAGAGATGAGGACTAAGCAATTTCTGAATCTGGGTGTGGGGAGTTGGGTTGGATTAGGGGAATATATATATATTAGTTGGCCGTGGGGCCTGAACTCTGGGCCTGGGTGCTGTCCCTCAGCTCTTCAACTCAAGGCTAGCACTCTACCACTTGAGCCACAGTGCCACTTCTGGCTTTTTCTCTTTATGTGGTTGCTGAAGAATCGAACCCAGGGCCTTATGTATGCAAGGCAAGCACTCTACCACTGAGCCACCTTCCCAGCCCAGATTAGGGGATTATTAAAATCACTGATCTCAGTTCATTTCAACAAGTGGAAAGGGTGGTGGGGGAAAAAATGTGGAAAGTGGATGGATGGTGAAGTATTCTGGAAGATGAGGATCTTGGAGACATGAAAGAGGGTGAAGAATTTACTTCTATAGCAAGTAAGACAGGCCAAGGGCCATCATCTGCTTTATTCCCTCATTTGCATTATGGAGAAGCTGAGATCCAGAGCCACACATAATTTGAAGCAACTTAGGCTTCTTTTTTTGGTGTATATGTGCCTGAGTTGGGGCTTGAACTCAGGGCCTGAGTGCTGTCCCTGAGTTTTTTTGCTCAAGATTATGGCTCTACCACTTGAATCACAGCTCTACTTCTGCCTTCTTTTTTCTTTTTTGTGCCAGTCTTGGGGCTTGAACTTAGGGCCTAGGTACTGTCCTTGAGCATTTTTGCTCAAGGCTAGTGCTCTACAATTTGGCTTTTTGGTGATTAGAGTCCCCAGGCTGGCTTTGAACCTCAGATCTCAAGCCTCCTGGGTATATAGGATTATAGGCATAAGCCCAGGAATCTTGATAACCAACAACTATGAATTTAACCCCAATAAAAGCATCTCTCAGTTTGGGCTATTTCCTTTCAGTTTGGATGTCTACTACATTCCCTCTTCTGGACTACCGGTTCCACTAGTGCAGTGTGTGAATGATCTCCTTGCAACAGACCTTAGATTTAAGTTCACCTGTTCTAATCCCTGAGTGAAAGAATCACTTATCTTTTCTCTTCTTGTTTCAAGTTGCTTATAAGTGAAATACAGACAATAATTTAATCATCAATTATTTAATTATTTATATTTATTTTTGTGCTAGTACTGAGGCTTGAACTCAGGGCCTGGGCACTGTCCCTTAGCTTAATCCATCAAGACTGGTGCTCTCTACCACAGCTCCATTTCTTTCTTTCTTTTTTTGGGGGGCGGGGGGTCTGGTCATGGGGCCTGAACTCTGGGCCTGGGCGCTGTCCCTCAGCTCTTCAGCTCAAGGCTAGCACGCTACCACTTGAGCCATAGCACCACTTCCGGCTTTTTTTTTCTGCTTATGTGGTGCTGAGGAATCAAACCCAGGGCCTCATGCATGCAAGGCAAGTGCTCTACCACTGAGCCACCTTCTCAGCCCCCCACAGCTCCATTTCTGGCTTTTGCTAGTTAATTGGAGATAAGAATCTTTGGTGTTTGTCTGGCCAGGGTGGCTTCAGACCAAGTTCCTCAGATCTTACCTCCTGAGTAGCTATGATTACTACAGGCATTAGCTACTGGCACCTAGTTCTGTGTGTGTGTGTGTGTGAGAGAGAGAGAGACAGAGACAGAGACAGACAGAGAGAGGGGGGAGAGAACTGGGGCTTGAGTTCAGGGCCTGGGCTCTATCCCTTAGCTTTTCCACTCAAGGCTAGTCTCTACCAATTGAGCCACAGCTTTACTTCTGGCTTTTTGTGGTTAATTGAAGATAAGAGCTCAGAGACTTTCCTGCCTAGGCTGGCTTCAAACTGTGATCCTATGGTCTCAGCCTATTGAACAGCTAGAATTACAGGCATGAGCCACTGGTGACCAGTTTATCCCATTCTTGATATCCTACATTTGATGGATATCAAAAGACACAGTTCATAATGATACATCTGTGCCTGGAACTGAGGTCTTCCACCAAATCCCAGGATACTTCCACACACCATCATCCATAGTAAATGATCCATAAACTAGTTATGGATCACTTACTATGCACCAGTCATAACACCAGGCCACTTATTAGCATTCATCTCTGATCTTCAAATAGGATAAATAGAAATGGGATGAAGTGGGTATTAAGTGACTTGCAAAAGATTGCTCAGATGAGGACAGAAGAGGCAACCCTTAGTGCACTTGTGCTCCAGCTGCTCAGCAGCAGGGATTTTTGTTGGTCGTGGGGCGTTTACTCAGTGTTTGGGTACTGTCCCTGTTTTTTTTCCTCAAGGCTAGAGATCTACCACTTTGAACCACAGCTCCATTTCCGGTTTTCTGATAGTTAATTGGGGAGAAAAGCCTCACGGATTGTCCTGCCCAGGCTGGCTTTGAACTGGAATCCTCAGATCTTCGATTTTTGAGTACCTAGGATTACAGGCGTGACACACCAGCGCCGGAGCCAGGGATATTTTGTTTTTGACAGCATTGTGATGCACTGGTTGGTCACAGAGCTAGCTCATAAACAGTCTTTCAACCTAAGCAAACGTTCTAGTTTGTGAAAAATGCAGCTGGGCTCAGGTAACTTACGGCTCTAATCCTAGCTTCTCAAGAGGCTGAGATCTGAGGATCAATGTTTGAAGCCAGCCCAGTAAAGTCCGGAGACGCTTATGTCCAATTCACCACCAAAAAGCCAACAGTGGAGCTGTGGGCTTAAGTAATAGAGCTTCAGTTTACGCTTTAAAAAAAAAAGAAAGAAAAGCTGAGAGCACCCAGAACCTGCACTCGAGCCCCTAAACTGGCACAAAAAATAAACAAACAACAACAACAAAAAGCCCCAAGCAAACAAACAAAAAAAAACAAACCCTAATATAGACAGCGCTACGCCTGCGCACTAGCTATAGGGGCGGAGAGGTCAACAAGAGGACAAGAAGGCGGAGCTGCCAGACAAGGCGTGTCTGTTTCCTTAAACACCCTCACAGCTTATTCCCGATGGCTGGAGCCGGCCTTAGCACAGGTCTGTCTGAAGTGAATGACAGCGTCTCTTAACCAATAAACGCTGACTCAGTCTGTTGCCGGGTGAAGCAGTACCACCCCTTCTATGCCGACGGGTGGAGCCGGAACTGACGCTACAAGGGTATGTTACGCGCCGAGAATGCTGATAATGTTCAGTTAGTCGAGCTGTGTTCTCGTTGGAATCTCGGGGCCGAGGCGCTCTAAGCGAACAGGGGGCCTTGCTGTCTTTTTGCAGTATCCACGCTAATGAGTTAGAGCCTCAAGAAGAGAAGCGAAAGACAGAAATGGACTGACAAGAAGAAATGCTGAAAACAAGGGTGCCTACTTTAAAATTTTAAGACGGAGAACACGGAAGGGCGAGCGCTTCTTTCTGATTGGCCGGCGGACGTTGTTGAGGGCCCACACAGCTTCTTCGATTGGTTAGTGATCGCAATTGTTGTGGCAGCTGGCGATTTTCGCCAACGTATTTCCGAGCAAGAGGCGGGGCTGTGTCCGGGCGCGCATGCGCTACTCCTGGGGGCCCCACCCTATAGTTCCAGAACCTGTAAGGGGGTGGAGCGAAGAGGTGTTGTTTTGGTTCTGTTTTCTCTGTAGCCCAAGCCCGGAAGGAGGTAGCAAAAAAACTTGGGGGACTTTACATCCGGGATCTCCTCGGGGCGTGACCTGCATACCGCCTACGGCCCTCGAACCAGTGCCTAAATCTCTATCCGGGCCTCGCAGCTCCCGTCGTGCTCCGCGCAGTACAGTAGCCCCCCTCATCCGGGTTCTATCCCATCGTGCTTCGCGCTGAGTTTGCTGGGGGGTACTTGGCGGTGCCGCCATGACTATTCTCCCCAAAAAGAAGCCGCCACCTCCCGACGCTGACTCCACCAACGAGCCGCCGCCGCCTGGGCCGCTGCCCCCAGCGCCGCGTCGCGGCGGGGGTGTGGGCGTGGGCGGCGGCGGCACTGGCGTGGGTGGTGGCGACCGCGACCGTGACTCGGGCGTCGTAGGTGCCCGTCCCCGTGCTTCACCACCACCCCAGGGCCCACTACCGGGGCCCCCTGGCGCACTCCATCGGTGGGCACTCTCCGTGCCTCCAGGAGCAGTGGCAGGCCCTCGTCCACAACAAGCCTCTCCACCTCCTTGCGGAGGTCCGGGTGGTCCCGGCGGCGGTCCAGGTGACGCGCTTGGCGCAGCAGCCGCGGGGGTGGGCGCGGCGGGCGTGGTGGTGGGCGTGGGAGGCACCGTGGGCGTGGGCGGCTGTTGTTCGGGACCGGGGCACAGCAAGCGACGGCGACAAGCTGCCGGGGTTGGCGCAGTTGGCGGGGGCAGTCCGGAGCGAGAGGAGGTCGGCGCTGGCTACAACAGTGAGGACGAATACGAAGCTGCTGCAGCGCGCATTGAGGCTATGGATCCTGCCACGGTGGAGCAGGTAAGGGCTGGAGAGTAGCTGGGTGGGTGGCAGGTTTTCAAATGGGATCTTCAGACTGAGACCTAAGAAATGCTGAAAGTGTTCTGAAGGACCTAGGTCTTTGTGCTGGTGTGTGAAGCATGAAGAACTTTCTTTTACTCCAAGCACTTGGGGTTAGGCACCCTCTTCTTAGATAAGGGAAGGTCTTAAAGATGGATCCTGAGGCCTCTTTAGGACCCTTAGCTGTCATTCCAGGCCGAGTAATTTCATCTAAACTAATAGGTGGGAATTCTCCAGGAGACTCAAGCAGAATTGATCCTGTCCGAGAGGGATGTCTCAGGTGTCTCCAGGGGACTTGTCTATTCAGCGACTTGAACTGTTTGTTTTTTTCTAAGAGAAGTCTGAGATTTTTCTCTGCAGGGAATTCAAATAAGGTGACAACTTCAGAGGTGGGGGTGAGCATTCCAAGGAATCTGAATTCCTTTGTTGAGGCTGACATCTTGTGTATTGACAACTCTCCTCTTCCTTTCTAGAGCTGATTGCTCTGCAGCAGGGCCTGGGACCTCAGGGCTCCTAAGCCTGCCTTCTGGAGACACTTCTTGTAGAATTAAAGATTTTGTGTACACCCCCCACACACTTTAGAGAGGGATTTCCTGGACTTTCCTTTAGGGCGGTAAGACTTCTCTCCAAGAGACGAATTATCTCTTCCAAGGACCACAATCAATACCCAGGGAGAACAGATAGTACTTGGTACAGGAGATCTCTTTTCTCTCAGTAGCCTGAGATAGTCCTTCCATAGAGGCAAGAGTGTGAACCTCTTCTCCTGGACCTAAATCTTTTCTTTGTTTCTGAGAAGAAATGCCATTTTAATTAGGATTAAACTTAAGGCCTTAAATTCACATACATTATGCACTGTTACTTTTCAAGGAGGAAAGAGGTAATCAATCAGCTCATTAGGTCTGAAATCATTTTAACAAGGCATTGCTAAAACTTTGTATAGAAAAATAACTGTGTTAAATCCTTGGATGTGTTAGTTGAGGATGGAGTGGTGAGCCCCATTTTCCATGGTTCTCTTTCTGTCATCAGGCCTCAGGGGTCACTTAAGGCCCCAGAGCATTTCTCTTGGGACTGCAACACAGGTCAGGTTTGGCACACATTTTTATTTTTATTTTGTTTACTTTTTGACTTTTGTGTTTATAAACTCATGAGCACTCTTTGGGAATAGGAAGGTTGGGGCTGTCTCTAACAAAAGCTGGCTTGAGCCAGGCGATGGAAGTGAACATTCATGGGCATCTGAGAGCCCCCTACCAACCAGTTATAAAATCCTTTACTTCCGTTATAAAGACTGAAACACACTTTGAAGATTTAATATTCCATTTTTTCCCCTCTAATGGGATTGAGAGCTTCTTTTGTGTGTGCTTGAACTCAGGGCCTGGGTACTGTCTCAGCTTTTTTTTCCCTCCCCTCAAGGCTAGCACTCTACCATTTGAGCCACAACTCCATTTCTGGCTTTTCTGAAGGTTTATTGGAAATAAGAATCTCATGGACTTTTTCCTGCCTGAGCTGGCTTTGAACTTTGATCCATAGATCTCAGCCTCCTGAGTAGCTAGAATTACAGGCTTGAACCACCCAGTGCCTTTGAACTCCTTGTAATGTATTTTGAAATCAAAGTTTGGTACATGGGCAGGGTGCAGTTCTAGAAGTGATGTCTGAGCCCCTCTATGGATCTAGTCCTGCCTTCTACTGTGCTGGACATTTGAAGTTTCTTTTGGGGACAAGAACCCCATATACCTTCCAGAGACGTTATACAGATAAGGTCTAAACTTCTTCCTCAAGAAACTTGAGGTATTCGTCACAAACAGGACTCTGCCCACTGGAACTGAGCCCTGACAACCTTCCCTTGGATGTAGCGAGTTCTGAGTGCTCCTCCCACCTGGGGGGTTGAGTGCCTGTTTTGACCTTAGAATCTGATAGCTGAATTTTCCCTGAGGGTGCTGTCACCTCAGGCAACATACATACTCTTCTAGTCAGAGAAGCCTTTTAGGAACGTTAGAGTTCCTGCCTTGAGGACAACCACTTTCCTCTCAGTACTGAGGCTGGATGGAATTCTGAGGGAGAGTCTAGGCCTCTTTCCTGGGGCTTGAGCCATTTCCCTCAGGGACAAGAGGTCTTCTGAGTTAGAGACTGATTCCTGAATCCCCCTTGGGCATGAAGCTCTCTTACACACCTGGTGATCCTTTATCACCTAGGAGAGGACGTGAAATTATCTTCAGTGGAACCAGAGGCATCCTTCACTGGACAGAGGAATGTGGGTACACAGGTCATAAAAATTCCTTATGGGGCTGGAAATGTGGCTTAGTGGTAGAGTGCTTGCCTAGCATGCATGAAGCCCTGGGTTCAATTCCTCAGTACCACATAAACAGAAAAGGCTGGAAGTGGCGCTGTGGCTCTAGTGGTAGAGTGCTAGCCTTGAGCAAAAGAAGCTTCAGAGACAGTGCCCAGGCCCTGAGTTCAAGCCCAGGACTGGCAAAAGTTAGGGCCAAGGAAATCCTACATTCTGTAAGAAGGTTGTCAGGTCTGAGGTAGTAAGAGGGATTCTGGACCTGGAAGAGATTTGAACTTTATTTTTTTATTTTTTTATTTTTTTTTTTTGGGGGGGGGGTGTTTTTTGTGTTTTGTTTTTGCAGGTCCTAGGGCTTGAAGTTAGGGCCTGAGCACTGTCTCTGAGCTTCTTTATGCTCAAGGCTAGTGTTCTACCACTTGAACCGCAGTACCACTTATGGCTTTTTCTGAATAGTGTGGAGATAAGTCTTACAGACATTCTTGCCTGGGCTGGCTTCAAACCGTGACCCTCAGATCTCAGCCTCCTGAATAGCTAGGATTACAGACCACGAGGGCCCAACTTGGAACAGCTTTTGGGCTTGGGGCATCCATATTCCTGGGAAATTCCCCCAATTCCCTCTCCTTTTGGCTCAGTACTTTTGGCTTTTTTCTGGTGTTGGAGCTTGAACTCAGAGCCTAGGTGCTGTCCCTTAGGTTTTTCGCTCAAGGCTTAGGCTCTATCCCTTGAGCCATACCTGCACTTCCAATGTTTTCTGGTGGTTAGAGATAAGAATCTTATGGACCTTACTGCCTGGGCTCTGTGTGTGTGTGTGTGTCCGTGTCCGTGTCTGTGTGTGTGTTTGCCAGTCTTGGGGCTTGAACTCAGGGCCTGGACACTGTCCCTGAGCTTTTTTGCTCAAGACTAGTGCTCTACCTCTTGAGCCACAGCTCCACTTCTGGCTTTTTGGAGGCTAATTGGAGATAAGAATCTAACAGACTTTCTTGCCTGAACTAGCTTCAAACTGTCATCAGGTCAATTAGGATTACAGGCATGAGCTACGACCACCTGGCCTGGGCACGCTTTGTACTATGATCCTCACATTTCAGTCTCTTGAGTGGTTAGGATTGCAGGAGTGAACCACTGATACCTGGCCTCCACCCATGCTTTTTGTCAGGACAAATCATCTGGATTTAATGGATTCAGAACTAGGAGTTGTTTCTTTTCTCCAAGGGTAGGGTAAAGTCTTTCTTCCTTATAGAAATGGGATGCTAGCCAGGTGCTGGTGGCTCATGCCTGTAATCCTATCCACTCAGGAGGCTGAGATCTGAGGATCGCGGTTCAAAGCCAGCCTGGGCAGGAAAGTCCGTGAAACTCTTTTATCTCCAATAAGCCACCAGAAAACCGGAAGTGGCACTATAGCACAAGTGGTAGGGTGCTAGCCTTGAGCTGAAGATCTGAGGGACAGTGCTCAGGCCCAGAGTTAAAGCCCCATGACTGACCAAAAAAAAAGAAAAGAAAGAAATGGGATGCTGTACATCCATCCCTCCTAGGGACAGAGAAGGAAGTACTGTGCTGCCATGTTAATACAGAAAGCACTTTGGGCTAGGAGTGTACGTAGAGGTAGAATGTTTGCCTAGCATGCATGAAGCACTGGGTTCGATAGTCTTGAGAAAAGAAGCTCAGGGACAGTGCCTAAGCTCTGAGTTCAAGCCCCAGGACTGGGAAAAATAAAGCACTTTCTTGCATCCTTCTTGCAATCCTGCCCTCACATTTGCTCCCATAAGAATATGAGAGTAGGGCTGGGAAGGTGGCTCAGTGGTAGAGTGCTTGCCTTGCATGCATGAGGCCCTGGGTTCGATTCCTCAGCACCACATAAGCCGGAAAAAAAAAAAAGCCGGAAGTGGCACTGTGGCTCAAGTGGTAGAGCATTATCCTTGAGCTGAAGAGCTGAGGGACAGTGCCCAGGCCCAGAGTTCAGGCCCTCTACCGGACCCCAAAAAAAAAAAAGAATATGAGAGTAAAGTTCTGTGGGTTGGTGAAATCTGCCTTTACTTATGACATAGTAGAGGCTTTCTGTCCTACCCTCTTGCCCCACCTCTGGCTCAACTTAGGGCTTATTATTTTTGTGGGGGAAGGGGGTGGGGAATGATTCTTTCTGCTATCCTAATCTTGGTCCTAAACTATCACCAAGATATCTATAGCCTGGTGGCCTATAGGATCCCTTGGACAGAAGGGGATTTTGATCCAGGTTCTGCAAATATACCTCTGTTGTCCCTGGCATCTGCATGTCTAAGTGCTGGGGAGATGATGTTAAGGGGTTCTTTTCTGAGAGACATGGATGCCTTGCTGCGAATTTAACCTTCTGAAAAGGATAACTTGAGTTTGGGGACCTCCTAGAGCTCTTGGAAAAGGTGTATAGGTGCTGAAGTAGGAGGTGACACTGGGTCTAGCCAGTAGTTAGTTTGTCTGGGTTCCAACTCTGGGTTGGTTGGGTTTTATTGAAAGAACCAGAATAGGTTCTGTTTATGTTCCCCTACACCTTGGTCTCCTCACTGGTCAAATAAGTTGCTGATGAGTTGTTATTTAGCTTTAGAATTTTAAGGAACTCCTATCACTTTGAACTTGGAAGTGACAGTGAATAGTAGGTGTCTTTTGAGGAGAAACTGGATTTTTTTTTTATCTTTCTTCCTTGTTTATCCCTCTGTTCTCTCTCAGCCATCTAAAGCTTGATGGGCATGCAAAGTTGCCTATTTGGTGTGAGTCTTAAAGTTGATGAATGGCAATGTTTGTGACCAGCTGTGGTATGATCATAATCTTGGTGTGGAGCCTGTTGGATATAGTATAAATATACGAGTTTTATGGGAACAGTTTGAGCTTTGGAGCATCTTGCTGAGGTGCTTTATAATTAAGTGTAAGAAATGGTCATTTTTGTAATTTTGTCATCAGCTGTCGTTTTTGCAAAGTCCATTCCTGCCCAGGGTTATTGAGTGTATGTATGTAGGATCTTGCCTACCTTGTACCTTGACTGATTCTTCTTGTCCAAGATAAGCGGTTTACTCCAGCACCATTTTGCTTTTTCCCAGGAGCTTTTGTATACCCCTTAGTGATACATCATCTAGTGTCTATTCCTTTTTTATTTTTTGCCTGTCCTGGGGCTTGAACTCGGGACCTCTGTGCTATCCCTGAGCCTCTTTGTGCTCAAGGCTAGTGCTCCTTACCACTTGTACCACAGCACCACTTCCAGCCTTTTCTGAGTAGCTTATTGGAGGTAAGAGTCTCATGGACTTTTCTGCCTGGGCTAGGTTTGAACCAGTATCCTTCGTTTTCAGCCTCTGTAGTAGCTAGGATTACAGGTGTGAGCCACCATGGTTCACGTGTGCCCTTGAACTCCTCTTAATACTTCCAGAATCAGATAGTTGTTGAGGAGGCAGAAAATGGTTCCTACCTAAGCAACATGGATTTGAGTCCTGTTTCTACACTAAGTTTTTGTGTGGTCTGCTGTAGTTCCTTTTTTTTGGGTCTTGTTTATCTCCATTTATGAAATGGATGCTCTGAAGCAAGTTGCAAACTCTTCACTAATTCCTTTCCACACACCCACTCTTCCTGGAAAATAGTTTTGTGTATGCTGGTACTAGGGTTTGAACTCAGGTCCTGTGCTCTTGCTTAGCTTTTTTGCTCAAGGCTGGCCCTCTACCACTTGAGCCACACCTATAGTTCTGGCATTTTGCTAGTTCATTTGAGAAGTGTCTCAGGAATTTGCTCAGGCTGTTTTCAAACCGTGATCCTCATATATCAGCCTCCTGATTAGTTTAGGGATGAGCCATGGGGTACCTGGTAGTTCAGTTTTAAGTGGGATTTTGGCTTTTGGGGGGATGTACATTTAAACTGGTGTTCATTGTTCTCCCTGCCAAGTGCTATAGACACTTGGGTGTTTGGCTTTACTGAAACGTAACTCCTGTACTATGTGATTCACCAATTAAAAGTGTAGGTTTTAGTATATCACCACAGTCAATTTTAGGACTTTTTTTTTGCTGGTACTGGGTCTTGAACTCTGGGCTTGGGCACTGTCTCTAAGCTTTTATGCTCAAGGCTAGTGTTCTACCACTTGAGCCACAGTTCTACGTGTGTGTGTGTGTGTGTGTGTTTGTGTGCGCGCGCGCGTGTGTGTGTTTAATTGAAGGTAAAGAGTCATGAACTTTGTTGCCCAGGCTGGCTTCGAACCACCATCCTCAGATCTCTGCTTCCTGAGTAGCTAGGATTATAGATGTGAGTCACCAGCACCCGGGTCATTTTAGAACATTTTTATCAACCCAAAGAGGAACCCTGCACCCCTTAGCCATCATTCCTCAATCTCCTCAATTTCTTTTAGCCTTTGGCAGCCACTAATCTACTTTTTGTTTGGATTGGTTGGTCTAGTCTGGATTTAAGTGGAATTATAAGATATTCAGTCCTTTGTGGCTTTGGCTTGGCTTGGCTTCTTTCAGTTAACATAATGTGTTCAAGGCTTATCTGTGGTGTACCATTTATCAGTACTTCATTCTTTTTTATTGCCAAATAGTTGGATCTGAGCTATAGGTTAGGGTCTTGCTCTTCTATCCTCCTTCTGACCTGGAGGGTTTGTGGGGGCTGGGAATGTGGCTTAGTGGTAGCGTGGTTGCCTAGCATGCATGAAGCCCTGGGTTCAATTCCTCAGTACAACATAAACAGAAAAAGCTGCAAGTGGTGCTGTGGCTCAAGTGGTAGAGTGCTAGCCTTCAGCAAAAGAAGCTCAGGGACAGTGACTTAAGCCCTGAGTTCAAGCCCCAAGATTGACAAAAAAAAAGTCTGTCTGTGTTTTTCATTGGGTGGATTGCTTATATTTTGCCTGTGGAGCTGCGCCAGTGTTCCTGGGTGTTTGGGGGAAGGACATAGTCTTGGCACCAGAGTTGCTGGGACAGAGTTGTGAGGCCCAGAATACTAAACACACCTCTTGGCCATGGGTTCTAAGAAGTCATCTGTCCATTGCTGCTGCTGCTGCTGCTGCTGCTGCTGCTCTGCTGCTGCTGCTGCTGCTGCTGCTGCTGCCGCTGCCGCTGCCATCTTTCCCTGCCTCCTTTGCCCCTTCAGTGCAGCTCATTTACCCATAGGTTGGGTTGGCAACTTCCCAGACTAGGAGAGAATTCCAGGCCCCTACTGCCTTAATTCTAACTGCCCCCCCCCAAAGATGTGTGGTATAGAGTGAGAGCCATGCCATAACTACAAGGCATGGGGTGGAGCTCAGATACCAAGGAAAGCTACAGTGAAACAATTTAGACTTGATATCAGCTTTTCCTATGGCAGCTGTGGCAAATTACGATGAACTGAATAGCTTAAACAATAAAAGTAATTTTGGCCAGAAGGCCAAAATTGGTTTTACTGGGCCAAAATCAAGCTATTGGCAGGACTACACTTCCTCTAAAGGTTCTGGGGAAGAATTCTATCCATTTTTCAGTTTCTGGTGGTTTTTCTGCATATGTATATGTGGCTTTTTCTTTCTTTCTTTTTTTTTTTTTTGGTCCGGTTGTGGGGCCTGAACTCTGGGCCTGGGCACTGTCCCTCAGCTCTTCAGCTCAAGGCTAACACTCTACCACTTGAGCCACAGCGCCACTTCCGGCTTTTTTCTTTTTTCTTATGTGGTGCTGAGGAATCGAACCCAGGGCCTCATGCATGCAAGGCAAGCGCTCTACCACTGAGCCACCTTCCCAGCCCCAGTATGTGGCTTTTTCTATATCACATCTTCCTCTTATGTGCATGTTGCACATGTTTGTGGTGGTACTTAGGGTGGAACTTAGAACCTTGTGGGTTTTGTTTTTTGCTTTTTTATGGTTTTTTTCCCCAGTCCTGGGGCTTGAACTCAGGCCTGAGCACTGTCACTGAGCTGCTTTTGCTCTAGGCTAGCACTCTACCACTTGAGCCATAGCACCGCTTCTGGCCTTTTCTGTTTATGTGGTACCGAGAAATTGAACCCAGGGCTTCATACATGCTAGGCAAGAACTCTACCACTAAGCCATATTCTCAGCCCTCAAGAGCCTTGTGTTCTTGTTTGGTACTTTTTTTTTTTTTCTTTTTTTGGGTCCGGTCGTAGGGCTTGAACTCTGGGCCTGGGCGCTGTCCCTCAGCTCTTCAGCTCAAGGCTAGCACTGTACCCCTTGACCACAGCGCCACTTCCGGCTTTTTTCTTTTTGCTTATGTGGTGCTGAGGAATCGAACCCAGGGCCTCAGGCATGCAAGGCAAGCACTCTACCACTGAGCCATCTTCCCAGCCCTGTTTGGTACTTTTCTTTTTTTCTTTTTTTTTGGTTAGTTGTGGGGCTTAAACTCATGGCTTGGACATTGTTCCTGGTGTTTTTTCTTTTTTTTTTTTTCTCTCTCTCTCTCTCAAGGCTAGCACTCTACCATTTCACAGTTTTTGGGGTTTGTTTTTTTTTTTGTGTGTGTGTGGTATTAAGGTTTGAACTGAAGGCCTTGTGCTGGCTAGGCAGGTGCTCTAACACTTGAGCCATGCCTCAGCCCCTGTCTGTCTCTCTCTTTTTTTTGTGCTGTTCCTGGGGCTTGAACTTGGTGCCTGGGTACAGTCACTAGACTCTTTTGCTGTATGCTAGGAGTCTATGACTTAAGACACAAAAGCTTCACTTCTGGCTTTTTGGTGGTTAATTGGAGATAAGTGTCTCATGAATTTTTCTTTTTTTTTTTTTTTTGGTCCGGTCGTGGGGCCTGAACTCTGGGCCTGGGCGCTGTCCCTCAGCTCTTCAGCTCAAGGCTAGTGCTCTACCACTTGAGCCACAGCGCCATTTCTGGCTTTTTTCTTTTTTCTTATGTGCTGAGGAATCGAACCCAGGGCTTCATGCATGCAAGGCAAGCGCTTCACCACTGAGCCACCTTCCCAGCCCTCATGAATTTTTCTGCATTGGCTGACTTTGAACCTTATGATTGCATTTAGGTCTCACCTGATATTCTAAGGTAACTTCCCTGTGTTAAGATCTTCACCTTAGCCTGTGTTGCTAACTTATCCTAAAAAATGTTCTACCGGTTTTTTTGTTTTTTGTTTTGGATGGTCCTGGGCCTTAAACTCTGGGTCTGGGATGCTGTCTCTGAGCTCTTTAGCTCAAGGCAAGCACTCTGCCACTTGAGCCCCAGTGCTACTTCCGGTTTTCCAGTGATTCATTGGAGATAAGACTCTCATGGTCTTTCCTGCCCTGGTTGGCTTTAAACCATGATCCTCAGATCTCAGCCTCCTGAGTATTACATGTGTGAGCCATTGGCACCCTGCTTTACCTATATCTTTTCTAACTGGATAAAAACGGTGGTAGTGGTTATGGTTATGGTTGTTGGTGGTGTTGGCTGTGGGGTTTGAGCTCGGAGCCTGGGCCTTGTCCCTGAGCTTTTTTGCTCAAGGCTAGTGCTCTACCACTTGTGCTACAGTGATACTTCTGGCTTTTTGGTGGTTAACTGGAGATGAGACTCTCACAGATTTTCCTGCCTGGGCTAACTTTGAACCATGATTCTCAGATCTTAGCCTCCTGAGTAGCTAGGATTACACATGTGAGCCACCAGCACCGGGCCATTATCCTTATTTCACAGATCAGAAAATTGGCTCAGAGCAGTTCATCACATGGTGGAGCTAGATTAGAACATCTGTCAGTTGGGTCTCACAGTCTATTCTGACTTCTCTTGGGCCTTTATACGTCAGTATGTCACATAGTCCTGCCTTCATTTTCGATATCAGAGAGCTTAGCCCAATTGTGAATGCTCAAAGTAGGAAAAGATTGTCACATAATCTCAGCAGTGAACTTGTGAAGTTCAGAGCCTAAACTCTACTAGCTTAAATTTATCTTTGACTGGAGCTCCATTCCCAATAACACCTCCTTAATATTTCCAGTGAGAAAGTGAAAGGCCAAAGCCTAAGCTCTTCAGACTGTTGATGCTTGCTAAAGGTACAGCCTCTAGCCCTGGACCCAAATACTGTTCTTGTGTCTACGCATTCCTCAATATTTAGGGACAAATTAGGATTTCCCCAAGACTTGCTGCCAGTTATGTCTGTGCTATGACTCAATAGGCATCCTCCGTTGCCTCTAAACTAAAATTTGCTGGTGTTCACACCCCAGATCCTTTCTGCCTTTGTAAAATGAAGATAGCATTTCCTGACACTTGGGCTCTGGTAAGGACAATTAAATGAGGTCTGTACCTACTGTAGAGCTGACACTTAGCTAATGAGAGCTCATCTTTCTTCCTAGCCGATCCCTGCTTACAAGCCTAGTCCTACTTGGGCCTTTACTTGAGCTCACTTCTGGGTTGCTATCCCTGGTGCTTAGTGATAGAATCAGTTAGCAAGCATTTCTGGAGTTCTTCGTGTATTAATCCTTTGCTTAAATGCCAACCTTAATGAGAGAGTCAGCTCTCTTCCTCTTGTTTTATAGGGTGTGTTCACCTCTTTCAAAGTCTCAAGCATACACTTTGTATGGTCATTGTCTGTTTTCTTCCATCTTTCTTGTTTGTGAGCTTATCAAGATAGAAACCAGGTTAATTCTTTTCCTTCTTTTTCTTTCTTTCTCTTTCTTCCTTTCTTCATCTTGGTACTGGAGTTTGAACTTGACCTGGTGTTCTTCCTTGGCTTTCTTTTTGCTCATAGCTGGTACTCTGCTACTTGAGCCATACCTAAACTTCTGACTTTTTGCTGGCTAATTGGAGATTAGCTAACTGAAGATTCTCTAGAATTTGTCTGGGCTGGCTTCAAACCTCAATTCTCAGATCTCAGCCTCCTGAATGTCTAGGATTATAGGTGTAAGTTACTGGTGACTGGCATGATATATATATATATTTTTTTTTATGTCAGTCGTGGGACCTGAAATCTGGGCCTGGGTGCTGTCCTTCAGCTCAAGGATAGCGCTGTATCACTTGAGCCACAGCGCCACTTCTGGCTTTTCTGTTTATGTGGTACTGAGGAATCGAACCCAGGGCCTCATGCATGCAAGGCAAGCACTCTACCGCTGAGCTACCTTCCCAGCCCTGGCATGATATTTTTAATTTTTAATTTTTTGCCAGTCCTGGGGCTTGAACTCAGGGCTTGGGTACTCTCCCTGAGCTTCTTTTGTCCAAGGCTAGCACTCTTTTTTTTTGGGGGGGGGGGGTCCGGTTGTGGGGCCTGAACTCTAGGCCTGGGTGCTGTCCCTCAGCTCTTCAGCTCAAGGCTAGCGCTCTACCACTTGAGCCACAGAGTCACTTCCGACTTTTTTCTTTTTGCTTATGTGGTGCAGAGGAATCGAACCCAGGGCCTCAGGCATGCAAGGCAAGTGCTCTACCACTGAGCCACCTTCCCAGCCCAAGGCTAGCACTCTTACACTTGAGCCACAGCACCACTTTAGGCTTTTTCTGTTTATGAGGTACTGAACAATCAAACCCAAGGCTTCATGCATGCTAGGCAAGCACTCTACCACATTCCCTTATTTTTATCTATTCATTTTCCAGCTCAGGATCTGTAAATTTTTCTTGGATTAATAAGAGTCCTACTACTCCCCTTTTCCTGCTTTCTTCTGTCATCTCCCTTCTATACCTGGGAGTTTGGTGTGCTTCCTCCCTTTTTCAAAATTTATCCTTCTGTCAAGTGTGAACTTAGTTTTACTGTTGCACCTTCCTTGATGGACCACCCCCTGGTTGTAGTGGTGCCATGGCTGTGGTAAATGGCTGATTCTTGTCAAGCAGGGATGGACTTGGTAACTGGCATAATGTGCTAGTCCACAATCTCCATGGCAGGAAGGGCACCGGGACTACTGTAAGATTGTTACAGTCTGTGCCACCTTTGGATGCCCATTGAGGGCTTTCAGGTGAAACACAGAGCTCTAAACTTTATGCTTATTCTTTGACAGAAATTCCTCTCCTTATTTTCCAAGTATTTTCCAAGGAGATGATTTCCTTAAGGGGACAAATGGCCTTAGAGAGAAAGATGACCCTCTGTGTGGTTAGTATTAGTTGAGATCTGCAAATCCCTGGGTTGGGTGAATGTCCATACTGAGCAGGTTTGTAGTTTGCTGCCCTGTTGGTAGATCAGGCTGGTTGCTTTAGTGTCCAGCAGAGGGCGCAAAGAGCCTGGGGAAAATCTGCTTTATTTTAAAATGGAAAATACCTCTTGAGTAGTACATGATAATTTTTTAAGAATCCGAAAGTGCGCATGTGTACGGGTTCATTTATCCTAGACCTTTGGGGCCAGATGTGATTTGGAATTTAGAAAATTTCAGATTTTGGAAAAAGTTCCCTGGTATATATATTTTGTATTATATAACACTTCAGCAGAGACTGAAGCAGGACTTGATGAGCAAATGCCTGAATGTTTCTGCTGCAAAATGTTTGAATCTTCACTCCCAGTTGAGATCCTTGGTGTCACTTGTAGTTAACACAAGTTGGATAAAGGCTAGATTTTTAAAAACTTGTTTTTGAAGACTTGGTGTTTAAAATTGTCTGAGTTTTTGAATTTTGGACAAAGGATTATATACCTTTATCACGAAGGAAGGTGTGCCAGGCATTGGTGGCTCACACCTCTAATCCAGGCTACTTAGGCTGAGATCTGAAGCTTTGAGATTCAGAACCAGCAGACAGACCTTATCTGTAACCATCAAAAAGCTGGAACTGGAGGCATGACTCAAGTGAGAGAGCCAGATATGAGAGTGAAGAAGCTGAACAAGAACTTGAGGCTCTGAGGTCAAACTCACACTTTAGTGTGTGCTTGCACACACTAAAAAGGAAGATATAGGAAAAAATTTTCACGTGTATATAACTTATATACATGTATAGAATGGTGTAAATCTTGTGTATATATGTATTAAAAGTGTGCAGTCAAAGTTGAGATCTATCTTTGTACATCTTTTGTTTTCTGCATCTTAGGATACCCCAGCTGTATGTGAGGCTAAAGATCTAGGCTCTTGTCCGTCACTCTTTTCAACATCTCCCCTGGGTGAAACTCCTTGGAAGTAGCACCAGACACTTCATATAGGCACTTACTTGGTCACGGCCTCTGACTGCCTAGACCAGGTCCTACAAGATTAGCAGGATTGAGAAGGCAAATGGGGCCCCCTTGTGAGCAAGTGTTATTCTCTCTCACCCAGCAACCGAGTCTATAAAAGAAAAGAGACTCCTACTCTATGAATATGGAGTGGTCAAGAAGGGTCAAGAACTGCCCAGTTTCCTCTATGCTAGTTATCTGAGTTCCTTAAGAGTTTGAGGGAAGGGCCCTGGGGAGGTGGTACAGGCCTTCCCTGTTGCTGATCCCCACATCTTCCCTTCAGCAGGAGCATTGGTTTGAAAAGGCCCTGCGAGACAAGAAAGGCTTCATCATCAAGCAGATGAAGGAGGACGGCGCCTGTCTATTCCGGGCTGTAGGTGAGTCTCTACCTCAGCCCTCAAGGGCCTAGGGCTGTCCCTGGGCTGTTTCTCAGTTGTCTGGAGTGGTCCCTGAGACAGGGTTGAATAGTGTTATCTGGCTCCAGGCTCCAGGCTCCAGCCTTAAGTTAGTATTCTGCTGCTGGCCTTGGGTCATGAAAGTTTGGTGGTACAAGAATAATAATGGTGCTCTTTTTCCTTCTCTGTCTCTGTGCGCCTCCATCTCATGTGGGCTGGCAGTTTGCTCTCCCCCCCCCCCCCCAATAAACACTTTTTTTTGCCCATTCTTGGGCTTGAACTCAAGGCCTGGGCACTGTTTCTGAGCTTCTTTTGCTCAAGGCTAGCACGAAGTCTTCCACTTGAGCCACAGTGGCAATTCCAGCTTTTTCTGTGCATGTGGTACTGAGGAATCAAACCCAGGGCTTCATGCATGCTAGGCAAGCACTCTACCACTAAGCCACATTGCCAGCCCAATAAACTGTCCTCCCTGAAAAAAAACAACAACAAAATAGCAGCAATGATATTAATACAGAAAATGGAGCTAGTTGCTGGTGGCTCATGCCTGTAATCCTAGTTATTGAGGCTGAGTTCTAAGGAAGGATTGGGGTTTGAAGCCAGCCCTGGTAGAAAAGTCTGAGACTTTTAATTAACCAGCAAAATGCCCAAAGTGAACAGGAAAGTGGTAGATCACCAGCCTTGAGTAAAAGAGTCAAGGGAGAGCATAGGCTGAGTTCAAGCTCCAGTACCAGTAAAGTATATAAATAGATTAAATAAATAACTAAATCACTTAGGGACAGATTGTTCTGTTGGCACTATAGGAAACTCAATTCTTCCAGGTAGGTGATTATAGTGACTATTGCTACCATTTCTCAGGTAGGAAAAGTGGCTCAAAGATGGGTAGTAACTTGCCCATGGTCACACACAGAGTATGTAATAAATTGGCATTTGGAGTCTTGGATTAGATTATGCCCTTAACCACAGCACATTGCTATAACTGGGGGATACAGGATGACTGTGTTTACACCCAGACCCTCTCTGGTGTTTGGGATTTCTGTGTGTGTGTGTGTGTTTGTACACCAAACTAGATCTTTACAAACTTCTTCTATCATGGATTTTTTTTTTTTGGTCCAGTCGTGGGGCCTGAACTCTGGGCCTAGGTGCTGTCCCTCAGCTCTTCAGCTCAAGGCTAGCGCTCTACCACTTGAGCCACAGTGCCACTTCCGGCTTTTTTCTTTTTGCTTATGTGGTGCTGAGGAATGGAACCCAGGGCCTCAGGCATGCAAGGCAAGCACTCTACCACTGAGCCACCTTCCCAGCCCTATCATGGATTTTTTTTTTAACTTGCACAGAAGTAGAATAATGAAACTTTGTATAGTCATTGTTAGGAAACTGAGTCATGAGGGCATTAGAATAAAGAAAGAACAACAAACTCAACAGACCAGATCAACTTTAATTAAAGGTTGAAGAGGGATGCTATGGTGACCTGAGGAAAGTCAGGAGACTGGAGGTGTAATGGAGAATAGGGGTGGAGGGACTTAAGTACAGTAAGGGATGAGGTCAGGGTCCCAGGTACCTGGAGGATTTCAGAGGGTTTCACAAGTTTAGAATACAGGTCTGGCTCTGGGAATTTATTGTTTGAGCAACTCCCTTGACCCATCTGTTTTAAGGAATTCTGGTACCTATCATCTGATGTGGGGGGAAGTGGCCTTTCATATTTAGATTAAAATTCTGGGCTGGAGAATTTCAGGAGGGTGGGAGGAGGGTAGTCTGTGGGCATGCCGTGGGAGCAACACTGAGTTACTGCATTAGGAGAACAGATTCCCATCACTCAATATCTAGCTTCAACACAACACATGGCTAGCCTTGTTTCATCACTCACTACCCTGCCTACTCTTTCTCACTCCCCTGAAACCATTTTAAAAGCAAAACCCTGACATTGATCATTTCATTTATAAATATTTTTGTATGTCTCTAATAAATATAGACTCTCGGTCTCTCTTTTTCTTACATTAACGTGCTGTTTTCACCAAGCACGGGTGGCTCATTCCTATAAGTGTAGCTACTCAGGAGGCTGAGATCTGAGGATAATAGTTCAAAGCCAGCCTGGGCAGAAAAAACTGTGAGACTCTTATCTCCAATAAACTATCAAAAATCCAGAAGTGGAGTTATGGCTTGAGTGGAAGAGTGCTAATCTTGAGCAAAAGAAGGTCAAGGACAGTACCCAAGCCCTTAGTTCAAGCCCCAGGACTGGCACCAAAAACCATTATCACACATAAAAAATTAATAGATTCTTCATATCACTTGTAAGCCAGCCCAGAGCTAGATCTTTGAGGGTCTTCTGGTTCTGAATCTGTGACCTAAGAAGTAGTTGTGAAGTTCCATGCCAGTGTGGAGGGAACCTGGAAGTATGACCTTTCCTTTCTCTCGAGCTCTGCTATCTTCCACAAAAAAGTTTTCCTTACTGTAATAGGAAGGAACTTTGAGCTGGGAGTCAGAAGACCTGGTTCCTAGTCCCTGGCCCCAAGTCATAACTCTGCAGCCCTTCTTGTTTTGCTCTTCTTTTTCTCAGGTTCTGGTTAATCCACTTATCTACTAATGGGCTAGACTGGTTCTGGTACCACTCCTGGCTATACCACTGATTTTCTGGTGTGACCTTGGACAAGCAACTCTTTGTTCCTGAGCCTCTCCTGAGCTGTAAAATGGGGTCAGAAAGACCCCATTGTTGTAAAGGTTGAATGAGGTTACTTTGGTAAATCCCTTAGTGCCTGACATAACCCTCATGAAACAATAAAACCCAGATGTTATTGTTATTGGTGCCTTAGATCCAGAAGTGTTTTTTGAATGGGTGGAGTGAATGGTAGCTTCCCCCTTCTACCAAGCAGAAGTTGTTCAGGCAATGGATTCTGTTAGTCTGGGAAAATTCCAAATCTCCCACCCTTCTGGCTTGAGTTCATATTCTCCCTGGGCTGTTTCCTAGAGGAAAGAACTGGGTTTGGGAGCATCTTAGATAAAGGGAAGGCAGAAAAAGAACAAGTAGGAACCTGTTAGATGCTAGGCTGTATGTTGACCTCAGACTGGGTGTGGGGAAAGCAGGGTTAATGGTAGAGTTGGACATCTGGACTTGGTGATCATTCAGGCAGCCCTTTGGGTTAGTGAGGTCCTGGTGTGTACAATAACCCATATCAAGAGCTCTGTGTGTGTGTGTGTGTGTGTATGTGTGTGTGTCTAGCTATTCTCCCCAAACACTCCCAACACCCCTCCTACACCATTAGGGCCTTCCAGTAAGGGGCCCAAGCTTACAGGAAGAGCTGACCACAGCAGGTTGAAGGCCTTTCCTTATCAGCACTATGGCTACACATTTCCCGTGACTGGGCTGCCCTCGGCTTTTCTCTGTAAAACCTCAGAAGTCCCATGGCCTCTCCCCTGAAGTACATGGCCCCTGGTCTCTAGGCTTCATCTAGAGGTTTCCTTGGTGCAGAGTACACAATACATGTGCCTGGGAAGGGGACTTTGTCCCCAGGCCTTCTGCTATCCCCGTTTCCCGCCTAGCTTATACAAGAACAGATGGTAGTCATCTTCAGCTTAGTGCAAAAGCCTGCAGGCTCTGACTTCCTGCCATGCATTGAATAGTTGGAAGTAGCACGTAACTGAGAGTTAGAGTTGGGTAGATTGCAAACATACAGCACAACACTTTCTTGTTTCCCTGACCCCTACTGTGTGCAAATCTGGGCGGTTCAGGCTCTCCTGTGAAATTTGGGTCATTGTCCATTGAGATAGATCTGAATAGATTAAGGCTTTGAAAAGCAGGGCTGAGGCTATATCTCAGGGAAGAGTACTTGCCTAACATTTGCAAGGTCCTGGGTTTGATCCCACCACTATTCCCCCCCACCCCCCCACCCCACCCCCTAATAAAAGGGAAATCATATGCTCAGGGTCATTAGTGGCAGAGCTGTCATAGGAACTCCTAAGTGTCTAAAGAACCCTCCCTCCCTCTCTGTGCTGGAGTTTGAACTCTGGTTCTTGTGTTTGCCAGATTGGCGCTCTTCTATTTGAACCATACTCCCAGCCCTAAGAACACAATTTTTCTATGATCCTATAAGCCCTGGCTTCTTAGCTGGGTTGTCCACTGGCTAGGTGACCTTGGCTGTGTTCTTGACGTCTCAGTACATTGTAACCTTCTGCTGTTAGAAATCCTTGAGGAATGTGGTTTTCCGACCTCTGTTTTGTCTCTAAGGTCTGGAAGTTCTTTTTGAACTAGTATGAATTGCTTATACCCAGTTCTCCCTTACTGCTCCTGTTGGGGATTTGTGAATAGCAGTGGAGTGGGTGGAGTGGAGGTAGGAGTCTCTTAGGTGTCCTGTGGCCCACCCTGCCCCTGCTGTGTTCAGATAACCTTCTCCTAGAAATGTGAGTCTGCATCTGTCCCTTTCTCCAAGTAACTTTGACTCAGCAAAAGCCTCTGGCTCTGCTATGTTAATGGCCTCTGGGCAAAGTGGAGGCCATATGAATGTGTCAGCATGGGCCAGAGGGAAGTGGCTATGGCTGTGTTTGTTATGGCCAGAAATGTTGACCAGGACCATTCCCTTCTACATTTTGTTTTTGGAACAAGACTGTCCACACTGAGAGAGATAGATCTTAGATCCTGTGTGCACATGGTTGCACGCCTCCGCCAGTCGTGGGGCTTGAACTCAAGGCCCGCTGGGGCTTGAACTCAAGGCCGGAGCGCTATCTCTGAGACTATCTCCAATTAATGACCAAAAAAGCTAGAAGTGGCGCTGTGGCTCAAGTGGTAGAGCGCTAGCCTTGAGCAAAAGAGCTCAAGGACAGCACCCTGGCCCTGAGTTCAAGCCCCACAACTGAAGAGAGAGAAAGGGGGGAGGGAGGAAAAGAGGGAGGGGGAATAGGGGGGAGAAAGAAGAGAGAGGAGAAAAGGAAAGAGGGAAGAGAGATGGCCTGTAACCTGTGATTTGGGGGCCACATAGCCAGTATCACAGCATCATGGTTCGAGGTTGAACTAGGCCACTAAAGGAGAAGATTCCTATAAGCCTGTACAACAGCCTCCTTTGACCTTTCTTTGCTCATTATCCTTCCATTTTCTCATCTTTGCCATGGGAATCATTGAGCAGAGGAACATATATCTAAGAGACCAGGTTCCAATTTCTTGTCTTCTCCACTGGTGTGTGACCATTGGGGTAGTTGGGATTATGAGCCACAGCTACTTGATAGGTGGGTGGGGTCTTTTCTTAACTCCATTTTCCTCATTAGAATTGGAGGGAATAGATCAGGTTTCTGTTACCCGCTACTGCAGTGTGTACCTAGAATTGTGTGGTTTACTTTTAGGTCCCTTACAGACAAAAACTTTCCTTTTCTGTCCTTAGCACTTCAGGAAGACAGGCAGTTAGAATCCTGGGAAGTAAATGGTTGCCAGTACCCTCTAAAGCAAATGGAAGGACCCTGTGCTTAAAGCCTTTTCAAGGCTCAAGCCAGTGCTTGTGGCTCAGGCCTGTAATCCTCAGAAGGCTGAGAGCTGGGATCTTGGTTTGAAGCTCATCCTGACAGACAGTTCTACAAGGTGCTTTATCTCGAGTTAACCAGCAAAAAACCAGAGTTCTACAAGGTGCTTCATCTCGAGTTAACCAGCAAAAAACCTGACTGGAGATGTAGTTCAAGTGTTAGAGACCAGCTGTGAGGAAAAAAAAAAAGAAGAGCAAGAACCCAAGGCCCTGAGTTCAAGCCGAGTACCAGCACAAGAAAAGGGAAAAAAAAAACTGTCTCTTGAGCCTTCTTGATATAAGTCTTGGCAAATAATGACTATATTTTAGGGACCCTAAGGAGTAAGGACTTTGCCTAGGCACCAGGGGAAAGAAGTTGAGGCAAATCTGTTAGGCTCATTAGTCACTCCCCCCTCCAGCATACCCCCAGCAAAGCCTAGAAGGAAATATGGTAGGGCAGGAGGGGGAGTTCGCTCCTTTATTTGCAGTCTTCTGTCTTTTCTGATTGGTGGCAAGGGCATCTACTGGCTTCATGCAGTGGTTCAGTGTTGTCATTTAGTTAGCCAGGTGGGTATTTAGTCTCAGACAATGTCTTTGGCAGGCCCTGATGTATGTAGGTACACATGTGACAGTGTATATGGGTATCTCTATATGCTCAGAAAGCAAAAATGTGTCATGTTTGGGGGTTAAGGTTCATGCTGACCTCTATGGCCGTAAGGAAGGCTACAGCTCCTCATACCTGTTATTTGCTCCAGTCCCAGGCCTTTCCTGGTTTCTAGCTGATTCCTATTAGTGCTCATGGGGAAACTGAGGAAAACAAGATTAATCCTGGCCCCAGGAGGTAAGATAGAATAGTTGATAACTGGCTTGTGTGGGGGATGGTAATGTCACTTGGGTCCAGCAGTTACTCCTTAAGAGGCTGGCCTCATCTTCACGTCCCCATTCCCCATATATGGTCTTGAGTGAATTGTGCTGTTTCTGTGTTATTGTTACATCTGGGTAAAGTAGGATTTTTTTGGTGAGGATCACATGAGTAGGAGTATGAGGTTTTTGGAACCAATTTGTTGTTTTTTTTTTTTTTTTTTTTTTTGTTATTGGTGTTGGTACTGGGACTTGAACTCAAGGCCTGAGTGCTAGCCTTTAGGTTTTGCTCTACCACTTGCAGTTCTGCTTCTGGCTTTTTGTTGGTTAATTGAAGATAAGAGTCTCATGGACTTTTCTGCTTGGGCTGCCTTTGAACTTTTTTTTTTTTTTTTGTCGGTCATAGGATCTGAACTCTGGGCCCGGGTGCTGTCCCTCAGCTGTTCAGCTCAAGGCTAGTGCTCTACCACTTGAGCCATAGCACCACTTCCAGTTTTCTGAGTGGTTTATTGGCGATGAGTCTCACAGCCAGCAAGGTGCTAGGTGGCTCACGCCTATAATCCTAGCTACTCAGGAGGCTGAGATCTGAGGATCATGGTTCAAGGCCAGCCTGGGCAGGAAAGTCTGTGAGACTCTTATCTCCAATAAACCACTCAGAAAACCAGAAGTGGCGCAGTGGCTCAAGTGGTAGAGCACTAGCCTTGAGCTGAAGAGCTGAGAGACAGCATTCAGGCTCAGAGTTAAAGCCCTGTGACCAACCAAAAAAGTCTCACGGCCTTTCCTGCCCAGGCTAGCTTTGAACCTGGATCCTCAGTTCTCAGCCTCCTGAGTCGCTAGGATTACAGGCGTGAGCCACCAGCACCTGGCTGCCTTTGAACTTTGTTCCTCAGATCTCAACCTCCTAAGTGGGTAGGATTACAGGTGTAAACTATAGTGCAGTTAGTTCTGTTTTGTTTGAGCATCTCCTTTTCTAGCTCAGGCTGAATCCTAGCGACTCAGGAGGCTGAGAACTGAGGATCCAGGTTCAAAGCCAGCCTGGGCAGGAAAGGCCGTGAGACTTTTTTGGTTGGTCACAGGGCTTTAACTCTGAGCCTGAATGCTGTCTCTCAGCTCTTCAGCTCAAGGCTAGTGCTCTACCACTTGAGCCACTGCGCCACTTCTGGTTTTCTGAACTTGAAATCTTCCTACCTCAGCCTCCTGAGTGCTTGGATTACCTGTATGTACCACCACACCTAGCAAAGGTTGAGAATTTCTGAAGCCTCTTTCGGATAGAATGGAGTATGGTACGATGCTAGAGGACTTCTTCCAGTGGGATCATGAGAGGGGGGAACAGGTGCAGGTAGCCAAGTGCAGCATCAGCAAGAGGAGAAGTTTCAGTTTCTGTCAAAACAAGTTCTCTGAATTCCCCCAGCTCTATAGGTCATTGGATAGCTCTTTCTCCTATCTTGTCCCCCCTCCCTACAGACAGACACACAGACAGACAGACAGACAGACACACACACACACACACACACACACACACACACACACACACACACACACACATCCAGCCTGAATTCCCCTACCTCTGTAGGTCATTGGATAGCTCTTTCTCCTATCTTGTCCCCCCTCCCTACAGACAGACAGACACAAACAGACACACACACACACACACACACACACACACACACACACACGCGCACACACACGGATTATAAGTCCAGCCTGGTCTCCAGCTCCATGCCAACCATCTGGAAGGGAAAAGCTTTCTGAGGGACAGAGGCAGTTCTGTGAAAGTCAGAAAAACTGATTCATATTTGAGTGCTTGTGATATGATATAGTTTCCTCTTTTTTTGCCAGTCCTAGGGCTTGAACTCAGGGCCTAGGCAATGTCCCTGAGCCTCTTTTGCTCAAGGCTAGCATCCTACCACTTGAGCCACAGTGCCACTTCTGGCCTTTTCTGTTTATGTGGTACTGAGGAATCGAGCCCAGGGCTTCTTGCATGCTAGGCAAGCACTCCACCACTAAGCCACATTCCCAGCCCCATAAAGAATTCTTATGATCTGTGTACCCACATTCCTCTGTCCAATAAAGGATGCCTCCCAGCTCCCTACTGTCCTCACTTCTATCGTTGAAGGAGTCCTCTGTTCCTCTTGGTTGAGGCGGTATTGATGGGGTTGGAGGCGTGGCTCCATTTGTAGAGTGCTAGCCAATGAGTGAAAGCAGCAGGTACCAAGTCCCAGTCTCAGTCTCAGACTTAAAAAAAAGAAGAGGAGGTACTGTTGCTGTTTGCTTGGTTTAGAGAATCAAATTTTCTTTCACATTAATGATTGTAAAATTAGGGTACAGTGGGTGGGGAGTTTCTCCCATAGTTACATGTATGTGCATATACGTAATTGTTGTGACTTGCTTATACCTAAGGACCCTGTATGAAAAAATTAATAGTTTGATGTGAATTTGCTTGCTGGAGTTTTGAATGTAGGGTATAGAAAATCAGTTTGTGGACCTGTATGGGGAGGGTCATTACTGTTCGCAAGAGGAGACAGACATCATTTTGTATTTGGGGCTTTCCTCTGGTAGAGGAAGTGCAACAGAATTAAGGAAGGGCTTAATAAGCCATTCCCATAGCTTTCTGGCTGACTCTGAGGGTGGCTGGCAATATGATGGAGTTATTGACCTCATGAGAAGTGGAGTTCCTGTTTCTTGATCATGTCCTATTCCTCAGGTACTTGACAAATTTTCTCCTATAGTCTTTACCAGTGGAAGAGTTATTATCCCCATGTTATGGATGAAGACACTTCAGCCCAAAAGGTCAAAGGCCTTGTTCAGTGCTAATGGGGAAAGGGGAAATTTCTCATAGAATTCAACCCTCAGCTCCCTTCCCTGGACCATAGTCTCCTTTCTTTCCCCCATTTTCTTGTATCTGGTATCTAGCTCTGGCAGCCCACCCCTATTTTATCCCTTCGCTCCCATCTCAGTTCCTGTTTATTGCAGCTGCACACAGCACTGGCACCCCAGACTCAGCCTACAGAAATAACTCCTCTAGTAGCCCAGGGCAGCCACAGCCACAGCAGGCTCTGTGGTCCTGGCTTCTAAGAAAGGCAGCAGTAGGGGGGGGGGGGCTGCCTGTGTGTAGGACATGTGACTTGCTGGAAGTGCCCGCTGGGGGAGTGTGTGGCCACAGAAGCCACATCCTTGTTTACATCAGTGATGGGGCTACCCCTTCCCGCCTTCAGACTCCCTACCCCTCCTTTCAGGTCTCTTCCCTCTCTAAGGGTTTGTCAGGCCCTGCCCATTTTCTTGAGTAGTTTAGGTCTCCTTATTGTGCAGAACCCCTCAGAGAAGGCAGCAAAGGTCTGGAAAGTAGACTGCCAGGCATGAAAGAGTTCTTCAGCTTTCCTGAGTGCCCTGAGACCTTCCTTGCCTGTGTATCCCAGAGAGATCTCATCAGAGCCATGGCCCTCTGGGGGAAACAAAGGGAAATTCCCTCATTGTGACAGCCAGTGAAAATCAGGCTTGCCTTATCTTAAAGCCCAATTTAGTTTATTTAATTTTTTTTCTTGTTATTATAAAGGTGATATACAGAGGGGTAACAGTTTCATAAGTCAGGTAATAAGTGCATTTCTTTTTCTTTTTTTTTTGGGGGGGGGGGGCCTGGTCGTGGGGCCTGAACTGTGGTCCTGGGCGCTGTCCCTCAGCTCTTCAGCTCAAGGCTAGCGCTCTACTCCTTGAGCCACAGCGCCACTTCCGGCTTTTTTCTTTTTGCTTATGTGGTGCTGAGGAATCGAACCCCGGGCCTCAGGCATGCAAGGCAAGTGCTCTACCACTGAGCCACCTTCCCAGCTCCAGTACTTTAATTTCTTAGAAGCATTCCCAGCTCTATCCCTAGCCTGTCTTCCCAGCTCAGCATACTGATTTCCTTTGCTGTTTCAGGCCATGAGCCTGGGTGGGGGAGTGGGCTTTAAGTGTGAACTGGTTCTCTTCCTCCAGTGGGAGCCTAGTTTGGTTGAGCAGAAATCTCTGCATACTTTTGATGAGTACGGTGATAGAAGTGCTCTGGGGAGTAGGGAACTGGAGGTGTAGCTGATAAAGAGTGCTTGCCTCGCTTATGTGAGACCTTCGGTTTTGTCCCCAGCGCCAAATGAATACTAAGAATATGTGGTATTGGCTGGGAATGTGGTTTAGTGGTAGGGTTCTTGCCTAGCATGCATGAAACCCTGGGTTCGATTCCTCAGTACCACATAAACAGAAAAAGTCTCAAGTCGTAGAGTGCTAACCTTGAGCAAAAGCAGCTCAGGGACAGTGCCCATGCCTTGAATTCAAGCCCCAGGACTGGCAAAAACAAAAAAGAATATGTGGTATTGAAGAAATAGGCACTGACATCGATGGAAAGCATGTCCTAAAGGATGAAAATGGTATGTTTGAGGATCCTCAAGCAAGCAGAGGAAACCTGACTTTCCCTCTCCTTAATTTGACCAAATTCCATGATGCCTGAACCATTCAGTCCACAGGCTAGGCTGTCCACCTTCCTATAGATTTATTTATTTATTTTTGTCAGCCATGGGGCTTGAACTCAGGACCTGATCGCTGTCTCTGAGCTCTTTTGCTCAAGGCTGGTGCTCTATCACTGGAGCCTGGTTTCCAACCTCTTTTCCCAAGATAGGATGAATTTAGGTGCATGTATGTTTTATTTCTAACTAAACTGTGTATGTTCTCTGAAGGGAAGGACAGAGTTGGGTTTTTTTTGGGGGGAGGGGAATCTAAGACATGAGTTATCAGTGCCTGGCTGTCTCTTAGCATTTCGCTCAAGGATGGTGTTCTGTTACTTGAGCCAAGAGCTTCATTTCTGGCTTTTTGGTGGTTAATTGAAGATGAATGTCTCACACAGCCAGGCCCTGGGGACTCACACCTGTAATCCTAACTACTCAGAAGTCTGATCTGAGGACTGTGGTTTGAAGCCAGCCTAAGCAGGAAATGTCCAGGAAACACTTATCTTCAATTAAGCACCAAAAAAATGCTACAGGTGGAGCTCTGGCTCAAGTGGTAGAGTACTAGCTTTGAGCAAAAAAGCTCAGGGACAGCACCTGGGCCCTGAGTTCAAGCCCTAGAACTGGCACACACAAGTCTCATGGACTTTTCTACTCCAGCTAGTTTTGAACTATGATCCTCAGATCACTAAGATTACAGGTGCCTGCTGTTTGTGTTAGTCTTCTGTCCCCAGGCCCACTGCTAGTAACTTTATACCCATTATGTTATTGAATCCTCACTAGTGGTCTTCAGATCATTATCTCTCTTGCTTCTATTTTACAGATGAGGCATCGAAGTCAGAGTCAATTGGCTCACTAGTATCTGGCAGAATTAGGCTTGAAAATTTCCTTTCCTTTTTTTCTTTCCAGTATTGGGGTTTAAAACTTAGGGTCTCAGACTTGCTTGATACATGCTCTACTGCTAAGCCATGCTTCCTCCAGCCTTTTTTGTTTGTTTCTTTTTTGTTTTTGGGTCTAGTCGTGGGGCCTGAACTCTGGGCCTGGGCACTGTCCCTCAGCTCTTCAGCTCAAGGCTAGCACTCTACCACTTGAGCCACAGCGCCACTTCCGGCTTTTTTCTTTTTGCTTACGTGGCGCTGAGGAATCGAACCCAGGGCCTCAGGCATGCAAGGCAAGTGCTCTACCACTGAGCCACCTTCCCAGCCCCCCTCCAGCCTTTTTTGCACTGGATTTTTTTTGTCATTTGTGGGGCTTGAACTCAGGGCCTGAGCACTGTCCCTGAGCCTCTTTGTGCTAAGGTTAGTGCTCTACCACTTGAGCCACAGAGCCACTTCCAGTTTTTGAGTGGTTAATTGGACATAAGCATCTAATGGGAACTTTTCTGCCCAAGCTGGCTTCAAACCATGATCCTCAGATCTCAGCCTTTTGAATAACTAGGATTTACAAGCATGAGGCATCAGTGCCCGGCCTTGCACTGGTTATTTTGAGATAGTCTTCCTTTTTGTCCAGTCCCTCATGGGGACTACAGTGTGTGTGTGTGTGTGTGTGTGTGTGTGTGTGTGTGTGTGTGTGTGTGTGTGTGTGTGTGTGTGTGTGTGTGTGTGTGTGTGTGTGTGTGTGTGTGTGTGTGTGTGTGTGTGTGCGCGCGTGCATGCGCCAATATTGGGGTTTCAACTCAGGTGCTGAGTGCTGTCTTATAGCTTTTTTGCTCAAAGCCAGCACTATCGGGGTGTGTGTGTGTGTGTGTGTGTGTGTGTGTGTGTGTGCGTGCATGCGCCAATATTGGGGTTTCAACTCAGGTGCTGAGTGCTGTCTTATAGCTTTTTTGCTCAAAGCCAGCACTATCCCATTTGAGCCACAGATCTACTTCCAGCTTTGCTTACAGGCTTTGCTACTGTCCTGGTTGACTTTACACTGCATTTCTCAAGATTTTTTTTTTTTTTTGCCAGTCCTGGGTCTTGAACTGTCCCTGAACTTCTTTTGCTCAAGAATAACACTCTACCACTTGAGCCACAGCACCAATTCTGGCCTTTTCTGTTTATGTGGTACTGAGGAATCAAACACAGGGCCTCACAAAGCACTCTACCACTAAGCCGCATTCCCAGCCCTGTTTCTCAGATCTTATCTTCTGGTAGCTAGGATTACAGGTGTGAGCCACCAGTGCCCAGCACTATCTATTTTATGTTTCCCGTCATAGCTGGGATGACAGGTGCATGGTACCATGTTCAGCTCTTCCACTGAAATGGAATCTCCTGGATTTTTCTGCCTGGACTGAGCTGGAACCACAGTCCTCTTGATCTCAGCCTCTCACATAACTGGCATGATAGGAGCATGCCACCATGCCCAGATATTGGTTGACAAGGGTCAAACTTTGATTCCCTGGATCTCCACCTTGCAGGTAGCTAGGATTACTGGCACCAGGCTTCCTTCCTTCCTTCCTTCCTTCCTTCCTTCCTGCCTTCCTTCCTTCCGTCCGTCCGTCTGTGTGGTAGTAGAGATTTTGAGCCCCAGGATCTTACTCATTCCTTTTTTGGTGCAAGTACAAAAGGCCTTGTCCTCTCCCTTGGCTTTCTTGCTCATAGCTGGTACTTGAGCTAAGCCTCTAATCTATAATTTTACTGCTTAATTGGAGATTGAATCTTCTAGGCTTTTTAGCCCAGGCCAGCATCAGACTGAGATCCAGGTCTCATCTTCCTGAGTATCTAGGATAAGAGGCACTGTTGCCTGGTTTTCAGTCTTTTTTTTTTCTTTTTTTTTCTTGTGAAAATACTGTACAGAGGGGTTACAATTACATGGGCAAGATAATGAGTACATTTCTTATCAAGCATTGTAGCCTCCTCCTTTGTTTCCCCTTCCCATCCCTTCCCATCCTCCTCCCCACCTCCACCCAATCCTCCCCGCTCCCCCCCCCCCCGCTTTTTTTTAACTATAACAACTATACTGACTCCTTAGAACTGAAGTGTAGAACCTTTTTTTTCTGCCGAGGATTATTATATATTTATAGCATCATTTGCAGGCCATATAAAATTATCGATACAGACAAGTGGTCTAGGACAGCTGATGAAAAGCATGCTTGTCTGTCTCATCATGTACCAAATGATTTTGAGGGCCTTATAAAGCCCCCTGGCCAGATGTTCCCCACCTCTGCTTTAGAGTAAGGAAAATTAAATCCCAGAGGTGATTCTTACAGACTGACTCTTTGTGACCTGGAGCAAGCCGCAGGCTCCTTCAGCTTCATGTTTCCTAAAGTGAAAATTAAAAGGGAATATAGTACCTTATATGGATGGTATACAAGGCCACTTATGGGACTTAGAATGTTTATCTGAGTTATACCCTAAACAAAGGTACCTGGAGAAATCTGTAGTTGTATCAGTCAACCTGTAGTTGTATCACTCTCATCTGTACTCTCATTCTTCAAGATTATCCTTGCCTTCCTCTTTTGTTCATAAGCCTGTTACCACTACACAAGGGCAAGAACTCTCCAGACCATGGGGTAGGAAAGGGAATTTCCCCTCATCTCCAGCAGAACTCTTCTCTGGTGGCAGCTCTGACCCCAGCTTCTCCTTTCTTCTTCTCCCTCAGCTGACCAGGTATATGGTGACCAGGACATGCATGAAGTTGTGCGAAAGCACTGTATGGACTATTTGGTAAGAACCCTAGGAAGGACTTGGGACATGGAGGGTGGGAAGATCATTGCATTCGGACCTAGATCTTCCAATCTATTTCACAGATGAAGAATGCAGACTACTTCTCCAACTATGTCACAGAAGACTTCACAACCTATATCAACCGGAAGAGGAAAAACAATTGCCATGGCAACCACATTGAGATGCAGGCCATGGCAGAGATGTACAACCGCCCTGTGGAGGTGTACCAATATAGCACAGGTACTTCTGTAGTGAGTAGGTGAGGGCCTAATGGTGCCTCATCTGAGACTGCCATATCTGGCTCCCTGTGGATGCTTCTTTTTTCTCTTTCTCTGCAGAACCTATCAACACATTCCACGGAATCCATCAAAATGAAGATGAACCCATCCGTGTCAGCTATCACCGGAATATTCATTATAATTCAGTGGTGAATCCTAATAAGGCCACCATTGGTGTAGGACTGGGACTCCCATCTTTCAAACCAGGGGTAAGTTTGTGCCTGTGCCCAAGGTGCATGATGGATATGGAGCCTTGATACTGCCTCTAACCTGCAGAAATGTCCTATCTTCATTCTGGGTCCACCCTGAGGTCTCACCTGTGTATGAAATTAGAAAGTTATTACCAACATCTCTCAGGGTCATTCTGTGGTTTCTGTTTGCAATGCGCTGGCTCAGTCATCTTTTACTCCTGTTGTGGTCTGACATTTTAGGGTATAGAGGCCTGTTGAGAAAAACTAAGCCAAAGCTTAGTCTGAGTATCTTGACATCTACATGGATCTTGGGGTCACAGAAACTTGAACCTTAATATAGGCCACCTGCTTACCAGATACCGATCCTTCGGGTTGTACAAACTCTCTAGGCAGCCTGACTGGTACAGAAAGCACTTCATACCAGGCCTAGTTGATGTTAGTAGTAAGTTTGTGCTGATGGTTCTCTCCTGTAATCCTAGCTACTCAGGAGGCTTAGATCTGAGTACTGAAGTTCAAAGCCAGCCAGAGCAGGAAAGTCTAGACTTTTTTTTGGGGGGGGGGAGGGGGCTGGTCCTAGGCCTTGAACTCAGAGCCTGGGTGCTGGTCCCTGAGCTTCTTTGTGCTCAAGGCTAGTGCTCTACCACTTTAGCCACAATGCCATTTCTGACTTTTTCTGAGTAGTTTATTGGAGATGAGTTTCATGGAGGGGCTAGGAATGTGGCTTAGTGGTAGAGTGCTTGCCAAGCATGCATGAAGCTCCGGGTTCGACTCCTCAGTACCACATAAACAGAAAAAGACTACCACTGTACCACGGAGCCACTTTCCCAGCCCCTCTTTGATTTTTTTTCCCCCTGTGTCAGCATGGTCCTCTTATCCTTGCTTCTCAACCATATGTGGGATTATGACCTACTACATTCAATTTGTGTCTCAAACATAACCGTGATACTCCTCCTAAGTTATAAGCTGGGGTTAATTCTTTCTTTAAAATATGAATATTTGGGGCTGGGAAGGTGGCTCAGTGGTAGAGTGCTTGCCTTGCATGCATGAGGCCCTGGGTTCGATTCCTTAGTACCACATAAGCAGAAAAAGCTGGAAGTGGTGCTGTAGCTCAAGTGGTAGGTCCCACGGCCAGCAAAAAAAAAATAAAAAAAATAAGAATATTTGAAAGTTTGTCTAATTAGTAGATTTGTTTAGAAGTTTCTTAGATATATAGAATAACTGGAAGGGCATCCAGTTTTCATCTAGTCCACCTCCTGCACATTTTCATCTCTAATGATTCTAGTGCATTTTTTTTTTTTTTTTTTACAATTTGTGATGCAATATATATTTAGGGGGGCAGGGGTTGGTCATGGGGCTTGAACTCAACTTGGGCGCTAGCTGTCCCTGAGCTTTTTTACTCAAGGCTGGTGCTCTACCACTTTGAGCCACAGTGCCACTTCTGGTTTTCTGGTGATTAATTGGAGATAAAAGTCTCTTGGGCTTTCCTGTTCCGGCTGGCTAAAAAAATCAGCTCACAGCCTCCTGAGTAGCTAGGATTACTGGCTTAAGCCAATGGAGCCCAGTAACTTTTTTTTTTTTTTAAGTGTGGGTCTTGGGGCTTGAGCTCAGGGTCCTGGCACTGTACCTAAACTTTTGTGCTTGAGACTAGTGCTCTACCACTTGAGGCACATCTCCACTTCAGGCTTTTTGGTGGTTGATTGGAAATAAGTGTCTCATGGACTTTCCTGCCCCAGACTGGCTTCTAACTTCTTTTTTTTTTTTTTTTTTTTGGTTGGTCGTGGGGGACTTGAACTCTGGGCCTGGGCCCTATCCCTCCCTGCGCTCGTTAGCTTAAGGCGAGCGCTTTACTGTTTGAGACTTTCCTGCCCCAGACTAGCTTCTAACTACTTTTTTTTGGGGGGGGGGGTCGGTCGTGGGGGGCTTGAACTCTGGGCCGGGGGCCCTGTCCCAGCACCACTTCAGGTTTTCTGGTAGTTAATTGGAGATAAGAGTCTCACAGACTTTTCTGTAGTCAATTGGAGATAAGAGTCTCACACTTTCCTGCCAGGCTGGTTTAGAGCCCATCCTCAGATTTCAGCCTCCAGAGTAGCTAGGATTATAGATGTGAGACACCAGAGCCCTGGCCACACTTTTATTTTGCTGATCAGATTATGCCAGCCTTTGTTTTTAATTGCCATGCATACATGCCCAGAGTGTTAATGTGTGTGTATTTCTTGGGATCTAATGCAGGGCCTCATACATGCCAGGCAAGCACTCTGCCATTGAGTGCTACATTCCCTAATTCCTGTTTCAATTTTTTTTTTTTTATTGGTGCCAGGACTGGGGCTCAAGGCTTGTGCTCTGTCCCTGAGCTCTGTCCCTTTTGTTCAATGCTGGTGCTTTAATGCTTGGGCCACACCTCAACTTTCAACCTTCTGGTGGTTAATTGGAGATAAGAGTCTCAGTGACTTTCCTGAGATTGTTCTCAGCCTCCTGAGTAGCTAGGATTAATGGCATGAACCACTAGCCCCCAGTCTCATTCCAGCATTTTTTGTGTGTGCAGGTCCTGGGGCTTGAACTCTGGGCGATGTGTCTGGGCTTTTATCCTCAAGGCTAGTGTTCTACCACTGGAGCCACAACTCTTTCCAGCTTGGTGGAAGTTAATTGGAGATGAGGGTCTCCTGAACTTTACTACCCTGGCTGGCTTCTTGGCCCCTGATCCTCAGATCTCAGCCCCAGCCCAACTTGTTTTTCCCCAGGGGAGAGCGTGAACATTGTCGCAACATTTTGTTTTTGTTTTTGTTTTTTTGCCGGTCGTGGGACCTGAACTCTGGGCCTGGGCGCTGTCCCTTAGCTCTTCAGCTCAAGGCTAGAGCTCTACCACTTGAGCCACAGCACCGCTTCCAGTTTTTCTGCTTATGTGGTGCTGAGGAATCGAACCCAGGGCTTCATACATGCAAGGCAAGCACTCTACCACTGGGCCACCTTCCAGCCCCTGTCCCAACATTTTTAATAAAACATTTCCTTTTTGGTCTCACAAAGTATTTCCAGGTTCATCAGTTTTTAGTCTTACAAGGTGTTTCCACGTTCATCTCTGGTAATTTCTCTTTTAGTCCTAGAATTAGCCATTGTCTACCATAAAATTTTATTTATTTTTTTTTGCCGGTCGTGGACCTGAACTCTGGGCCTAGGTGCTGTCCCTCAGCTCTTCAGCTCAAGGCGAGCGCTCTACCGCTTGAGCCACAGTGCCACTTCCGGCTTTTTCTGTTTATGTGGTGCTGAGGACTCGAACCCAGGGCATCAGGCATGCAAGGCAAGCACTCTACCACTGAGCCACCTTCCCAGCCCTACCATAAAGTTTTATTTCACAATGTTATTAGAAACCAAGAGTTAAGTGCTGAGTATGCTTTGCCACTAGATTGTCCTTGCTCTAGGTCCTCTTAACTCACAGAGCAAGGAACAACATGTGTGTATACACACTATCTCTGTGTTCACATATTTATCAATATTTATAAATTAGATCTGAATCTGCATTAAACTAAGCATGAAGCTGGGTGCTGGTGTCTCATGCCTATAATTCTGGCTAATCAAAAGATTGAGATCTAAGGATTATGGTTTGAAGCTGGTGCAGGAAAGTCCATGAGAATCTTCTCTCTAATAATCTACCAAAAGCTGGGAGTGGAGCTAGCTGTGCCTCAAATGGTAGAGTGCCAGCCTTGAGTACAAAAACTGAGACAGTGCCCAGGTCCTGAATTCAGGCCCCAAGATGGGTGCAAAAAAAAAAAAAAGCAAAAACGAAATTTGAGTTGTTATACTTATCTACAACTCTATTCCATTTACTATTGCTTGCAAGCATCATTCTAGTCTTTTCTCCTTGTGAGTTAATTCCCATTCCAAAGATGGGAAACCTTTTCCACCCAGCACCCACCATTTACATAACTACTATGTGCATATACATAAGTAAGTTGGTTCTACTCATTAACTTGGTACCCCCTGGAGTACCAAGTGCTAGGCACTATTCCTTTTGTCTTTAGTGTTACAAATTCCATTCACTTGCAAAATGCCTTAGGTTACCAACTCCCTGCAGGTCCTTGCATACATTTGTAATTTAGATTCTTTTGTCTCTGTCTGCATTGTGTTCTAAAATCCCCTCCAGCTTTTAAATGGTCTTTTTTTTTTAAATCTGTGTGCCTTGTGGATTAGTCTTTGTTTTGTAAATTTAAACATGTTTTGACTTATACTAACTACCTACCTTTGCTGGAACATTCCATTTACTTTCGGTATCTTTAAAGTTCCCTGTGCTGCATACATTCAGCTATCCAAAATCACTAGTGTATTGACTCTGGTTTGCCTGTTGTAGAATGTCATAGAGTTGGATTTATACAAACTACTGTTTTGAGATAGCTTGTATGCATTAAGAACCCTCCAATTAATTTTTTTTTTTTTTTTGGTGCTGGTGCTTGAACTTGGGCCTGAACTCAGAGTGTCCCATACTTTGACGTGGCTTTCCTGCTTTAATCTGGTGGTTTACCACTTGCCATATTTCCAGTCTGGCATTTTGTTGCCTAACTGGAGACAGAGTCTTTCAGACTTTACTGCAGAGGCTGGCATTGAACCACAGTACTCCTGAGTAGCTAGAATTGTAGTCATAAGCCACCAGCACCAGGCTTGCTTTAGTTTTTGGTGATTATGAATAAAGCATATATAAGCTACTGTCTACAGATTTTTATGTGGACATAAATAAGGTTTTAGATTATTACTGGGTCACATAAAACTATGCTTTGATTTGTAAGAAACTGTTAACCTATCTTCCAAGGTTTTGTTTTGTATTCCACTCCCTATCATAACAAAGTAAGTTCCTAAATTCCTAAGTTTAGGATGAGCTTAGGAGTTTGACTGACTGCGTAGCTCAAACTCCCTACCTACCAAAACGAAAACTTGTTCTAAATCTTTTGTGGCAATTAATCTTGCCATCAGTTATTTTGAATTTTTAGCCATTCTTTTTAGGTGTTCGTATCATAAAATCTTTTGTTGTTGTTGTTGTTGTTGTTTTACTTGCCTAAGGACAGTGTTTAGCTTTTTTTGTTTTTGTTTTTTGTTTTTTTGTTTTTGGTCGGTTATGGGGCATGAACTCTGGCCTGTGCGCTGTCCCTCAGCTCTTCAGCTCTACCACTTGAGCTACAGTGCTACTTCCGGTTTTCTGAGTGTTTATTGGAGATAAGAGTTTCACGGACTTTCCTACCCTGGCTGGCTTTGAACCTTGATCCTCAGATCTCAGCCTCTTGAGTACCTAGGATTACAGGTGTGAGCCACCGGCCGGGCTAGAGTTTAGCTTTTTAAAAAGTGATTTATCACTGAGCTATATCCCCAGACGAAGCATTTTTACTTGTGTGTTTACCATCTGTTTATCTTTTTTTCTTGAATTCTGTTTAGATTGCTTGCCTATTTTTAGTTTTTAAGTTAGTTTTTTTTTTTTTTTTTTGCAGTGTTTGGACTGAACCCACAGCCTCCTATTTGTGTTTTATCCCTGCCTACACCCTTAGTCCATTATCTATTTTAAAATTGGCTTGTTCTAAAACAGATTTATACATACTTTCTGTCATTTCACAGTAGACAATTAATTACATTTTATACCGATACTTAGCTCACATGCATTTGTGAGTGGAATGTGTATGCCAGTGTTAACTGACGGACTTAAGTGTGGCTCAAGTGATAGAGGAATTGCTCTGGGATTATGTCCCACTACTGGTAATTTATTTATTCTTTGTCAGTCCTGGGGCTTGAACTCGGCGGACCTAGGCATTGTCCTTGAGCTTTTTTTGCTTAAGCTAGGACTCTACCCCTTGAGCCATAGTTCCTCTCCCTTTGTTTTTTGTAGTTAATTAGAAATAAGTCTACGGGAGTTTCCTGCCCAGGCTGACTTTGAACCCTTATTCTCAGATCTCAGCCTCCTGAGTAGGTATAATCATAGACCTGGGTGTCCATTTTTTTCTTTTTTAATGTTAATGGGTGTGATGGTAAGTGCCTTTAATCTCAGCACTCCGGAAGGTGAGGCTCGAGAATGGTGAGCTCAAGGACATCCTGACCCAAGAGCTTGTCACAAAATAACAATGTTAACTAAAGCTTCACAAAGCCATATTTACTCCCCGGGACATATTTTACGTATTTTTTCTGCTACTTCCACATTTGAACATGCTTTTGTGTCTCACATCATAACACATTATACTCATGCAATGCCCTAGAACTCATAGCATCTATATCATACCAGTACTGGTCCTTCATCTCCCAGAGCCTCACCTAATCCCTACTCCCTTCACCCTGTGTTTACCAACCTCTGTTCTCTGCTTATCTTTTCTCTGCTCCATCTGAGTATTTGTAAAGAAGGTGCCAACATTGTGAAACTGAGTCATCACTAGGTGAGGCTTCTTTTAAGGACTAGTTTAGAAGGCACCTGCTGCCCTAGACTTAGTGCCTCCTCTGAGACATCTTGAGGTTGGGTTAGGGCTTCTGAGTATGCATATCAGTTTGGAATGAGTGGGCTCATAACTCAAGCCTGTTTTCCCCCAGTCCCTGACCCAAGGTTTTCTTTGTGGGAGTACCAGCTTTTTTTCTTCTGGAGCCTGTGGGACTCTATTTTGTAACCATTACTTTAGATGAATCCAAATTGGACAAATAACCGCATAGAATGGCTACAAATGTAGTTCTTCATCGGGATTAGAAGGTCACCCAACATTCCTGTTTCTCTCCCCCTTGCAGTTTGCCGAGCAGTCCTTAATGAAGAATGCCATAAAAACATCAGAGGAATCATGGATTGAACAACAGATGTTAGAAGACAAGAAACGAGCCACAGACTGGGAGGCCACAAATGAGGCCATTGAGGAACAAGTGGCTCGAGAATCCTATTTACAGTGGCTGAGGGATCAAGAGAAACAGGCCCGCCAGGTCCGAGGCACCAGCCAGGTGGGTCATGAATGGGCCAGGCAAAGAACCCTTTATTTACTTCGTATGTTTTGCCTCAAATGAATAGAGCAAAATGAAGTGGTTTTGACATCAAGGAAGGAAGGAAGCTCCCAGCCACATCTGTAACTCATCTTGGCCCTAGTCTTGGCATTATGCCTTAGAACTCTCAACACTTGTGCAGAAGTAGTGAGGGAGAACCACCTCACTGGTGACACAAGGGAGCCATGCTAGCTATAGATAAAGCTTTGTTCAGTACCCTTGCATGCATGCCAAGCTCTGTACTGAGGATGTAAACTCAGTGTCAGACTGCTCTGCTCTCAGTGATGCTACCTGTTGAGAGAAAGACTTGAGAGAAAGACTTGCCAGGTGCTAGTGGCTCATGCCTGTAATCCTAGCTACTCAGGAGGCTGAGATCTGAGGATCGCAGTTCAAAGCCACCCTTCACAGGAAAGTCTGTGAGACTCTTCTCTCCAGTTAACCACCAGAAAACTGGAAATGGAGTTGTAGTTCTAAGTGATAGAGCACTGACCTTGAGCAAAAAAGCTTAGGGACAGTGCCTAAGCCCCACAACTGAAAAAAATAGAGAACCGGACACTGGTGGTCATGCCTGTAATTCTAGCTACTCCGAGGCTGAGATCTCAGGATCACCATTCAAAGCCAGGCTGGGCAGGAAAGTCTGTGAGACTCTTTATCTTCAATCAACCACCAGAAACCTGGAAGTGGTGCTGTGGCTCAAGTGGTAGAGCGCTCGCATTGAGCTAAAGAGTGCAGGGACGGCACCTAGGCCCAGAGTTCAAGCCCCAAGATTGACAGAGACAGACAGACAGACTCAGTGTGCTCAGTGTGTCCTGTGACCCCATTTGTAAGAGGTAGGGGCTCCCATCATTCTTCACAGATTGCCTTCTAAGGGCTGAAGAGAGAGGTGAGCAGGCAGGCATCTCAGGAAACAAGAAACATGAAGTGATTGTGTATATTTATAAGAGCTGATAATTTGTTTTAACAAATACCTTGCAGGCCTGTGCCAAGAGGCTCTATTCTTAGGCTATTGAGATACATTGGTGAGCCCAGCAGGCCATGTTTTGTCCTTGTGATGCTCACATCCTTGCAAAGTGTAACAAAATAATAATGATGAATAAATTAGTTGAGAATGTGATGGATGAAAAATGAAGAGCCTTAAGTATAGGGGATGAGTAGGACTGAGTGGAGATAGACAAGAGTTCATAGGACTAAATAGTGTGATTAGGACAGACCTTATTGCAGGTGAGACTTGAGCAAAAGCTTGCAGAAGCAGGGAGCACACATTAGCTACACACAAAGACCAGGAAGTCAGAGGGCTGAGCCAGTAGATCTGCTGTAACTTAGGTATAGCCTAAAGTAAGGCCAGTATGTCTAAATAGAATGTAGTATTTACTGGATACAGGCAGGGAGGTGGTGTGGTCAGATTGGGTAGGGAGTTGTGGCCTGTGGAGAGGATTTTTTTTTCTCGGAGTGAGGAAGAAACAATGGGATTTTGAGTTAGGATGTATGTGTGCTGATCCTAGGGCTTGACCTCAGGGCCTAGGCACTGTCCCTGAGCTTCACTTTGATTTTTTTTCTACCACTTGAGCCACAGCTCCACTTCTGGCTTTTCGGGTAATTAGTGGAATGAGTCTCAGACTTTCCTGCCCAGGCTGGCTTCAAATCATAATCTTCAGGGGCTGGGAAGGTGGCTCAGTGGTAGAGCGCTTGCCTTGCATGCCTGAGGCCCTGGGTTCGATTCCTCAGCACCACATAAGCAAAAAGAAAAAAAAAACCGGAAGTGGCGCTGTGGCTCAAGTGGCAGAGCGCTAGCCTTGAGCTGAAGAGCTGAGGGACAGCGCCCAGGCCCAGAGTTCAGGCCCACGACTGGACCCAAAAAAAAAAAAAAAATTAAAAAAAAAAAAAATCATAATCTTCAGATCTCAGCCTCCTGAGTACTTTAGGATTGCAGACATGAGCCACAGGCGCCTGCATTTGAGTTAAGATTTAATAAGATTCCTCCTAACTGGTGATTGTAGAGGTCCCCTACATCCACTCTCCTGCAAGGGATCAATCAGGAGGAGGCTACTAGAGTAGTTCTGGTGAATGGTGAAAGTGCTGGCAGTGGCAGAACTGTGGTGGTGAGAAGGGGTTGGGTTGGCTTCAGATCTGTTGAAGGTAGAGGGAATAGGATTGTCAGTTGGCTGCAAGGGTTTGAGAGACAGGTATTAAGAAACTCAACCTGGGGTTGGAGATATAGCTCAGTTGGCAGAGCAAGCATTAGCCAATCAGTGAGTCAAGTACCAAGTTCGAATTCTGGTCTCAGACCAAAAAAATGCCCAGCCTTTGTCCTGTGAGAGAGAGCTTGTGGTTCAGTGAATGGGAATGACAAGGACATACAATGGAGCTGTTTCCTCACTAGTGCCTTAAGAAAATAGTTGTTTTGAGGGCTGGAGCACAATAGCACTGTTGGCTTGAGTTGGTCCTTACGGATTTTTCCTTCCCAACTGCAGACTCGGAAAGCCAGCGCCACATGCAGTTCAGCTACAGCGGCCGCTGCTAGTGGCCTTGAGGAGTGGACAAGCCGATCTCCACGGCAGCGGAGTTCAGCCTCATCACCTGAGCACCCTGAGCTGCATGCTGAGCTGGGCATCAAGCCCCCTTCCCCAGGCACTGTCTTAGCTCTTGCCAAACCTCCTTCACCCTGCGCACCAGGTCAGTGACTTGTTTGCAGGCTGAGAGCTGGTGGTAGGGTTGGGGCCTGGGCTCTACCTCTGATTATTCATCTGCCTCAGGTACAAGCAGTCAGTTCTCCGCAGGAGCCGATCGAGCCACCTCTCCTCTTGTGTCTCTCTATCCCGCTCTGGAGTGCCGGGCCCTTATTCAGCAGATGTCCCCCTCTGCCTTTGGTAAGTCACCTCTGGGATGGGCCATCTGGTAGTTTGGGAGACTGGAAAAAGTGGTGAGTCCTGAGAATGGGATTTTAGAACCTCTGGCTGTCTCCCCCAAAAGTTTAGAGCACCAAGGAGGTTTTTCAGGTCCAAGGGGTTTTCCTCACAAGGGATTTCTAGTGGGGCTGAGGCCTGTGAGAGAAAAAGGAGTAACAGGGGCCTGGATGTGATTTCTGGGTGGGAATTGGCCCAAGGGTGGGGGAAGTTGGCTCAGGGTGTCCTGTCATCCTTGTCTGCTTCTTTATTTCTGCCCAGCAGGTCTGAACGACTGGGATGATGATGAGATCCTAGCATCTGTGCTGGCAGTGTCTCAGCAGGAATATCTAGACAGTATGAAGAAAAATAAAGTGCACAGAGACCCACCCCCAGACAAGAGTTGATGGAGACGCAGGAATTGGACACCATCTCCTAAACCCCGATTCTTGGGCCTCTGGTGCCACCCCACATTCTTTGGCTTTCTTTTACCTCTCTCTCCTCTTTTCCCTCCTCTACTTTCCCTATGGCTGGCCCACCCTGCACTCCATCTCACTCCTGCCTCCATCATTTGTCTCCACCAGCTGTTGTGCCCTTTGCCCCCTGCACAGCACCATCCCTGCATCCCACAGGGCGCTCTGGCAGGGGTGCAGAAGGTAGGCAAGAGGCACACAAATACACCACCTGACAGCCAGGCAGCCCCAGGAAAGAGTCTCCTGCTTGCTCTTCCTTCTGAGATCAAACAATCTTGTCACCACTTCCCCCTACAAAGATGCCAGCGAGGTGGGAGGACGGAGTGGGAAATTTCCCTTTCAAATACCCCAACAATGTCTGAGCCTTCAATGTCTAATTTCTTTATTAAAAACATACTTTTATCTTATAAACCTCAACCAATCCAAATTGATGTAGACAACAGCATTAATTCTGTGAAGGTGGCATCACTGGTTTGGGGGCAGGCAGGCTGGCCATGGGGCATGGAAGATGCAAAAGATGTGGGTTGCCACTGTTTTCTGGTCTCCAGCTCCCCGTAGGTGGGCTGAGGGCTTAGGGTGTGAGCCAGAGTAGGGACAGGGGTGACAGGTGTCTAACTGGCTTTGGACAGTGAGACCCTGACCTTGCTGCATTCCTTTTGCTTCCACCACCACCAGTTGTCTCTCTGGAACCTTGAGGTGGAGGGCCTCTTTGGGGATTATGGCCGCCACCCAAGATTTGAGTGAAGGGAGTGGGAGCAGCCTTGGCAGATGGGGCACCCGTGCCCTGCAGGTGTTGACAAGATCTACCATCTGTAATGTCCTTGGCACAATAAAACCAAATGTCAGTTTCCCTGAGCTGCTCTGTTCTGTGTGGGGCATGGTGGGTGGTGGGTTTCTGGGAAGAGTTGATGATGAAAACAAGCCTTGGCTTGACTTCAGATCCACATGTCTGTGGGGCTGTCTGAAAGTTCATGTTTATTTGGTGCATGTATGTAAGTGTGTGTGTGTGTGTGTGTGTGTGTGTGTGTGAGAGAGAGAGAGAGAGAGAGAGAATTACCATACCAGGGCTTTAACAAGGCCAGGAATCTTGCTTCAGTATTTTGCTCAAGGTTGGCCTTCTATCACTTGACCCACACCTCCACACTTAATTGGAGACAAGAATGAGTAGGAAGGGCTGGCTTCAAACCTGACCTTAAGATCTCTGCCTCGTGAGTAGTTAGGATTACATACAGTCACCTACCCAACTGCAAGCATGCCCCCTCCCCCCCTCTGTCTGCCCGTCCGTGTGTGTGTGTGTGTGTGTGTGTGTCTGTCTGTCTGTCTGTCTGTCTGTCTGTCTGTCTGTGTCTGTCTCTGTCTCTGTCTCTCTTGTCTCCCCCCCCCCCCCCCCCCCCCGGCCTGGGCACCACCCCTGAGCTCTTCAGCTTAAGTCAAGTGCTCTACCACTTGGGCCACAGCTCCACTCCCAGTTTTCTGGTGGTTAATTGGAGATAAAGAGTTTCACATACTTTCCCGCCTGGGCTGGCTTTGAACTGCGATCCTCAGATCTCAGCCTTCTGAGTAGCTAGGATTATAGGCATGAGCTATTGGTGCCCTGATTCCTGCTCATTAAACTTTCTTCTGGTCAGGAGTGGTAGGTTGTATTTATAGTCCTAACTACTCTTGAGACTCAAGCCAGAGTATATTTTTTTAGAGCCCAGTAGTTCCAGACTAGACTGGGACACAGGGGTAGACTCTCTTTGGTTTTTCTTGTTTTCAAAATGCTCTTCATTCAGGGACTAATTTTTTTTTTAATCTCCTTTGTCTTAACAGCACCCCTCCACACACACATCTGGGATTGTGGAGTGTAGAGACTGAATTTCTGGTCTGAATTCCAATTACTACTCACTTGCACACCCCTCTTGTCTCTCACTACCTATGTTTGCTCTTTCTTATGATAATCTGATGAGGAAATGCTTTGGAAATGCTCTACAGACACTTCATTAGCAGCCTGAATTTAGAGTGACCAGAGGAGGCTCTGGGGCTTTTGTAGAAGCTGAAGAATGAAATAGTTGAATCTTTTGTTGTTGTTTACCAGTCTTCTTGACACTTTGTTCCTGCCCCTCTTAGAGATAAAGCCCAGGTGGTGAGGGCTGGTTGAACCCCACATTTTCTCAAAACACCTTTTTTCCCCTGCCTGGCTCACGGCGCCCCTAAGGACCCCAAGAATGTTTGTCACTGCATGTGAGAGCATGACTTGCTGAATGGCTGGCTGCAGGCTACCTGGAATACAATGGTCAAACATGAATGCTCCGAGAGTTGATTTGAAACCTACTTCTATGGTTTTCTAGTTATCTGGCCTTGAGTATTCTTTGAGTCTCACCTTCCCTTCTGCAGCTACTGGAGTAATTAGTGTTTATTAACCTCATGTTCTCAGTGATTGTGAGCTTTGACAGACTATATGATCAACATAAAGTACCATTTGTTTTCTGCCTCCCTCTTGGTACTTTGTCCATATTTCCTTGGGCATCTACCTGCAATTTGTCCTTGTCTCCAGCTACCAACCTCATTTGTCTTTTGAGACTTTGGGGGTCACCTGAGAAGCCATGTGACCCCCATTCACATTCTCACTTTTTTTTGTCGGTCGTGGGGCCTGAACTCGGCCTGTGCGCTGTCCCTCAGCTCTTCAGCCCAAGGCCAGCACTTTACCGCTTGAGCCACAGTGCCACTTCCGGCTTTTTCTGTTTATGTGGTGCTGAGGAATCAAACCCAGGGCCTCATGCATGCAAAGCAGGCACTCTACCACTGAGCCACCTTCCCAGCCCCTCACATTCTCACTTGTATCTACAAATATCTGTACAACAAATAAACTTCCTTGGCAGGGGCTATGGTACTCAACTTCGTGTGTGCCTAAGCTGTGTTGCCCCCCCCCCCCCCCACCTCTCACTAAAGCCTGACAGGCTTATAGAGGGCCTGTAGTACTGTTGGATGAACAAGGAGAGTACAAGTGTGTGTTCACTTTTTGAATATTGTCCCTATGTGTGACTTTAGTGAGTCCAAGTTTTTCTATGCATCTTACAGTGTCTGCCTAGTCTCTTGTGAGTGTGTATCTGATGAGGGCTTGTTTCCAGGTATGTCAGATGGTGACTGAGTGTAGGACTCTAACAGTTTGTATCTCTATCAGAGATGAGTGCTTGTCTGCATGGGACTGTGACAATGCATCTGTGGTTTCTGTCTGATGGGAATAGATGTCGATTTGTATTCCTGTGACGGATTCGAGGTGCCTATTTCTGGATAGTTTTGGTGACCAGGCTGCATGTCTGATAATGTTTGTGCCTTAGCCTATCAGTGTGTTTTTGTGACACTGCAATTCTATAGTTCTTTCACATCACTACATACCTGCTTTTGGAGCACTGCATATTTTCTACAGCATCTGTGTATCTTCTCATGACAGACTCTAGGTCTGTATTTTTGGGACAGTACAAGTCTCTGTGACAGTGCCATGCCTGGTGGTGCCAGTATGTTTATGAGTTTGTCAGTGTGTGGCCGGACATTTATGTATTGTCATATGGCAGTGTAGGTCCATGTGTGTCTTGGAAGTGTCAGTGTGCAGCATTGTATCTCCCAGTCCTGGGGCATTACTTTTCTTTCTGTATGTGTCTGGGTGTTGGTGTCTTAGGGCATTTCTGTGTCTGTTGGCTGCGTGTGTCTAAGGCTGAGGCCTTCTCTGGCCATTTCTCATGCAATTGTGCCTCAGGCTATTCCACCACTTCTTTAGAAGCCGCTACCAGGGCACACTACTCTTTTTTTTTGTCAGTTGTGGTGCCTGAACTCTGGGCCTGGGCACTGTCCCTCAGCTCTTCAGCTTAAGGCAAGAGCTCTACCACTTTAGCCATAGCACCACTTCCGGCTTTTTCTGCTTACGTGGTGCTGAGGAATCGAACCCAGGGCCTCAGGCATGCAAGGCAAGCACTCTACCTCTCTACCACTGAGCCACCTTCCCAACCCATACACCACACTACTCTTGCTCTGAAACAGTCCCCACAAAAACCTACCCGATAGGTTAAAGATTCCACACCCACTGAATGAGCCCAGGGCTGAGTCTTACCAGGTCTGTGTTAAAGGCTACAAAATGCCCTATAGACTGCTGCGTAGGGCCAGTCAAGTCCTAGAAAGCTAAAAGGTGTGACTCCCAATGCAGTGCTCAGTTACCCTCCATTAAGATTGGTAAGACTCTTAGGAGGCTAGTTTCTGGGTGCTAGTGCACGCACGCTTATGTATGTGTCCATGTCCATCTTGGGGCTGGATCTCAGGGCCAGCCTGGGCACTGTCGCTGAGCTTTTTAGCTCAAAGGTAGTGCTTTACCACTTGAGCCACAGCGCCACTTCAATCTCGTAAGACTTTCTTGCCAGGGTTGACTTCAAACAGGGATCCTCAGATCTCAGCCAACTGAGCAACTAGGATTACAGGCGTGAGACACTAGTGCCCAGCTTGTTTTGAGGCGAATACTGCAGTTGCCTGGAGGACTCTCGGTCCTGGTTGAAAAGTACCTGTAAGAAAGGATTTCTGCTGACCTAGCCCCGGTTCAGATATTTAAAAGCCGACCTAGTACTCTCTCGGCACTAAGCTTGAGGCGGAGATAGCTGCATCTGCAAACCAGCTTCCGATACAAGCGGCTGCGCAGTTGTTTTTTAAGTGTACACACATACCCCAACAACAACAACCACCACGCCACGCAACAACCAAAACAAGTGGTAGCTGCAAAGGGATTCCCAGAACCAGTTTCCTCTGTGTACGCCCCCATCATTTGCATGCACGCCCCGCCCCCACGAGGGAACCGGGCGTGTATTTGCATACGGGGGCCCTTGAAACGTTCAGGGTGGTATGCAAATAAGGACTGGCTCCGATTGGCTGAGGTACAGCAGGTGCCTCTTTCGGATTGATCAAAGCCAGATGGGCGGGGCCGTCGCGCTGGGCGACTCTCCCGGGAGGCGCGTGCCCCGGCTCAGTAACATTGGGGCTGGCGCGCGCGACGAATCTTAACGTTGCGCCGTCTGCGGGCGCTTCCGGGCCACCAGTTTCCTTGCCTTCCACCCTGGCGCCCCCCAGCCCTGGATCCTCGGCTACGCTGCCCCGGGCGTCTACGCCCTGCGGGCTCAGCGGATTCAGCGGACTCAATCTGCGCAGCGCCTCCTCCATGTTGACCAAGCCAATACAGGGGCTTCCTGCGCCCCCAGTGACCCCCACACAGCCGCCAGGTGAGAATAGTCTACCTTTTTGCGAAAAAGTGGGGTGGGTGGGCTGGTTAGGTGTTAGGTATTTGATACGGGGAAAGAGGGAGTCTTGGCCAAGCTCAGCACGCCGCCACCCTGACTTCCTCGCCTCCGTCTGCGTAGGAGGCAAGGATCGGGCAGCGTTCGAGGCCGAATATCGTCTCGGCCCCCTTCTGGGTAAGGGGGGATTTGGCACCGTCTTCGCGGGACATCGCGTCGCTGATCGACTCCAGGTATCCACCAAGAGGGTCTTGGGGGTGGGGGTTTAGGTGTGTTTAGCCAGGGGAGGGGGAGGTCCTTGGGCTGGGATACTGGTTGACTCAAGGGAGCCTGCAATGTGTGTAGTAGGGTCATGAGGACTAGGATGCGGGTTGGTGGGGCGCGGGGAGGAAGAGCCCTCGCGCGTAGCCTCTGGTGAGGTCTTAAGTGCATATTGGGTTGAGCAGGAGGTTTCAAGGTAGGAATTCTAGAGGCCCAGGGAGTTAAATTGGGGTGGAGGGAGTTCTTGACGACTCGACCCCTGGACCCAGGGAATGTGCGTTTATATGGTAAGAAGGGGGAAACTCTGGTGGAGATGGGGGACTTGGGAGCTAGGCGTCAGTATGGAGTAAGTGAGAACCAGGACCCCCGTGGTACAGAGTTTGTATCATGGAGAAGGGGTAGGAAATTCGAGGGCTTAAGTGCTGCGGGTCAGCTGTAAATCCATCACTTTACACTAAAGGCCTTGAGTTCCATCCCCAGTTTCACAAGAGCAAGAAAAAAATGGGAGGGATAAAAACTCAAGCCTTAAAAATTGAGGGGGTCTTGATGCCTGAGGAACTGAACTCAGGGTTAAGGATGGTGGAAAAGGCAAAACTGGTTTTAGGGACTTTGAAGTGCCGGGGAAAATCCTTGGCCCATTACAGGATATGTGTTCGGGGACCAGAAATACTAAGGTGCTGACAGAAGGAAGTACGTGAGTGGGGTAGAAGATCTAGATTGTATGCAGTTTAGGGGATCACCTGCTGACCCCCTTTTCTCCAGGTGGCCATCAAAGTGATCTCCCGGAATCGAGTACTTGGCTGGTCCACCTTGGTGAGTATTTTAGTGTCCTCCTTGACCTATAGACTCCTCCAATGAGCTTCACCCCTTGGTTTTTTCAAAGAGATTGGATTCCCTGGGCCCTGTAACCTTAAGAACACTCCCACCAGCCCGTGTTTACTCCTGGGGTGACACAGTTCTGTTTCACCTCAATTCCCCCAGAACCCTATCGAACTCTCATCCTTTTTTCAAACACTACTTTCAAGGACTGCCCATAGGGTATGCCTGTGGGGAAAGAGGGGCCTAGGTCAATGGTTGCCATGGTGATGCTAGCTGCTTCTCTCCTGCCTCGGTGAGAACGCTAACGGACATAAGGGCGGGTCTGAGCAAATTGTAGGTGAAAGAGCGCCCCCTAGGGGCTTTTCGGAGATTGCGCCTGCGCATGCCGTGGGATCCAGAGGGAGAGGGTGCACCTGCGCAATAGCGGAATTTACGTCTCCGTGAGAAAACCTGTCTGGCTACGCCAGTCAACAGTGTGACTGGTAAAGGCCCCAACTCAGGCACAGAGTGTCCTGGAAGTCACTGCCTGTACAGAGCTTTTGGATAAGGGTCGTCATTATTGAGCTATTCCAGATGCTTAGTGACAGTGACAACATAGAACATAACATTTGTTGAGTTTTTTTTAACTCTGCCAGATCATGCAATTAATCATTTTAAGTTATTTAACATAAAAATTGCATTCTTACTGAATTGCAGGCATAATTACAGGCACTTGGCAAAATACTTTCATTAGAGCTTGTCTGGAGGCTAAATACCGACCTGCTAACTGCTTCTACCTGTTTAACAAATAGTGAATCCTGCCTTGTTACCTAGAAGTGCTCTGGTGCTTGAAATAAATGAACAAAACTGCCAACCAGTTAGGGAAACCATTACACTTGTTCAGTGCGAGACCTCATCTCAGATAAACTGGGTGACCTGTAACCCTAGCCACACATTAGGGGCATAGGTGGAATGTTACCTAGGGCAAAAAGCTGAGACCTTGTCTGAAGAAAAAAAAAACATCATAAAAGCTTGAGTTATGGCCTGATGGATAGGGCTTTTGTAAAGACAAGGACCTGAGTTCAATCTCTAGTATAAACAAATAGACAGACGCTAACTGCAGTAACAGATTTGAGTGCTGACTCTGTCACACCCTACAGTATAAATTGCTTTCATTTATTTAACAGATTTATTGGGAACCTCCTGTGTAAAATCTCAGGGTGCCAGTGAGCAAAACAGAATGTAGTACTCTATAAAAGTACTAAGCTCATAGTTCTCTTGTTTTGTTTTGTGCAGGTCCTGGGGCTTGAACTCCAGGCCTGGACATATCTTTGCTTTTTTTTTTTTTCTCAAAGCTAGTGCCCTGACTCAGGTTTGTCTGGCTGGGCTGGCTTTGAGCTTGGATCCTCAGAACTCAGCCTCCTGAGTAGCTGGTTACAGGCTCGAGCTCTTATTTTTGACAGTTCTGGGCCTTGACCTCAGGGGCTGGGCACTGTCTCTGGGAATGTTTTGGCTCAAGGCTAGCACTCTACGATTTATTTGAGCCATTTCTGGCTTTTGGGGTAATTAATTGGAGATAAATCTCATGGACTTTCCTGCCCAGGCTGGCTTCAAACTGCAATTCTCAGATCTTAGCCTCCTGAAAACCTAGGATTACAGATGTGAGGCACTAACACCTGGCTAGTATTTAGCTCACCTGAGCACTGGTGCCTCACACTTAGGATAATCCTAGCTACTTAGGAGGCTGAGATCTGAGGATTGCTGTTTGAAGCCAGCCTTGGCAGGAAAGTTGATGAGACTGTTCTCTCCAATTAACTACTAAAAACTTGGAGCTGCGACTCAAGCAGTAGAGTGCTAGCCTTAAGCAGAATAGCCCAGAGACAGTGTCCAGGCCCTGAGTTCAAGCTCCACTACTGGTGCACCAAAAAAACTGAGTTTATTAAAAGTACTGAGGCTCGTGCCTGTAATCCTGTCTACCAAGCAGGCTGAGATCTGAGGGCCTCAGTTCAAATCCAGCTGGGACAGGAAAGTCCATGAGACTCATCTTCAGTTAACTACCAGAAAACCACAAATGGCACCATGGCTCAAAGTGGTAGAGTGCTAGCTTTGAGCTCAAAGCTCAGGGACAGCACCCAGACCCTGAGTTCAAGCCTCAGAACAAACAAAGCAAAAGGATATTGAGGTACAAGATGGAAGTTGGTAACTGAAGGCTGTAGTCAAGAGGTTGCCACAAAAAACTTGGAGGGCTGGGAAGTTGGCTCAGTGGTACAGGGCTTGCCTCGCATGCATGAAGCCCTGGGTTCAATTCCTCACACCACGTAAGCAGAAAAGGCCGGAAGTGGCACTGTGACTCAAGTAGTAGGGCGCTAGCCTTGAGCTGCAGAGCTGAGGGACAGTGCCTTCCAGGCCCAGAGTTGAGCCCCCACGACCGACCAAAAAAAATAAAACTTGGTGAAGTTGGCTTCAAAGCTGACCTTATATCTCCCTTCTCTTTGCTTTCCACCCCACAGTCAGACTCAGTCACTTGCCCACTCGAAGTGGCACTGTTATGGAAGGTGGGTGAAGGCAGTGGGCATCCCGGTGTGATCCGTCTGCTTGACTGGTTTGAGACCTCAGAAGGCTTCATGCTGGTCCTTGAGAGACCTATGCCCGCCCAAGATCTCTTTGATTACATCACAGAGAAGGGTCCACTGGGTGAGAGCAAAAGCCGCAGCTTCTTTACCCAGGTAGTGGCAGCAGTCCAACACTGCCACGCCCGTGGAGTTGTCCATCGTGATATCAAAGATGAAAACATCCTGATAGACCTATGCAGGGGCTGTGTTAAACTCATCGATTTTGGTTCTGGTGCCCTGCTTCATGATGAACCCTATACTGACTTTGATGGTAAGACTTACTACCCAGATCTCAACAGGGGGAGGTGAATTGAATTGGAGGGTGTTATGAACAAATTTCTTTATTTCTAGTACTGGGCATTGTCAAGCCTTGATCTCTGGCTGTGTGCCTTAACCCTGTACTGGGCTGTTACTCTAGTGTGAGGATCCTTTTTTCTACTCTAGGTGGATTTTTATTTCCTAAGAGGATCTTAGCTGTTATTTTTTAGTGTTTCTATTATTTGGGGTGGAAGGATGACTACAAGTGTTCTTTTTTTCAGTGATGAGACTGCTGTTAATAGTGTAAGTGTAGCTTTCTGTATTAGAATGATGGAATCATCCATTAGGGTTCCATAATTTGAGCAGAGCAGGGGTTGGAAAAGGGGGCATCGCCATAGAAGGATCTAACTCTTGACTACTGGCTTCTGTGCAGGGACAAGGGTGTACAGCCCTCCAGAATGGATCTCTCGGCACCAGTACCATGCACTCCCAGCCACTGTCTGGTCACTGGGTGTCCTTCTCTATGACATGGTGTGTGGAGATATTCCCTTTGAGAGAGACCAGGAGATTCTGGAGGCTCAGCTTCAGTTTCCTGCCCATGTCTCCTCAGGTGAGGCCCTTACTGCTCCCACCCCAACCTTCCCAATCTTTCACCATTTGTTACTAATCGGTCCTGTGCTTCTTGACCCACAGACTGCTGTGCCCTAATCCGCCGGTGCCTGGCTCCTAAACCTTCTAACCGACCCTCACTGGAGGAGATCCTGCTGGACCCCTGGATGCAGGCACCAGCTGAGGAAGTGCCCGCCGATGCCCCTAAAGGAAGTCCTACTACTCCCTTGGCCTGGTCCCTGCTTCCCTAGGCCCAGTCAGGCCTCCCACTGGTTGGAATCCCATGGTCATGCCACAGGGATAGATGGACATCTGTTGACCTGGTTATACAGGTTGTTAAAAATCCAGTATTACTAAGGTCAGGGATAAGGGTTCAGGGGTCAGAAGATGAGCCAAATCTGCCCAGTTCCTATCCCAATCTTGTGAAGGAGCCTTCCTCCTAGAACCTGTGGCCCTTATTCTGGAGGGAGGAATTCCTTGCTTTGTGTTCTGTTCAGGATGTTTATTTGGAGTTTTTCCCCTTCTGAGCCCTAGGATTTGTTTTCCTTAAGTTGTAAACCCCTTCCCGTGCACTAGCACCTCCTGTAGTACCACCACACAAACTTAGATAAGACACTTAGTTCAAATGCTCTCACTTGGGCAAGGGTGCTTTCCTTAAAATATCTCAGCAGCTCTTTATTTTAGCAAGAGGGCCCTTTCCCCTAGCCAAGGGTCCCATATTCGGTCAAGCTGCTTGCCTATCTCATCCTAGAAGTGCTTATTCTGGGAGAGGTAATGAATGCCCTATTAATAACATCCCAGGGCTCTTTGTGTTTGTGCATTTGATTTTATTTTTGTTTGTTTTGGCGATTTTTTTTTTTTTTTTTTTTTTTTTTTGGTGAGGGGATCCTACTGTTACCCCAAGTGCTCTTACTCTGGTGAGAAGAAACCTGACTTCCATATTTTGGGAAGGAATGGGAAACAGATACCATCAGACATCACCAGAAACTAGGATAGGATGGATGGGGTTTTTTGGGGGGATGTGCTGGGGGAAATGTCTTGTTGTGTATTCTCCTGAGGTCCCCCCTCCCAACTTTGCTGCCTCCTACTGAGCCAGGATTGTCCAATTGCTAAAATGTAAATACTTGTGTACTGGAGGTAGGAGAGCTGCAAGTGTGCCCTCCTGTCACTTCTCCCTCTGCCTGGATTATTTAAAAAGCCATGTGTGGAATCCCACTATTTAATAAATAAAATTCACAAGTGACTGGCCGTTTGTAGAGACAGATATTTCTGAAACATTTATATTTTTTGTAAGCTGAACCTAGAGGGGAGAAATCCTGTTAAGTCCTTTTTCAGCATGCTAGGCGAGGTTGCACACATCTGTTACCTCAAGGCCTGAAGCAAGAACTGCAGAATTTAAAAAAAAAAAACAAAAACAAAACCCTCAGGCCCCTGAAATATCCTTTTAAACTTTCTTCACCTTTACTCATTTGTCCCTTCTGCTTTTGCCTCTCATTTTTCTTTTTCCTAGCCACAGTGGTCACTGGCTTTCTCACTTGTTAGCATTGAGATAGCCTTGTACCTATTATGTGCCCAGCAGCTTTAAAACATGTTTTTGCCTTTTCTCATATTTGTCCCTTTTCAGCTTTTCCCTCATGTTCCTATTTTCTAGTCATGGTGGTCTCTTGCTCTCACTTATACAGCTTCAAATGATATCCTTGTACCTGTGCTAGGTACCCAGCAGTTGCTCCACTCCCCTAAACATACAGGACACCTATAGCTACACACGTGTCTTTTAGGTCTTAGTACCTCCTAGGTCCTTGAGGGCGGGATCTGGTCGGGAGGGTTCGGAGGAACTTCAATCCAACCAGAGGAGGATCTAGGACTTGGTGATGCGGAAAGGGCGGCGTCATCTGGAGGCGGTGCCAATAAACAGCCGAGCGGAGGGAGCAGTCGGACCAATAAGCCCATGAGAAAATGGGCGGGTGGTATAGGAAGCCGGGTCTGAACCAGACAGACGATAGGTAGGGGTGGGTCTAGTAGCAAGAATGGGGCAGTGTAATTCTGCAAAGATGGCTAGGATTCTAGCCAGAACTTTCTAGTTCGCTTCATTCTAAAGGAATCGGGGAAGTCCTACGCCGCCATCTTAGGCTCCCGTCTTTGAGAAGCGGGAAAGGCAAGCCGCCCTCCTAAAAAGTCCCAGCAACTGGCCCGCCCCCCCCCCCCAAAAAAAAAACAGGCCCGGAAGCGGAAGTGATGGATACGGAAGTGGCCTGCTGTTGCCGAGGGGACGGGCCGGGCAGATGCCAACATGGCAGCGGTTGGGGTTGGTGGTTCCACCGCGGCGGCCGGGCCAGGGGCGGTCTCCGCGGGGACCTTGGAGCCAGGGACAGCGAACGCGGGTGAGACGTGCTGTTGCTGAGCAGTCGACGGGGGGCGGAGGTCGGGAGCCCTGAGGATCAAATTGCTTCCTCACTGAAGGAACAGGGAAGAGCATCCCCTGTGCACCGACCTATATGAGTGTGTAGCTGGGAGACACGGGGATGAGGGAGCGAGTGAGGGGCGGTAATAGACCGTTCTTAGGGTGGTTGTGAGCAGGGTCTTACCACATCTGGACAATAAAGACGATTTTGCATGTGAGGGAATTTTCCTCTTAGGAAAGGCTAAGACCACCGACACCATTCTCAGTATGTGTGAGTTCCTTATGGAAGGGAGAGACCATTCTGAGGGCGTGGAATTTCTTGTTTGTAGAAGGAGAGACTATTCAGAGGGTGGTGGCTCATTCCTTATAAATTGACAGGGTGGGGCAAGTTCTTCCTTATGTGACCAATGGGTCCATTTTGAGCACAAGGATGCCTTTCATTACATGAGGAGAATGTTCTGGGGAGGTTCTTAGTACAGGTAAAGTTCATTGTTTGTCGAGATGGAAGTGATTTCTTTCCTTATAGTTCAGTACATTCTGAGAGTGCCAGGTGCTTCCTTATAGCAGAGATCATGGTGAATGTGGGTAGAAGGAATTTTTCCTCGGCTGCGTTGAGAGGGTGTGGAGTGCTGGGAGGTTGGATCATGTGGAGGATGGACAAAGTATTTTCCTGGTGTGGCAGAGGGAACCAGACCATTTTCTGTGGGGTGACTGTTTCTTACTTAGGATTAAATCCTTGGGACAACGGGGAATACCATTGCGATGGGAGTGGACGTATCTTATTCAGTGATCCCATTCATTCCTTATATTAGAATATTATTCTTTTATGTGCATTGCCCCCTCATGAGTAGAAGTGTCATTTCTTATAAACTCTTATCTTGCCCTTACATAAAATGACAATCTTCATAGGTCCTTCAGAGATCAGATAGATGAATCCATTGAGATAGATAATCCATGTAAATCCTTTAGCCTGGTAGTGGGCACACAGTAAGCATTCAGTAAATGTTGAAAATGTAGTTGCTGGTATTCTGTCTGGGAAAGAGTTGCTTCTCAGAGGAGAGAAAGAGCACTGATCTGGGTATCCAGGCCCTATCCTATTCATTTCTTGACACAGCAAATTCTAGGTATGGGCTGGACATTATGGGTCCACTTCTCCCTATCTGACTTTCTGCCTCTGGTTCAGAGAGTGGAATCAGATAGGGCTAAGGCCCTCTTTGGGTCAGGGTGGCCTAGGAGAGGGAGGAAGTTGCTGTAACTATGAGGATCCTAGTTGGCAAAGGAGCAGTGATGGGATGACGGTGTACTATGACCCAGCAGCTTCTGACCTCATCTTTTTCCCTTGTCCCTTTCCATTTCCTACAGCTCACCGGCGCCTCAAGTACATATCCCTAGCCGTGCTGGTGGTCCAGAATGCCTCCCTCATCCTCAGCATCCGCTATGCCCGTACACTGCCTGGGGACCGCTTCTTTGCCACCACTGCTGTGGTCATGGCTGAAGTGCTCAAAGGTCTCACCTGCCTCCTGCTACTCTTCGCACAGAAGAGGGGTATGAGCCAGGGAGGGGGTTGGTGGGTGTGACTCCACAAGTACGTGTGTGTGCACAAATGGAGGGTTAGCAGGGGCATTATTCCAGTGTCTGTGAGGCTTTCTGGGGCATATGTAAAGTGCATCTGAACTTTTCCCTCCTGCCCCCAGCTGTGAGTAGCTGAGTCTCCTCTTGTATACCCCTTACACTGGGAGCAGCGGGACTGCGATATTCTGCCCATAAGGAAAGAAGTAGGGCACTCTTATGGTGATTGATTTAACTTTGATTATGGAGAATTCCAAATACACACAAAATTGGAGAGAATAGTAAAATTAAAACATCCGTGTACACATCCCCAGGTTTATAATTAATTGCTGATGGGCCCTCTGTCATGAAACTGCATTAATGATCATATTTATTGTATACCCTTCCTGTTTACTTGCTTTGCTGATGCTCTACCATTTGAGCCACACGTCCAGTTTGGATTTTTGCTGTTTTTTTTTTTTTTATGGAATCCCATGTACTTTTCTGCCAGAGCTAGCTTTGAACCAGATTCTGGATCTCAGCTACCTGAGTAGCTCCTCATTATTTTGAAGTAGACCTATTTTTTATTAGGGATTTAACTCAGGGCCTTGTGCTTACTTTATAATCTACTACTTGAGCCATGCCTCCAGCCTTCCCTGTTATTATCTTGAAGAAAAAATTTTGCCAGTACTGGGGACTGAACTCAGGGCATTGTGCACTCATTCAGCTTTTCTTTTTGCTATTGGCTAATGTTCTACCATGAGCCATGCATTCAGCGAGTATTTTGCTGAGTAATTAGAGATAGTCTTACAAATTTTTCTGCCCAGGCTGGCTTGAAACTTCAATCCTCAGATCTTAGCTTCCTGAATAGCTAGTGTAATACCAGCTATACCAGTATAGAAGTACCATCTTGGAGCTGGGAAGGTGGCTCAGTGGTAGAGTGCTTGCCTTGCATGCATGAGACCTTGAGTTTGATTCCTTAGCACCACATAAGCAGAAAAACTTGGAAGACATGCTGTGGCTCAAGTAGTAGAGCGCTAGCCTTGAGCGGAAGAGCTGAGGGACAGCGCCCGGGCCCAGAGTTCAGGCCCCACGACTGACCAAAAAAAAAAAGAGAAAGAAAAGTACCATCTATTCAAGAGGTTCAGGCAGGCAGAAAGATACATCCAGGAGTTCAAGACTAGTCTGGGCTGCATTATAAGATACTGCCTTGAAACAGAAAATTCCACATGTTAGCATGGGTCTATAATTTGAAGCCAGCCCAGACAAAAGTGCAAGACCCTGGGCTGGGAAAGTGGCTCAGTGGTAGAGCGCTTGCCTTACATGCCTGAGGCACTGGGTTCAATTCCCCAGCACCACATAAGCAAAAAGAAAAAAGCCGGAAGTGGCACTGTGGCTCAAGTGGTAGAGCGCTAGCCTTGAGCTGAAGAGCTGAGGGACAGCGCCCAAGCCCAGAGTTCAGGCCCCACAATCGGACCCAAAAATAAAAAATAAAAAAAAGTGCAAGGCCCTATCAAAACAAACTAAAGAGGGCTGGGAATGTGGCTTAGAGGTAGAGTGTTTCCTAGCAAGCATGAAGCCTTGGGTTCAATTACTCAGCAACACATAAACAAAAAAAGTGGGATGTGACGCTGTGGCTCAAGTGGTAGAATGCTAGCCTTGAACACAGAGAGGCTCAGGGACAGAGCCCATGCCCTGAGTTCAAGCCCCAGGACCAGCAAAATAAAACAAAACACCTAAACACCTGGGCACCAAAGGCTCACACCTGTAATCCTGGGTACTTAGGAGGTGGAGAGATTTGAGGATCACAGTTTGAAGCCAACCTTGGCAGGAAAAGTCTGTGAGACTTCTTTTTTTGGGGGTGGAGGGGTCTGGTCGTGGGGCCTGAACTCTGGGCCTGGGCACATGGCTAGCGCTCTACCACTTGAACCACAGAGCTACTTCTGGCTTTTTCTGCTTATGTGGTGCTGAGGAATATTATTTTGTTGATCCTAGGGCTTGAACTCAGGACCTGGGCACTGTTGCTAAGCTTTTTGATTCAAGTCTAGTGCTCTACCACTTAAGACACAGTTGACTTCCAGCTTTTTTGGTGGTTAATTGGAGATAAAATCTCATCGACTTTCTGCTCAGGTTGGCTTCAAGTCACAATCCTCAGATCTCAGCCTCCAGAATAGCTAGGATTACAGGGGTGAGTAACCAGCATCCAGATGTGAGACTTTTTTTTTTTTGGGGGGGGGGTCCGGTCATGGGGTCTGAACTCTGGGCCTGGGCGCTGTCCCTCAGCTCTTCAGCTCAAGGCTCTACCACTTGAGCCACAGCGCCACTTCCGGCTTTTTTCTTTTTGCTTATGTGGTGCTGAGGAATCGAACCCAGGGCCTCATGCATGCAAGGCAAGCGCTCTACCACTGAGCCACCTTCCCAGCCCCACAAAAAATATTTTTTAAGATGAACTATAAGCCAGGCAGAAGTGGCTCATACCTATAATCATTGCTACTCAAGAGGCTGAGAATTGGTGATTAGCATTCCAAGCCAGCCCAGGCAAAGGAGACTTTCTTTTGGTACTGATACTGGGGCTTGAACTAGGCCTAGGCCTGGGTGCTATCCCTCAGCTATTTTACTCAAAACTGATGTGCTCAGGCTGGGAAAGTGGCTCAGTGGTAGAGTGTTTGCCTTGCATGCATGAGGCCCTGGGTTCAATTCCTCAAGTGGTAGAGTGCTAGCCTTGAGCTGAAGAGCTGAGGGACAGCATCCAGGCCCAGAGGTCAGGCCCCCTGACCGACCAAAAAAAAAACAAAACTGATATGCTACCACTGGAGCCACACTTCCACTTCCGCTTTTTGGTAGTTAATTAGTAAAGTTTGCCTACGCTGCCTTTGAACTGGAATCCTCAGATTTCATCCTCCTGAGTAGCTAGGATTACGGATGAGCTACAGATGCCCAGCTTCTCCGACTAATCAGCAAAAAAGCCAAAACTGGCCAGGTGCCATTGGCCAGGTGCCATTGGAGCTGTGGCTCAAGTGGTAGAGCACTAGCCTTGAGCAAAAGAGCTCAGGGAGTGTCTAGGCCAGAATTCAAGTCTGAGGATTGGGATATGTACACGTGTGCACGCACGCACAAACACACACACACACACAGAACTGGATGTATGGCTCAAATGTTAGAGTGACACCCATGAACAAATAAAAGCTGAAAGTATGAAACTCTTGAGTTCAAGTTCTAGTACCAGCACCAAGGGGAAGGGGATGAGATACACTATAAAAAAGCAGCTGTAGGACTGAGGGTATAGATTAATGGTAGAACACTTGTCTAGTGTAGGAAAAGCCCTGAGTTCCATCCCAGCACCAAAATAAAGTGTAAAACCTTTGTTTAGAAGATGGCTTTCTACCCAAACTCAAAGGCTTCTACTTCATAAGCTCTCAGTGAGTGAAATTACCTCATTGTATTAATGTGTCCAGTGTCTGCTCTGTACTGTGCTTCATGTCTGGGAGGTAAGATGTTAGATGGGGAAATGTGATGGATGGTTATTTTGCGGCCATTTTATTTTCTTGCCATGCTAGGGATAAAAGTTAAGGCTTCTCACACTTCCTGGGAAGACTAAACTACCACTGAGCTCAAGGTCTAAGTGTTAAACTCAGTGGTAGTTTACATTCTTAGTATGTAAGAAGCACTAGATTCCATCACTGAAAAACAACAAAAACCTCATTCTAGTCCCTAGGGAATGATTAGTTAGGGGAAGGGATTACGGATAAGGACAGGATACAAAGGTGGATGTAGGAGCTAGGCCTGGTCCCTGCCTTCAGTGGATCCCCTCTTTTGGTAGTCATGCTAAAAGGTCTCTCTTCCTACCTAGGTAACGTGAAGCATCTGGTTCTTTTCCTCCATGAGGCTGTCCTTGTGCAGTATGTGGACACACTCAAGCTTGCAGTGCCCTCTCTCATCTATACCTTGCAGAATAACCTCCAGTATGTTGCCATCTCTAACCTACCAGCTGCCACTTTCCAGGTGAGTCTCCAGCACAGCCTGGCCTCGGGAGAATTGGCTGGGTTAGTGGCCTAGGAAGGGTGGGGAACGAGGTTAGACTGCTGAGAGCAGGAGTTATGTCACTTTCAGAATGTCCTTGCAACTTCCCTCTAACCTCAGTTTCCTCCTTGAGAATCAGGAAATAGAATAGAAACACCTGCACAACAGGATGCTGGATTGATTGAAAGAAACACCAGGAGCCGGCGCTTGTGGCTCATGCCTAATGCCTATAATCCTAGCTACTCAGGAGGCTGAGATCTGAAGACTGAGGTGCAAAGCCAACCCAGGCAGGAAAGTCTGTGAGATGCTTATCTCCAGTTAACTACCAGAAAACCAGAAGTGGTACTGTGGCTCAAAGTGGTAGGGTACCAGCCCTGGGCAAAAAAGTTCAGGGATGATGCCCAGGCCCTGAGTTAAAGCCCTATAACCAACAAAAGAATCACTGAGGCCCAGTTATATTACATACCCCTGTAATCCCAACACTCAGGATGCTGAAGCTGGAGTTTAGAGAGTTGGAGGCAGGGGCTGGGAAGGTGGCTCAGTGGTAGACTGCTTGCCTTGCATGCATGAGGCCCTCGGTTCGATTCCTCAGCACCACATAAGCAGAAAAAGCCAGAAGTGGGGCTGAGGCTCAAGTGGTAGAGCACTAGTCTACAGCTGAAGAGCTGAGGGACAGTGCCCAGTCCCAGAGTTCAGGCCTCACGACCAACAAAAAAAAAAAAAAGAAAAGAAAAAAAATAGAGAGTTGGAGGCCAAAATGGGATACATAGTGTGAGATCTGGTCTCAAATAAAAGGGGGCTGAAAATGTGGCTTAGTGGTAGAGTGCTTGCCTAGCATGCATGAAGCCCTGGGTTCAATTCCTTCGTACAATATAAACAGAAAAGGCCAGAAATGGCACTGTGGCTCAAGTGGTAGAGTACTAGCTTTGAGAAAAAGAAGCTCAGGGACAATGCCCAGGTCCTGAGTTTAAGCCCCAGGACTGGCACAAAAAAAGATAAGTTTTAGCCCTTCTGGCTATTCCTGGGCAGCCAATAATTATGTTGCAGTCAGCTGTCAGATTTCCTGGGTATTTAATAGCAGCTCTGGACCTGGTGCTAATGGTTTATATCTGTAATCCTAGCTGCTCAGGAGGCTGAGGTTCAGAGGCAGCATGGGTGGACAGATTAGCTTTTTTGGCTCATGACTGGCTCTCTACCACTTGAGCCCACAGCTCCACTTCTGGCTTTTTGGTGGTTAATTGAAGGGATAAGAATCTCACGGACCGCCGGGCGCTGGTAGCTCATGCCTGTAATCCTAGCTACTCAGGAGGCTGAGATCTGAGGATCGCGGTTCAAAGCCAGCCTGGGCAGGAGAGACCATGAGACTCCTATCTCCAATAAACCACCAGAAAACCGGAAGTGGCGCTGTAGCTCAAGTGGTAGAGCGCTCGCCTTGAGCTGAAGAGCTGAGGGACAGCGCTCAGGCCCAGAGTTCAAGCCCCACGACCGACAAAAAAAAAAAAAAAATCTCACGGACCTTCCTGCCCAGCAGAGATAATGCCAGGACTCAGATAGGGCTAGAGCTTTGGCCTGAGTTACTCAGCTAAGATGTGGACCTGGGATGTGGCTTGGGATTTCCTGGCATAAACTCCCTTTTGTGTACTCTGCTGTAGGGTCTTTAAGGACTGCTTAGCTTAGCCACAGTTTAGCTAGTAGCCAGTGGCTGACTTTTTGTGGTTTTTGTTGTCACCTACCATGCCTAATATGTCTTGTGCCTGAGGGCCCACAGAAGATGCTATCCCCCATGTGCAGCTCTTGGGGGTCAGGATCAGCCCTGAGTGCCTTCCTCATGCCACTCACAGGTGACATACCAGCTGAAGATCTTGACCACCGCTCTGTTCTCCGTGCTCATGCTGAATCGCAGCCTCTCGAGGCTGCAGTGGGCCTCCCTGCTGCTTCTCTTCACTGGTGTCGCCATTGTCCAGGCACAGCAAGCTGGTGGGGGCGGCCCACGGCCACTGGATCAGAACCCTGGAGCAGGCCTAGCAGCTGTTGTTGCCTCCTGTCTCTCCTCGGGCTTTGCAGGTGTTTACTTTGAGAAGATCCTCAAAGGCAGCTCAGGTTCTGTGTGGCTGCGCAACCTGCAGCTGGGCCTCTTCGGCACAGCCCTAGGCCTAGTTGGGCTCTGGTGGGCTGAGGGCACTGCTGTGGCTCACCGCGGCTTCTTCTTTGGGTACACACCTGCAGTCTGGGGTGTGGTACTAAATCAAGCCTTTGGTGGGCTGCTGGTGGCTGTTGTTGTCAAGTATGCTGACAACATCCTCAAGGGCTTTGCCACCTCCCTTTCTATTGTGCTGTCCACTGTTGCCTCCATTCGCCTCTTTGGCTTCCACCTGGACCCATTATTTGCTCTTGGCGCTGGGCTCGTCATTGGTGCCGTCTACCTCTACAGCCTTCCCCGAGGTGCAGTCAAAGCCATAGCTTCCGCTTCCACCTCTGCTACCACCCCTGGGCCCTCCATTCACCAGCAGCCTCCAGGGCAGCCACCACCACCACAGCTATCTTCACATCGAGGGGACCTCATCACGGAGCCCTTTCTGCCAAAGTCAGTGCTGGTGAAGTGAGGGCTGGTGGCGGTTGGGGGAGACAGGGAGGCGGGGGACTAGGGTGGAGGGTGTTGGGCATCTGCAGGACCCAAGTTGTCGCCAAGGCCTTGATCCTCTTGGGTTGGCAGATGATCTGTTTCTCCCAGGTCACTGAGACTTCTGGAGGGGCATGGAACTAGGGCCAGATGTCACATGAATCCTTCCTGGTATACTCGCTCCCTTCCCCTGAAGGGGGTTTTTAGAGCTGCTTTCTCTGCCCCAGGCTAGCCTCTTTGGGGACAGGGTTTTGGGTATTGCCATTCAAGGCCTTGGTTTTGTCTGCCCCATCACCCTCTGCTGAAGGTGTCCTGTCTTTTATCTCAGTCCATCCTGAAGCCGGCCATCCCTCTACTTTTGTAAGGGCAGACTGGACAAAAGTCAGAAGTCCTGCAGCTCTTCAATAATGATTAATGCCTACATGCAGGGTTCTGTTTCCCATTGTCTGAGGCCTTCTCTCCTCCCTCACCACCCTGGATCATGACAGCAGCTTGGTCTCATGTGACCTTGGGCAGCTTCCCTGGCACTGAGACCCTTGAAGATGTCCTGTTGCAAGTGTCCAGGGTGAGGAAGAGGCACAAGCTCTGAAAGTTGTGCTTCAGCCCATTTGAAGAAGGATGTGGTAGGGGCTGGGTTTGTTTTTGTTTTTCGTTTTCTTTTTAGTGGTTGGAGGGTTCCTAGTATTAAGCAGATCATTAATGATCCAGAATGTGGGAGAGCAGGGAGGAGAGTCCTGCAAGTGGCTTCAGTTTCATTGAACTGAAAACACTGGCACTTGTCAGATGCAGGGCTCTTTTTGGAGCTATCCAGAGAGAGAAATAAAGCTGCCAGTCCTGCTCTTGCTACCATATTGGCTTTATGAGGCATCCTTACTTCATGGTGGGGGAGGTGGTCTCAGAAGTGAATCATGGAACCTGTGCCCTGCACTCCCCAAAGCTTATTAACCCCTTAACTATCCCAGGGGTGTGTGTGTGTGTGTACGTGTGCGCACGCGCGCGCATGCATGTGTGCCCACCCGAGTGTGTGTACGTGAGTGTGTGTACGTGAGTGTGTGTGCACGTGCGTGCACACGCGCACATGCGTGAGTGTGTGAGAAAGCTGCTTAGGCTGTCTTTGCTATATGTAAATAGGGCCATTGGATCTTTATTTTTGATTAATTTGTTCTGATTTTTTTGGGTTTGTTTTCTAAGGAACTGTAATGAACAAATGTCAGGATTACCCAATGCCAAATAAAGATGTTGTATTTATTTAGTCCACGTGTAGCTTTCTGACCCAAGGGCCCATTCTCCTTACATAGACACCATTACTAACCCTAGGACTGACAACCAGCCTTACTACCACAGCCCTCGCTTGCTCAGAAAAATCCACCTTCCAGCACAGCCCAGCTTTCTATGTTTCTCTTTCCTTCCCATTTCCACCACAGGTTGCTCACCAAGGTGAAGGGTTCGTAGCCACCGGGATTGAAGACGTTGGCCTGGCCTCACTCTCCCTTCTTGCCCCCCGGCTCAGCTGGGAAACAAACTCTGATCAGTATTAGGGGTACTGCCCCCATGCAGGGTTATCACGACTAAGCTCTCTGTTAATGACCCATTTCAGTTACTGCTGCCCTCCATAGTATTTTTTAGGTGAATTTCTGCAAATAAAATTTGTGTTTTTGCATCTTGCCAGCTTGGGTTGGAAGACCTGGAAAGAGTAAGTAAAAGGAAGCAGTCAAGCTTTGTGGATGTGATCCACAGAAAAGAATTTATTGAATGAAGCTCAGTGGTGGTAGAGATTTAGTTAGCACACACAGAGGCCCTGGGTTCAATCCCCAGTACCACCACAAGAAAAAGAAAAAAAAAGGAAAGAAAGAAGGAAAACTGCCAGGGCCGTGGAGAGCAAAGCTTCAATCCTGCTGTTTGGTTCGGGAGGCCTCAGCATTGGCCCGGAGCACAGCCCCTGGGGATGGGTATGGACGCTGCTGGAAGAGGGGCCCAGCTGCTGTTGTATCAGCTCCTGTCTTGGCCTCGTTCCGCTTGGGGAGTCCTGTTGACCATGTACCCCTGGGGATGACAGAGTGGGGAGGGGCAGGAAGAAGGGTGAGTTGAACACACACAGACATCCTTCCCCCACCCCAACTGACCTAGAATGAAAAATGGAGGAAGGAGAGACTAGGAAGATGGTGTGCACAGTTGCCATGGGAATCATGAGGTTGTCATCTTACCGGGGTGCATCTGAATACGAGCTGGGGTCCATAGGGTCTAACTCTTCATCCTTTCGGCTGGTCACTATAGAAGTAAATGGCTACATAAGTTCACTCAAGACACAAAAGGCTCCTGATCAGTGTGCCCCTCATCCCAGGAAGAAATGGAGCCCACACTTCTATGAATAGCTTTCTGTAGGAGCCCAGTTCCAGGAACAGCCCAGGAGGGGCTTCCTTATACAAGTACATCCTGACACCTTGCTTGCCTTAACCTGAGTCCCTGTCTCTTCTCTTACCCTTTTTGTTTTTGGGGTAGGGAGCCAGCTCCTCCCGTCGATGGTGACGACGTTCTTTGCCCTCTTCCCGGTCTGCTTTGTCATACCCACGGTCCCGTTCCCGTTCCCGTTCCCTGTCCCGCTCTCTTTCTCTCTCCACTTTGTCATAGTTACGCTCTCGCTCTCTATCAGATTTCTCATGGTTCCGCTCTGACTTCTCCACTCTGTCTGGTTTCTCATGATTCCTATCCGGCTTCTCATGGTTCCTATCCGGCTTTTCATGGTTCCGGTCCACCTTCTCTTCAGCATCTAGGGGGACATAGAAGTTCTGAAGTAGCTGGGCACCGATGGGTAGCTCATACCTGTAATCCATTCTAGCTACTCAGGAGGTTTGAGATCTGTGGATCACAGTTCAAAGCCAGCCTGGGCAGGAAAGTCTGAGACTCATCTCCAATGAAACACACAAGAAAAAAGCCAGAAGTGGAGCTGGGGAAAGCACCAAGGTGTGTATGTGTGTGCCAGTCCTGGGGCTTGAACTCAGGGCCTGGGTACTGTCCCTGAGCTTCTCTTTGCTCAAGGCTAGCACTCTGCCACTTGAACCACAGCACCATTTCTGGCCTTTTCTGTTTATGTGGTACAGAGGAATCGAACCCCAGGCTGTATGCATGCTAGACAAGCACTCTACCACTGAGCCACATTCCCAGCCACACACACTTTTAAGTAACCTCCTCCCACCCATCCCCAGCAGCCCATGCTTTCAAAAACCTCAATTGCTTAGGGCTGAGCCTGCCTGGTTTCATCTGCCCCTTGCTCCTCCACTCATTTCGTGGCCCCTCTCTGAGAACTACTAGAATTGCCCAAAATCACCCAAAGTGTTATCTGCCAACTCACCTGCATTATTATTCTTAGGCTTCTTGACAGATTTGGTAACGATGGAGTTGGGGTCATGGGGAGAGAGCCAAGATACAAGGTCTGTGTCTGCATTCCAATAGTAAGGGAGCCCACTGTGGGGCATGGGAAGGAAAGAATATTAGCACAGATGTCCTTCCATTGGATCAACCATTGTGTCCCCGTCTGTACCTTAGATCGCTTCCTCTCTGTCACCCATATACCCCACAGCCAGAGACAACAAAGGGAAAGGGCAATATCAGAAGTCAGCTGTCCCCCTTCAGGAACCTAGGCTCACCAAGAAGGGTCGAACACCTTGTACCAACTTGGTGGCAGACTTTCTAATCGGGTGGCCTCATAGTCCACAGGATCATCGTCGTAGTCCTCTGCAATGATCTCTTCCTCGGGCTCTGGCAGAACAAGGAGGCAAACAATTCAGGACTAGTAGTACTCATCCTAGAGTTGGAGCCTGGAGAGAGATATCTATAGACACTTCTGTCTCCACAAGCCGCATGTAGAAGATACAAGTGTATGTATATATACTATGTGTATATGTATGCATACACATAGTTACACATACAAACGTGTGTATGCTAGGAAATGTATTTCTCACATTCCAAATTCATCTACTTTAGGATACTGACCAGAAAATTTACCTAGATCTTTTGTTTCTAGGCTAAGGTAGTAAGTTCATACAGTTACATAAACCTATCTGGTTTCAGAACTGATAAGGATTCATCAAAAACATTTACCTAGCCAGCTGTTAGTGGCTCATGCCTGTAATTGTAATCCTAGTTACTTGAGAGGCTGAGATCTGAGGATCCACATTCAAAGCCAGCCTGGACAGCTTCACTTCTGGCTTTTTTTTTTTTTTGCAGTCATGGGGCCTAAACTCTGGGCCTGGGTGCTGTCCCTCAGCTCTTCAGCTCAAGGCTAGTGCTCTATCAATTGAGCCACAGCGCCACTTCTGGCCTTTTCTGCTTATGTGGTGCTGAGGAATCAAACCCAGGGCCTCAGGCTGGAAAGGTGGCTCAGTAGTAGAGTGCTTGCCTTGCATGCATGAGGCCCTGGGTTCAATTCCTCAGCACCACATAAGCCAAAAAAGCCAGAAGTGGGGCTGTGGCTCAAGTGGTAGAGCACTAGCCTTGAGCTGAAGAGCTGAGGGACAGTGCTCAGGCCCAGAGTTCAAGCCCCACGACCCATACACAAAAAAAAAGTCTCATGGACTTTTGGCCTGGACTAAGTACTATGAAGCCACTTCTTTGGATTGAGTCATTATTTAAGATTTTTTTTTGTCTCTTTGTTTTGCCAGTCCGGGGATCTGAACTAAGGGCCTAGGCACTGTCCCTGAAATTTTGCTCAAGGCTAGCACTCTACCACTTGAGCTATAGTGCCACTTCCGGCTTTTTCTGTTTATGTGGTACTAAGGAATTGAACCCAGGGCTTCAAGCATGCTAGGCAAGCACTCTACCACTAAGCCACATTCCCAGCCCAGGTTTGTGGGTTTTTTTTTCATTAGTGGGGTTTGAGGTCTTACCACTATGCAGATGCTCTACCACTTGAACCATGCCCCTAACTTTTTGCTTTGGTTATTTTTTTGAAAAGGGGCTCACATTTATGTCCCAAATGACCTGGACCATAATCCTCCAATGTCCACTTTCTGAATAAGCTGGGATTACTGACATGAATCATTGTGTTCAGCTTTATTCATGGGTTGAACTCATCATCAGATATCAGTATTGCTAAGGATGAAGTATCTATCCTTCAACCACTCACCATACAATACAGTTTACAATACAGTCCAAATGGAAGTGGAGATGTGGCTCAAGTGGTAGATAGCAGGAAGTCATATTAACAATGAGATGTCAGCCAGGCCATGCTAGTGTCAAGTGTCAGTATCACCAAAAAAGTGCCTGTCAAAACTGGCATGTCGGGGTTGGAGGTATGGTTCAGGTCGAAAAGGGCCAGCTAATGAGTGAGAGGAAATGTCAGATACAAAGCTCGAGTCCTGGTTTGGGGGAAGGGGGGGACTAGCATGTGGTAGACTCATCTGTTCTTAGCTTCTCACCCGGTTCCAGATGTTTGAGGATGCCTCTCTTGGCTAATCGAGTCTGCAACGCAACAGGCAACGGCATAGCTGACAAACCTGGAGGTGACAGGACAGATTGACAAACAGCTCAGATGAAGATTCTAATCTGAATCTGGAGTCACGCACCTTCTAGTAGCAAGTATTCACCTGTTCGCCATTTACCGAACTACATTAGTAGCTAGCAGGGTGAACAGAACGAAGCTACGCAGAAGAGAGACTGCAGGAACAGCGACACTTACCACAGCTCACTAGGCCGGACACTCGGAAGTCAGTTCCTCAACCAGGCCCAAGCTCCAAGCTCCTCCCACCGCCGAAGAAACTACACGCAGCAACCTCCCCCAAAGCAAAAATGGGTTCACCCAACGTCTCCTAAATACTGCCGGACGGGAAGAACTAAGACGCTAGAATGGGGGAGGGAGGAATGTAGCAAAATCTCTACCTGCAAAAAGAAAGGGAAAAAAAAGAATGCACTTACCCGTGCGTTATCAATGCCGTAGGTGCGGATAGCTGAAAGTTATCAGGTCTCTTGCCCTCAAAATTAGCAATTCCAACGGATTTTCTCCCCTCGCAGCACAAAATGAGCTTTACACTCCACAGCCAGGAGGTAACTGGGCGACATCAGGGCTGCAACGAACGTATGACGCTAACCTGTACAGCCAATAAGAGTGAACCTTTGGCCTTACGCGTAGCAAAGTGACCCAATCGTTCCCCTGGAAGAATGGAACGTTCGCGCGCTCGGGTGCGTTTACTGTAGAGGCGTGGTTCCCTTGAGTGTCCCGACTTGCCCGCCAGATACCAGCGCCATGGAGGAGTACGCTCGGGAGCCTTGGTACGACTTTGGGCATAGGCATCGGGACTGTTGCCGTGGTCCAGGCCGGCTATGTGAGGCGGGAGGGGGAGGATTCCACCCCAGAATATCGTAATCCCAGGATTTGGGAGATCTAAGACCTCAACTACCTTCCGTTCCTGACCTAGCTCCTCCTACTCGGATTTTGTTAAAACGCGATTTGTTGTACGTGGGAGAAGGTGTGAGGTACGACGAACCTACCTCAGGTTCTTTACGTCTCCTGATTTCGTTATTTCCTGATCCCTCTTAACGCAGACAGCACGCCGGTGAAATTAATCACAGCGTTGTGGGGTGACATGGATCTTAAAACCCTCGGGGGTACCTAGGATGGGTTTTTCTCTGGTCGTTTTCTTGTGAATTCCAGGCAGATAGGGCTAGATGATCTTGTCGTGATCTTGAATTCTCCTCATGGTCTTCTTCGTTTTCCCCCCAGTTTTATATTTAAAGTGGGGTAAAGATTTAAAAGGCTTGAAAGGTTTAAAGAGGCTTGTGGACATGCTCAGGGTTGTACAAGGGAGTGCCACTCTCTCCTGCTTTGAATGACAGTCACTAACTAGCTAGTGAACCCTGAACACAAGCCAACTCTGGATGTAATCAATTCATTGAATTTTTGGTAGTAAGAAAACAATCGGCTGATACATGGGTTGGAATCAAGAGTAATATCCACCATCATCCCCTTTTACCCCATTTATACCTTTACAATCTTTTTGTGTGTAGGAGAGACCAAGTCTCACAATGTTTCCAAGGCTAGCCTTGAACTGAAACCCTTCTGTGGGATTACAGGGAGTGTACTACTACAACTGGCTTTCCTTTCTTGCTTTTATAAGAGAACTAAGATTGTTATTTTGAAGCATTTCGTCCCACTTAGGAAGTTCCCATTCAGATGATTGTTTCTCTCAGTTGGAAAGAATCTTGGTGACAGGGCTTAGCTGGGAAAGGTCTCACATTAACCCTATGCTTCCTTTCTGATTGTATGCAGCCCATGGAGGATTGTGGATGACTGCGGAGGAGCCTTCACTATGGGTGTCATTGGTGGTGGAGTCTTCCAGGCAGTCAAGGGCTTTCGTAATGCCCCTGTTGTGAGTCTGAGCCTTCCCCTCTGGTGGTGTGGGAATCAATAGCCTTGACACTAAAAACTGCTTTGGAAACTGCTTGGAGCTGCCCTTCAACGTGAACTTAACTCATTCTGATGCCTGTGTGCCAGGCCTGGCCCTTGGATCTGGGGTTTGGGGAAACTCAATAGTAGAACACGTGGTTAGTACATAAAGCCCTGGGTTCCATCCCCAGCACCAGGAAACAAAAACAAACAAAAAAACAGGCAGTACCAAATCCTAAATGTATATACAAAGTCAGATTTTTTTTTTACCTAGAGTTAGAGTCTGGGTAAGAAACCTAGACACAGAAAAATTATTGAGGGCTGAGAAGGTGGCTCAGTGGTAGCGTGCTTGCCTTGCCTGCCTGAGGCCCTGGGTTCGATTCCTCAGCACCACATAAGCAGAAAAAGCTGGAAGTGGCGCTGTGGCTCAAGTGGTAGAGCGCTAGCCTTGAGCTGAAGAGCTGAGGGATAGCACCCAGGCCCAGAGTTCAGTCCCCACGACCAGACCCCCCCCCCCCAAAAAAAAAGAAAAATGATTGAAGTTTAATTAACCAGAAGAGGAGAGCCTCAAAATGAAGTAAATCCTTTCCATTTAACACAATGAATCTGCTTCTTTCTCTGACCATCCTTCCAGAAGATTTCACTAAATGTCCTAACATTTATTTAGCTTATTTTGTATAAATAATTTATTTGTGTGTGTGTGCATCAGCAGTGGGGCTTGAACTCAGCACCTAAATGCTATCTCGGCCATTTTGCTCAAGGCTGGTACTCTACAACTTGAGCCACATCTTTACTTCTGGCTGTTTGAGTGGTTAATTGGAGATAAGAGTTTCATGGACTTTTCTGGCCAGGTTGGCTTTGAACCTCCATCTTCAGATCTCAGACTCCTGAATAGCTAGGATTACAGGCATGAGCCCACCTTACTTAAGGGCGTTTTGAGACAAAAATCTCCCTATAAAACCTATGCTAGTCTTAGTGCTGAGTTTAGAGCTATGTGCCACCACGCCTAGCTTCTGCAATTTTTTTTTTTTGGTCGGTCGTGGGGCTTGAACTCTAAGCCTAAGCGCTGTCCCTCAGCTCTTCAGCTCAAGGCTAGCTCTCTACCACTTGAGCCACAGCGCCACTTCCGGTTTTCTGGTGGTTTAAGAGTTTCACGGACTTTCCTGCCTGGGCTGGCTTTGAACTGCGATTCTCAGATCTCAGCCTCCTGAGTAGCTAGGATTATAGGCGTGAGCCACCGGCGCCCGGTGCTTCTGCAATTTTTGTATCTAGCTTTGTCCCTCAACTCTTAGAATTCTCCTTTTTTTTTCTTTTTTATGTGCTACTACTGGGGCTTCAACTCAAGGCCTGGGCACTCTCTCTTAGCTTTTTCACTCAAAGCTGGCTCTGTACCACTTGCAGAATTTTGTTAGTTAATTAAAGGTAAGAGTCTCATGGAGGTTTGAGAATGTGGCTGAGTGGTAGAGTGCTTGCCTAGCATGCTGAAGCCCTGGGTTTGATTCTTCAGTACCACATATAAAGAAAAGGCTGGAAGTGGCACTGTGACTCAAGTGGTAGAGTGCTAGCCTTGAGCAAAAGAAGCTCAGGAACAGTGTCCAGGCCCTGAGTTCAACCCTCAGGACTGGGCAAAAAAAGTTTCATGGATTTTTTCTGCCCTGGCTGGCTTTTAACCTCAGTCCTCAGATCTCAGATCTCAGCTTGCTGTGTAGTTAGGATTACAGATGTGAGCCACCAGCACCAGACAGAATCCTCCTTTCTGGGGCTGGGAATATGGCTTAGTGGTAGAATGCTTGCCTAGCATGCATGACGCCCTGGGTTTGATTCCTCAGTACCACATAAATAGAAAAAGCCAGAAGTGATGCTGTGGCTCAATTAGTAGAGCGCTAGCCCTGAGTACAGAGAGGCTCAGGGACAGAGCCCAGGCCCTGAGTTCAAACTCCAGGACTGGCAAAAAAAATTCTCCTTCCTGGATCTTTGTCCATGTTTCTTAGGTCTTAGCACATTGCACTCCTTGTTCATTTATTTGTGTGTGTGTGTATGAGAGAGAGAGAGAGAGATAGGAACCAAACCATGGCCTCCAGCATCAATGCCACAGAACTACAGTCCCAACACTCCATATGCCTCTTCCTTAATGAGGCCTTTCCAGAATCCCTGTCCTTCTATTCCTGTTTTGTTTGTTTCTTGCTGGAACCTAGAGCCTTATACACTAAGCAGACTTTCTATCACTGAGATGCACTTTCGCAGCACCTCTTCCTTTTTATATTGCTGTTGGTACTGAAGTGTGACCTTAGGACTTTACGTTTGCTAGGCAGGTGCTCTACCACTTGAGCTATGACCCAGCCCTGATTTTTTTGCAAACTTTCTTGCCCTGGCCTCTGGATGATCTCAGCTTCCTAAGCAGTTTAGGATTACAGGTATAAGCCACCTGCCCCCAGTTCTCCATCCCTCTCTTAAAAACTTAGAACCCTTCAAGCCCCACGACTGACAAAAGAAAAAAAGCTTAGAACCCTCTGTACAACACTTTAATAATAATAACAATAAAAAATATTTAGAAGCCTGCCCTATCTACTTGTTTGCTTGCTTTTCCCCAGGGAATTCAACAACGGTTCAGAGGCAGTGTCAATGCTGTGAGGATTCGAGCCCCCCAGATTGGAGGTGAGGTGCTTGGGGAAACATAGGATATGTGATGTCAACTTTCAGGGTGATCTCTGTGTACATACTTATGCCAGTCCTGGAGCTTAAACTTAGGGCATGGGTGCACTGTCTCTGAGCTGCTTTTGCTCAAGGCTACTGCTCTACCACTTGAGCCTCAGCTCCACTCTGTCTTTTTTGGTAGTTTTATGGAGATAAGAATCTCAGACTTGGGCTGGGAAGGTGGCTCAGTGGTAGAGTGCTTGCCTTGCATGCCTGAGGCCCTGGGTTCGATTCCTCAGCACCACATAAGCAAAAAGAAAAAAGCCGGAAGTGGCGCTGTGGCTCAAGTGGTAGAGCGCTAGCCTTGAGCTGAAGAGCTGAGGGACAGAGTTCAGGCCCCACGACTGGACCCAAAAAAAAAAAAATAATCTCAGACTTGTAGCTGGGTACCAGTGGCTCATGCTAGTAATCCTAGCTACTCAGGAGGCTGAGATCTGAGGATCATGGTTCAAAGCCAGCCAGAGCAGGAAAGTCCATGAGATTCTTATTTCCAATAAACCACTCAAAACCAGAAGTGGCACTGTCCCTCAAGTGGTAGAGTGTTAGCCTTAAGCTGAAGAGTGAGCTGAGGGACAGCACCCAGACCCAGAGTTCAAGCCCAATGACCAACAACAACAACAACGAAAAAGGAAACTCAGACTTTCCTGCCTGGGCTCTCTTCAAACTGTCACCATTACTTGGTGTTTTTGCTCAAAGTTGATGCTCTATCTTTGAGCCACAGCTCCACTTCCAGTTTGTTTGTTTGTTTTTTGTTGGACGTGGGGCTTGAACTCTGGGCCTGGGCATTGTCCCTCAGCTCTTCAGCTCAAGGCAAGCACTCTACCACTGAGCCACAGTGCCACTTCCGGTTTTCTAGTGGTTTACTGGAAATAAGAGTCTCACAGACTTTTCTGCCCAGGCTGGCTTTGAACCGCTATCTTCCTGAGTAGCATGAGCCACCAACGGCCCAGCTCACTTCTAGTTTTAAATCTCAATCTTCAGATTTCAGATTCCAAGTAGCTAGGATTACAGGTGTGGGCCTTCAGTGCTCAGCTTTCAGCAGTTTAATTTGAGGGGATAAAGAATGTGGATTCTCAGCTGAAAGCCAGCAACTCACTTCTATAATCATAGCTATTCATGAGGCTAAGATGTGAGGATCAAGATTCCAAGCCAGCCTAGGCAGGAAAGTTTCTTATCTCCAATTAACCACCAAAGAGCCACAAGTTGTGATGTGAGTCAAGTAGTAGGGCACTGGCCTTGAGCAAAAAAGCTCAGAGGACAGTGCCCAGGCCCTGAGTTGAAGCACACATGGGCACGCGCACACACACACACACGTGAATTCTAGAGTTTAAATCCAGGCCATGTCTTATCACTGCTGGATGATCTTGGGTTAGTAGCGTGTCTTTTCTTTTCTTTTTTTTTAAATCAATTGTGGGGCTTGAACTAAAGGCCTGGGTTCTGTCCCTGTACCTCTTTCCTTTATGCTCAAGGCTAGTGCTCTACCACGTGAGCTACAGCACCACTTCTGGTTTTAGAGTGGTTAAAGCACGTCTTTTCTAAACCTCATCTGATTATCTGATTAATCACTTTATCAATAGCTTTTTACAAGTAGTTTTATAATTTACTAAAAGTACATAGAACTTAAATTTTCTGGTAGCTATGTTCAGCCGTGTGTGTGTGTGTGTGTGTGTGTGTGTGTGCTATGTTCAGCCGTGTGTGTGTGTGTGTGTGTGTGTGTGTGTGTGTGTGTGTGTGTGTGTGGTGTGGTGTGTTGGTCCTGGAGCTTCAACTCAAGGCCTGGGCTGGCTCCAAACCATGTTCCTCAGATCTCAGCCTCCTGAGTAGCTAGAATTACCAGTATGAGCCGCCAGCATCAAGCCAGCCCTTTAATAATATTAACTGATTTAATTTTTTATTTTTATTTTTTTGTCGGTTGTGGGGTTTGAACTCTGGGCCTGGGCTCTGTCCCTCAGCTCTTCGGCTCAAGGTTAGCATTCTACTACTTGAGCCACAGTGCCACTTCCAGGTTTTTCTGCTTATGTGGTGCTGAGGAATCAAACCCAGGGCTTCATGCATGCAAGGCAAGCACTCTACAACTGAGCCACCTTCCCAGCCCACTGATTTAAATTTTCATAAGTCAGGGCTGGGAATGTAGCTTGCCATGCATGAAGCCCTGGGTTCAATTCCTCAGTACCACATCAACAGAAAAAGCCAGAAGTAGTGCTGTGACTCAAGTGGCAGCACTAGCCTTGAACAAAAGAACTCAGGGACAGTGCCTGGGCCTTGAGTTCAAGCCCCAGGATTGGCAAAAAAAATTTTTTTCAGATAACATGGAGTATCTGAAATAGATCGTAGAACACAGTAAACACAGTGTGTGTGTACATGTGTCAGTGCTCTGGCTTGAATTCAAGACCTGGGAGCTATCAGTGAGGTTTTTTTGATCAACTAGTGCTCTGCCACTTGAGCTATAGCTCCACTTCCAGCTTTTTGCTGGATAATTAGAGATAAGAGTCTCACAGACTTCCTGCCCAGGCTAGCCTCATGAGAAGCTAGGATAACAGGCATGAGCCACTAGTGCTGGGTTTTAACATTTTAAATACAACTTATCTAAACTTATCTAAACTGCTTGTGAGCACAAGTTTTTCCAGTTTCAGAATTTTTCATATTTTTGGGGCTGGGAAGGTGGCTCAGCGGTAGAGCGCTTGCCTTGCATGCCTGAGGTCCTGGGTTCGATTCCTCAGCACCACATAAGCAAAAAAAAGAAAAAAGCCGGAAGTGGTGCTGTGGCTCAAGTGGTGGAGCGCTAGCCTTGAGCTGAAGAGCTGAGGAACAGCCCAGAGTTCAAGCACCATGGCCGACCAAAAAAATAAATAAATAAATAAATGAAATATCTATATATGTAAAATGAATTTAACCCCTGTCTTTTTTTTTTTTTTTTTTTGGGTCCGGTCGTGGGGCCTGAACTCTGGGCCTGGGCGCTGACCTCAGCTCTTCAGCTCAAGGCTAGCGCTCTACCACTTGAGCCACAGCACCACTTATGGCTTTTTCTGTTTACATAACACTGAGGAATGAAACCAAGGGCTTCATGCATGTTAGGCAAACACTCTACCAGTAAGCCACATTCTCACCTCAGATCTCAGCCTCCTGAGTAGCTGAAATTATTGGTGTGAGCCACCAGAGCCCACCCAAAGGTAATATTCTATAATATAAATCTCTTTTTCCTTTTTTTCTTTTTTTTTTTTTTTTTGCATAATGCAGGGGAGATTTATCTGAAGGCCTTGAGTTAATTAGAAGATGTGGGGGTCTTGGGGCTGAGGGTATAGCTGAGTGGTAGTTTGCTTGGCTAGCATGCACAAAGCCCTGAGTTCAATTCTTTTTTCTTTTTCTTTTTTTTTGGGGGGGGGGGGGAGGGGTCCGGTTGTGGGGCCTGAGCTCTGGGCCTAAGCACTGTCCCTCAGCTCTTCAGCTCAAGGCTAGTGCTCTACCACTTGAGCCACAGTGCCACTTCTGGCTTTTTTCTTTTTTTGCTTATGTGGTACTGAGGAATCGAACCCAGGGCCTCATGCATGCAAGGCAAGCGCTCTACCACTGAGCCACCTTCCCAGCCCCCCTAAGTTCAATTCTTGTTATCACCACTCTCCCCACCAAAACAACAACAAAAATGGAGAAATGTGTCCTTCTATGTTGCCCAGGCAGATCTCTTAACTTTTTTTCTTGGTGCTGGTCCTGGGGCTCAAACTCAGGACCTTTGCATTGTCCCCTAAGGTCCTTTTTTTCTCAAGGCTAGAGCTCTACCACTTAAGCCTCAGCTCCACGTATGGCATTTCTGGTAGTTTAGTAGAGATGTGTCTTACAGACTTTCCTGCTCCATCTGGCTTTGATCCAAGATTCTCAGATCTCAGCCTCCTGAGTAGTTAGGATTGCTGGCATGAGCCACTGCTACCTGACTGATCTCTAACTCTTGAGCTCAAGTAATTTTTACCTTAGTTTCCAAAGTAACTGGGACCACAGACACATGTGCTTGCTCTTGACTTATTTTATTTTATTTATTTTTTTGTCGGTCATGGGACTTGAATGGGCTTGGGCGCTATCCCTCAGCTCCTCAGCTCAAGGTGAGTGCTCTACTGCTTGAACCACAGTGCCACCTGGTTTTCTAGTAGTTTATTGGAGATAAGAGTCTCATGGACTTTCCTGCCCGGGCTGGCTTTGAACCCTGATCCTCAGATCTCAGCCTCCTGAGTAGCTAGGATTACAGGCGTGAGCCACTGGCACCTGGCTGCACTTGACTAATTTTATACAGTATGTTCAGTTCATCTGTATTTTGGCTGTGTCACCTCACATGAAATCTGCTGTGGAATTTTCTATTTGTGTCAAATAGAAAATTTTAGACTTGGGAACAGTTTGATTTCTAGGCCAGGGTTGTTTAACATATATTACGTACTGGCTTTCCTGATCCATTTTGTTTTGTTTGCCAGTCCTGGGCACTGTCCCTGAGCTTCTTTTTCTCAAAGCTAACACTCTACCACTTGAGCCACAGTGCCATTTCCAGCTTTTTCTGTTTAAGTTGTACTGAGGAATCAAACCCAGGGCTTCATGCATTCTAGGCAAGCACTTTAGCACTAAACCACATTCCTAACCCTGAAATCAACACCAGAATTCCAACTCTGTGGTGATTAAAAGATGGATATTGTAGCCGGGTGCTGGTGGCTCACACCTGTAATCCTAGCTACTCAGGAGGCTGAGATCTGAGGATCAGGATTCAAAGCCAGCCCGAGCAGGAAAGTCCGTGTGACTCTTTATCTCCAATAAACCACCAGAAAACCGGAAGTGGTGCTGTGGCTCAAGCAGAGTGCTGGCCTTGAGCTGAAGAGTGCAGGGATAGTGCACAAGCCCAGAGTTCAAGCCCCACGACCAAAAATAAATAAAAGATGAAAATTGTGCCAGGTGCCAATTGCTCATATCTATAATCCTGGCTACTCAGGAGGCTGAGATCTGAGGATCACAGTTCAAAGCCAGTCTGGGCAGGAAAATGTGAGACTCTTATCTCCAATTAACCACCAAAGCGCATGAAGTAGAGTTGTAGCTCGAGTGGTAGAGTGCCAGCCTTGAGCAAAAAAATCTTAGGGACAGCACCTAGGCCCCAAGTTCAATCAAGCCCCAGGACCAGCACAAAACAAAGCCATTTAAAAGATGGATCTACTTATAACCATTTTTCAGTTCCATATAAAGGTAAAGAGGGCGGTGCACCCATGACTCATGCCTGTATGCACTCAGGAAGCTAAGATCTGAGGATTGAGATTTGAAGCCAGCCTATGCAAGAAAGTCTGTGAGAGTTATCTCCAATTAACCATCAAACAAAACTGGAGATGGAGCTGTGGCTCAAGGGGTAAAGTGGTAGCCAGAAAGCTCAGGGACAGTGCCTAGGCCCTGAGTTCAAGCCCCAGGATTGGCACATGCACACACACACACAAAAGATGAAGAGAATTTTTTATTTTGCTGGTCCTGGAGCTTGAACTCAGGGCCTGGGCACTGTCCTTGGGCCACTTTGTGCTCAAGGCTATTGTTCTACCACTTGAGTCAAAGTGCCTCTTCTGGCTTTTTCTGTTTATGTGGTAATGGGGAATCTAAGCCAGGGCTTCATGCATGTTAGGCAAACACTACTACTAAGTCACCTTCCCAGCCCATATGAAGAGAATTTTGATAACTATTACTTGATGGGACAGAGTATTTCCTGGGAGTTTGCTATCTGCCCTTTTTTCCCTTCCTGCCTTCCTTTCTTTTCTTTTTTTCTTTTTTTGTCCATCATGGGGCTTGAACTCGACCTGGCACTGTCCCTCAGCTCTTCAGCTCAAGTCTAGTGCTCTACCACTTGAGCCACTTCCGGTTTTCTGAGTGGTTTATTGGGGCCTAGGTGCTGTCCCTGAGCTTTTGTTGCTCAAGGCTAGAACTCTACCACTCGAGCCACAACTCTACTTCATGCCTTTTGGTGGTTAATTGGAGATAAGAGTCTCACAGAGCAGGGCGCCGGTGGCTCATGCCTGTAATCCTAGCTACTCAGGAGGCTGAGATCTGGGGATCTCGGTTCAAAGCCAGCCCAGGCAGGAAAGTTTGTGAGACTCTTATCTCCAATAAACCGCTAGAAAACCGGAAGTGGTGCCGGGGCTCAAGCGGTAGAGAGCTCGCCTTGAGCTGAAGAGCACAAAGACAGTGCCCAAGCCCAGAGTTCAAGCCCAACAACCGACCAAAAAAAAAAAAAAGAGTCTCACAGACTTTTCCTGCCCAGGCTGACTTTGAACCAAGATCCTCAGATCTCAGCCTATTGAGTAGCTAGGATTATAGGCGTGAGCCACCAACACCGGGCTCTTTCTTTTCTCTTTCCTTTCCCTTTTCCTTTTCCCTTTCCTTTTCCTTCCTCCCTCTCTCCCTTCCTCCCTCCCTCCCTCCCTCCTTCCCTTCCTTCCTTTCTTTTCTTTTCTTTCTCTTTCCTTCGTTCTTATGTGCCTGTGTTCAGGGACTTTTTTTGTTTTTGGTCAGTCATGGGCCTGAACTCTGGGCCTGGGCGCTGTCCCTCAGCTCTTCAGCTCAAGGCGAGCGCTCTACCACTTGAGTCACAGCGCCACTTCTGGCTTTCTTCTGCTTATGTGGTGCTGAGGAATCAAACCCAGGGTTTCATGTGTGCAAGGCAAGCGCTCTACCACTGAGCCACCTCCCCAGCCCATGGGACTTTTTTGTTGTTAGTCATGGGACTTGAGCTCAGGGCCTGGGCACAGTCCCTCATCTGTTCAACTCAAGGCTAGCACTCTACCACTTGAGCTACCGTGCCACTTCTGGTTAGAGATGAGTCTCACGGACTTTCCTGCTCAGGCTGGCTTTGAACTGCTATCCTCAGATCTCAGCCTCCTGAGTAGCTAGGATTACAAGCGTGAGCCACTAGTGCCCAACTGTTATCTGCCTCTTTGTCTCCATTCTTCTCCCCTTTCTTTTCTTTTCCTTTTATTTTCTTTTTTCCCATCCTGGGGCTTGATCTCAGGCCTTGCATTCTTGCTAGATTTTTTTGTTCACTTAAGGCTAGCACTCTCCCACTTGAGCTACATATAGCTCCACTTCTGGCTTTTTGGTGGTTAATTGGAAGTAAGAGTCTCATGGACTTGCCTGCTTCCAGCTGGCTGCCATCCACAAATCTCAGCCTCCTGAGTAGCTAGGATTGCAGGTGTGAGCCACCAGCGCCCTGCCCCTCTCCTTTTCTTTATTTGTTGCTGGGGATGGGTTGCAGGGTCTTGTGCAGTTGAAGCGTGCCCTGTATACCAAACTCCCTTTTCTTCCCCATTCTTGCACAGAGCCTTCAGGCCTTTGAAGTCTCCATCCCCTGAGATATGAATTCTTGGGATGTCTGGAAAATACTGACGAGACCTCTGCCCCTCTACAGGTAGTTTTGCAGTGTGGGGAGGCCTATTCTCCACCATTGATTGTGGCTTGGTACGACTTCGGGGCAAAGAGGATCCCTGGAACTCCATCACCAGTGGTGCCTTGACTGGGGCTGTGCTGGCTGCTCGCAGTGAGTGTTTTTGGCTCCTGGCCCCAGTCCCTTCCCTCTGTTCTGCCTGCCCTCACCTCTGTCTCTCTCCACCTCCAGGTGGCCCATTGGCCATGGTGGGCTCAGCCATGATGGGGGGCATCCTGTTGGCTCTCATTGAGGGTGTGGGCATCCTCCTCACACGCTATACAGCACAGCAGTTCCGCAATGGTAAGGATCTGTGTAACAACGGGTAGAGAAAGGTGGGAATAGCCCTACCAGCCTCCTTCCATGTAACTTACTTCATTATCTTTTTCCTCCCTCTCTAGCACCTCCATTCTTCGAAGACCCCAGTCAACTAGGTCCAAAGGATGGTAGTAGCCCAGCTCCTGGCTATCCTGGCTACCAACAATTCCACTGAGGAACCCACTGCCTGCCACCTTGGGAGCTGCTCCTCCCTCCCCAGTCATCTACCTCCAAGGGAGGGCTGGCTCCCACTTAGCCCTGGAACCTGTCAGAGAGGAGGGCCTATACTAACACCCTTATCCCAGGGTGGGAGTGGTACACCCCAGCTGCCCTAACAAATGGGTCCCTTTTTCTCTCAGGGCACCCCAGCCCCATACTCATAAAAAGCCCTTACCCCAGCTCCTTTGTGTGGCACCCTAATAAGTATTTAAAGCCAGTTTGGAAATGCTTGTGTATGCATTCCTTCGAATACCCCTGAGACTCTGATCTCAGGACAGGAGGCAAAGCCCTTGCCAAGGACTTGAGTCCCACAGGAGTGGCTCTAGTCATAACTTGGCAGAGGGAATGAGCAGGGAGGGGAAGAAGGAGCATGAAGATGTGAATTACAGTCAGGTGTGCTGGTGGCTCCTATAATCCTAGTACTCAGAAAGCTGAGACCTAGTACTCAGAAAGCTGGAAGCCAGCCTGGGCAAAAGAGTCCGTGTGACTTCTATCTCTAAATAAAAAAGCCAGAAGTTAGCCTTGAGCCAAAGAAGCTCAGGGACAGTGTCGGGGTCCAGAGTTCAAGCTTCAGGGCTAGTACCAAAACAAAACAAAAGATGTGAATTAGACACATGAAAACACAAGAACAGGCTTGAAGATGTATGAGAATACAAGGATTTGTGGATGGATCTGTACACTGCTTCCCTCATGCCATACATACAGCCCAATACCCTTGCTGCCTCCTCTATAAAAAACCATGGATAAGGCTGAAGAATTGATTTCATAAGAAACCCTCTTCTGAACACCAGTTACCTCATTTACATAAAGAATCCTCATCATGTGACCTCAACTTTGTCCCTGGGCTGAAAGTAGAGATTGGGCAGACCTGGCTTCCTCAAAGTACCCTGTAACAGTCTCCTGGTCCATCACAGTTTTGTGTTGTTTGTGGGTCATGGGGCCTGAACTCTGGGCCTAGGTGCTGTCCCTCAGCTCTTCAGCTCAAGGCTAGCACTGTACCACTTTAGCCACAGTGCCACTTCCAGTTTTCTTGTAGTTAATTGGAGATAAGAGTTTCATGGACTTTCCTGCCCAAGCTGGCTTTGAACTGTGATCCTCAGATCTCAGCCTCCTGAGTAGTTAGGATTACAAGCATTAGCCACTAGCACCCAGCTTGTTTGTTTGTTTTGCCAATCCTGGGGCTTGAACTCAGGGCCTGGGCACTGTCCCTGAGCCACAGTGCCACTTCTGGCTTTTTGTTGTTGTTTATGGTAATGAGGAATCGAACCCAGAGCTTCATGCATTCTAAGCAAGCACTCTACCACTAGGTCACATTCCCAGCCCTGTTTTGGTTTTATTTTGTCTTGTTTTGCAGAAGACTAAAAAAAAATTTTTTTTTTTGGTCTGGTCATGGGGCCAGAACTCTGGGCCCGGGCACTGTCCCTCAGCTCTTCAGCTCAAGACTAGCACTCTACCACTTAAGCCACAGCGCCACTTCTAGTTTTTTTCTTTTTTGCTTATGTGGTGCTGAGGAATCGAACCCAGGGCCTCATGCATGCAAGGCAAGCACTCCGACTGAGCCACCTTCCCAGCCCAGAAGACTAAATTTTTATTGTAAGTAATTTCCTAGTGACATGGCTGGCAGAGGTCTCTACTGTACTTGTATTCGATTACTTTGATTTCCCTTCACCCCCAGACAATTCAGCAGTCATTTTCTCCTTCTGATCCTGAATCAGGTCAAATTCTTCCTTGTATTTCACTATGCACTATTTCATCTTTCTTCTCTCTCTTAGACATAATATTGTACAGCTTAACCAATGGATATAAAGGTTGAGGTTTCTCCTCAGTAACTTGCTGAGCCACCTCAGCTCTGGTTTGTTGATAAGGTGCTCCACAATGTTTCAATGTATTACATTTAGATTTCCTTTGCTTACCCATATTTCACTCTGAACTTTTAGTTCAAAGTTAAGGACAATGCAGTACAAGCACACACATCTTGTAGCCATGCAAACAGCAAATGCCTCCATCACAGTTTTATTTTATTTTTATTTTGAGTCAGTATGATGATATAGCCCTGGCTTGCCTGGAACTATGTAGCAGTATTTTTCTGAGTCTGAGTCCAAGATATCTAAGTACCACATTTCCTTTTTGAGTCAGTGTGGCTATTTTCCTAGATTATCCTAGCAAATTCCCTGTGTAGCACCATTGTTATATATGTATATATTTATATATGTGTGTATATATGTATCTGTGTGCTAGGTTTATTCCAGTAACAGGGTGTGTGTGTGTGTGTGTGTGTGTTGGTACTGGGGCTTGACCTCTGGGCCTTGTACTCTTGCTGAGGTTTTAGACTCAAGGCTAATACACTAGTACTTGAGCCATAGCTCTACTTCTGGATTTTTGCTGGTTACTTGGAAATAATCTCATGAGCTAGGTACTGGTGGCTCATGTTAGCTACTTAGGAGGTTGAGCTCTGAGGATTGAGGTTCAAAGCTAGTTTGGATTTTTAAAAAAATCCCTGAGACTCTTATCTCCAATTAACTTCCCCAAAAAAGCCAGAAGTTAACTTTAGGCCAAAATGGTAGAGCTCTAACAAAAAAACAACAACTCAGGAATAGGCTGGACTCAGTCCTCAACAGGTGAGGATTGTTTATTGAGGAACAGCAAGGGACACAGACCTTCCCATGGGTTTAGGGGTGGTGCAAGGGACTGGATTTTGGGGTGGGCTTATATAGGGCTTACCAAGGAGGCAGAGAATTAAAAATAAAAAAAGCCTCTGCCCGAGCTGACTTCCAGCCTGGGTCTTTAGATGTCAGCCTCATAAGTAGCTAGGATTACAGCACTGGCTTCTGCAAACAAGTCCTAAGCAGAAGAAAGTATATTTCCACCCCTAGCTTGTTTTGGGGTTTTGTTTTGTTGTTGTTGCCAGTCCTGGGGCTTGAACTCGGGTCCTGGGCCCTGTGCCTGAGCTAGCACTCAACCAGTTGAGCCACGATGCATTCTGGAATTGAACCCAGAGCTTCATGTATGCAAGGCAAACACTACCACTAAGTCGTATTTCTAGCCCATTGTTTTTTTGGTCTTTTGTGGGTTTTTTGGTCAGTTGTGGGGCTTGAACTCTGGGCCTGGGTGCTGTCCCTGAGCTCTTCAGCTCAAGGCGAGTGCTCTACCACTTGAGCCACAGCACCACTTCCACTTCTCTGGTGATTACTTGGAGATGAGAGTCTCTTGGGGAATTTCCTGCCCTGGCTGGCTTTGAACCTCGATCCTCAGATCTCAGCCTAAGCCACCAGTGCCCAGCCCCATTGTTAATTTTTGAGTCATATTGTTATGTATCACTTTAACCCTCCAGAACTCTGTAGCACAGGCTGGCCACAACACCTTACCATCCTGCCTCAACTTGAGTACTGAGGCCTCCAGTTGTTTTCTTAAGGCAAACCACAAAATAGCTAGAACTGAGACTTCATTTTGGGGTAGGGTAGGTGAGGGGTAAGATTTTTTTTTTTTTTAATGTATATCATCCCTCCATTTCTGTCACTTCTGGGCAAACCCCTACAATGAGTGGTACAAACTTCATCTCAACTGGGGTGAAAATGCCACATAGAGGCTTGTTTCCAGAGTGTTGGTCAAGTTTGTTTGTATAGACCACACCAATACCCATGCCCTACTGGGAGCTTTTAACCCCCTTTTCTGTAAGCCACTGCCAGGAGGTGGAAATGCCCTTTCTTCTGCTTAAAACTGGTTCACAAGTCAGGTGCTTATGGCTCTCACCTAAAATTCTAGCTACTCAGGAGGCTGATATCTGAGGATCACAGTTCAAAGCCAGCTGGAGCAGGAAAGACCCTTGAGAACTAATTCCCAATTAACCACCAAAAAGCCAGAAGTGGATTTTGGGGCTGTGGCTCAAGTGGTAGAATGCTAGCTTTAAGCACAAAAGTTCAGGGACAGCGTCTCCCTCCCCTCCCTGTTTCTCTGCATGGTGATGAGCACTGGGAACAGAGTCTTAACTGGATGGCGCTAGAGGTGGGGCAGTCCCTGGGGAGGAGAGGCTTAGGATCTGGGCAGGGCCTGTAGTTGCTGGAACTGAGCCACTACACAAAGTTTGGACCAGTGGCAATCTTGTCAGACAGCAAGGAAACATGGCAAAGGGGTGGGGCTGGGAGTGAGGAGTGGGGTCTGTGGATTCTTACTAGACAAATACCTGGTAGGGAGATGATTGGAAATGTTCAGGCCTGGGAGGGCTGGAGGACCTCAAGGGGCTTGGGCTGTGGGATACAGAAGGGACTGGTCCAAAGATGCAGGTAGCCCGAAAAATACGTGTCAATTCCTGGGATACAAGGGTTTGATGATTTTTTTTTTTTTTTGGGTCCAGTCGTGGGGCCTGAACTCTGGGCCTGGGCACTGTCCCTCAGCTCTTCAGCTCAAGACTAGCACTCTACCACTTGAGCCACAGCGCCACTTCCGGCTTTTTTCTTATGTGGTGCTGAGGAATCGAACCCAGGGCCTCGAGCATACAAGGCAAGTGCTCTACCACTGAGCCACCTTCCCAGCCCATAAATTTCAACAATTTATTTATTTATTTATTTTGTCGGTGGTGAGGCTTGAACTCTGGGCCTGGGCGCTGTCCCTCAGCTCTTCAGCTCAAGGCGAGCACTCTACCATTTGAGCTACAGCGCCACTTACGGTTTGATGATTTTCTTAACCCTCAAAAGGCTCTGCTAGCCAGGCGCCAGTGGCTCACGCCTGTAATCCTAGCTACTCAGGAGGCTAAGATCTGAGGTATGCAGTTCAAAGCCATCCCGAGCAGGAAAGACCTTGAGACTCCTATCTCCAATAAACCACTAGAAAACCGGAAGTGGCGCTGTGGTTCAAGTGGTAGGATGCTAGCCTTGAGCTGAAGAGCTGAGGGACAGCGCCAAAGCCCAGAGTTCAAGCCCCATGACTGACAAAAAAAAGGCTCTGCTGCTGGACTGTATTTTGCAGTGAGTAAGGGTGGGACCCCAGCTAGGATATTGAGAGGCAAATTTAAGGTACCAGCCATCCTCAATTGGCACTGAGTCACTCAAGTAGGAGGTGGTGTAACTCAACTGAGGACCACCAGGTCCTCTGGGGGTTTACAGAGGCCCAGAGATTGGGCCTTTCCTTCACTAACCTGTTTGTTTGTTTGTTTGTTTTTACTGCCAAAGCTCAGGGCTTTGCACTGTAGCTGCTCTAGCACCTACTTATGGCAGGGTTTAGCCAGTAGCAAATTTCAACGGGAACAACAAACTTAGAAACAGATTCTGAGCCAGGCTCCAACTGGCCCCATCTGTAATCCCTAGCTACTCAGAAGGCTGAGATCTCTTAGCCATTTGAAGCCAGTCAGGAAAAGAAAGTCTGTTTAGACTCATCTCCAATTAATCAGCAAAAAGCTGGAAGTAGAGATGTGGCTCAAGTGGTAAAGCATCAAACTTGAGTACCCAGGCCATGAGGTTAAGACTCATATTGGCACCAAAAAAAGCTGGGTGCCAGGGGCTCATGACTGTAATCTTAGCTATTCAGAAGGCTAAGCTTTTGAGTATCAAGGTTCAAAGCAAGCGTGGGCAGGAAATTCTTGGGAACCTTATCTCCAATAAACTACCAAAAAGCCAAAAATGGAGCTGTGACTCAAGTGGTAGAGTGCTAACCTTGAGTAAAAGAAGTTCAAGGAGAGAGGCTGGGAAGGTGGCTCAGTGGCTTGCCTTGCATGCCTGAGGCCCTGGGTTCGATTCCTCAGCACCACATAAGCAAAAAGAAAAAGCCGGAAGTGGCACTGTGGCTCAAGTGGTAGAGCGCTAGCCTTGAGCTGAAGAGCTGAGGGACAGCGCCCAGGCCCAGAATTCAGGCCCCACGACCAGACCCAAAAAAAAAAAAAAAAAAAAAAGAAGTTCAAGGAGAGCATCTACGTCCTAAGATCAAACTCCAGGACCAGAAAAAGAGAGAGGTGGGGGGGAAGCAAACGAATTCCTCAAAACAAGGTTTTTATTCTTCATTTTGTTTTGTTTTGTTTTGTTTTCATTTGCCAGTCCTGGAGCTTGAACTCAGGGCCTGGACACTGTCCCTGAGCTTCTTTTGCTTAAGGCTAGCACTCTACCACTTGAGCCACAGCACCATATCCAGCTTTTTCTGTTTATGTGGTACTAAGGAATCGAACCCAGGGTTTCATGTATGTTAGGCAAACACTCTACCACTAAGCCACATTCCCAGCCCTCTTTGTAGTTTTTGTTTTGTTTTCTTTTTGTCTTGTTTGTTCATTTATCTGTCTTTAGGAGGGTAAGAGGGAGCACAGAAATGGAGGGTCAAAGGGTGAACAAATGCAGCAGTGGTACTCAATAGACACTATGTGGAAAATGAACCATACAGTTTGTGCCTGGGGATGAGAGGGAGAAACTTGGAGAGCAGCAAGGGAAAGGGTGGTAATGTCCAAAAAGGAATGTACTCGTTACCTGACTTATGTAACTGTAACCACTCTGTACATCAACTTAATAATAAAAAACAAAAGAAGAAAGTTAGCTGGAAGTATGGCTCAAGAGGTCGAGTACCTGCTGGGCACCTGTGGCTCACTCCTGGAATCCTAGCTATTCAGGAGGCTGAGATCTGAGGATCTGGATTCAAAGCCAGCCTGAGCAAGAAATTTCATGAAATTCTTTTTTTTTTTTTGTCAGTAGTGAGGCTTGAACTCTGGGCCTGGGTGCTGTCCATCAGCTCTTCAGCTCAAGGTGGTGCACCTTGGGCCACAGTGCCACTTCTGGTTTTCTGAGGGTTTATTGAAGATGAGTCTCTCATGGACTTGACTTTCCTGCTTGGACTAGCTTTGAACCTCAATCCTAAAATCTCAGCCTCCTGAGTAGCTTAGATTACAGGTGTGAGCCACTTGAGAGTCTTATCTCCAAAGAACACCAAAGAGTCAGAAGTAGAGCTGTGGCTCTAGGTAAGGCACTAGTCTTTTGCAAAATAACTCAGGACAGGGCCCAGGCACTCAGTTCAAGCCCCAGGACTGCCAAAAAAAAAAAAAAAAAAAAGGCTGGAGTGCCAGTGGCTTACTCCTGTAATCCTAGCTACTCAAGAGGCAGTTGTCAAGCCAGATGCTGGTGGGTCCTGCCTGTAATCCTGAAATCTGAGGATTTGCAGTTTGAAGCTAGTCTGGACAGAAAAGTCTCCAAGAGACTCTTATCTCCAATAAACTACTCAAAAAATAAATAAATAAACAACCCAGAAGCTGCCCTGTGGAGTACAAAGAGGCTCAAGGACATCATCCAGGCCCAGAGCTCAAGGCCCAGGACTGGCAAAAAAAAAAGACTGAGATCTGAGGTGAGGATCACGATTTGAGGCCAGCCTGAGCAGAAAAGATTGTGAAACTTTTCTTCTAAAAAAGTCAAAAGTGGAGATGAGGCTCAAGTTGTAGAGTGCTATCCTTGAGTAAAGAAGTTTAGGAGCCAGATGCCAGTGGCTCATGCCTGTGATCCTTGCTAATAAGGAGACTGAAATCTGAGGATCGTGGTTCAAAGCCAGCCTGGGCAGGAAAGTCTATGAGATTCATATCCAATTAATCACCAGAAAACCAGAAGTTGTGCTGTGGCTCAAAATGGAGCACTAGCCTTGAGCAAAAATCTTAGGAACAGTGCCCAGGCCCTGAGTTCAGGCCCCTGGTCCAGCAAAAAAAAAAAAAACAACAACAACCCTGTAATCCTATTCTAACTACTCAAGAGGCTGAGTAGAAAAAGAAAATAGTAACAAGAAGCCATATGAATGACAGAAACACAGGCTAGGAAATGAGACCTAAACAGTATAAAATGCCCACAAAGGAAGGAATGAGAGATGCAAGGCAAAGATTTAGCCACCAGGTGGCGAAATAGGGTCACCAGTTGGGGTTCACTGGAGCTTGTAGAATTATGTTTTGTTATGAGAGAGACAGAGACAGAGACACAGAGAGAGAGAGAGAGTGAGAGAGAGAGAGAGAGAGAGAGAGAGAGAGAGAGAGAGAGAGAGAGAGAGAGAGAGAGAGAGAGAGAGAAAGAGAACGAGAACTAGTGCATGAAGGCATGAAGTCAGGGCCTGGGTACTGTCCCTGAGCTTTTTTGCTCAACAGTGACATTCTACCATATGTGCCACAGTGCCATTTCCAAGTACCATTTCTGGCTTTTTGGTAGTTAACTGGAGATAAGAGTCACAGGAAATACCTTGTCCAGGCTGGCTTCCAATCTTGAGTAGTTAGGGTTACAGGCATGAGCCACTGGTGCCCTACTTTCTCTAGGAATTTTTTAGTCCTGGGGGGCATATGCTAAACAAGTGCTATATCATTGACCAACAACCCCAGCCCCTTTCTCAGATTAAATACCATTTAATACCATCTGCTTCTACCAAGGACTTCAGAAGCTCCCAGACTCTCCTTTTGGTCTTCTTCCCCATTTCCTTCCTGCCCTGCCTTCATCTGCATCGACTTGTCTCTTAGCCATCTCCCAACCCTATTCTTCTAGTGTGGTTCCCAGGCTGGTGGCTCTCACATGCCCTATGGCCCCTAGTCCAGCCATCCAAAGAGGTCTTAAGAGGTAGAGAGAATCAAGGAAGAGTAAGAGGACAGGGGTGTGGGGTTACCTAGCCACTCTCTCAGGAAGAGATACTGAAGAGCTAGGGAGAAAACACAGGCTGGGTGCTGGGAAGATGAACACTGGTGGCTCCAATCTGATCTTAGCTACTCTTGAGGCTGAAACCTTAGCTGGACGCCAATAGCTCATGCTTGTAATCCTAACTACTCAAGAGGCTGAGATCTGAGGATGGCAGTTGAAAGCCAGCCTGGACAGAAAAATCCTTGAGACTTATCTCCAATAAACTACTCAGGAAAAGTTGGAAAATGGTGCTGTGGTTCAAGTGTTAGAGCACTAGCCTTGAGCACAAAGGCTCAGGGACAGCGCTCAGGCCCTGAATTCAAGTCCCAGAACCAGCACAAAAATACAAAAAGAGGCTGGGGCTGGGAATGTGTCTTAGTGATAGAGTGCTTGCCTTGCATCCATGAAGCCCCAGGAACAATTCCTCAGTACCACATACACAGAAAAAGACGGAAGTGGCGCTGTGGCTCAAGTGGTAGAGTGCTAGCCTTGAGCAAAAGCAGCTCAGGGACGGTGCCCAGGACCTGAGTTCAAGCCCCAGGACTTGGCTAAATAAATAAATAAATAAAACAGAGGCCAAAACGTAAGGATCAAGGTGTGAAGCCAGCTCAAGCATAGAGCTTGCTGTATAGAGCACTGCATAAGACACATTGTATAGAGCTGGGCACTGGTAGCTCACACTGTAATCCTAGCTACTCAGGAGGCTGAGATCTGAGGATCACATTTCAAAACCAGCCCAAGCAAGAAAACCCATGAGAATCTTATCCAATTAACCACCAGAAAACCAGAAGTGGAGCTATGGCTCAAGTGGTAGAGTGCTAGCCTTGAGGTGAAGAGCTCTAGAACAGCACCCAGGCCCAGAGTTCAAGTCCCATGACCTACAAAAACAAACAACAACAACAACAACAAATCCTTGTATAGAGTGGGGTGCTGCAGGCTGAAATCTTAGAATTGAGGTTTCAACTCAGACCTGATTTAAAAAAATCCTCAAGACTCTTTTTATGTGTATGCCAGTCCTGGAACTTGGATTCAGGGCTTGGACACTGTCCCTGAGCTTTTGTGCCCAAGGCTAGTGTTTTGCCACTTGAAGCACAGCACCACTTCTGGCTTTTTTGGTGGGTTAGTGGAAAAAACAGCCTCACTTTCCTGTCTGGGCTGGCTTTGAATCATGCTGCTCAGATCTCAGCTTCCTGAGTAGCTAGCATTACAGGGAGGAGCCAGTAGCATCCAGGCCCCAAGACCCTTATCTCCAATTAACCAGCAAAAAGCTGAAAGTGGAGCTATGGCTCAAGTAGTAGAGCACCAACCAGACTTGCAGGGGAAAAAAATGATTAGGAACAGCACCTAGGCCCTGAGTCATAAATCAGAATGGACTCAAAAGAAAGGGGCATGGGCTGGGAAGGTGGCTCAGTGGTAGAGTGCTTGCCTTGCATGCATAAGGCCAGTTTGATTCCTCAGCACCATATAAACAGAAAAAGCCAGAAGTGCACTGTTGCTCAAGTGGTAGAGCGCTAACCTTGAGCTGAAGAGCTGAGGGACAGGGCCCAGGCCCAGAGTTCAGGCCCCACAACCAACAAAAAAAGAAAGGGGTGGGTGGGTAGAAAAAAACACAAAAAATAAACTTGTTTTCCTTGTCTTGGGCAGTACCTGCTTCCATCATCTTTTTTTTTTTTTTTTTTTTTGGTCCTAGGGCTTGAACTCTGGGTCTGGGCCCTCTCCTGGGCTATTTTGTGCTCAAGGACATCGTTCTACCACTTGAGCCAAAGCACCACTTCTAGTTTTTGAGTAGTTCATTGGAGATAAGATTATCATGGGGGCTGGGAAGGTGGCTCAGTGGTAGAGCCCTTGCCTTGCATGCCTGAGGCCCTGGGTTCAATTCCTCAGCACCACATAAGCAAAAAGAAAAAAAAAAGCTGGAAGTGGCGCTGTGGCTCCAGTGGTAGAGCGCTAGCCTTGAGCTGAAGAGCTGAGGGACAGCGCCCAGGCCCAAAGTTCAGGCCCCGCGACCGGACCCCCCCCCCAAAAAAAAAAAAAAAAAAGATTATCATGGGGCTGAGCGCTGGTGGATCACGCCTGTAATCCTAGCTACTCAGGAGGCTGAGATCTGAGGATCATGGTTCAAAGCCAACCCAGGCAGGAAAGACCGTGAGACTCCTATCTCCAATAAACCACAAGAAAACCAGAAGTGGCACTGTAGCTCAAGTGGTAGAGTGCTCATCTTGAGCTGAAGAGCTGAGGGACAGTGCCCAAGCCCAGAGTTCAAGCCCCAGGATCGACCAAAAAAAAAAAAAAGCTAGTACTCTACAACTCCATCATCTTTAACTTGAGATGTATTCATGAGGGTTTTTTTTGTTATTGGTGGTGGTGGTCATGGGGCTTGAACTCTGGGCCTAGACGCTGTCCCTCAGCTCTTCAGCTCAAGACCAGCACTCTACCATTTGAGCAACAGCACCACTTTCTGTTTTCTGTTATTGGAGATGAGTCTCATGGACTTTCCTGCCTGAGCTGACTTTGAACTACAATCCTCAGATCTCAGCTTTCTGAGTAGCTAGGATTACAGGCATGAATGCCCAGTGCCCAGGTCATGAGGGTGTGTGTGTGTGTGTGTGTGTGTGTGTGTGTGTGTGTGTGTGTGTGTGTGTGTGTGTGTGTGTGTGTGTGTGTGTGTGTGTGTGTGTGTGTGTGTGTGTGTGTGTGTGTGTGTGTGTGTGTGTGTGTGTGTACCAGCACATGTGAGTATCAGTCCAGGGGCTTTAGCTCAGGGCCTGGGCACTGCCTCTGAGCTTTTGTACTCAAGCTTGGCATTCTACCACTTGAGCCATAGTTCAATTTTGAGTTTTTTGCTGGTTAATTGGAGGTAAGAATCTCACATACTTTCCTACTGGCTGGCCTGGAACCCTGATTCTCAAACCTCAGCCTCTGAGTAGTTAGGATTACAGCCAGCCACGAGACACAGAACCTTTTGCAAAGCAGCACAAGGATAGTTTTCCTTTCAATCATGCATGGTATATTTAAGTGAGGTATTTTGGAAATTTGGCTTTAAACTTGTTAGAGCCAGGTGACAGTGCCTCGCACCTGTAATCCTAGCTACTCAGAAGGCTGAGATGTGAGAATTGGGGTTCAAAGCCAACCAGGCAGGAAAGTCCATGAGACTCTTCTCTCCAAGGAATCACAGAAAAAGCCAGAAGTGGTGGTGTTGGAGTGGTAGAGTGCTAGACTTGAGCAAAAAGAAGCTCAGGTATAGTGCCCAGACCCAGAGTTCAAGCCCCAGGACAGGCAAGAAGAAAAACTTATTAGGGAGGTTACCCTCTGAAGGATTTGCGTCCTGCCTTATCCCCAGGGTCAAGCAAAGCAGCAGGTGTGTGCTCATGTGCTTGTCCACAGGCAGGTCATTACGACCTTGGCCCCTAGGAGACAAAAGCCCCACACCCAGCATTGCCCTTGATCCCAAGTTGACCATAGCCCATTTTTTACTCTCTGCTTCCTTGGTAAGCCCTATATAAGCCCACCCCAAAATCCAGTCCCTTGCACCACCTCCAAACCCACGGGAAGGTCTGTGTCCTTGGCTGTTCTTTTTTTTTGGGGGGGTGGGGGGTCCAGTCGTGGGGCCTGAACTCTGGGCCTGGGCGCTGTCCCTCAGCTCTTCAGCTCAAGGCTAGCGCTCTACCACTTGTGTCACAGCGCCACTTCTGGCTTTTTTTTTTCTTATGTGGTGCTGAGGAATCGAACCCAGGGCCTCATGCATGCAAGGCAAGCACTCTACCACTGAGCACCTTCCCAGCCCTCATTGAGCCTTTTACCTTCTCTTTCTGAGGCCTTTCTCCATCGCAAGCACAAAGCCTGCTGAGCTTACTTTGGGATAAACAGAGACCTGAAAGATTGTGCAGCCTTTGCCTACGTAAAGCAGTGCATGCCTAGTGGACGGCCACCCGGCATGGCTTGAGGTATTATTGGCCCCCTGTGTAAACCCAGAAAAGGCCTTATGTCTCCCCCTATTCTCTCTCCTTCACCCTGTCCCCAGACTCTCTCGATCTCCAGGCTGGAGGCTCTTCGCCGTCTGACCCACTCCACCCAAAAAACCTTCAGGACAAGGTAAGCAACCCAGGTTTGTAGCGGAGCCCCCGCACCATGCCTCCCTCCCTTCCTGTCTGTAGGGTCCCCAGAGACTCCAGGAGTCTCACCCTTGCTTGACACCCTTTAAAATTGTCTGTTATTGAAAGCTGGCTATTATTGGACTGAGTTCAGAGCCCTCGAAATATTCTCAATGATTTAAACAATTCTCCAACAAAACAGCAAGGAGTCTGAGGTCCCCTAAACCCAAGCCCTCCTCTACCTCTGTTCCAGTGGCCCCTCCTCTGCTCATCCTGTTCTGCCTACCAAGTCCTTTTCTGACTTCCTCTCCAGAGGCCCGCCTCTTGCTCTCCAAGTCCTTCTCTGCCAATAAGCCTCGCAGCTATCTCTTCTAGAAAGGGAGCTTATTTGCCCCCCCTTCTCTCCTCCCCTTGACAGTGAGACACAGGCTGAGTCGCAGGTTCCCACTTATAAAGGCTAGCCCTCCTGGATCACTGGCTCTATATGCCCAAGTCTTCTCCATCCTTGCTGTTGTAACTACATTCCTCCCCTCTATAGCTGGTCTGTATTCTCTAAGTGAAAACTGTCAGCTCCAAGCTTGGGAGCAGTTAGACAGATAGCATACATCAAACAAACAAACCTATCCTTTTTGCTTTGCGGACTGGGACACTAATCCCTTCTCTTTCTCTTTCCTGAGTCTACTCACTTCAGAAATCTGGATTCTTAATTTCCCCCTGCAAAACTCTATAAGGTTGCTATAAGCCTCCCCCAAAATAACCTCCCTCCCCCAATTCTCTGCAGGCCCTAGAGATTGACACCCTCCTGGGAAGAGACAAAGTCCATAGTGGGATTTCATGTGACCTCCACTCCAAGCTTCGCCAAAATTGTTCTAAAGGTTTGTCATTCTTTTTTTTTTTTTGGTCGGTCGTGGGGCCTGAACTCTGGGCCTGAGCGCTGTCCCTCAGCTCTTCATCTCAAGGGTAGTGCTCTACCACTTGAGCCACAGTACCAGTTCCGGTTTTCTAGTGGTTTATTGGAGATAGGAGTCTCACGGTCTTTCCTGCCTGAGCTGGCTTTGAACCATGATCCTCAGATCTCAGCCTCCTGAGTAGCTAGGATTACAGGCGTGAGCCACCAGCGCCTGGCTATGTTTGCCATTCTTGTTATCAATGTTCGTTCTTCTAAGCATAGAGATTCTGTTGAATTGTTTGTTGTTGGCTAAACTTTAAGTTTCACCTTATATTCTGTTTGGTATTGCCTGTTTTTCCTTTTTTTTTTTTTTTTGTCTGTCGTAAGTCTTGAACTCTGGGCCTGGGTACTTTACCTGAGCTATTCAGCTCAAGGTTAGCACTCTACCACTTGGCCCACAGCGCCACTTCCAGCTTTTTCTGTTTCTGTGGTGCTGAATATTCGAACCCAGGGCTTCATGCATGTGAAGCAAGCACTCTACCACTGAGCCACTTTCCCAGCTCCATGGTATTGCCTGTTTTTCTAGCATTGACCACATGGTTCTATCACACAGTGTGCAAAAATGTCCATTTTGCCATTGGAATTAAAAAAAACTTACAGTTGATTTTCTTTAAAAAAAAAAAAAACACCTAAGCATACCTTAAAACTTTTGTACAGAGGTGTGTGTGTGTGTGTGTGTGTGTGTGTGTGTGAACATGTTCAAAATTATCTCATTAAAATGTTTTCTTCTGGATAAAAATTGTCTTACCCCAAATTGTTCATGTTTGTAGCAGATGGTATAAATATGTCTTAAGTTCACTTAAGTGTTTGTTTATGTCAAGGTCCTTCAAATCAACACCTTTTAACTGAACATTTTTCCCTGTTTAATATGTAAGCTGCTTTGGGTACAGAGCTAAAAGGACACCAACTCCTGCATTCTTTATTGTAATCACAAAGCCCTAGTGACACCTACAATGTCTTAACCTCAATTAGTATCCTAAAGTGTTATATGAAATCAAGAATAACTGTATTTCTATTTGATCTCCTTGTTGCTTTAATTGGAAATAATAAAGGGTTTTTATGGCAAAGATCACCATTCAAAACCAGCACAGGCAGAAAAATTCCTCTGAGACTCCATCTCCCAATTAAACAGCAAAGAGCTAGGCTGGAAACATGGCTCAAGAGACTCATCTCTAAATAACCAACTGAATTCTGGAAATGGTGCTATGGCTCAAAGTGGTAGAGTACTAGCCTTGAGCAGAAGTGCTCAGAGACAGTCCTAAGCCTTGAGTTCAAACCTCATGATGGACAAAATAGAGCCAAATGGGAAAAGCCAGCCCAGCACCAACTGTAAGGTCCGCTCCTGGATGGTGAGCAGACTCCACCCTCCTCGCAGCAAAGTCTCCACGCAGTACCTGTGTTACCTAGGCAACTGGCACACCTGGAAGAGGTCACATCTACATCTGCTGAGGTCACATCTGAATTTGATGTGGCCACACCTCCCCCCCCTCCTACCCTAGATAAGGCCTAGCCCAGGCCAGACTCTCTTTCCTAGCTCTTTCCCAGCTCTCTTTCTCAGCTCTTTCTCTCTCTCTTTCCCAGCTCTCTCTTTTTCCCAGCTCTTTCCCAGCTCTCTTTCCCAGCTCTTTCCCAGCCGTGTGGAGTGCCAGCCAGGCCTGGTACCAGCTGGAATGATGAATAAGCCTACCCCTTACCTGAATAACACGTGCGTGGTGTGGTTCTTACTCGGCTACCTCTTTTTATAAACCTAACACCAACCACCTAGACCCCTAGGACTAAAGCTAGTCCTGGAGTAAGAGAGGATGGTATCATATCCAAAATGGAGCTGCCCTTTCAAAATTAACCAGAGCTGGGAGATCAAAAGAAAACAGTTAATGCCCATCTAATTAATTAATGCCCATCTAATGTCCGTACCTGTCTACCTTCTAACTGGTTATGGGCTTATGCTCCAAATGGAACTTTTCTGACTTGTGGCCATGGTGTGTTTGCCAGTGTCATTCATATCATCTGGTCCTGCTACCTTGTCAGCCTTTTGCCTGATCTCACCTTTTTCCAAATTGGAGGTTGTACAAGGGACTGGATTGGGGGGAGGGGGAACTTTATTTTTTGTTTTTTGGGTTTTTTTTCTGGTCAGTTGTGGGGCCTGAACTCTGGGCCTGGGCGCTGTCCCTCAGCTCTTCAGCTCAAGGTGAGTGCTCTACCACTTGAGCCACAGCGCCACTTCTGGTTTTCTGGTGGTTTATTGGAGATAGTCTCTTGGACTTTCCTGCCTAGGCTGGCTTTGAATCATGATCCTCAGATCTCAGCCCCCTGAGTAGCTAGGATTACAGGTGTGAGCCACCAGCACCCGGCTTGGGGGAGCTTATATAGGGCTTACCAAGGAAGCAGAGAATAAAAAATGAGCTATGGTCAACTTGGGGTCAAGAGCAATATCCTTGGCCAGGCCCACAGTTGAATGCTGGGTGTGGGGCTTTTGTCTCCTAGGGGCCAAGGTCGTAATGACCTGCCTGTGGACAAGCACATGAGCACACATCTGCTGCTTTGCTTGACCCTGGGGAATAAGGCAGGACTCAAATCTTTCATATTCCATCTTTAGACACATAAAAAGATTGGGCAGGGCTGGGAAGGTGGCTCAGTGGTAGAGCTCTTGCCTTGCATGCATGAGGCCCGGGATTTGATTCCTCAGCACCACATAAGCAAAAAAAGCCAGAAGTGGTGCTGTGGCTCAAGTGGTAGAGTGTTATCCTTGAGCTGAAGAGCTGAGGGACAGCGCCCAGGCCCTGAGTTCAGGCCCCACAACTGACCAAAAAAAAAAAAGATTGGGCCAAGAGGGGAGAGGCAGATCCTTCGTCCTCTTCACAGGGTCATCATGTAACTGGAAAGCTTTGTGTTCCTGTAGCCTGTATTAGAACACAACCTTAAAAAGAAATTCTTGCCAGGCGCTGGTAGCTCATGCCTGTAATCTTAGCTACTCAGGAAGCTGAGGTCTGAGGATCACAGTTCAAAGCCAGCCCAGGCAGGAAAGCCTGTGAGATTCTTATCTCCAATTAACCACCAGAAAATTGGAAGTGGTGCTGTGGCTTAAGTGGTAGAGTGCTTGCCTTGAGTTGATAGCTCAGGGACAGCACCCAGGCCCAGAGTTCAAGCCCCACAACTGACAAAAATAAATAGAAAAGAAATTAATTTTTTTCCACTCCTAGGACTTGAACTCAGAGCCCGGGCACTGTCCCTGAGCTTGTTTGTGCTCAAGGCTAGCACTCTACCACTTGAGCCACAGTGTCACTTCTGGCTTTTTCTGTGTATGTGGCTCTGAGGAATTGAAGTCAGGGCTTCATGCATGCTGGGCAAGCACTCTACCACTAAGCCACATTCCCAGCCCCTTAAAAGGAAATTCTAATCCCCACAGATGGTCCATTCTAACTCACAGGCTTCTAACTACAGGAGACACAGATTTCCTTTAAGATTGGATCTTTTGGAATAGGGCAGAATGATCGGTCAAGATGTATTTTATTGCCAGGTGCTGGTGACTCTCCCCTGTAATCCTAGCTACTCAGGAAGCTAGGATTCACGGTTCTAAGACAGCCAAGGCAGGAAAGTCTATGAGATTCTTCTTCTTTTTTTTTGGTTGGTCGTGGGGCCTGAACTCTGGGCCTGGGTCATGTCCCTCAGATCTTCAGCTGAAGGCTAGAACTCTACCACTTGAGAGTCAGCCCCACTTCTGGCTTTTTCTGCTTATGTGGTGCTAAGGAATCGAACCCAGGGCCTCATGCATGCAAGACAAGCACTCTACCACTGAGCCACCTTCCTAGCCCAAGAGATTCTTCTTTTTTTGCCAGTCCTGGGGCTTGAACTCAGGGCCTATGCCCTGTCCCTGAGCTTCTTTTGCTCAAGGCTAGCACTCTACCACTTGAGCCATAGCACCACATTTACAGCTGGGCATGATGTGCAAACCTGTAATCCTAGCTACTCAGCAGGCTTAGATCTGAGGATCCAGGTTCAAAACCAGCCCAGGGCTGGAAAGCTGGCTTAGTAGTAGCTGGCTTAGTAGTAGAGTGCTTGCCTAGCATGCTTGAAGCTCTGGATGATTCCTCAGTACCACATAAACAGAAAAAGCCAGAAGTGGTGCTGTGGCTCAAGTGGTAGAGTGCTAGACCTTGAGGAAAAGAAGGTCAGGGACAGTGCCCTGGCCCTTAGTTCAACCCCTAGGATTGGCAAAGAAATAAAAAGAAAAAAAAACAGCCCAGGCAGGACTCTTACTTCCAATTAAACAGTAAATCGTTCTCTCCAGCCACCCACGATGCTGAAATGAAAGAAAGCCAATGGGGAAGAAGATGACCCTGACCACTGCTGTCATGAAAAAGCGGGAGGCCAAGAAGGTGATAAATCCTCTGTTTGAAAAAAAAAAAAAATAAGCTTAAAAACTTTGGTATTGGACAGGACATCCAGCCCCAAAGGGGACCTCACCCATTTTGTCAAATGGCCTGACTACATCCAGCTGCAGTGGCAAAGAGCAATCTTCTACAAGCAGCTGAAAGTGACTCCTGCAATTAGCCAGTTTGTGCAGTCCTTGGACAGACCACCAGACAGTTACTTAAGTTGGCTCACAAGTACAGGCCAGAGGCAAAGCAGGAGAAGAAGCAGAGACTGTTGGCCAGTGTTGAGAAGAAAGCTGCTGGCAAAGGAGATAGCCCCACAAAAAGACCACAAGTTTTTGAGCAGGGGTTAACACTGTTACTGCCGTGGTGGAGAACAAGAACGTTCAGTTTAGGGCTGGGAAGGTGGCTCAGTGGTAGAGCGCTTGCCTTGCATGCCTGAGGCCCTGGGTTCGATTCCTCAGCACCACATAAGCAAAAAGAAAAAAGCCGGAAGTGGTGCTGTGGCTCAAGTGGTAGAGCGCTTGCCTTGAGCTGAAGAGCTGAGGGACAGCGCCCAGGCCCAGAGTTCAGGCCCCACGACTGGACCAAAAAAAAAAGAATGTTCAGTTTAACCAGGCGCTGGTGGCTCACACCTGTAATCCTAGCTACTCAGGAGGCTGAGATCTGAGGATCGCAGTTCAAAGCCAGCCCAGGCAGAAGTCTGTGAGACTCTTATCTCCAATAAAGCACTAGAAAACCAGAAGTGGCGCTGTGGCTCAAGCAGTAGAGCGCTCTTCTTGAGCTGAAGAGCTAAGGGACAGTGCCCAAGCCCAGAGTTCAAGCCCCACGACCAATACACACACACACACACACAAAGAAGAATGTTCAGTTTAACATAGTTGTACATAACATGCACACACATGACATGGACTCCTTCGGGCTGGTTGTATTTCTGTCTGCCCTGTGCCACAAGATGGGTGTTCCCTACTGCATCATTCAGGAGAAGGCCAGGCTGGAGTGCCTGATCCACAGGAAGACAGACATGCGCCACCATTGCCTACACCTGAGTTAACTCAGAAGACAAAGGATCTCTGGCAAAGCTGGTGGAGGCTATCAGGACCAATTACAATGATAGATATGAGATCCATCATCGCTGGGGAGGCAATGTCCTGGGTCCAAAATCTGCAGCTCCAATTGCCAAGCTGGCCACTAAGCTGAGTTAAATGTGCAATTGGTTTCTCTGTACATGAAGATAATAAAACTGTCCCTCTTCAAAACAACAGTAAAGAGTAAGAAGTGGAGCTGCGGCTCAAGTGGTGCAACTTTAGCCTTGAGTGCAAAAGCCAAGGTTCACCATCCTGGCCCTGAGATCAAGCCCTAGTACAGGCACAACAATAAATAAATTAATTAGTTAAATTAAATTGAATAATAAATAAAAACTGCAGATAGAGGGAGTTGAATAGGATTTATTTCCCCATGACTGGTTTATTGCATTAGTACAATGTTCTCGGTACAAGTGCACTTTATGTTCCTTTTGCTGGAGAGAACAGTGGGGATTCGCTAAGGTTCCAGGAAATACAATTTCCCCCTACCATTACAGCAATAATTCTGGCCAAGACAAAACTCTCAATTTATCCTAAAAATAAACAACAACCAGAGCATACTTTAACCTAATTTGGAAGTATTCAAATGGGCCCCAGGACACCAGGTCCTTTGTTCCCATCCACATCCTGCCTTCCCAGTTTTGTTTTGTTTTTCCATTTCTTACTCTGTGTGTGTGTGTGTGTGTGTGTGTGTGTGTGTGTGCGCGCACGCGCGCGCACGCGCACGCGTGCACATGTCTGTGCATGCACGCTCATGCCAGTCCTAGAGCTTGGACTCAGGGACTGGACTCTGTCCCTGAGCTTTTGTGGTCAAGGCTAGCACTCTACCAATTGAGCTATACCTCCACTTCTGGCATTTTGTTAATTATTTAGATAAGAGTCTCAAGAACTTTCCTGCTAGGGTGGCTTTGCCTCAAATCTTAATCTCCTGAAGCTAGGGTTACAAGCTTGAGCTATCAGCCCCTGGCTGCTTGTCCTTTTTATTTTATTTTTTCTGGTCCTGGGGCTTGAACTCAGGGCCTAGGCACTATCCCTCAGCCTATCTGTACTCAAGGTGATCGTTCTATCACGTGAGCCACAGCACCACTTTTGGCTTTTTCTGTTTATGTGGTACTTAGGAATCAAATCCAGGACTTTATGCATGTTAGGCAAGCACTCTACCACTAAGCCACATTCCCAGTCTCCTCCTCCTCCTCCTCCTCCTCCACCTCCTCCTCCTCCTCCTTCTTCTTCTTCTTTTTTTGCCAGTCATGGGGCTTGAACTCTGGGCCTGGACACTGTCTCAGGTGCTCAAGGTGACCCCTCTACCACTTGAGCCACAGTGCCACTTCTGGTTTTCTGGTAGTTAATTGAAGATAAGATTCTCGCGGACTTTCCTGCTCAGGCAGACTTTGAACCACAATCCTCACATCTCAGCCTCCTGAGTAGCTAGAATTACAGGTGTGAGCCATCAGTGCCCAGCTTCCCATGAGACTCTTATCTCCAATAAACTATTTTTTTTTTAAAAAGCTGGAAGTGGTACTGTGGTTCAAGTGGTAGAGTGCTGGCCTTGAGCAGAAGAAGCTCAGCAACAGTGCCCAGGTTCTGAGTTCAAGCCCCAGGTCTGGCAAAAATTATCATAATAATAATTAAAATTGTCTCATTGACCAGCACTCTACCAATGGAGCCACATGTCCAACCCCTAAAATTGTCAAAAAAATAAGGCCAGTTCACCTATTGTGATGTCAAAGGAAAGAATAAACCTGTTTCTCCTATTCTGTGATTTAACAACCCTTGCAAATGTGGCAGGTAGAGGTGGGGAAGTCGGGGATGGGGGTATATTTTTCCTATACTCCAAGGAAGCAGTCAATTCTAAGATACACCAGGTGGATGGTCTCTAATTCCATCCCAGTGGGACACAATCTACTTGGACCAAACATTAGTTCCTGTCCTCCTGAGCTCAATACTACAAAACACCATCCCCTACTTCCCATGCTAATCAGAAGGTCCAGGTGGTTTTACCTGTTTTTGTGGGGGAGTGAGGAGGCCAGCCAACACTAAGGGGTTGGAATCTAGATTCTCCCCTGCCAGACATTCCCTGGACTACCAAGCTCTGTGTAGCCACTTTGTTATATACACAGGGTTCCTACTAGCCCCTCCTTGGATTATCATGAGAGTAGTAGCTCATAGAACTCAGGGAAACTTATTTTTTTCTGATGATCCTGAGGCTTGAACTCTGGGCCTGGGCACTGTCCCCAAGTTCCTTTTGCTCAAGGCTAGCATTCTACGAACCACAGCGCCACTTCTGGCTTTTTTCTGTGATTTAATTGGAAATAAGAATCTCACAGACCTTCCTGCCCGGGCTGGCTTTGAACCGAGAGCCTCAGATCTCAGCCTCCAGTGTAGCTAGGATTACAAGCATAAGCCACCAGTGCCTAGCTTCAGGGAAACATTTTACTGTGCCTATCTATATAATACAAAATATATTGTTTGATAGCAAATGAATAGATGGGGAAAGGCAGGTATTAGCTAGGAGTCGGTGGCTCTTATCTCCAATAAGTACCAAATAAGCTGGAAGTGGAGCTGTGTGGCTCAAGTGGTAGACTGCTTTCCTGCATTCAAGCCCCAGGATCAGCACCAAAGAGATTATACTCAATCCCTGCCTGTGTGTGTGTGCCAGTCATGGGGCTTGAACTTAGTTCCTGGGTGCTGCTCCTGAGCTTTTTCCACTCAAGTTTGTCACTCTACCACTTGAGCCACAGCTCCACTTCAAGGTTTTTGATGGTTAATTGGTGACTTTAAATCGAGATTCTCAAATCTTGGCCTCTTAAATAGTTAGGATTAAGATATAAGCCATCAGCACAGGACATGGAGGATTCTTTTTGGAGCTTGAGTCATTAAATTATAGCCCCGAGATTACATATTGAATCTGCAGCTTCTTTGTCCCTTCCCCACAGAGCTGGGGGGTGGGGCTGAAAGTCTCCGTTCCCATTCACATGCTCTTATTCACAAGGTCCCATTCGGTCTCAGAGTTTCCTGTCACCAGCCCCCCACCCTTAAGCTGCCTACAGGTGGCCAGCCAGCAGTCATGTCATTAGCATACAAAAAGACACTCGGCATTTTGAAGATTCCAAGGATTTTTAGGAATTACATAGCAGGAAACAGAGACAAAGACTGAAAATGTTTTTCACTAACTCACAACTATTTCTAAATATTGAATTCAGTACATTAAGCACATGAACCCATGTCACCACTACCATCCATCTATCTCCAGAACCTAAACAATCTTAAAGTTTCTTTTAAAATCTTTTGCAGTGCTGGGGATGAAACCTAGGGCTGTGTACATGCTAAGCTAGAACTCTCCCACTGCCCTACACTGCCTAGCCTTCAAGAACCTTTCATTTCCTAAAGTGGATCCTCTGAACCATTTTTTTTTTTTTTTGGTAGTTGTGGGGCTTGAACTGTGGGCCGAGCCCTTCAGCTCAAGGCTAGTGCTCTTAACACTTGAGACACAGCACCACTTCCAGTTTTCTAAGTGGTTTATTGGAGATAAGAGTCTTACAGATTTTCCTGCCAGGATAACTTTGAACCGCAATCCCCATATCTCAGCCTCCTGAGTAGCTAGGATTGCAGGCTTGAGTCGCTAGAACGTGTTCCTCTGTACCACTTAAACAGCCCCCTATTCCCTCCTCTTTCCAATCCTGGCAACCAGAATTCTGTATTCTGACCTCTTTTTTTTTTTTTGGCGGTCGTGGGGCTCGAACTCTGGGCCTGGGCGCTGTCCCTCAGCTCTTCAGCTCAGGGCGAGCACTCTACCACTTGAGCTACAGCGCCACTTCTGGTTTTCTAGTGGTTTATTGGAGATAGGAGTCTCACCGTCTCTCCTGCCCGGGCTGGCTTTGAACCTCGATCCTCAGATCTCAGCCTCCTGAGTAGCTAGGATTACAGGCGTGAGCCACCGGCGCCCGGCTTCTGACCTCTTTTTAACTGAAATCATACAATATTTGTCTTTCAGTTTTTGGATATTTTTTTGTTTTTTTATTTTGCAGTACCATGTGCATGCTGTACACAAACATTGAGCTACATCTTCAGTCTGCTATTTATCCTTTGTGACTGGCTTATATTAGAACATAATGTCCTCAAATTTTGTTCTTGTTGAGGGTGTCAGAATTTCCTGCCAGGTGCCAGTAGCTTATACCTGTAATACTAGGTACTGAGGATGCTGAGATCCAAGGCTCAAGGGTCAAAACCAGCCCAGGCAAGAAAAATTCATGAGACTCTTATCTATAATCACCAAAATGCTGAAAGTGGAGGTGTGGCTCCAGTGCTAGAGCACTAGCCTTAAGGTTAAAAGCTGGGGCTGGGAAGGTGGCTCAGTGGTAGGGCCCTTGCCTTGCATGCCTGAGACCCTGGGTTCAATTCTTCAGCACCACATAAAAGAAAAAAAAAAGCCAGAGTTAGCACTGTGGCTCAAGTGGTAGAGTGCTAGCCTTGATCTGAAGAGCTGAGGAACAGCGCCCAGGCTTAGAGTTCAGGCCCCATGACCAAACCCCCCAACAAAATGGGGGCTGGGAAGGTGGCTCAGTGGTAGAGCACTTGCCTTGCATGCCTGAGGCCCTGGGTTCAATTCCTCAGCACCACATAAGCAAAAAGAAAAAAGCCGGAAGTGGCACTGTGGCTCAAGTGGTAGAGCGCTAGCCTTGAGCTGAAGAGCTGAGGGACAGCGCCCAGGCCCAGAGTTCAGGCCCCACGACCGGACCCAAAATAAAAAAAAAGCTAAGGGACAGTGACTGACCCTGTGTTTAAGCCCTAATGGAGCTATGACTCAAGTGATAGAGCACTAATCTTCAGCAAAAAGGAGCTGATGGACAGCTCCCAGATATTGACTTCAAGGCCCAAAGACTCACTCTCTCTCTCTTTGTCTCTCTCTCTGTCTCTCTGTCTCTCTCACACACACACAAAAGAGAGAGAGAGAGAGAGAGAGAGATTGAGATCTGTGTGTCTTTCCTTTAATTCTGCTGAAATTAAATATTTACTGCTAAAACCCAACACACAATACCCTAAAAAGCAATTTCAGGGGAATCTCAGGATCTATTTCAGGTCTCTTTGACTTGGTCTCTACCCTTCCAGGGCAAGGACAGGCTTCTTATAACTTTTCCTAATATGCTTAGAATCTGGTTCCCCAAGGAAGAAAACAATTGTCTTTACTCCCTTCCCAGAGTTTCCATTAACTAAACTCTCTTCATTGGGAGATAGGACACTAAAATCTGCCAACATATGTTCATAGACTTTTTTTTTTTTTTGTCGGTCATGGAGCCTGAACTCTGGGCTGGGTGCTGTTCCTCAGCTCTTCAGCTCAAGGCTAGCGCTCTACCACTTGAGCCACAGCGCCACTTCCGGCCTTTTCTCCTTATGTGGTGCTGAGGAATCGAACCCAGAGCCTCATGCACGCAAGGCAAGCACGCTACCACCAAGCCACCTTCCCAGCCCTGTTTTGTTGTTAGTTTGCTTGTTTGTTTTGCCAGTTCTGGGGCTTGAGTTTAGTGCCTATGCATTGTCTCTGAGCTTCTTTTTTTTTAGGGGGGTGGGGAGGGCTCAGTCTTGAACTCTGGGCTTGTGCGCTGTCCCTGTGCTCTTCAGCTCAAGGCAAGGGCTCTATTGTTTGAACCACAGCACCACATCCATTTTTTCTAGTGGTTTATTGGAGATAAGAGTCTCAGGGACTTTCTTGCCCTGGCTGGCTTTGAATCATGATCCTCAGATCTCAGCCTCTTGAGTAGCTAGGATTACAGGCATGAGCCACAGGTGCCCGGCTACATCTCTGAGCTTCTTTTGCTCTAGGCTAGCACTCTACCACTTGAGCCCCAGCACCACTTCCAGCTTTTCTGTGTATGTGGTACTGAGGAATCGAACCCAGGGCTTCATGCATGCTAGGCAAGCACTCTAATACTAAGCACATTCCCAACCTGTTCATACACTTTTGTCACATACCATTGTCACACATAATTGTCTTCTATTTTGGTCCCAGAGAGAATCATTGTCTTTACTATGAGCCAAATAGACTTTGTCTCAGGCTATTTTATATTCTTAAAATTTACGAATCCCCCTTAAAAGTCAATTTACTCTCCATTCCCCATTCTCCCTTTCCCCTACAGAAAATAAAGGGGAGGGGGCTGGGAAGGTGGCTCAATGGTAGAGTGCTTGCCTTGCATGCATGAAGCCCTGAGTTCGATTCCTCATTACCACATAAGCAGAAAAAGCTGGAAGTGGTGCTGTGGCTCAAGTGGTAGAGCGCTAGCCTTGAGCTGAAGAGCTGAGGGACAGTGCCCAAACCCAGAGTTCAGGCCCCATGACTGACCAAAAAAAAAAAAAAGAAAATAGGGGGATATAACTCTGGGATTATCCAGTCCTCACACTTGTGATACAATGACTTTTTCTCTTTATGCGCATTAATAAATGTTCATGTTGTCAGATGCTGGTGGCTCACACCTGTAATCCTATTCAGGAGGTTGAGATCTGAGTATTACAGTTCAAAGCCAGCCCAGACAGGTGAGTCTCTGAGACTTTTTTTTTGTCGGTCTTGGGGCTTGAACTCTGGGCCTCAGCGCTGTCCCTCAGCTCTTCAGCTCAAGACTAGCATTCTACCACTTGAGCCACAGCACCACTTCTGGCTTTTTCTGTTTATGTGACGCTGAGGAATCTAACCCAGGGCCTCATGTATTCCAAGCAAGCACTCTACCACCGAGCCACCTTCCCAGCCCCCCTGAGACACATATCTGCAATGTTACCAAAAAGGCCAGAAGTGATGCTGTGGCTCAAATGGTAGGGTACTAGCCTTGAGTGAAACAATCTAAGAGACAGTACCCTGGCCCTGAGTTCAAGCCCCAAGACTGGCAAAGAAAAAGCTCATATTCTTTTCTCCTATTTATTCTTGGTGTGTTTATTCCTGGGAAACTTCAGGGTAGAGGAGAAATTTATTTTCAAAAGGACAAAACTCAGTTTGTCTATTTGTGTAGTTATTTGTTTCATTCTTTGATGCTAGTACCAGGGCTTGAGCACAAGACCTGGGTGATATCTCTTAGCTTTTGTGCTTAAGGCTATGTTATGTCATTTGAGCCACATCCACAGCTTTACTTCCAGCTTTTTGCTAGTTAATTGGAGATAAGAGTCTCACAGGCTTTCCAGGCTGGCTTTGAACTGGGATTCTTAGCTCTAAGCCTCCTCAGTAGCTGGGATTGGAGGCATGAGCCATGGGTACCTGGCATGCTTTCTGCTTTTGAAGTTTTCTTTTTTTTTTCTGGGTCCAGTCGTGGGGCCTGAACTCTGGGCCTGGGCACTGTCCCTCAGCTATTCAGCTCAAGGCTAGTGCTCTACCACTTGAGCCACAGCGCCACTTCCGGGTTTTTTTTCATTTTTTGCTTATGTGGCACTGAGGAATTGAGCCCAGGGCCTCATGCATGCAAGGCAAGTACTCTACCACTGAGCCACCTTCCCAGCCCCCGTGCTTTTGAAGTTTTCTGCTGGTTTCTTCTATCAGTTTTTCTTAATATCTATTTTGTATTGGTATCTTTGGTTGCCTTGTGTGGTTTTATTTTTTTTTTTGGGGGGGGTGTCCAGTCGTGGGCCCTGAACTCTGGGCCTGGGCGTTGACCCTCAGCTCTTCAGCTCAAGGCTAGTGCTCTACCACTTGAGCCACAGTGCCACTTCTGGCTTTTTTTTCTGCTTATGTGGTGCTGAGGAATTGAACCCAGGGCCTCATGCATGCAAGGCAAGCACTCTACCACTGAGCCACCTTCCCAGCCCCTGCCATGTGTTTTTACTTAGATTTCTTGCTTAAGGCTTGTACTCTACTACTTGAGCTATGCCTCTAGTCCAGCATTTCCTGGTGAAAGAGAAATGAATTCCTGCAGGCTTTTCTGCCACAAATGGCTTCAAACCTCCATCTTCCTAATCTCAGCCTCCTAACTAGCTAGGATTGTAGACATTAGCCAGTAGTGCTTAGCTCTGGGCATTTTTTTGGGGGGGGGGGTCCAGTCGAGGGGCCTGAACTCTGGGCCTGGGCGCTGTCCCTCAGCTCTTCAGCTCAAGGCTAGCGCTCTACCACTTGAGCCACAGCGCCACTTCCTGCTTTTTTCTTTTTGCTTATGTGGTGCTGAGGAATTGAACCCAGGGCCTCAGGCATGCAAGGCAAGCGCTCTACCACTGAGCCACCTTCCCAGCCCCTAGCTCTGGACATTTTATATAAACAGAATCATGTAATATGTGGGCTTGTCCCAGTCTATTTATACTGAGCATCGTGTTTCCGATATACTTTATATTGTAATATGTATAAGTACTTCATTAATTTTGGTAGTAGAATAATATTTCATTGTACAGCTATAACTCTATTTATGTATTTATGTATGTATGTATGTATATATGTGTTTATTTATTTATTTATGTCAGTCATGGGACTTAAACTCAGGGTCTGCAAGCTGTTCTTGAGCTCTTTTTCTCAAGGCTAGTGCTCTGCCACTTTGAGTCACAGCATCACTTCTGGTTTCTGGTGGTTAATTAAAGGTAAGAGTCTCACCAACTTTCCTTCCCTGGCTAGATTTAAACCGCAGTAACTGATTTTATTTGCTCATTTATTTATTTTGTTTTTGTTTTGCAGTGTCAGGGATGAAACTCAGGTCTTGTGTATATATACTGTACACTGCTGTACCTAAGCTACACTTGAAGGGTGCCTATTCATATATTGATGGGTTTGGGGAATATTTCTGCTTTGAACTATTATTTATAATGCTACTTTGACTGATCATATCCAGCTTTGTAGATTTATATCCATGTGACCTAATTATAATAAGTAGAGCTTGATGTTCCAAAGATAATGTTCATAATTATTATCTTAAAATGTTGTATGCAATAAAAATTATTAGACTAAGATGGACACCCATGGCTCAAGCCTATAATCCTAACTACTCATACGAGTGAGATCTGAGTATTTCAGTCCAAAGTCAGTCCAGGTGGGGCTGGGAAGGTGGCTCAGTGGTAGAGCACTTGCCTTGCATGCCTGAGACCCTAGGTTCGATTCCTCAGCACCACATAAGCAAAAAGAAAAAAGCCGGAAGTGGCGCTGTGGCTCAAGTGGTAGAGCACTAGCCTTGAGCTGAAGAGCTGAGGGACAGTGCCCAGGCCCAGAGTTCAGGCCCCACAACCGGACCCCCCCCCCCAAAAAAAAAAAGTCAGTCCAGGTAGCAAAGTCTGTGAGACTCTTATCTCCAATTAGCCACCAGAAACCCAGAAGTGGAGGTGTGGCTCAAGTGGTAGAGTACCAGCCTTGAAAGAAAAAGCTAAGGACAGCGCCTAGGCCCTATGTACAAGCCCTAGTACTCACACACACACACACACACACACACACACACACACACACACACACACACACACAAAAGAAAGAAAGAAAAAAAAAGGCAGGAAAGAGATTACAGAAAATAAGGAGAAGGAGCTGGCTTCGGATGAACATGAAATTGTTCTCCTTTGTGAAAGGAAAGGGGGAATGTGGGTTGCACAAAAATGAAATTTGGCATATATACATGTTTTCTCAAATTCTCTTTTATTTTCAATTTGTTTTATTGCTTTCCATTTCGGATATGATAAATATTATCCCCAATCTGATCAGTTTGTGAACAGCCTTTTTTTTTGTCAGTAATGGGACTTGAACTCGGGCCTTGGTGCTGCCCCTGAGCTCTTTTGCTGAAGGCTGGTGCTCTATTACTTTGTGTCACAGTGCCACATATGGTTTTGTGGTAGTTAACTGGAGATAAGAGTCTCACAGACTTTCCTGCCTGGGCTGGCTTTGAACTGCAATCCTCAGATCTCAGCCCCCTGAGTAGCTAGGATTACAGGTATGAGCCACTGGTGCCTGGCTTTATGAGTCATATATATATATACATATATATATATATATGTTTCTTGGTGCCAGTCCTGGGTCTTGAACTCAGGGCCTGAGCACTGTCTGTGAGCTTGAAAGGATCTGTCACATCCATCCCAGGGGACCACACAGAGGCAGGCACAGGAGAAAGATTATTACCAAGTTTATTAGAGGAGCCATATTTCCCCCAAGAGGGAGCACATGGCAGCCTCCACTATCTAGGTAGCAGCCTGGTCCTGGGGGCAGGAAGTGAGGTAGGTGGGGGCTCAGGTGGGTCTGGGCAGAGAGAGGGAGTGGCCAGCTGTATGGTGGGAACTCCAGGGCTGGGAGGAGCTCAGGTCTGGGTGGAGCTGAGGACCAAAGGTGGGCAAAATGCTTATAGAGCTTCTTTTGCTCATGGCTACCACTTGAGACACAGCTGCACTTTCAGTTTTTGGTGATTCATTGGCGATAAGAGTTTTATGACTTTATTGAATAGGCTAGCTTCAAACTGAGATCCTCACATCAGCTAGGATTACAGGTGTGAGCCACAAGCATCTGATTTAAAAGACCTTTTATTAGACAAAAATCATAAATTTGTTTTTTGGTACGAATGTAAACAATATTGAGAATCATCATTATTGAGGTGTATATTGGTACGACTCCTTTTTTTTTTTTGTCATCATGGGGCTTGAACTCTGGAGTCTGGGTGCTGTCCTTCAGCTCTTCAGCTCAAGGCAAGCACTCTATCATTTGAGCCATAGCATTTTTCTGGTGGTTACTTGGAGATAAGAGTCTCACCGACTTTCCTGCCCAGGCTGGCTTTGAACTGTAATCCTCATATCACAGCCTCTGAATAGCTAGGATTACAGGCTTGAGCCACTGGCACCTGGCTTTTTTTTTTTAACCAGGCCTAGTTGCTGTCCCTTAGCTTTTTCTCTCAAAGCTTGACCTATACTGCTTAATCAGAGCTCCACTTCTGGCTTTTTGTGGTGGTTAATTGGAGGTAAGAGTCTTACAGCTTTCCTGTCCAGGCTGCATTCCAACTTCAATCCTCAGATCTCAGTGTCCTGAGTAGCTAAGATTGTAGACATGAGTTATTGGCATTTGGCTTGCTTTCTGCTTCTTGAATTTGTTGTTGTTGTTGGTGGTCGTAGGGCTTGAACTCTGGGCCTGGACACTGTCCCTGAGTTTTTGAGTTCAAGGCTAGCACTCTACCACTTGAGCCACAGCGTCACTTCTGATTTTCTGGTGGTTTATTGGAGATGAGAAGGTGGCTCAGTGGTAGAGCATTTGCTTTGCATGCCTGAAGCCCTGGGTTCAATTCCTCAGCACCACATAAGAAAAAAGCCGGAAGTGATGCTGTGGCTCAAGTGGTAGAGCGTTAGCCTTGAGTTGAAGAGCTGAGGGACAGTGCCCAGGCCCAGAGTTCAGGCCCCATGACCGGACCCCCCCAAAAAGAGTCTCATAGGGGCTGGGAAGGTGGCTCAGTGGTAGAGCACTTGCCTTGCATGCATGAGGCCTTGGGTTCGATTCCTTAGCACCACATAAGCAAAAAAAGAAAAAAGAAAAAAAGCTGGAAGTGGCACTGTGGCTCAAGTGGTAGACTGCTAGCCTTGAGCTGAAGAGCTAAAGGTCAGTGCCCAGGCCCAGAGTTTAGGCCCCACGACCAGACCCCCAAAAAATAAAAACGAGTCTCATAGACTTTCCTGCTGGGGCTGGCTTTGAACTGTGATCCCCAGATCTCAGCTTCCTGAGTAGCTAGGATTACAGCCTTGAGCCACTGGTGCCTGGCTTGAATTTTTTTTCCCTGAAGTTCTTCCCTGGATAGCAGTGTAACATAGTTTTCCTCTATCAGGTTCCCCTCCTCTCCTCTCCCCTCTCCTTTCCTCCCCTTCCCTTCCCTTCCCTTTCCTTTTCTTTCTTTATGTGGTACTGAAGAATCAAACTCAGGCCTTCATGCATGCTAGGCAAGCACTTTGCCACTAAGCCACATTCCCAGCCATCTCTATTAGTTTCTTTTGTTGTTGTTGTTTTTGGTGGGTCGTGGGGCTTGAACCCTGGGCTTGGGCGCTGTCCCTGCGCTCTTCAGCTCAAGGCAAGCACTCTACTGCTTGAGACACAGCGCAATTTCTGGTTTTTTGAGTGGTTTATTGGAGATAAGAGTCTCACAGACTTTCCTGCTCCGGCTGGCTTTGAACCGAGATCCTCAGATCTCAGCCTCCTGAGTAGCTATAATTACAGGCATGAGCTGCCAGAGCCCGGCTCTATCAGTTTCTTGTATATCTATTTATCTATTTCATCTTGGTGCTGGCCCTTAGGTTTGGTACTCAAGGCTGGTGCTTTACCACATTCCAGCATTTTATGGGTTAATTGATGATAAAGTCCTGCACTAGCTGGCTTCAAACCTCCATCCTCCTTGAGTCAGCCTCCTGAATAGCTAGGATTATAGACATGAGCCACCAGCTACTAGTTGTGGACATTTTATATAACCACAATCATGCACTATATGGCTTTTGTCTTTGGCTACTTACACTGATCATCATATTTTCAAGATTCCTCTATGTTGTAGTGTGCATCCATACTTCATTACTTTTGGTGGTAGAATAATATTTCTTTTTTTATTGTGAAAATACTGTACAGAGGGGTTACAATTACATGGACAAGATAATGAGTACATTTCTTATCAAGCATTGTAGCCTCCTCCTTTGTTTTCCCTTCCCATCCCATCCTCTCCCCACCCCGCCCCCTAGAATAATATTTCTTTTTTTTCTTTTTTTTTTTGGGGGGGGGGACTGGTCGTGGTGCCTGAACTCTTGGCCTGGGCATTGTCCCTCAGCTCTTCAGCTCAAGGCTAGCGCTCTACCGCTTGAGCCTCAGCGCCACTTCCGGCTTTTTTCTTTTTGCTTATGTGGTGCTGAGGAATCGAACCCAGGGCCTCATGCATGCAAGGCAAGCACTTTACCACTGAGCCACCTTCCCAGCCCTAGAATAATATTTCATTGTATGGATAAAACTTATTTTATTTGGGCTGGGAAGGTGGCTCAGTGGTAAAGCGCTTGCCTTGCATGCCTGAGGCCCTGGGTTCGATTCCTCAGCACCACATAAGCAAAAAGAAAAAAGCCGGAAGTGGCGCTGTGGCTCAAGCGGTAGAGTGCTAGCCTTGAGCTGAAGAGCTGAGGGACAGCGCCCAGGCCCAGAGTTCAGGTCTCATGACCAGATCTCCCCTCCCCCCAAAATATCTTATTTTATTTGTCCACTTATCTATTTTGTTGTTATTTTTTGTTTTGCATTGCCCAGGGAGAGGCTGGGTAGCAATGGAATCCATGGCTTTGTGTTTTTTTTTTTTTGTTTGGGTCCGGTCGTGGGGCCTGAACTCTGGGCTTGGGCACTGTCCCTCAGCTCTTAAGCTCAAGGCTAGTGCTCTACCACTTGAGCCACAGCGCCACTTCCGGCTTTTTCTTTTTGCTTATGTGGTGCTGAGGAATGGAACCCAGGGCCTCAGGCATGTAAGGCAAGCGCTCTACCACTGAGCCAACAGCCCAGCCCTGGCTTTGTGTTTTCTATGCCCAGTATTCTACTTGAGTTATACTTGGAGCTCCCTGAGACAGCTATTGATGAATATTTGAGGGTATTTCTGTTTTGAGTTACTATGTTTTTTGGCTTGTGCTGGTCTTGGGGCTTGAACTGAGGGCCTGGGACTGTTCCTGAGCTTTTGTGTTCAAGGTTGGAGGTCTACCACTGGAACTACAGTTTAAGCCTAGCTTAGTGCCTGGTTTTTGAGGTACTATTTATTTATTTATTTTGGGTCTGGTCGTGGGGCCTGAACTCTGGGCCTGGGCACTGTCCCTCAGCTCTTCAGCTCAAGGCTACCACTCTACCACTTGAGCTACAGTGCCACTTCCGGCTTTTTTTCTTTTTTTGTTTATGTGGTGCTGAGGAATTGAGCCCAGAGCCTCAAGCATGCAAGGCAAGCGCTCTACCACTGAGCCACCTTCCTAGCCCCTGAGGTACTATTTATAATGTTGCTCTAAATAGTCATGTCAAGCCAGGTGCCGGTGGCTCATGCCTATAATCCTAGCCACTCAAGAGGCTGAGATCTGAAGATCGTGGTCCAAAACCAGCCTGATCAGGAAAGTCCCCTGAGGCTCTTATTTCCAATTAACCACTCAAAAACCAGAAGTGGTCCTGTGGCTCAAAGTGGTAGAGTGCTAGCCTTGAGCAAAAGAGCTCAGGAACAGTGCCCAGGCCTTGAATTCAAGCCCCATGACTGACCAAAAACAAAAAAAATTGTGGAGGAGCAGAGGGAGGATGGGAAGGGGAAACAAAGGAGAAGGCTACAATGCTTGATAAGAAATGTACTCATTATCTTGCCCATGTAATTGTAACCCCTCTGTACAGTATTTTCACAATAAAAAAAAAAATTTCCAGGCACCCATGACTCAGCTTGTAATCCTAGCTAGTCAGGAGGCTGAGATCTTTGGATCACGGTTCAAAGCCAGCCTGGTCAGGAAACTCCATGAGACTCCTATCTCCGATAAAGCACTAGAAAACCAGAAGTGGCGCTGTGGCTCAAGTGGTAGAGCGCTCTCCTTGAGCTGAAGAGCACAGGGACAGCGCCCAAGCCTAAAGTTCAAGCCCCACAACTGACAAAAAAAAAAAAAATTAAAAAATAGTCATGTCCAGCTTTGCATATTTAGGTCTATGTGTCCCTAATAGTAATAAGTAGAGCTTGATGTTCCTAACATAAAGCTGCCAAGCATAATTATTATCCTAAAATTCTGCATGTAATAAAAATTACTAGACTGTTCTTCCAATTATTAAATTAGTTTTCTTTTCTCTTCTTTTCTCTTTTCATTTATTTGGTGCTGGTGCTGGGGCTCAAACTCAAGGCTGAGCTCAGTTCCTTAGCTTTTTGGTTTTTTTTTTTTTGGTGTGGGGGGGGGGGGTCCAGTCGTGGGCTTGAACTCTGAACTCTGGGCCTGGGCGCTGTCCCTCAGCTCTTCAGCTCAAGGCTAGCGCTCTACCTCTTGAGCCACAGCACCACTTCCAGCTTTTTTCTTTTTGCTTATGTGGTGCTGAGGAATCGAACCCAGGGCCTCAGACATGCAAGGCAAGTGTTCTACCACTGAGCCACCTTCCCAGCCCCAGTCCCTTAGCTTTTTTGCTCTAGGTTGGCCCTCTCCTGGCTTTTTGGTGGTTAATTGGAGATAAGAGTCATGGACTGGGAATGTGGCCTAGTGGTAGAGTGTTTGCCTAGCATGCATGAAGCCCTGGGTTCGATTCCTCAGTACCACATAAACAAAAAAAGCCAGAAGTGGTTCTGTGGCTCAAGTGGTATAGTGCTAGCCTTGAGCAAAAGAAATTCAGGGACAGTGCCCTGACCCTGAGTTCAAGCTCAGGAATGGCCAAAACAAACAAACAAACAAAAAACAACAATCACTAAGCAAGGTGCTGGTGGCTCATGCCTGTAATTCTAGCTACCTATGAGCCTGAGATCTGAGGATTATGGTTCAAAGCCACCGCAGGCAGTAAGTCTGTGACATTCTCCAATCTCCAATTAACCACACAAAAAAAGCTGGAAATAGAGCTATGGCTTAAGTGGTAGAGCACTAGCCTTGAGCAAAATCACTCAGTGACAGCTCCAAAGCCTTGAGTACAAGCCCCAGGCCTGGCACACAGGACTACACACAAAAAGAGTCTCAAAGACTTTCCTGTCTGGTCTGGCTTTGAATCTCCATCCTTAGATCTCAGCCTCCTGAGTATCTAGGACATGATTAATATTAGCTCTAGGTGCTGGTGGCTCATGCCTGTAAACACCTATCTACTCAGAAGGCCAAGATATGAGGATTGTAGTGTGAAGCCTGCCTAGACGTGAAAGTCTGTGAGTCTTATCAGCAACAGTGCTGTGGTCCTGAGTTCAAGCTGGAGGACTGTCAAAACAAACAAACAAACAAACAAAAAAACAGTCGGGCATGGGTGGCTCACACCTGTTATCCTAGCTACTCAAGAGTTGAGATCTGGGGATCGCAGTTCAAAGCCAGCCCAGGCAGGAATGTCCATGAGACTTTTTTTTTTTTGGTCAGTCATGGGGCTTGAACTCTGGGCCTGGGCACTGTCCCTCAGCTCTTCAGCTCAAGGCAAACACTCTACCACTTGAGCTACAGCACCACTTCCAGTTTTCTGGTGGTTTATTGGAGATAGGAGTCTCACGGTCTTTCCTGCCCGGGCTGGCTTTGAACCGTGATCCTCAGATCTCAGCCTCCTAAGTAGCTAGGATTACAGGCATGAGCCACCAGCACCCGGCTCATGAGACTCTTATCTCCAATAAACCACCGGAAAACTGGAAGTGGCACTGTGGCTCAAGTGGTAGAAGGTTACTCTTGAGCTGAAGAGCTCAGGGACAGCGCTCAGGTCAAGAGTTCAAGCCCCATGACGGACAAAAAAAAGAAAAAGAAAAAAGAAAAGAACTTATTAGGAATTGCGTGAAGGTAACTTGCACCTGTAATTCTTGTTATTTGGGGGCTGGGTCTCAGGAGTATTGTTTAAGGCCAGACCAAGCAGAAAAAAAGCACTTGTAGCAAACATCTCACAGTTTGTGTTCATGAGACGTGCTATGCCTAAGATGTGTCTTTTGCTTGGATCTTACAAGCAGAAATCGAGAAAAGTATCAGCAAGGGAAACAGAGCTTCTCAAAAAATGATTAAATTTATTTATTTATTTATTTTTAACACAAGAGCTTGAACTCAAGAGCCTCATGCTCTTGTTCAGTTTTCTTTTCTATGCTTTTCCTTTCCTTTTCTTTCTTTTCTTTTTTTCTTTGTAGGTCATCAGCATGAACTTAGGGCCCGGGCACTGTCCTTGAGCTCTAATTTATTCATTTATTTATTGTCAGTCATGGGGCTTGAACTCTGGGCCTGGGCTGTCCCTCAGCTCTTCAGCTCAAGGGAAGCACTATACCACTTGAGCCACAGCACCACTTCTGTTTTTTTGGTGGTTAATTGTAGATAAGAGTGTCAGGGCCTTTCCTGCCCAGACTGACTTTGAACTATGATCATTAGATCCCAGCCTCCTGAGTACCTAAGTTTATAGGAGTGAGCCACTTGCCCAGCAGTTCATTTATTCATTCATTTATTTTGGCTAGTCCTGGGGCTTGAACTCAGGTCCTGGATACTGTCCCTGAGCTTTTCTTGCTCAAGGCTAGCACTCTACCACTTGAGCCACAGCACCACTTCTGGATTTTTCTATGCATGTGATACTGAGGAATCGAACCCAGGGCTTCGTGTAGACAAGGCAAGCACTCTACCACTAAGCCACATTCCCAGCCACCCTCGCGCTCTTTTTACTCAAGGCTGCTGCTCTACCACTTTGAATCACAGCTCCACTTCTGGATTTCTGGTGGTTAATTGGAGATAAGCGTCTCAAACACCTTCCTACTTGGGCTGGCTTCAAATCATGAGCCTCAGATCTCAGCATCCTGAGTAGCTAGGATTATAGGCATGAGCCACTAGCACCTCGCTGTCCTGGAGCTTTTTGCTTTACCACTTGATCTGACTTTTTGCTGGTTAATTGTAGGTAAGAGTCTCTGAGATTTTTTTTGCCTGGATTGGTTTTGAACTATGGGCCTCAAGTCTCAGTCTTTTGAATATATCTAGGATTAGAGGTAGAAGCCACTGGCACCCAGCAGTAGATTGAAATACTTCTTTATTTTTTTTTCTTTTTTATTGGTTGTGGGGCTTGAACTCTGCGCCTGGGCGCTGTCCCTCAGCTCTTCAGCTCAAGGCTAGTGCTCTACCACTTGAGCTACAGCATCACTTCTGGTTTTCCAAGGGGCTTTTTGGAGAGAAGAGTCTCATGGACTTTCCTACCAGGACTGGCTTTGAACTGCAATCCTCACATCTCAGCCTCCTGAGTAGCTAGGATTACAGCCGTGAGCCACCAGTGCCCAGCTGGATTGAAATTCTTTATGAATTAAAAAAAATCTATGTATTTATTTATTGAAAAGCAAGTAAGTATAGACAGAATGAGGACATGTATAGGGACAAATACAGAGTCAGGGATAAGGAGTCACACAGGAGAGGAAAACAGAGCTGAGGGCACAGGAGGACAGAATAAGAAACATCTGTGGAGAGATGAAGTTTCTGGCAAAGAGACAAGGACAGGGTGGAAAGGAGCATTAAAAAAAATCTTCCTCTAAATATCATTCTGTTTTTTGTTGTTGTTGTTGTTGTTTTGTTTTGTGGTACTGGGGTTTGAACTCAGGGGCTTTTTACTTGCTAGGCAAGCATTCTATTGCTTCAACCAAGCCCCAGCCCTAAATGTCATTCTTGTTAAACCATCGCTGTTGATTTGAGGCTGCAGTTGCTAATAACAGCTTTATTGTGGTCAAGGAGCTGAGTCTCCTTGTCATGGTGTATGGTGAGCCATCCATGGTCACGACATCTGGATTAAAATCGTCTCTTTGTAAAGGGCCAGGCTCATAATACAAGATCTGTAATCGATTGTCCAAGGCACAAAGCTCATCTCCTCCCTGAGGAGCAAGCATTGAGGCCCAGACCTCTATTTCACTGCGCTGAGTTAATTTTCTCTCACTGTCTGGTAAGCCAACAGCAAGGTCCACTGCCCTAGCAACTGCCCTCCGACTACTACCATGGCAACCGCCAGTGCAGGCACCAGCTTTCCACCTTGCCCCTTGGGCATCTCCATGGTGATGTGCGGGATGAAGGGGCTGCCAGATCCCGGAGGCTGCGCCTGCGTAGAGTGGCAGGAGGGGGTGGACAGGAGGGGACCTGGCTTCTGGGCGTGCGCAGCCGCAGAGCTCCACAGCTGTACCCGCTAGCTCCAGCGCTGCGCACTTGTCAGCCAGTCCGCCCGTCCGGAGCCCGGCTCGTTGGGGCAGCATGGCGGGGTCGCCGCTGCTCCGCGGGCCGCGGGCCGGGGGCGTCGGCCTTTTGGTGCTGCTGCTGCTAGGCCTCCTTCGGCTTCCACCTGTGCTCGGCGCGAGGCCGGTAAAGGTGCGACCCCAATCCGGTGCCGGGTGGGGGTGGGGAAGGGAACAGGGAGAAGGATGCGGCGGGTGAGAGAATCGGTGTCGCATCCTCTCTGGGTCCGCTCCAGGCATGCGCAGAGAGACAGACAAGGGCTACCGGGGCTTCAGCTGAAAAGTCCCTGCACAATCCAGGCCGACTCATCTCACATCCGAGACTAGACTAGGTTTCCGTGTGTTCGAGTGGTGCTGGCCTGGGCTGGGTCAGGAGCCACGCCCTGCCAGTCTCTGCGCATTGGCAGGCCTGGCTTTGCTTTGCTCCAGGCCTGTAGCGCTGTCTGCAGCACTAAGACGCATTCAGATAGTCTGTGCGCATATCCTTGTGTGCATGTGATGTGATGACAGCGGTGTAGGTGTATTGTGTGTTATGTGTGTGTCCTTTAGCAGGAACATGGCTCAGCTTCCTACAAAGGTGACATTGTGTGTCTGGATGTGTAAGACATGTGATTGCTGATGATGCTTCTATGGATGACTTTTATGACCCTACTTGCTTTCTCAGTGACACTGTGTGTGTATTAGTGAATCTTTGTGTGATGACGTGGTTTATGGGCGTGTCTTCCTGTGTGCTTGTGTGTGCCTCTGTGAGTTCATTTTCACTTGGGAAGGAGTAGTCCTTCATCTCCCTATGTGCATGCATTCCATGTTGGTGATGGTTGGACAGGGTGGGAGGGATTTTGTAGGTGCACTCATGAGGCTGCTTCTCTTTGCTTCTTTGTGGAGCTGTGTCATTGTGAGAAAAGGAGCCATGATGTCTCCAATCTGCATTGTGTTTGTTGGGGTGGTGTGTGTCCTGGCACATGGGTGGCTTGGAGGGTGTAACTGCATAACCATTACAATCACAGGAGACCACAGGACCACTCCTTCTGAAATAAAAATGATGGGAATGTGTATGTTTCTTTGTATGGAGATGTGGTAGTGTTGGGTTGCATAGATGACATCGCATGGGCTGAGAAGAGACAGAGACAGACACAGAGAGAAAGATTGCTGATGAATAAATTCCCAGCCAAAGCTGATGGGTACCAACCAAGGATAATTGGAGCAGCTTCTTCCTCTAGCTCTTCAGGACTGAATCAAAGATTTTTTTAAAAAATATTTTTATATATAACACTATTATATATTTATACGGACAATGTAAAATATGATAAAATAACTTGTTAAGTAGCTATCATTCAGTTTAAGAAATAAACCATGAGCCAGTGGCTCATCCCAGTAATCCTAGCTATTCAGGATCTGAGGATCTTGGTTCAAAGCCAGCCCAGGCAGGAAAGTTCTAGAGACTCTTATCTCCAATTAATGACTGAAAAGCCAGAAGTAGAGGTGTGGTTCATGTGGCAGAATATCAGCCTTGAGTGAATAAGCTATGGGACAGTGCTCAGGCCCTGAGTTCAAGCTCCAGTTCCAACATCAAAAAATAAAATAATTAAAATGAAGAAAGGAGCCGGGCGCTGGTGGCTCACGCCTATAATCCTAGCTACTCAGGAGGCTGAGATCTGAGGATCACGGTTCAAAGCTAGCCCGGGCAGGACACTCTGTGAGACTCTTATCTCCAATAAAACCCCTAGAAAACCAGAAGTGGTGCTGTGGCTCAAGCGGTAGAGTGCTCGCCTTGAGCTGAAGAACACATGGACAGCGCCCAAGCAAGAGTTCAAGCCCCATGACTGACGAAAAAAAGAAAGAAAGAGAGAGAGAGAGAGAGAGAGAGAGAGAGAGAGAGAGAGAGAGAAAGAAAGAAAAGAAAGGGGTGAGGTTGTCAAAGAGAAGTGCACACATTACCTGAATTGTGAAATGGTAACCCTTGTGTACAATACCTTAATAATAACAATAAAATAATATTTTTACATAACTAGAAGAAAGGTAATAATGGAAGCCAGCATATATCCTTTCTTGGTATCCTTCCCTCATAATCACTGCCCTGTAATTTTTGTCCATTCTTTATTTTTGTTTGCAGCTTATCTCAAAACCACCTATTGTTTAGTTTCTCCTGCTTTTTACATCAAAGAAACAGAATCAAACTGGGCATTTGCCATCTGGCAGTCACTAGGGATCACTAGGAAGTGTGTGTCTCATTGTCTCAGGCAGTCTGCAGTGAGATTCTGGAACTTGCTAATGGGAGGGGGAGAGAGGTTGGGGGTTGTTTCAGCTCAAACTCAGAGTTTAGCACCTGTGAGGCAAGCACTCTACCACTGAGTACACTCCTAGCCCACATTTGCCATTTTTGGTGCAGTTTGATGGTGAGATTCATGTATATCTAAGTGTGTGGCTGTAATTAATTTTATGGCTGGATAGTATTATGCCCTATGAGTAAGTATTTCATGACTCTGTGTCATGGTTTATATATGGATTTGCAATACGTCAGTGGATATTGGGTTATTTCCAGACCTTTCTTTCATTTCTTCCCCCCCCCCTTTAGGCAATTACAAGTGCTGTTGTCATCTTTCATGATCCCCAGGAGTGGGTTATAGAATATATGGCTCTTTTGGGACATTACTAACTTACTGTTCAAAATTATTTTGCTAATTTAATTCCCACTGGCAAAATATGAGAATTTTCATTTCAAAGAAATGGAATCTGGGGCTGGGAAGGTGGCTCAGTGGTAGAGTGCTTGCCTAGCATGCACGAGGCCCTGGGTTCGATTCCTTAGCACCACATAAACAGAAAAAGCTGGAAGTGGTGCTGTGGCTCAAGTGGTAGAGCGCTAGCCTTGAGCTGAAGAGCTGAGGGACAGTGCCCAGGCCCAGAGTTCAAGGCCTGCCCCCCCACTGACCAAAACAAATGGAACTTCCAACCCAATTGCCTGTGGCTCATGCCTGCATTCTAGCTACTCAGGAAGCTGAGATCTGAGTTAAAAGTGGCCCTGCAGGAAAGCCCGTGAGACTCTTATCCCCAATTAACCACCAAAAAGCCACCAAAAAAGTGGAGCTGTGGCTGAAAACTGGTAGAGAGGTATCCTTGAGAGCAAATAAAGCCCTAAGGCTTTATTAGAATCAAACTGGGCAGTAGAACCAGGACAATTTCTGAGAGTTCCTACAATATCACTGGGGATGCATGCCTGGATGGGTCAGGGTGAGGGTCTTTGGTGGTCTTAAGTGTGTCTACAGATATTTAATACCTTAGAGGTATTAGTGTATTTAGGTGGGGCACGTGATGGATCTACCCCACCCCCATCTCTACTTGGAGGTTCCTGCACCACTGACTGGCACCCTCTCCCTTCTCCCCTCTCCCATCTTCTCACAGGAGCCCCGCAGCCTGGGCGCAGCGTCACCACCAATGACTGAGGCTGGCGCTCCCCGCCGCTTCCGTCGGGCAGTGCCCAGAGGAGAGGCAGCGGGTGCGGTGCAGGAGCTAGCGCGGGCGCTGGCGCATCTGCTGGAGGCTGAGAGACAGGAGCGGGCGCGGGCCGAGGCGCAGGAGGCGGAGGATCAGCAGGCACGCGTCTTGGCGCAGCTGTTGCGCGTCTGGGGCTCCCCGCGCGCTCCCGATGCGCCCTTGGCCTTGGATGACGATCCGGATGCTCCCGCCGCGCAACTGGCGCGTGCCCTGCTTCGCGCCCGCCTTGACCCCGCCGCCCTAGCAGCCCAGTTGGTTCCCGCGCCTGCCCCCGCCGCTGCCCTGCGACCCAGACCCCCCGTATACGACGATGGCCCCACAGGTCCAGATATCGAGGATGCCGGGGACGAGACACCCGACGTGGACCCGGAGCTACTGAGGTGCTGGACCACGGGTCGGGGATTGGGCCCTAGAAAGGGAGTGAGACTTTGGATCGATCGATCCAGGCGGAGGAGGCAAATTTGCCGGGCTGGAGGGCAGTTCAGGATGTGGATTTCCAGCCCTGCTGCACTGCTTCCCGCAGGGGACATCAGTTTCTGGGATGGGGACGTCTGAGTATCTAATTAATAGAAGGGTCAGGAGACCAGAGTGAGTTTATGGGGTCCTGCGCTCCATTCGGGGTCATATTTCCCCTCTCTGTCCCGCAGGTACTTGTTGGGGAGGATCCTTACTGGAAGCGGGGAGCCGGAGGCTGCTGCTGCCCCGCGTCGCCTCCGTCGTGCGGCCGAACAGGATCTTGGTCCAGAGGTGCCCCCTGAGGGCGTACTGGGCGCCCTGCTGCGTGTGAAACGCCTGGAAAACTCCCAGCCCCAGGCGCCTGCGCGACGCCTCCTGCCGCCCTGAGCACCACCTGCGGGAGGCGCCCTGGAACCCCGCCCTCCTCACTCCTCAAGCGTTCCCGGCTGCACGTCGTCATCCACCAGCTTACATACACCACCCCAAGATTCCCTCCCTGCCTCTCAATAAACAATCTGAAGCAGCTATTTGTCTCAGTGGCAGTGGCTAGGGTGGCTAGGGGCTGAGTGGGTGGCAATGGTATTTTTTTTTTTTTTGCCGGTCCTGAGGCTTGAACTCAGGGCCTGTGCACTGTCCCTGGGCTTCTTTTGCTGAGCCACACCTCCACTTCCGGCTTCTGAGTTTATTGAGAGTCTGACGGACTTTTTTTTTTTTTGGGTCCGGTCGTGGGGCCTGAACTCTGGGCCTGGGCGCTGTCCCTCAGCTCTTCAGCTCAAGGCTAGCGCTCTACCACTTGAGCCACAGCGCCACTTCCGGCTTTTTTCTTATGTGGTGCTGAGGAATCAAACCCAGGGCCTTGAGCATGCAAGGCAAGTGCTCTACCACTGAGCCACCTTCCCAGCCCCCAGACGGACTTTTTTGCCTTGGCTTGCTTCACATCCTACCCTAGATGGCTTCAAACCATAATCCTCAGATCACAGCCTCCTAAGTAGCTAGGATTACAGGACTGAGCCACAGGTGAGCTACTATAGAGGCAGCCACTCAGGAAATGACAGTGACAACTGTAGTCCCCGTCCTGATCCTGGACTGCTCTGCTAGGCTTCACTGGGGTGTGGGGATCCGAGATCATGGTCAGCCCATCCTTCTGAGGGCCAAGCTCTTATGGACTCAGCTCCTGGTTATGGGGGGATTTTTGCCCAGATGTCACCTACTCTATAATTCTCTTCACACCTCCCTATCATCAGTCTTCCATAACCCACCCACCTAATGATCCTACATTTTTTTTTTGTTAGTCGTGGGGCTTGAACTCAGCCTGGGCACTGTCCCTCAGCTCTTCAGCTCAAGGCTAGTGCTCTACCACTTGAGCCACAGTGCCACTTCCAGTTTTCTGAGTGGTTTATTGGAGATATAAGTCTCATGACCTTTCCTGCCCTGACAGGCTTTGAACTGCGATCCTCAGATCTCAGCCTCCTGAGTAGCTAGGATTACGGGCATAAACCACCACGACCAGCTCATGCATGAGATTTTTAAAGTCTGGTCTCTGCATCCTTTGTACCCCCAGCAAAGCTGGAAAATTTGTCTTTTTGTGCTGGTACTGGGGTTTGAACTCAAGACCTAGGTATTGTTTCTTAGCTTTTTCTCAAGGCTGGTGTTCTACCACTTGGGCTGAGCCACACCTCCCCCTTTCAGCTTTTTCATGATTAATTGGAAATGAGACATAAGGACTTTCTTGCCCTGGCTGGCTTCGAAAGGGATCCTCAGATCTCAGCCTCCTTTGTTAGTTAGGATTCCTGTCATTAGTAATTGGCTCCAAATTTCTTGAAAGATTTCTCATAAATCATGTAACTCTACTCATCTCACTCCTACCCATGAAACACATGACAAGAAGGCAGCTTTAAAACCTGAGGACATTTAATTTTGCACAGAACCTCTTAAAGTGATACAATCAATACTAGACACACCCATGTATCAAAAGCCCTTCACCAAATGAAGATGTCCATAAGCCCCTATTACCCCAACAGTGTCTATGAGATTTTTGGTTCTGTGTGTGGGAGTCTCATGTCAAGGGAATCTGCAACTTGGCTGGGGAGAGAGACGTCTTTTCTTAACGAAGACCTTCAGGCCACTGTGCAGCCACAGCTACACATTGCTTTTTGGTGCCGGACATTCTTAGCTGCTCTTGCCTTGGCCTCCTGGGTTCTCTGGATCTCATGGATGAGCAGAGAAAAGGCTTCTTCCACACCTTTCTGAGTCTTGGCTGAGGTCTCCACAAAGGGAGCCCCCCAGCTTTTTGCCAGGGCTGCAGCTGCAGCATGAGCATCTCCAGAGGTAGACACCAGATCACATTTGTTGCCCACCAAGACAAGTGGCTGGTTGATCTGAGGGCCCCAAGTGGCCCGCATCTGCTGCAGCTGGTCAAGAGATGAGAGGTCATCTAGAGCAAAGACAACCAGCACCCCATCACCAACTGCCAGGCACTGGTCACGCAAGGACCTGTGAATATCTTGCCCTGATGTGTCCATCACATTTAGAATGTAGCCTCCATCATCTTGGGCTACTTCCTTCCAGTAGGAATCCTGGATGGTGGGATCATGGTCTTTCACGAAACACTTGTGGATCATTTGGATGGTCAGGGCACTCTTGCCCACACCGCTTGCACCCACTACCACTGCCTTGTATTCAGGCAGTCGTTTGTCAGCATTTTTGGACTGTGCCCAAGTCTCATGACTCTCCACTGGGGTGCAAGAGCCCAGGTCCAAGACACTAGGCTTAGCTGGCAGCGGCATGTCCCAAGCAGGCAGGCAGCTAAAGGAAGAGATGTAAACAGCAGGCTCAGCAAGTGAGAAAAAAACAGGGGCTAAGTGAGGGGAGACCATCTAGGAGCAGGGGTGGAGGCAGGGGGAACCCCTGGGTATCACTGAATCAACATTTGTTAAGTGCCTATTGTGTGCTGATCTCTTAACAATATGCTCGTGTTATTTATGTGACTCCACCTACTTTTCTTCCTTCTAGAGATAAACTTGTTGAAGGCAGGGGTTTTGTTCTCCCCCATCCCCCCCCCCAACTCTTGTTTTTCCTCCAGGTTGGGGGAAGCAAACCCAGGCCTCCAAACTCAGCCCTGAGGAAGAGTCCTCATCTCCAGCTTTACAGAGATGTAATTTACATCTCTTAAGGTTCACTCAGATAAACCATATAATTCCATGAATTTCAGAATATTCATAGAATTTGTGCGACCATCAACATGGTGGAATTTTAGAGCACAGCTCTCACCTGGCAAAAAATAGCGCATTCATTAGCAGTCCCTCCCCATTGCAGAGTGGGGCAGAATTTTGTTTGTTTTGGTCGTCTTTGAACCATAGCCAGGTAGTGTCTGTCAGATAGTTAGTTGACTGCTCAGAACCTTTCCCATGCCCAGTGACTTTATGTTTATAAGGACAATTTTTTAAAAAGAAATTCATACAAACATTCTGCTTTACCCACAAGGACACAGTTTAAGGACCCTCTATAAGGACATTATTATCTAAAAAGAAAATAAACTAAGTAAAACATGTCCGTTATCTTTTTTTTTCTTTCTTTTCATTGTGCTGGTACTGAGGCTTGAACTCAGGGCCTCCCTTTCTGGCTCAGCTTTTCCAGCTCAACTGGTGCTTTACTACCGCTAGCCACACCTCTAGTTCCTGTTAACCAATTTCTTCCCATTAGAATTTAGTCTTATCTATTGACAAGCTAAGTGCTAGGAACAGAGAAGTACAAACCAACCAACCCTGGGCTTTGCAGACATTTTCTACATTGTACTTAGTGCAATATAATTCTTATTTTGTATAATTGGTGAGTTTGTTGACTTGTGGAGCCACAAATAAGAGAAAATATTTTTCCGTACTTGGTAGTCTGTAGGCAGCAGGGGCTCAGTTAATGCTATGCATTTTTATTCTTATTTAGTTTTCATTGATTCAAGAATTCCTGCAGGTGAAGTCACTCAAAACAAACTCAACTCCTAGCCTTGGGAGCTTTAGAGTCTAGCTGGGAGACAATAAACATGGTAAGTAAGGAAATTATCTTGTATATTAGGTAAGGGTAGGCACACACCAGGTGCTCAATCTGTGTTAGCTATTAATAGTAAGTCATCTTTAACTCACTCAATGCACCTCCATATCCGGTTTGGGGAGTGCCTCTGCAAGAGTGCATCATAATGGTCTTCCCCACAACTTTCTATGGAAAGCCAGAAGTAGTGGGGTGGGGGAGCAAATCCACAACAGGTTCAACTGAGCTTCAGATGCAGATGCCAGGGTGGGGGGAGGGGAAGATCCCAGTTTTTTTTTTTTTTTGGGGGGGGGGAATTTCAGAAAATGTTCCCTGGAAGGACTTTTCCAGAAAAGGGGTGGGGGAAAACAGGGTAACAAAACAGCGCTTTGGGGGATTCCCTTTGTTTGGGTAGAAAAAATTGGGAGAAGTCTATGAAGGCAATGAGCAGTGACCACAGCCCCCTCAGAAGAGAAAAGGTCAGTGTTGGTCGGCAGCAAGGTAGGGTGGAAAGGAGAGGTGGGATTCTGGTATGTTCTGAAGGTTTGACTCCAACGGCTTTCTTAAGAGATTACAGGCCGGGCACCGTTGCCTCTTGCGTGTACTCCTACATACACAGGAGGCTGAAATCCGACGATCCCGATTTAAAGCCAGCTCAGGCGGGAAAGTCTGTGAGACTCTGATCTCCAATTAAGCACCCAAAAAGTAGAGCGCTAGCCTTGAGCCCAAAACAAAAACAACCAAACGCAGGGACAGCGCCCCGGCCCTAAGTTCAAGCCTCAGGACCCACACAAAAAGAGAGATTACGGGTGGGGGAGCAGAAAAGAATGACTTGCACGTGTGGTGCCATCAGCACAGACGCGGAGGGAAGTGTGAGCGGCCCTTCCCTTCCCTCGCGGCTAAGGTGCTGGCCATTACAGTAATAATCGGGAGCGCAGCAGGGAGAAGGGCATGCTTCTTTCCCGCGAACTAGCAGGAGGCGCCCTGTCCATGAGCCCACGAACACTTAAGGGTGAAACGCTGGGGAGGTCAAGGTTATGGAGTGCTCTGGAAGTGTTAGAGCTAGTCCTAGGCTACTGGCGGGGCCTTTGCTCTCCCAACGGAGATGCTATGGAAAGTCTCAGCGTTCGGCCCAAGGAACGCCGAGGGCCCCTTGGCAGTTGAGTGTTCGGCTAGTCCCCAGGGACTGGGGCGCCTCCTTTGGGCGCGAGCTTTGAGTTCGTCGGGAGCAGTCTGGCCTTGCCTTAGTCAAATCTCGGACGGGGAGAGCCGGAAGAGTGTGTGGGTGCCCCAAAATGGCTTTTCAAGTTACCCTAGGCAACTCGCTTGCTTACTACCCACTTTTCTGAGAGGAAAGTTTGAGGGTAGGAGAAGAGTGAGCCTCAAACTTCCAGGGCACACTTCCACGTCGGGCGCCTAGGTGCGTCCTGAGAAGCAGGGGACCAAGCAGCACCACAGGCTCCCCCGGAGGGACGAAGTGAGAATGAGTGAGGGGCTCGCTTACCCTAGAAGTTAGGGCGGTCGGGGAAGGACTCCTTCAGACCAGCACAGAAAGACACTCCAACCCCACGGCCCTGAATGAGGCCAAGAAACAGACGCCCCACTCACCTGTGTCACAAGAGCAGCGGTGCGCAGGTAGGCAGGCGTCGCTCAGCTCTGACGACCACACCAACAAGGGGCTTCTCTGCTCCCCACCTCCAGCCAGCTCGGGGGGTGGGGCGGGGGGGGGAGTGGGCATGCGCAGCCGCCCTCTTTCGCCCCCACCCACCTGTCTGCAATCCCTACTCTGCTCCCGCCCCTACCGCTGGGGGGCCGGCCACTAGTCGGGTCTGGCCTGGAGCAACAGATCACCTATCGCGGGTCATGAAGGCGTTTTCCGAGATGTGCTGGTGCGGTGCGCGGCGCGGCGCTACAAGGCTGCTCCTCACTCCCTTGACCATTTGAGATGAGACCTGTCTGCGTGTAGGGGACTGTGTCAAGCTTTAACCTGGAGGGCAGGATATGGAGATTTGAGGAACCATTTTGAGTGAATGCTTCTTTGGGGCCAGGGGGCTTGTAAGGCAGCTTTAGCTTTTTGGTAGTTCTGGAAGAGTTTGCATCTGTCGGTCCCGGAGGGAAAAAAGTTACAAGGGGCTATTTTGTTAAAGTAGAAAGAACTTGATCTGCATGTTCCAAATTTGCAGCTATGGAAATCATAAGACACAATCTGACCAATGAGATTTAAATAGGGGTTTGGGGACGGACAACTGGGGTGCCCTTTCCCCAAATCCTCTCGTCCTTCCCGATTTCTCTTCTTTTTTACTTAGGTGGGTCTCTGAGGTCATTTTGGAGTTAGAAGGTGGCAATGAAGAAAATTCCCATGGGCTGGGAATGTGGCTTGGTGGTAGAGTGCTTGTCCAGCATGCATTAAGCCCAGGATTCGATTCCTCAGTACCACATAAACAGAAAAAGCCATTAGTGGTGCTGTGGTTCAAGTGGCAGAGCACTAGCCTTGAACACAGGGAGGCTCAGGGACAATACCCAGGTCTTGAGTTTAAACCTTAGGACAGGCAAAAAAAAGGAAGGAAAGAAGGGAGGGAGGGGCTGGGAAGGTGGCTCAGTGGTAGAGTGCTTGCCTTGCATGCATGAGGCCCTGGGTTCGATTCCTCAGCACCACAGAAGCAGAAAAAGCCAGAAGTGGTGCTGTGGCTCAAGTGGTAGAACACTAGCCTTGAGCTGAAGAGCTGAGGGACACCCAGGCAGAGTTCAGGCCCCACGACCGACCAAAAAAAAAAAAAAGAAAAAACTTCCTAGAAGCATCAACCAAAACAATTCTCATGCAGGAGAAATAAAACTCCAGAATTGTGCTCCTATTTCCTACCTCTTGGTAATCGCACTATACTCTTTCCCAAGAACCACCATGGCCACCACATCCAAGTTAAAATCGAATCCTATTCCTACCTCACCAATCAGGCCAGCAAAACAGATAGGGAAACTGGCGCTTGGTGAGGATACTTCCTGGTGGTTTTCTTATCTTTTCAGCCTAGGGAATGGCTGGGGCTGTCTAGAAGGCCATTTCTAAGGCAAGCACTCATTTTCTCATGTGTTCTCATTAATTTCCAGTGAAGCCAATCAAGCTGTTCCATGTTTTGGTTGTTTGCTGTGCAATGGATGGATAGGGGTTGAACTGAGGAATACCTATTCTCTAGTCCATTACTCATCAGTCCAGCTGACTGAAGATGTGAGGATTTTTCAACATACTCAAAAGGCTTTCTCCAGTTTTTGCATCAATTTTATTCATATGCAACCCTGCTGTTACTGCCAGTTCCCCTCCCTCCAGTGTTACCCCTGGCTTGGGGCTACTGAGTTTTCCCTCTCCTTCTGGGGTGAAGTAGTGGTGTTCCTTGAACAGTAGTGGATAAGATCAGGTCCAAAACTGAACATTACAGTTTCTTAAAAATTATTTACACTTAAATAAGCACCCATGGGAAACTTGTAAAGGATATTCAGGGTGGGGCAGAATGAGGGGTTGCCCTCACCCAAGGTACAGGTTGCAACAAACTAAGAACTCGGGCTGCTTTATTTTGGGGTCTTGGGAAAGGTAGAAGATGATGTGGATTCTGGGATTTAATTGGGGGAGGGCATGTCCTCTCCAAATTTGTTCTTGTGAGCCACAGTCTTCACATGGAGGACATCCTGAGGAGGAGGCAACAAGAAGGCAGGTGAGAGAAGTGAGGATGACTTTACCTTGGCCTGCTCCAGCCCTCAGCCACTCTATCTCCTAGACTAACCCACACCACCCTTAAACCCTCACAGGACAACCATGAGGAGGGGGGGGTCTGTGTTTTTCCTTTACTCGATCACAGAAAGGACGTGGGCATGGGTAGGGGGTGAGTGTGCATGGGTTAAAGGGTTTGCCCCAACTCACCTGGTGGTGGACATAGGCCTCACAATGGTAACACCAGGAAGAGAGGTCTACACAGCTGAGGACTAATGGGTGTTGAGAAGCTTCGTAATGGCTGACCATGTGACCATTTATATAACGACTGCAGTAGACCTGAGATGGGGGAGTGAGTATGGGGAAGTGGGGTTGGCACCACCCTTAGATTTGTTGCTGGGTTGGCCACCACTCCATTGCCTTTCTGTTCCATACCTTATAGCAACTAAGACACACCCAGTTCTCCTCCATAGTTCCACAGGTATCACAAGGTTGGTTTACGTTCAGTCCTGCTGCAGGTATGGGGCACACTGCCCCCAAATGGGGGCACCAAGGCATTGGTGTTACAGCATAAAATAAGTCCTAGGATGGAAAAGTGAAACTAAATTGAAGACTTTATCTCTCTACTATATATCGTATGACCCTGTCTAGTGATATGAGGAAGCAAGATGAAGAAACCATAACCCCAGCTTCTCCCTGAGCTCACCTCATCATTGTCAGGAGCAACAGTGATAGTAGCAACAGCAGCAGCAGCTTCCCCAGATCCAAATGCCAGCTGAGAGTTATTAATAGGCTCACCTCCAGCTGCTTCTCCCAGTAGGCCTTCATCTTCTGGGTCTTCATCTTCCAGGGCTCTCTGGACAGAGAAGGAAAAGATGGAACTGAGAAGTCTAATTTTTTTTTTTTTTTGTCAGTCGTGAGGCCTGAACTCAGGGCCTGGGCGCTGTCCCTCAGCTCTTCAGCTCAAGGCTAGTGCTCTACCACTTGAGCCATAGCAACACTTCTGGCTTTTTCTGCTTATGTGGTGCTGAGGAATAGAACCCAGGGCTTCATACATGCAAGGCAAGCGCTCTACCACTGAGCCACCTTCCCAGCCCCATCCCCAAGCTTCTTTTGCTCAAGGCTAGCACTCTACCACTTGAGCCATAGCACCACTTCTGGCCTTTTCTGATTATGTGGTACTGAGGAGTTGAACCCAGGGCTTTGTGCATGCTGGGCAAGCATTCTGCCACTAAGCCACATTCCCAGCCCTCCAATTCTTTTTTCTTTTTGGTGGCAACTGGAGTTTAAAGTCAGGGCCCCATGCTTGCTAGGCAGGTACTCTTACCACTTGAGCCATACCCTTGGCCCTTTTTAACTTTTGTAATTTTTCAGATAGGGTCTCACCTTTTGTTTTGTTTTGGTGCTGGTTCTGGGCTTGAACTCAGGGCCTAGGCACTGTCCCTAAGCTGTTTTGCTCAAGGCTGGTGCTCTACCACTTGAGCCACATCTCTACTTCCAGCTTCTTGCTGGCTAATAGGAGATGAGCCTCACTGACTTTCCTGAGCCTGGCTTCAAATGGTAATCCTCAGTTCTCAGCCTCTTGTGCAGCTAGGATTATAGGCATGAGCCACCCATGCCTGGTTAGGGTCTTATATTTGTACCAGGGTCAGCCTAGACTGTGATCCCCCTACTTACACATCCCAGTTTACATGTGCCAGGTTGTTTACAACACCAGGTTGTTGATGTAGGATCTTGCTAACTTTTTGCCTACACTGACCTTGAACCATGATCCTCCAGATCCTTCTACCTCCAGAGTAGCTGAAATTCAGATGCATGCCACCATGCCCAGCAAGAACAATTCTTAACTCTCCTTCCCTTGCCCCAGGTGTGGTGGCCTTACCTGAGCTTCATTGCCTGGTTCTAAAATTCTGGGATTCCCAATCTGCTGAATGGGGGATAGCTGGAATGTGGTTCCCTGCTGAAGTGAGATCTCCTTATCTCTGTCTGAGTCTAGAGGAGTTTGGATCAGCTTGGCTCCTCCCAGAGCATCCTCTGAGTTGGTCTGGTCTAGTATGACTTCCCCTGTAGCCTCTGAGGTGGCTTCTCCTACAGTCTCTTTGGAGGTGACCTCGTCCACCTTGGCTCCTCCCACGGTCTTTTTGCAGGTGACCTTGTCCACCTTGGCTCCTCCCACGGTCTCCTTGCAGGTGACCTCGTCCACCTTGGCTCCTCCCATGGTCTCCTTGCAGGTGACCTTGTCCACCTTGGCTCCTCCCATGGTCTCCTTGCAGGTGACCTGATCCACCATGTCTCCTCCCATAGTCTCCTTGGAGGTGGCCTGGTCCACCTTGGCTCCTCCCATTGTTTCCTCAGAGGTGGCCTGATCCACCATGTCTCCCCCCACAATCTCCTTGGAGGGGGCCTGGTCCACCTTGGCTCCTCCCACAATCTCAGAGGTGGCCTGGTCCACCATGTCTCCTCCCACAGTCTCCTCTGAGGTGGATTGGTCCACCATGTCTCCTCCCACAGTCTCCTTGGAAGTGGCCTCATCCACCGTGTCTCCTCCCACAGTGTCCTCAGAGGTGGCTTGGTCTACCTTGGTTCCTTCAGTCTTCTCACAGATGACCTTGTCCACCACGGCTCCTTCTCCATCAGTCTCCTCAAAGGTGATCGGGTCCATCATGGCTTCTCCCACAGTCTCATTGGAGGTCGCCTGGTTCATCTTGGTTCCTCCAACACTATTCTCGAAGATGGCCTGGACCACCATGGCTCCTCCCACAGTGTTCTCAGAGGTGTCCCAGGTTAGTTTTGATTTCCAACTATCTCTCTGAGCCTTGTTTTGAGCACATGTGGTCACTTTGGCTGTCTTCACTTTGGTGTGAACTGCAGTAGGTGCTTTTGCAGATGACGCTGAGGTAACCTTCCTCATGCTTGCTTTTACACCCTTCCCTTCTGGCATGGTTACCCCCTTAGCCAACCTAAGATGGGTTGGATGGGATGCCTTCCTGGTGATGGGTTTGGAAGTGCAGGGTGAATCCTTGTCTTCTACCTCTGGAACCATGGAGGAAAATCCTTGAGTGCTGTCCCCTTTTCTGCCTCTAATGTCTGCCCCCCTCCCAATTCTTTTCATTGTCCCCACTTTCCCATGTCTACTCACTCAGGACCCTCAGGCTGCGCCAGTATTTGCGATGGGCTTGGATGGTCTCCGTAATTGAGGCCAGGGCCCCTGGTTGTGGTGGCCGAAGCATCGATAACAGGGGTGGCGGATCTCCAAGGAGGGAATGGGTACAGGCAGCCATTGACTCTGAGATGGATGTCAGGTTGTAGCCACCCTTTGGGGAGGAAAAGATAACAGTGGGAAGGTCTTTGGGGAATTTGGGAGGATCCTACAGTCCTAAATCCCCTTCTTTCCCATGTCAGGGCCCTCAAAGCCCAGAATGGTGGGTGGTAGGAGGAACGAAACCCACATTTGTAAAATGGGCACCACTTGTTGTATGAGGTGGTTGTTGTGGGAAAGGTAAACTGGGTTGTCAAAGTGCAAAGTAGCAATAACTGTACTGATAGCCGGGCGCCTGTAATCCTAGCTACTCAGGAAGCTGAGATCTGAGGATCATGGTTCAAAGCCAGCCAGGGCAGGAAAGTTCGTGAGACTCTCATCTCCAATAAACTGCTAGAAAAACCGAAAGTGGTGCTGTGGCTCAAGCGGTAGAGCGCCTCGCCTTGAGCTGAAGAGCACAAGGATAGCATCTAAGCCCAGAGTTCAAGCCCCACAACCGACCAAAAAAACCCAAAAAACATTAGCTGGGTACCAGCAGCTCATGGCTGTAATCCTAGCTACTCAGGAGGCTGAGATCTGAGGATCGTGGTTTGAAGCCAGCTCTGAGACTCTTATCTCCAATTAGTCACAGAAAAAGCTGGAAGTAGCACTGGGGCTCAAGTGGTAGAGTGCTAGTCTTGAGCAAAAGGAGCTCAGGGTTAGTGCCCAGGGCCACAGTTCAAGTTCCAGGACCAGCAAAAGAAATCTGAGGATTATGGTTTGAAGCTAGCCTAGGCAAGAAACTCTTATCACCAATTAATCACCTAAAAACCTTGAGCTGTGGCTTAAGTGGTAGAGCACTAGCCTTGAGTAAAAGCAGCTTAGGGCCCAAGTCCCAGGACCAGTACCCCCCTACCTGCAAAAGTCATTAGTAATTAGCTAACATCAAGTGTTTGTTTTCTGCCAGATTCTATTTTAAATATTTAGTGCATACTAACATAGTTAATCCTCACAACCACAGGTGCTTAATCTGTAGAAGAATCTGCCTTCGGAGGCTGGGAAGGTGGCTCAGTGGTAGAGTGCTTGCCTTGCATGCATGAGGCCCTGGGTTCGATACCTCAGCACCACATAAGCAAAAAGAAAAAAGCCGGAAGTGGCACTGTGGCTCAAGTGGTAGAGTGCTAGACTTGAGCTGAAGAACTGAGGGACAGCACCCAGGCCCAGAGTTCAGGCCCCGCGACCGGACCCCCCCTCCCAAAAAAAAAAGAATCTGCCTTCAAGCTGGGTGCCAGTGGCTCTTGCCTGTAATCCTAGCTACTCTGGAGGCTGAGATTTGAGGATCAGGATTCAAAGCCAGCTCTGGCAGGAAAGTCCGAGAGACTCTTACCTCCAATAAACCACTCAGAAAACCAGAAGTGGCCGTGTGGCTCAAGTGGTAGAGCACTAGCCTTGAGCTAAAGAGCTGAGGGACAGTACCCTGACCCAGAGTTCAAGCCCCACGACTAACAAAAAAAAAATGCCTTTGCACCATCCAGAAAACTGTCTTAACACTATCCTTGAATCCCTGGCCTCACACCTAGATCTGTCCAGACCTGCACAAAATGTGTAGTGTGAACCTATACAGGAGTCCTAGACCTGACCTTGTACATGAACAACTGGTATTTCTCTCTATATGATTCCTCATGACTTGAACTTTTTCATCTATAGTAACCTGTTTCCCTTTTTACACATATAAAGAAACTAAGGCTCAGAATGCTTAGATAACTCATATTGAAGAATTAGTGCTAGATGTGCTATCTGACAAAATAGTCTACATTGTTTTTTGTGTTTTGTTTTTTTTTTTGTTCTTGTACTGCGGCTTGAATTCAAGGCTTTAGACTCTCACTTGGCTTTTTTTGTTAATGGCTGGTACTCTATCACTAGAGCCATGCCTCTACTTCCCATTTTCTTCTGAGTAGAGATAAGAGTATTCTTGATTTGTCTGCCTGGGCTGGCTTTGAACTACAATGCTCAGATCTCAGCCTTCTGAGTAGCTAGGATTTACAGGCATGAGCCACCAGCACCTGGCTATTAGTCTGCAATTTTAATCACCACCCTGGCCTGGCACAAGCATTCCTGGGTACACTGTAAGTCAGACTTTTTGCCAGCCAGTTAATTTCTCTGTCACTTACTTTTCTCATCTGTAAAATAGTGATAATAGGGGCTGGGAAGGTGGCTCAGTGGTAGAGCGCTTGCCTTGCATGCATGAGGCCCTGGGTTCGATTCCTCAGCACCACATAAGCAAAAAAGAAAAAAAGCCAGAAGTGGTGCTGTGGCTCAAGTGGTAGAGTGCTAGCCTTGAGCTGAAGAGCTGAGGGACAGCGCCCAGACCCAGAGTTCAGGCCCTACAACCGGACCCCCCCCCCAAAAAAAATAGTGATAATAACAGCATTGACTTTTGTTGAGGGTTAAATGAAGGTGTGGACAATGCTTAATGGTAAGGAGACATAGTATTTTACATCTCTTATCATACAGCCACTCTGCCATGGGTAGCCAGACTCATCTTGTAGATGAGGACACCTAGGCACAGGGGTGAAGGGACCTGCAAATTTACTTTGTTCAGGAATTTGGTTTGCTAGGAGCAATTCAGACAGTGGTAAAAAGCAGACTCCAGGTCAGAGCTAGGCTGCCTGGGGTACAATCCCAATCTTCCATTATTAAATATATGACACTGTTCCACTCTGTGCCTTGGTTCCTTTGATTTTTTTTTTTTGTTGTTGGTCTGGTCGTGGGGCCTGAACTCTGGGCCTGGGCGCTGTCCCTCAGCTCTTCAGCTCAAGGCTAGCGCTCTACCACTTGAGCCACAGCACCACTTTCGGCTTTTTTTCTTTTTGCTTATGTGGTGCTGAGGAATCGAACCCAGGGCCTCATGCATGCAAGGCAAGCGCTCTACCACTGAGCCACTTCCCAGCCCTTGATTTTTTTTTTTTTGTTGATCATGGGACTTGAACTGAAGACCTAGCCACTGTCCTTGAGCTCTTTTGCTCAAGCTAGCACTCTACCACTTTGAACCACAGCTCCACTTCTGGATTAGTGATTAATTGGAAATAAGAGTATGATGGACTTTCTGTCCTGAGCTGACTTCAAACCATGATCCTCAGATTTCAGCCTTTTGATTAGCTAGGATTACAGGCATGAGCCACCAGTGCCCAGCTAGTTGCTCTTGAGATCTTGAGAGATGAAAATGAGGTAAAGCAGACCTACTTTATAGGGGTACTTTATCAAGTAAATAAAGTGCTGAGAAGAGTGATTTGTGCATAGTCAGGGCCCAATTAAAGCTGTTATTGTCATTATCAATGCACACTATATGCCCATGACCCCAGATGGATTCATACTCAAAAGGGATTTAAGGAACCTTCACCGAGTGACACAGCCAACTCTTCCAACTGCCCTCCTACCATGGGAAGGGGGCCCGAGAGTTACCTCTAGGATAAGGATAGTGTGGCCATTGGCAAGGCCCATCAGCTGGTGAGTGAGATGGGCATAACATTCCGGTGACACCTGGCAGCCACCCAGTGGGTCACCCTGTGCAGCATCAAAACCAGCAGATACAAGCACCAGTTCTGGGTTAAACTGAGGCAAAGAGAAAAAAGAAACATGGGTATGAAGAGGAGGAGGAGGAGAAGGAGGAGGGCTTAAATAGACAGTAGGTGATGGGAGTGAGTGTAAGTAAAGGCATGGAGGGCAAGTCAGAGACATGGAGACTCAGGACCTAGAGCCTGGGAGAAGGCAGACTACAGACCTGAAAATAAAGAGCAGAAGACAGGGCAATGTGAGAAACAGAGATTTGGACAGACTGCCAGAGACAGAGACATGTTAGGCAGACCTAGGGGATGTGAAAACAATACAAGTGGACATGATGGGGACATGAGATAAGAGTCAGGAGACAAATATAAGTCACAGGCACAAGAGACATGGAAACTCAGGATATTAAGATGGTGACATGAGAATTGGAGAGGTAGAGACATGTTTTCTCTCACACGAGATGCACATGAATATGAAAGTGCTATGCAGATGGTCACAGACAGTTCCACATGGAACTGCACATCCACATTAGTCATGCACCACACACTTGCTTTCTCAGAGGGCAATAATCCATAGCTAAACCCTGCATAGTCACAAACATGCATGCCAGTACCACACTAACAATGCCCACAGGAGGTAGTCATCTTCACACACTTGCACATACACTACACATAAGGTCACCCTGGCCATTTGTGTATAGCCAAAGACTAAAAATAGCACATGGCCAGCCAAGGTCTGGGAGCTCACATCTGTAAATCCTAGCTACTCAAGAGGCTGAGATGTGAAGGATTACAGTTTGAAACCAGCCTAGGCAGAGAGGTTAAGAGTCCATCTCCAGGGCTGGGAAGGTGGCTCAGTGGTAGAGCGCTTGCCTTGCATGCCTGAGGCCCTGGGTTCGATTCCTCAGCACCACATAAGCAAAAAGAAAAAAGCCGGAAGTGGCGTTGTGGCTCAAGTGGTAGAGCGCTAGCCTTGAGCTGAAGAGCTGAGGGACAGCGCCCAGGCCCAGAGCTCAGGCCCCACGAACAGAACCAAAAAAAAAAAAAAAAAAGAGTCCATCTCCACTTGAGGCATGGCTCAAGTGGTAGAGCACTAGCTGAGCAATCAAACCTGGTCAAGCAAAAGGCCCTGAGTTCAAACCCTAGTAGCCAGGGGAAAAATTTAAAAACTAAACATAGGGCTGGGAATGTGGCTTAGTGGCAGAGTGCTTGCCTAGCATGCATGAACCCTTAGGTTCGATTTCTCAGTACCACATACACAGAAAAAGGCAGAAGAGGTACTGTGGCTTAAGTGGTAGAGTGCTAGTCTTGAACACAGAGAGGCTCAGGGAGAGAGCCCAAGCCCTGAGTTCAAGGCCCTGGTACTGGCAAAACAAAACAAAAAACAATAAAAGAAACTAAAAATCGAGGCATGTGCTCACATCCAGGCTCACACATGCATTCACTGAGTCAGTCATGTACACACCATCAGCCAACCCCTCCCCAAAACTCACCCCCCCCATCACACGTATTATATAGGGAATAGGAGATGACAAACAGCAGTCTGTGTGGTATCACATGCATGTACCCAACCCCCACCTCCCTTGCACACTCAGTTCCACACAGATGGCAACTCATGGCCATTCTCATACCCAGACAAGCAGTCACACAGGACACAGATCCAATCAGGTCACACAGGCTACTACCAGACATCAAGAAGGCCCTCATACCCAGAGAAACCACAGAAGCCCATCACATACAGCAGCAAGAGAGTTGCTTATTTGCAAAATGTCACACAGAGAGCAATGACATGCTGCCATGTGTGCAGACAGATATACAAGTTCGAGATCATCAAAGCCACCCCTGCCTCAAGAGTCATTACTATCTCCACCCACAGGCTGTCTCACAGGATCAGACACCTGGCAGTCAGACACATGCTGCAAAGGCAGGCATATGTTGCTACCTTTATAGATGTGTCATGTAATAACCTAAGCCTTACCTCGTATGCAATTGGAAGCACAAGTCGATGCCATGCAGCCAGGTAGTCAGCATCACCCATACGGGGCCCATTCCAGGCCACATTGACAGTGAAGCCCATGCCCTCAGCCAGACCTACGTGTTTGCTGGACCCCTCATCCCCCATGGGGAAGAAAGTGCCACGATCATAGCGGTGCAGGGACATATAAAGCACACTGTGGGCAACAGGATGGGAAGAAAAAGGAGCCATAGCTGGTTAGGGGCATGGTCAGCCCCTTCCCTCACCATACCCTTTGTCCTTAGCTTCTATCCCTTACCTGGGGTCATTCTCAAAGATGTGCTGAGTTCCATTCCCATGATGGATGTCCCAATCCACAATTAGGATCCTGGAGAGGGAATAGCATCTGAGTAAGCTGAGATATTTGTCCCTTGGAAGAGGGCTAGGGCTAGTTGCGTGGGGTCTGCAGAGGCATTCGTTGCTGGGTAGCAGAACCTTTGGTCTCTTGGGAAAGGGTTGGATGTTAGTATGAGGATAAATCCTGGCCTCTGGGCTTTTCTGGGGAATGACTAGGTAAATGGAGGGGCCTGGATGGCCAAGTCTCACATGCTGGCTCCTAGGGGGTGGTCAGGAATGCTAAGACAGAACCCCTGAACTGGGGCTTGAATTCAAGGCCTTGTGCTCTTGCTTGGCTGTTTACATTTTGGCTTTTTTTCTGGTTAGCTTGAGATATGAGTCTCATGGATTTGTCTGCCTGGACTGGCTTCAAACCTCAATCCTCAGATCTCAGCCTCCTGAGTGGCTAAGATTATAGGCATGAGCCGCTGCTGCCTGTGCAGGATCCTGGTGGCAAAATCTAGAGGTCTTGCATGGGAAGTGCTGAAAGGATTCTTTTTGGTTTTTGTCTGGGGAGAAGCTTCAGTGATCCTTGGCTTGTTTCTGGGAAAGTTCTAGGGGTTGGTACTATGGGCCAGAGGTGGGGAGGTCCAGATTGTTGCAAGGAGCAGGTTGTGGTGATGGTGGGGGTGGGGTGGGGGTGTCTCCAGGGAGCTCTTACCTTAAGGCAGTCCCCCTAATGGCTTGGGCATGGCGAGCAGCCACAGCCACAGAATTAAAAAAACAGAAGCCACAAGCAGCATCGTGCTCTGCATGGTGTCCAGGGGGGCGCACCAGAGCAATGCCGTTTAAAACCTTAGGGGAGAAATGAAGAGTAAGACCGGATCCCTGGCCATCATATTTGTGGCTCCCTCTTTCTTCTCTGTCCCTTCCACCAGTCCACCACCTGCTTGGTGGGATTAATCCCAATTCCCAGTGAGCATAGACACTCCCACTACCTCTCTCCAGCCTTGTTCAGCTCTTTCAAGGAGAGAGTGTAAGTGGTAGATGGCTCTCTTCCCATTCCCCCAGGATCTCCTCTCTCTAGCCCAATGCCATCTCATGAGGACCCACCTCTCCTGATAGTACAGCTTCCACCAGGCGGCAGACAGCACCTGTAGCTAGCTGAGCACAGGTGAATGTGCTGGGGCAGATGTAGATGGAGTCAAAGTTGGCACCCTCGCGGTGCAGTTCCCGGGTTTTCATTGTCTCTGTAGCCCGGAGACGCTCCACATACTGGGCACTGGAGGTAATATAGAGACAGTTGGGTAGATCTGTCCATTTCCCACCCCATGCTGAGTCAAGAATAGGTGAGCAGCAGTTTCACCCACAATGGAAGGGGAGCCCCAAGCTCTACCCGCCCCCCCGCCCCCCCCGCCCCCCCCCCCCCCAGAGAACCACCACAGTCTTGTGGCTACCTATTTTCAGTACAGACTGACCTGTGGCAGGTAAGGAGCTCGGCATCAGTGGCAGGCCGCACAGGCAGGTGGAGACAGCGTGCTGCAAGCCCTAGTTCCTCTAAGTGGCACATGATCCGCAAAATACGCTGGGGTGTCTCAGGGTGGTGGCTAGCAGTGGAGATAAAATCAGAGAGAAGGGTTTAGTGGCTTATGAGAAGTGTCCCTCACCAACTTCATTCCAGCCTTCTAAATGCATACTTGTCCCACAGGTTGCAGTGACTCATCATTCTTTGGTCATAGACCAATCCTGTACGATGCTGTAGCGTGGGCCATGTCAGGACTGGCAGTGAAGTGGCCCCCAAGGGTCCTTCCCCTTCCTCTTGTCTCTCGTCCCAGTTGTCTCCAGACTCATTGTCCTCCTCCGTACTATCAACTGCAAGGAGAAGTCACCTTCACCCTACTTCCCCAATTTGGATCCCCATCATACTGTGACAAATGTAACTCAAACACACAAAAAGCCTGAAATCTGGGTCTGGTGGAGAGACTACGACTCTCCTTAACCAAGATGGCCTAGGCACCAGTGATTCACGCCTGTAATCTTAGCTATTCACGAGGCTGAGATCTGAGGATCATGGTTCAAAGCCAGTCCATACAGGAAAGTCCGTGAAACTAAGTTCCAGTTAGCCACCAAACAGCCAGAAGTACAGCTTTGGATAAATGGTAGAGCACTAGCTTTTGAGTGAAAAAGCTAAGGGGCCAGCCATTGGTGGATGAGATGGTACAAAGCCAGCCACAAGCAGACAAGTGTGTAAGATGGTTATCTTCAATTAACGACCAAAAAACAGGGAGTAGCCAAGTACTGGTGGCTTATACCTGTAATCCTAGCTCCTCAGGAGGCTGAGATCTGAGGATCGTGGTTCAAAGCCAGCCCAGGCAGGAAAATCTGTGAGACTTTTATCTCAAATTAATCACCAGAAACAGGAAGTGGTGCTATAGCTCAAGTGGTAGAGTGCTCACCTTGAACTGAAGAGCTCAGGGAAAGTGCCTAGGCCCAGAGTTAAAGCCTCGAGATGGACAAAAATACAAAAACAAAAACCAAAAAAAATGGAAAGTAGTGCTGTGGCTCAAGTGGTAGAGTGCCAGTCTTGAGCGAAAAAGCTAAAGGATAGCTCCTAGGACCTGAGCCCTACTACTGGCACACACACATACAAAAGCTAAAGAACACCCAGGCTCTGAGTTCAAGCCCCAGTACTGGCACACAAAACAGGAGGTCTCAGAGAGTGCTGTCCCTCCCTACAGGGTATATTACATGCACGATCTTATCAAGTCCACTCTCCCTCCCCCCCACCTCCTACCTGTATTCACAAGGACTTCCCAGAATGGTTCTAGGGCTTCCAGAGTACAGGAGACCGAAGCCTGAGCACTGGGGGCAGAAGAGGGAGAAACTGGATGAAATGGCCCCCAGGTGGGCAAGAAAGGTCTCCCGCTTTTTTTTCTTGTCTTGGGGCTTAAATTCAGGGCCTGGGCACTATCCCTGAACTTCCTTTTGCTCAAGGCTAGCACTCTACCACTTTGAGCCACAGTGCTACTTCCGGCCTTCTCTGTTTATGTGGTACTGAGGAATCGAACCCAGGGCTTCATGCATGCTAGGCAAGCACTCTACCACTAAGCCACATTCCTAGCCCAAGAGTCTCCCTTTTCCCCACCTCCACTCAGGCTCACCTTTGACATGGTGCACCAGGGGACTCTAGCATAGGGCAAGGGTCTCCCAGAAGGGTATGGAGAGATGCACTGACACCCCTAGCCAGAGACTGGAGGTTGTATCCACCCTGAAAGGGAGTAGGGATCAGACATGTCTATGTTACCACATTACCAGGGAATACTGATAATAATTACTGTATTAGGTAACACTATATATGCATATGCGCGCGCGCACACATATACACACACACACACACACACACACACACACACACACACACACACACACACACACACACACACACACACACACACACACACACACACACACACACACACACACACACACGGCTTGAACTCTGGGCCTGGGTGATGTCCTTCAGCATTTCAGCTCAAGGCTAGCTCTCTACCACTTGAGCCACAGCACCACTTTCTCGGTTTTCTGATGGTTTATTCCAGATAAGAGTCTCAAGGACTTTTCTGCCCGGCTGGCTTTGAACCTCAATCCTCAGATCTCAGCCTCCTACAGGCATGAGCCACAGCCCGGCTGCATTCTACCACTTTGAGCCACAGCTCCACTTATGGCTTTTTTGGTGCTTAATTGGAGATAAGTGTCTCACAGACTTCTCTGCCTGGGCTGGCTTTGAACAAGGATTCTCAAATTTCAGTCTCCTGAGTAGCTAGAATCACAGATGTAAACCACTCGCATCCAGCTGGTTTGTGACCTTTTTTTGTCAGTTGTGGGGCTTGAACTCACGACCTACGCATTGTCCCTGAGCCTCTTTGTGCTCAAAGCTAATGTTCTAACACTTGAGCTACAGCACTACTTCTGGTTTTTGAGTGGCTATTTGGAGATAAGAGTCTCCTGGGGACTTTTTTTGCCAGGGGTGGCTTTGAACCGCAATCCTCCTTTACAGGCCTAAGCCACCAGGGCCTGGCTGAGTTTTGTTTTTTTTTTTTTAATTTGCAGTGCTGAAGATGGAGCCAAGAAGCTGGGCGCTGGTGGTGAGCCTGTAATCCTAGCTACTCAGGAGGCTGAGATCTGAAGATCAAAGCCAGCCTGGGCAGGAAGGGCCCTGAGACTTTTTTTTTTTTGTCGGTCGTGGGGCTTGAACTCTGGGCCTGGGCGCTGTCCTTCAGCTCTTCAGCTCAAGGCGAGCGCTCTACCACTTGAGCTACAGCACCACTTCCAGTTTTCTGGTGGTTTATTGGAGATAGGAGTCTCACAGTCTTTCCTGCCCGGGCTGGCTTTGAACCGTGATCCTCAGATCTCAGCCTCCTGAGTAGCTAGGATTACAGGCGTGAGCCACCCGTGCCCGGCTGGCCCTGAGACTTTTATCTCCAAAAAACCACTTAGAAAACCAGAACTGGCACTGTCGTTCAAGTGGTAGAGTGCTTGCTTTGAGCTGAAGAGCTGAGGGACAGCGCCCAGGCCCAGAGTTCAGGCCCCACGACTGACAAAGAAAAAAAAAAAAAAAGATGGAGCCAAGAGCCTCAAAAGTATGTTGGGGAAGTGCTCTGCCACTGAAGCCATACCCAGTCCAAAAGTTCTCCTCATTTTTTTTTTTTTTTTTTGCTGGTTGTGGGGCCTGAACTCTGGGCCTGGGCACTGTCCCTCAGCTCTTCAGCTCAAGGCTAACACTCTACCATTTAAGCCACAGCGCCACTTCTGGCTTTTTCTGCTTATGTGGTGGTGCTGAGGAATCGAACCCAGGGCCTCTTGCATGCAAGGCAAGCACGCTACCACTGAGCTGCCTTCCCAGCCCTCTTCATTTTTTTTGTGTGCTGGTACTGAGGCTTTAATTAAGGAAGGGCTAAGTTGCTCTCCCAGCGATTTAGCACAAGACCAGTGTTCTACCACTTCAGCCATACTTCCGTTTCTAGAAAAGTTTTTTTCTTAAAATGTTTAAGGTGCCCAGGGTAAGATGAAGTTGAGTCACTTACCTCCAGAGACAGAATTAGCTTGCCTCCTGCCATACCCATGAGCAGATGGGTTAACTGGGCAAACCCTGCAGGGGTGGCAGCCATCTCGCCCTGAAAAAACATGAAGAGTAAGCCTGGTTAAATACACCCCCTTTTGTACACTTGCTATCCCAGAGATACTGCCTTACCTTGGGGTCCCCTTGGAGGGCATCAAATCCAGCAGCTACCAGGACCAGTTGAGGCTGAAACTATAGGGTGATGGGTAGAAAGAGTATATGAGGCTACCTACCCTCAGGGACCACCCCCCTCAATGTTGCCCCTTATCCCAACCTTCCCCAAATCCCCAGAACCTCAGAAGCAACAGGCAACAGGATGTGGAGAAAAGCAGCAATGTAGTCCGCATCCCGCATCCCCACCTGCAGACATAGGGGATAGTCAGCTAGCTGCCATAAGGTGTTGGATAGAATTGGGCCTCACTTTAAGAGTGATCAGACACTGACCTGATTCCAAGGTATATTGATGTTGTATCCTTGCCCTTGGCCACAACCTATGGCAGACCAGTTAGAGGCCTGGAGGTGGGGCCAGAACCGACCCTGCTCATAGCGGTGGATGGAGAAGTATAAAACACTGGGGACAGATAAAAGACAGAATGAAGGATTGTGCCCTAAAGGCTCTGGGTTAAATGCCGAGGATAAGAAATAATAAAGGTAATCTGGGAGCCAGGGGCTCAGGCCTATAATCTTAACTACTCAGGAGGCTGATGTCTGAGGATTTTGGTACCTTCGTCTGAGGTCAAGGTAGGAAGAGCAGGATAAAACCTATAACACGAGGCCCATAGGGCCTTGGTGAAGACAGCAAAAGCTGAAAAGAATCCCAGGACAGGAGAGTTTAGAGATTCTCCTGAAGGAAATGAGGGGACCTAGAGGCCAAGAGTGAGGAGAGGAAGCTGGTTCTGTGTATGGAATGGAGGAGCTGTCTAGGATTGTCATCAGGCCAGTCTCTTCTCCCCAGTACCTTTTAAGATATCCCTACTTCTATTTTATAGGTGAGAAAAGTCAATTGTCACAGCATTGAGAGGGACTGACATGAAAAACAGATATAAAAAGACATGATATATATATAGATTTCAACTAAAAAATGATGTACAGGTTCAGACAGAGAAGATGAGATGAACAGGTATGATGTGGAGTTGCTGGGGTGGGGCTTCATTCTAAGGAAACAAAATGAATAATCTATCATCCATCTGTCCACCCTGTCTTCTGATCAGTCCCTCCAACCTGATTCAGAAACTAAGGCTGAATTTCTCCTCTTTCGTGTGTGTGTGTGTGTGTGTGTGTGTGTGTGTGTGTGTGTGTGTGTGTGTGTGTGTGTGTGTGTGTGTGTGTGTGTGTGTGTGTGTGTGTGTGTGTACTGAGGCTTGAACTCAGGGCCCAGATGCTGTCCCTTAGGGTTTTTTTTGGTGTTTTTTGTTTGTTTGTTTGTTTTTGTGGATCGTGGGGCCTGAACTCAGGCCTGGGCGCAGTCCCTCAGATCTTCAGCTCAAGGCTAGTGCTCTATCACTTCAACCACAGTGCCACTTCCAGCTTTTTTTTTCTGCTTATGTGGTGTTGAGGAATCGAACACAGGGCATCATGCATGCAAGGCAAGCACTCTACCACTGAGCCACCTTACTAGGCCTGGTGTTTTTTTTTTTTGGGGGGGGGGTCCAGTCGTGGGGCCTGAACTCTGGGCCTGGGCGCTGTCCCTCGGCTATTCAGCTCAAGGCTAGTGCTCTACCACTTGAGCCACAACGCCACTTCCAGCTTTTTTCTTTTTGCTTATGTGGTGCTGAGGAATTGAACCCATGGCCTCATGCATGCAAGGCAAGTGCTTTACCACTGAGCCACCTTCCTAGCCCCTGGAGTTTGTTTTTTAGTGCCAGTCCTGGTGCTTAAACTTAGAGCCTGAGTGCTGTCACTTGAGCTTTTTTTTTCCCTTAAGGCTATAGCTCAAGTGTAGAATGCTAGCCTTAAGTAAAAAGGCTCACTGAAAGTACCCAGGCCATGAGTTCAAGCCCCACAACTGACCAAAAAATAGCTAAGGCAAAAAAGGGCTAGGCACCTGTAATCCTAGCTACTCAGGAGGCTGAGATCTGAGGATCACAGTTCAAAGCCAGCTTGGGCAGGAAAGTCCATGAAACTCTTCTCTCCAATAAATCACCAGAAAACGGGAAGTGGCACTGTAGCTTAAGTGGTAGAGCGCTAGCCTTGAGCTGAAGAGCTGCAGGACAGTGCCCAGGCCCAGAGCTCAAGCCCCACGGCCAAAAACAAAACAAAACAAAAAAAACACCAGAAAACCGGAAGTGGCGCTGTGGCTCAAGTGGTAGGACCCTAGCCTTGAGCTGAAGAGGGACAGTGCCCAGGCCCAGAGTTCAAGCCCTACAACCGACAAAAAAAAAGGGGGCTAGGAACATGGCTCTAGTGATAGAGCACCACCCTATCAAGTGTAAGGCCCTATCAAGTGTAAGGCCCTAAGTTCAAATTCCCCTATGAAGAAAGAGAGATCTATCAGAGACACAGTAATGAAAAAGACATAGACACACAGATAAACACACCAAAAAACAAAGAAATGAAAAAAAAAAACTGCCAGCAACAGCATATGAATAAAATGATGTCTCGAGAACAAAGGGCCATGGGAGCTCAAGACTTCTGAAGGAAAAAGTAGACTCTGTGTAGTCAGTTGGATAGACAACTAGAAAAAAACTACGATTTAGTAATTAATGTTCCTTACTGACAGCCAGGCTCTGGTGGCTCACACCTGTAATCCTTGCTACTCAGGAGGCTGAGATCTGAGGACTACAGTTCGACGCCAGCCCAGGGAGAAAAGTTACAAGACTCTTATCTCCAATTAACCACCAAAAAGCTGGAAGTTGTGGCTCAAATAATAGCACTAGCTTTGAGTAAAAAAGCTCAGGGATAACACCCTGCCTCAGCATGACATTATGAAGCAGCAGACACACAGGGGGCAGCACACATGCTGTTACCAGGTAGGCCCAATGAATTTGAATGTATTTCCTTCTAGCCCCTCTGGCTGGGTCTAGAAGGGTAGGAATTGTGGATGATTGGGACAAGGTATACCTCGGATCCTGGTCAAACATGAACTGTGTTCCTTGGCCATGATGAACGTCCCAGTCCACGATAAGGACCCTGTGGGAGGAAAGGGAGGGAAACGCTATACCAGGGGGCCATGGGGTAGCTGACCCCATGCCACCCCCATCGTATCCACTGTTAGGCACTGACCTCTTAATGTGGTGCTTCCTTTGAGCATAACGAGCAGCTACAGCTACATGGTTGAACATGCAATACCCACCCATCAGATCACGCTGAGCATGGTGTCCTGGAGGTCTGCACAGGATAGGAAAGGCCCAAGGTTTGAAAGCTTTCCTCTATAGAGAGATAGGCTCTCCCAGGCTCCCAATCCTAGACCAACAATTCCTTCAGTGTTGACACGATAAATCTTCTAGCAACTGATTAACTGGGGTCCTTAAGTCCTTACAACCCCCAATCTACTGTTCTCTCTCCAGAGAAGACATAAAATATTGACTAAAGTTATCCATGCCCTGGCTGAGCATGGTAGTGATTCCTCTAATCCCAGAACTCAGGAGGCTGAGATAGAAGGACAGAGAGTTCTAGCCTAGCCTGTGCTACAAAGTGAAATATATTTTTAAAAAAAGAGAAAAAAAAGGTTATCCATGCATACATTCTTATATCCAGTCATTTGCTTCAGGGATGTAGCCCATAGCCTATATAACATAAAGGTAAAACAACATGTTTACAAAATGTCCCACCATAACAAATGATTGGGGTGAATCAGAGCGCCCATCAGTTGGTGAGTGGTTAGCATAAAAAGTGCACTTGTACAATGACATCTACTGAGGCCTAACTTAAATACTGTTAGAGCAAGCTTTCTAAGACATGTAAGTGAAAAATACATGTTCTAGAAAGGAGCGTTTACATGCTTACTATCACCGGTGATTTTAAAAGGTTAGAAGGGAGGCTCAAGGGTGGCTTAGTGATAGAGCGCTTGCCTAGGTTGTACAAGATCCTGGGTCATCCCCAGCACTGCAAGAAAAAAACTGAGGGAGGACAAAGGTTCTATCTTCTGCATTTTGTCACTTCTAAAAAGCCAGTCACGGGCTGGGAAGGTGGCTCAGTGGTAGAGCGCTTGCCTTGCATGCCTGAGGCCCTGGGTTCGATTCCTCAGCACCACATAAGCAAAAAGAAAAAAAGCCAGAAGTGGCACTGTGGCTCAAGTGGTAGAGCACTAGCCTTGAGCTGAAGGGCTGAGGGACAGCGCCCAGGCCCAGAGTTCAGGCCCCACAACCGGACCCCCCCCAAAAAAAAGAAAGCCAGTCACGATGGGAGGAGTGGGGTGTGTCTATGACTTTACAGGCCAACTAAGCAGAAAATACTGACTAGATTTTAAGATGTCACTCTTTGTTATATGTATCTGGATTTCAAGATGTTCCATATATATACATATATATGTATACACACATCTATATACAGAGAGAGAGAGAGAGAGAGAGAGAGAGAGAATGCACATCTTAGAATCAATTAAATGTGATGGCTATTCTTTGAATAAGACTATCTGTAGGAGCCCGGTGATAGAGGCTCATGCCTGTAATCCTAGCTACTCAAGAGGCTGAGATCTGAGGAATGCAGTTTGAAGCCAGCCTGAGCAGGAATGTCCATGACACTCTTATCTCTCATTAAGTACCAAAAAAGCTGGAAATGAAAGAAGCTACCCTGAGTTCAGGCATCAGGATTGGCAAGGAAAAAAGAAAGAGACAGACAGAAAGTCAGAAAGACAGGAAGGGAGGAAGGGAGGGAGGAAGGAAGGAAGAAGGCAGGCAGGCAGGCAAAAAAAAAAAGACTGTCACATAATGACTACCTCTCAAAAGAGGAAGCAAATGTCTGGGCAACAAGGGTGGAAGACTTTATTTATTAATAGGCTCATGTCTTTTGATTCTGAAACTACATGTAGATAGTACCCACGTCAATATATTTTAGGAGAAAGGCTTTTTTTCAAATTTAAAAAGTCAAATACCTGATGATAGCCATGCCATTCCGGATCTCAGCTCCCAGGACCGCATCTACTAGTCTAAGGACAGAGCCTGAGGCCAGACAGGCACAAATAAAAGAGTTCTGGAAAAGTGGGAAGCCAAAGAAGATGTGAAAGATCTGTTTTATCTGCTCTGTTTCTTCCCCAGGGCATAGGGATGGAGGGACCCCAGGATTGCTGCCACTCCCAAACCCCATGGTTCTTATCCATACCGGATGTAGATAAACTGAATCATAGGTGTTTGCCAGTATGCGAAGTTCTCCCTCATTCATGTACTGGGTTGTCTCCATGAGGTCAATGTACTCTGGGCTGGGAACACAGATGGGTCATGAGATTCAGGGTCCTATACCCTCCCTAACTAAGCTTACCACACACCAATCAAATCAGGCTTTCCCCAGATTCAACCTGGAAAAACAGCTCTGGGTTCATGCATACTAGACAAGCACTCTACCACTAAGCCATATTCCCAGCCTCTCCCGCCCCCCCCACCCCCGCCCACTCTCTCTCTCTCGACGCCCATACCCACATCTATTCAGTTATTTGGAGATGTTTGGTTTCTGTTTTTTTTTTTTTTTTGGGTCCGGTCGTGGGGCCTGAACTCTGGGCCTGGGCACTGTCCCTCAGCTCTTCAGCTCAAGGCTAGTGCTCTACCACTTGATCTATAGCGCCACTTCCGGCTTTTTTTTTATCTAATGTGGTGCTGGGGAATCGAACCCAGGGCCTCATGCATGCAAGGCAAGTGCTCTACCAATGAGCCATCTTCCCAGCCCTGTTTTATTTGTTTTGTTTTTTTGGTTGGTCGTGGGGCTTGAACTCTGGGCTTTGGCGCTGTCCTTGCATTCTTCAGCTCAAGGTGAGCACTCTACACTTGAGCCACAGCGGCACTTCTGGTTTATTAGAGATAAGAGTCTCACGGATTTTCCTGCCTGGGCTGGCTTTGAACCTCAATCCTCAGATCTCAGCCTCCTGAGTAGCTAGGATTACACCCGCACCCGGTTTTGGTTTGTGTGTTTTTTTTAAATTGTTACTTACTTTATTGTTATTATAAAGGTAATGTACAGAGGGATTAAAATTTCCTTCTGTAGTGTCTTCCCTTCCCTTACTCTCTCCCACTTCCTTCCTCTGATCTCCATCCATGAGTTGTATAGTCCACTTTCATCAGTGTCAAGCCCTTCTCTTTACTAGACTCTTCTTTTTCCTCTCAAAGCTCAACTTAGTTGGGTGTCAGTGGCTGATACCTATAATCCTCACAAGGCTGAGATGTGAGGATCACAGTTCAAAGCCAGACCATGCAGGAAAGTTTATAGGAATTTTATCTCCAATTGATAATTAAAAAAATAAAGCTAGAAGTGCTGGGCGCCACTGGCTTGCGCCTGTAATCCTAGCTACTCAAGAGAGGCTGAGATCTGAGGATTGTGGTTCAAAGCCAGCCCAGGGAGGAAAGTGGGTGAGACTCTTATTTTCAGTTAACTACCAGAAAACCGGAAGTGGCACTGTGGAACAAGTGGTAGAGTGCTTGCCTTGAGCTGAAGAGTGCACGGCCAGCGCCCAGACCAAGTTCAAGCCCCATGACTGGGGGGAAAAAAAAAGAGCTCAGGGACTGAGCCCAGGTCCTGAGTTCAAATCCTACAACTGACAAAAAAAAGCTAGAGTGTAACTTTGGCTTAAGTGGTAGAAAGCTAGCCTTGAGCAAAAGAGCAGCCAGGCACTGGTGGCTTAGACTTGTAATCCTAACTACTCAGGAGGCTGAGATCTGAGGACCACAGTTTGAAGCCAGCCTGGGCAGGAAAGTCTGTGAGACTTTCATCTCCAATAAATTACTCAGAAAAAGCCAGAAGTAGCATTGTAGCTCAAGTGGTAGAGTGACAGCCTTGAGAAAAAGAATCTCAGGAACACTACCCAGGCCCTCAGGAACAATGCCCAGACCCTGAGTTCAAGTTTCAGGATCAGCACTAAATAACTAACAAAATAAATAAATAAATAGCTCAGCTTTATCACTCTCCACTATCAAGCTAGCTTTTCCTGAGCCATACTGCACCAAACCTCCTACTGAGTTCCCGCAGTTCCCTGGGGGTACCCTTCCATCACTGTGCACACATTCAGCACCTGTTTATACAACCAGATTATAATAAAAGCATATCATCATGGGCTAACATTCTAAGCACATGTTATATATCGAGCCCTCCTGAGGAACTTCAGTTTCCTAAAAATGGCAGTCTCAGAGAGGCTCAGCTACTTGCCCAAGTCCATGAAATTCCTGACCAAATCATTCAGCCTGTTCTTATTGGTCCAGAACAACCTCTTCCCCGCCCTACCGGGTTCCTAAGCCTTCACCTGTGAACCAACATGAGCTCTTCCTTTTCTGCGACCCGGGCCTGAGGAGACATGAGAAATAAAGAGCTTAAAGTAGGCTGCACCTAAAGTAGGTCCTGCCAGATCCCTGCTTTCCATCTAGTGTTGGCTATGGAACTCACCGGAAAGCATACACAACGATCCACAAGGCCTTCCTGGATAAGCTGTTCCTTAATGGCATGGAGTCTTTCAGGGTTTTCAGGGTAGCTGGAGAGATGGGAGACAACATTAGAAACACAGATACCATTATTTTTCTTATTTTTCAGCTGGTACTTGAACTCAGGCTTCACATTATTACATGGCTTTTTCACTCATCAAAACCCTTTGATGAGGGGCTGGGAAGGTGGCTCAATGGTAGAGTGCTTGCCTTGCATGCCTGAGGCCCTGGGTTCCATTCCTCAGCACCACATAAGCAAAAAACAGAAAAAAGCCGGAAGTGGCGCTGTGGCTCAAGTGGTAGAGCGCTAGCCTTGAGCTGAAGAGCTGAGGGACAGCGCCCAGGCCCAGAGTTCAGGCCCCACGACTGGACCAAAAAAAAAAGAAAAGAAAAAAAAAAAAACCCTTTGATGAGTTGGTGACTCACACCTGTAATCCTAGTTACTCAGGAGGCTGAGCTCTGAGGATCATGGTTCAAAGCTAGCCCAGGCAGGAAAGGCCTTGAGACTCTTTTTTTTTTTTGGTCCGGTCGTTGGGCCTGAACTCTGGGCCTGGGCGCTGTCCCTCAGCTCTTCAGCTCAAGGCTAGCGCTCTACCACTTGAGCCACAGCGCCACTTCCGGCTTTTTTCTTATGTGGTGCTGAGGAATCCAACCCAGGGCCTCGAGCATGCAAAGCAAGTGCTCTACCATTGAGCCACCTTCCCAGCCCCAGGAGCTGAGACTCTTATCTCCAATAAACTACCAATATGCTGGAAATGGAGCTAGGCTCAAGTGGTAGAACATTAGCCTTGAGTACCAATAGCTCAGGGACAGCACCCAGGCCCTGAGTTCAAGCCCTAGGACTGGCACACAAACAAACAAATCCCTTTGATAGCTACCATCCACTTCCCTTTGGAAGCTGACATCTTCCTTATATATATAACCCAGAAGGCACTAAACAATGTGCACACCAACTTTCTGACCCCTCATTCTCTTTGTTTCATCTGCACTGGTCTCCCTTGTCCTCAATTGAAACACATACACTTCAGCTAGCTCCAAAGATTTCATTCTAGCCATTTTCCTGCCTAGAATCCTTCTCCCAGATGACACTATAGCTCACTCCCTTATCTCCTTCAGACCCAAGCTCAAATGCCAGCTAGGCTTTCACCCGCTTGTATTACAAATGGAAACACCCTTCCAACGTTTTTTTTTTGCTGATACTGGGGCTTGAACCCTGGGCCTGGGTACTGTCCCTGAGCAGCTCAGTTCAAGGCTGGCCTTCTACCACTTGAGCCATAGTGCCACTTCCAGCTCTTTCTGTGATTAATTGAGATAAGAGTCTCACAGACTTTCCTGCCTCAGCTGGCTTCAAATAGTGATCCTTAGATCTCAGCTCCTGACTACCTAGGATCACAGGCCTGAACCACCGTCTGGTTTCCATCCAACTTTCCATTACCCTCTCACACACCTTAGTCCTTTCCCACAGCACTGCTATCTCTAATACACTATATCATTTACTTGTTTGCTTACTTCTGTCTTCTCCTTTCCCTGAAGGCATGGGTTTCCTTTTTGTTTTGAAAGTCTTATAAAAGATTTATTATAACAGGGTTAAAGTGTGGACAAACAGAAAAAGCAAAACATTTTGTGTTCCCTATGAAGGAAATAGGACTCCATTTATCTCAGAAGTGGAGATGGAGCTCAAGTGGTATAACAGCAGCCTTGAGAGAAAGCTACGGAGAGTTCCCTGACTCTGAGTTCAAGTCCCAGTATGAAAATAACAACAAAAACAAAAATGACTACAGGGCTGGGGATGTGGCTCAGTGGTAGAATGCTTGCCTAGCATGCATGAAGCCCTGGGTTCGACTCCTTATTACCATATACACAAAAAAGTTAGAAGTGGCGCTGTGACTCGAGTGGTAGAGTGCCCAGGTCAGGCCTTGAGTTCAAGCCCCAGGACTGGCAAAAAAAGAGAAAAAAACAGCTCCAGGTAGGGCACCAGTGGCTCATATCTGGAATCCTAGCTACTCAGGAGGCTGAGATCTGAGGATGACAGTTCGAAGACAGTTCGAAGCCAGTCCAGGCAGGGAAGTCCATGAGACTCCTATCTCCAATTAACCACCAAAAAGTTGGAAGTGGAGTTGAGGCTCAAGTGGTAGCCTTGAAGGAAAAAAAGCTCACAAACACTACCACAGGTCCTGAGTTCAAGCTCCACGACCAGCACACACACAAAAAGACTCCGTCATTATTCTCAAGGCTTAAAAAAAACCAAAACAGTACTGGGGTTTGAATTCAGTGTGCTAGGTTTGCTAGGCGGGCATACTACTACTTAAACCAAGCCTCTAGCTCTCTATTTTTGTTTACTCTCATACACTCCTCATATGTACTCCACAAATGAGATTTTTGTGCTTATGAGTTGGCCTAAGATCAGGTTAAGGGAGGTAGCTTTTAAATGAGTAAATGCATGAATATAATGATTAACAAACAATGGCAAAGGCTAGGAAAACAGCTCAGATCAGGCAAACTGACTGTGAGAGTCTGGCTCTGAGAGAAGCACTGAGTTGTAAAAGGGATCAGTCATGATTTGAAGCAAGAAGTGTTTGGCAAAGCTGGAAGAACAGCACTATAGGTAAAACAAAGTGAAGCGCATGGGGATGGTGGCAGCTGATGAAGTCACTAAGGTGATATAGAGCCAGATCCCATGGAATCTTAGAGGTCAGGATGTAGAATTGAGATTTGACCTTGAAAGAAATGGTCTACCCTTTCTGTTAGAAAGCATTCTTGCTGGAGGACTGTCTAAGTCTGTAATTTTGTAGTTTGGAGGATCCAGCCTCACCTGTCATCCCAGAGGCAATGAAAATCATTTAGCTGTTCATCAAACACCAAGCCAGTACCAATCATTACCTTCACTTCAGGGTTAAGATCCTGCAGAGGGGGGAAAAAAGATATATCCATTCAGGGGCTGAATTAGAGGAAACATTTCACACTACTCATAGAAACAGGGTTTTGTTAGTTACAGAATGCCACATCGCGCCAGGCCCCTCTCACCAGCCCTTGCAGCCCCATGACTAGGTCTTCTTCAACTGGTTGGCTAAGCTTCTTCATCTTTCCTTTCTTCTTTATCTCCGATAGATTGGGAGTACAGCGGGGCACAGCACCCTTCTTAACAGTTCTCTTCTGCCAATCAGGGAGAAGGATCAGAGTGCAAGACTTGGTTAGCTTGCTTTCCCTCCCCATCAGGGTAATAATAAACATCTCGGGCCTCACCGTGATGGCGTTCACATCGTGAGAAGGCGATTGGGGATTCTGCCTACCCTTCCGCTGCCTGGAGGCTGTGGAATCCTGGCAGGTGGAAGTCATAGCTGGGGAGATTCGGGCCCTGACGCGACTCTGGCGGGATAGTGGTTTTGAGGGGGTTAGGGGGTCCGAAGGGGCCCCAGGAACCCAATCCGCAGTGCCTCTAAATCCCGCCCCTTCAGGGCCTCTCGAGCCACTGAGGTGCCCATCCCACCTGGTCCCGCCTGTTCCACTAGACCACGCCCCCTTTACATGATTTCCCCCCCCCCCCCCCCTCCTTCTTTCACGTCTCGCCTTTTCCTGGGAGCAATTAACCTCAGATTCAATCCGGACATTTTAGGACCTGCTCTTTCCAGCAACTCACCGTCCCTTTCACTCGATCAAGCCTCACTCATTTCTTACACCCCTTCCTGTATCCTTTCACAAACCTGCCCTTTCCGGCCTATCGCCCCGTTACAAACACCCACGCTTTCACTCAGCCAGACCCATCCGCGCTCACACACTAACGACTCACTTAGCCCCACCCCTTTATCCCGCCGGATCAGTACTTTCCACTCTTTCAAATTCTGCTCCTAGCCTTTCAACAAGCCCATATTCACGGGGGCCTGCCCCCTTCCTTCCATAAGACCCCACCCCACGGCTTAAATCAGTCCTCTAAAGTCTCGCCAATTCTCTCCAGCCAGTCCCAAACCGCCGTCTTCCAGGCTCCTCCCATCTTCCCCGCCAAGCAGTCGATAGCAACCAATCCTTTCGGTTTACTCACAGCGCGCAATCCCCTTCGCCGTGTCTGATTCGTGACGCCAACCTCCCTGCGACTCAGGGAGCCCCGGGTGACACATATCTTTCTTTCCATTGGATCCAGTAGCTGTTACAGCCCGCCCCGGTCCAGCCCACAAAAGGAAGCGCGCCGAATGGCTGCGCCCCTCTCGCAGGCCACACCTGTCGCGAACTCACGGGGGGGGGGGGAAACAACGGACAATGCTCCCAACAGTGACGTGACATACTGTGATTGCGCCATCATCTGGAGACCTAGTTTCGGCCATATTTGCCCCTCCCTCTAGTCGCCACCGCTCCAGGCTTTGGTTGCCAGGAGCGGCCGGTATTCCTCTATCATTTTCTGGTAACATCAGGAACCCTCTGGGTCGCGCTATCTTTCGATGCGGTGATCTGAAAGCAAGCAAGGAAGTTAGAAAGGGACACCTTTCCTTCCGGGAGTTTTCCCGCGCGGCGCGTGATTATGACTTAGCGTGAGCGGGCTGGTCTCTTGGCTGAGAGCCAAAATAGCCATGATGCTACTTATAAATGCTAAGTTACTATTTACTAGGAAGGGCACATAAAACGCACGCAGGCAATAGTAACTATTGACATTGTTGTGACATGGAAAGGAGTGTCAAGTATTTTGTGTCAGGCATTGTAGAAAGCCACGGTTCTGAGATAGTTCCCGTTATTCAAGTTGCATTGCAGATAAGGCAACTGAGTTGCCATGAGACCGTGGGCAAGTCACTGAGAAGGTCTGTGCTCCGTTTTCTCATCTGGAAAATTATGATGCTAGTGCGCGGGGCCAGAATGAGCACGAGAGAGGAGTTTCTCATTGGTGACAGCTCTCTACCTTCCTCCACGGGGAACTTGTTTTCAAGCTGTAGTAAGAAGTGTGCACACACCAATGGGGGAACTAGAGGATTGTCTTTATGCCCTCACCCTCCCAGGACTCAATACTCGGGTGGAGTGTCTAAATATCCGCGACAAAGGAGGCCGGTTTGTCCTCCTAATCTCCCTCTGTCATTCTCCACCATTTCCTAGCGGGTTGAAGTCTGGGACCACAGAGATAAGCGGTCTGGGGTTCAGCATCGCTGACTAATAAACAGATTGACAGCCCCACTGCCCAGTTTTCAGGCTCTCTGACCCTCTTCAAACAACCAGCTGCAGCCTCCTCTTCCACACTTTTCCTACCTGAGCAGAACTTCACCCATAATGCATGAGAGTCACTGACCTAAGACGTTTGAGTCTATATACACCAAAGAAAACATGATAACACACCTACAGAAACGTTCTTGGGCTGTGATAACTGCAAATAACATACTAAGGGTCATGTAAAGGGCCAAAGCTCATTTTCCTATACAGTAGGAACAGAAGTTCTTGTACAACAGAAGTCAGCAAACTATATATACAGCAAGATAGTAAATAGTTTGTGCTTTGCAAGACACATATACTTTCTTTTCTTTTTTCTTTCTTTCTTTTTTTTTTTTTTTTGGCCAGTCATGGGGCCTGAACTCTGGGCCTGGGCGCTGTCCCTCAGCTCTTTAGCTCAAAGCTAGTGCTCTATTACTCCAGCCATAGCGCCACTTCTGGGTTTTTCTGCTAATGTGGTGCTGAAGAATCGAACCCAGGGCCTCATGCCTGCAAGGCAAGCATTCTACCACTGAGCCACCTTGCCAGCCTGCCACATATACTTTCTATGAAATATTCTTTTTTCTTGTGTGTGCTAGTCCAATCCTGGGGCTTGAACTCCAGGCCTGAGCACTGAGCTGTAGTTGTTGGTATTTTGTTTTTTTTTCTGAAGCCTAACTCTCTACCATTTGAGTCAAAGCTCTATTTTTGCATTTGTGTGTGTGTGTGGTGGTTAATTGGACATAAGAGTCTCATAGAGGGGCTGGGAAGGTGGCTCAGTGGTAGAGTGCTTGCCTTGCATGCCTGAGACCCTGGGTTCGATTCCTCAGCACCACATAAGCAAAAAGAAAAAAGCTGGGAGTGGCGCTGTGGCTCAAGTGGTAGAACGCTAGCCTTGAGCTGAAGAGCTGAGGGACAGTGCCCAGGCCCAGAGTTCAGGCCCCACGACCGGACCCCCCCCCCAAAAAAAAATAAAAAGAGTCTCATAGACTTTTCTGCCTGGGCTGGCTTTGAACTACATCATCAGATTTTAGCTTCTTCCAAATTCTCTTTTTTATCCCTCAACATAAGGATGTGCTGCATTGCCCTAGCTTGCCTTGAATTTCTTTTTTTTTTTTTTTTTGCCAGTCCTGGAGCTTGGACTCAGGGCCTAGGCAATGTCCTGAGCTTCTCTTGCTCAAGGCTAGCATTCTACCACTTGAGCCACAGTGCCATTTCTGTGTTTTTCTGTTTATGTGGTACTGAGGAATTAAACCCAGGGCTTCATGCATGCTAGGCAAGCACTGTACCACTAATGTCACATTCTCAGACCTGGCCTTGAACTTCTAAGACTCAAATGATCCTCTGGCATCAGAATCAAAACTAGATGGAGAGGCTGGGAAGGTGGCACAGTGATAGAGTGCTTGCCTCACATGCATGGGGCCCTGGGTTCGATTCCTCAGCACCATATAAGCAGAAAAAGCTGGAAGTGGGGCTGTGGTTCAAGTGGTAGAGCGCTAGCCTTGAGCTGAAGAGCTGAAGGACAGTGCCCACTCCCAGAGTTCAGGCCCCATGACTGACAAGAAAAAAGTAGATGGAAAGGGGCTGAGAATGTGGCTTAGTGGTAGAGTGTTTGCCTAGCATGCATGAAGCCCTGGGTTCAATTCCTTAGTACCACATAGACAGAAAAATCCGGAAGTGTGAGCACTGTGGCTTAAGTAGAGCACTAGCCTTGAGCACAGAGAGGCTCAAGGACAGAGCTCAGGCGCTGAGTTCAAGCCCCAGGACTGGCAAAAAAAAAAAGTAGATGGAAAGCTGGGTACTGGTGGCTCATGCCTGCAATCCTAGCTACTCGGGAGGCTGAGATCTGAGGTTTGCAGTTCAAGGCCAGGCTGGAAGAACAAAGGCTGTGAGACTCCACCAAAAGCCAGAAGTGGAATTGTGCCTCAAAGTGATAGAGCACTAGCCTTGAATACTAAATCTCAGAGATAGGGCCCAGATTCTGAGTTCAACTCTCAGGACCAGCACACATACACACAAAAAGTAGATGAAACTGTAATGTGTGCCATTATGCCCAGTTGATTGGGGGTGGGGTGGTACTAGAGTTTGAATTTAGAGCCTTGCACTATTAAGTGCTCCAGCACTGAAATCTGGACCTGGGTACTGTCCCTCAGCTCTTCAGCTCAAGGCTAGTGCTCTACAACTTGAGCAACAGTGCCACTTTGGGCTTTTTTTTTCCTGCTTATGTGGTGCTGAGGAATCGAACCAGGGCCTCATGCATGCAAGGCAAACGCTCTACCACTGAGCCACCTTCCCAGGCCCGAGGATAAAGGTTCTACTTTTCCTTGAAGAAGAAACATTTGTGGATATGTGAATAGACAGGAACAGGTCACTTCTGCTGTTTCTCTACTGTGTCAAACAAATGTTCCTAGACTGAATGAGGAATGGTGTTACTGTATTGAATCAAGCAGAAGTTCCTGTAAAAGAGAAGCTTATTGTTTCTAGAGAGCTCTAGACTGTGTGTTCCTGTGCAAGTTCAGAATGGGGCTTCTTAGACTGCATTATGATAGCTTCCTATAAGAGCTTAGATGGTCCATTACTAGATCAGCTCAGATGTTTTTGAACAGGTATTAGAGCATAGTCTGCACAGAAACATTAAGATCAGGGCTGGGAAGGTGGCTCAGTGGTAGAGCGCTTGCCTTGCATGCCTGAGGCCCTGGGTTCGATTCCCCAGCACCACATAAGAAAAAAAGTCGGGGGAAGGATTGGGTGGGAGGGAAGGGGGGAGGCTGGGAAGGGAGGTGAAGGGTAAACAAAGGAGGAGGCTGCAATGCTTGGTAAGAAATGTATGCATTATCCTGCCCATGTAATTGTAACCCCTCTGTACAGTATGTTCACAAATAAAATAAAATTAAAAAAAAAAAAGAAAGAAAGAAAAAAAGCCGGAAGTGGCGCTATGGCTCAAGTGGTAGAGTGCTAGCCTTGAGCTGAAGAGCTGAGGGACAGCGCCCAGGCCCAGAGTTCAGGCCCCACGACTGGCCCCCCCCCCCCCAAAAAAAAAAAGAATGCTTGAAGCCTTGGGCTGAGACTGTGGCTTAGTGGTAGAGTGCTTGCCTGAGTTCTATTCCTCAGTACCACATAAACAGAAAAAGCCAGAAATGGTGCTGTGGCTCAAGTGGTAGAGTGCTAGCCTTGAGCAAAAGCTCAGGGACAGTGCCCAGGCCCTGAGTTTACGCCCCATGATGGGCAAAAAAAGAAAAAGAATGCTTGAAACCCTAAGTTCTATTCAGCATAAAAACAACTATAAATATGTCCTCTCCTTGCCCGCGCCCCCCCCCACCCCCCTCAACCTCCCCCCTTCCAGGGCCTGGATCCTGTCCCTGGGCCTCTTTGTGCTCAAGGCTAGTGCTCTACCACTTGAGCCACAGTGCTACTTCCATTTTTTTTGAGTTGTTTATTAGAGATAAAAGTCTTATGGGTACTTTTCTGCCCTGGCTGGCTTCAAACCATGATCCTCAGATCACAGCCTCCTGAGTAGCTAGGATTACAGGACTGAGTCACCAGCACCTGGTGACATGTCCATTTTTATACTGATGACATATTGAGGTGATAATATTTGGGGGTATTGAATAAATATATATTGTTATTAAAATTAATCTCTGTGTGTGTGTGTGTATGTGTGTGTGTGTCCTGTGGCTTCAACTCAGGGCCTAGGCACTTTCCTTTAGCTTTTTCACTCAAAATTAGTACTCTATCACTTGAGCCACAGCTCCTCTTCCAGTTTTCTGTTGTTTAATTGGAAATAAAAGTCTCACAGACTTTCTTGCATGGGCTGGCTTTGAACTATTAATTCTCAGATCTTAGCCTCCTAAGTAGCTAGGATTATAGGTGTGAGCCACCTGCGCCTGGCTTCTTTTTCTCTTTTTAATGTGGTCACATGAAAGTTTTATATTAGTTATGTTATTCACATTATTTTTTTCTTTTGCAGGTGGGGCTAGAACCCAGAGCTTCATGCATACTGAGCACATGCTGTGCCACTGAACTACATCTCTGCCTTGGGACAGGGATTTATTTATAGAATAGAGGTAGGGATTTCTCAAGCTAGTATTTCCTGTCTGGGTAAAGAGAATTCAGGAAATAGAAGTGTTGGAGACATTGTAAAGGAAAAGGAAAGGACGTGAAGGTATATTTTCCAGTATAGATTAAGGTTAAGTGTTTCCTTCAAAGCTCTGAGAGTTAGGCTGAGAATGTGGCTTAGTGGTAGAGTCCTTGCCTGGGTTTGATTCCTCAGTACTATATAAACAGAAAAGCCAGAAGTGGTGCTGTGACTCAAGTGGTAGCATATTAGCCTTGAGCAAAAGAAGCTCAGGGACAGTGCCCTGGCCCTGAGTTCAAGCCCCAGGACTGGCAAAAAAAAAAAGCTCTGAAAGTAAGTTTCTGTAGATAGGCCAGAGGATCACAACATATTCTGGCCAGGTGTTTCTGTACAGGATCAGAGCTGGGTTCCTCTGATGGATTAGGACAGGGGTTCTTTTTGTTGTTGTTGGTTGTGGGACTTGAAGTCAGGGGCTGGGAATTGTCCCTGAGCTCCTTTGTTAAAGGCTAGCACCCTAGCACTTTGAGCCACAGCTCCACTTCTGGTTTTCTGGTGGTTAATTGGAGATAATAGTCTCATGTACTTTCCTGCCTACCTGGACTGGCTTTGAATCAAATTCCTCAAATCTCAGCCTCTTGAGTATGTAGGATTACAGGCGTGAGCCACCAGCACCTGGCCAAGGGCAAGGGTTCTTATCCTGCCTCAGCCTCCTGTGTAGCTGGGACATGGGCTAGGGATGTAGTGTAGTGCAGAAAGCTTACTGAGCATAAGCAAAACCCTGAATTTCATCCCCAACAAATACAAAGCTAAGAAAAAAGGAGAGAAAGAAAGGAAGGAAGGATGATAGAGAAGAAGGAAGGAAGGAAGGAAGAAAGGAAGACAGACAGGAAGGAAGGAAGAAAGGAAGAAAGGAAGGAAGGAAGGAAGGAAGGAAGGAAGGAAGAAAGAAAGAAAGAGAAAGAAAGAAAGAAAGAAAGATAAAGAAAGAAAGAAAAAAAGAAAGCTGGAGCCAGAGCCAGATGTTGGTGGCTCATCACTGTAATCCTAGGTATTCAGGAAGCTGAAATTGGAGGATTGTGGTTCAAAGTCAACCTGGGCAGGAAAGTCCACGAGACTCTTTATCTCCAATTGACTACCAAAAAGCCAGAAATGGTTGGGCACTTTTGACTCACACCTGTAATCCTAGCTACTCAGGAGGCTGAGATCTGAGGATCACAGTTTGAAGCCAACCCAGGCAGGAAAGTCCATGAAACTATTTCCAATTAATCACAGAAAATCCTGAAAGTGGCTCTGTGGTTCAAGTGGTAGAGCACTAGCCTTGAGCAAAAGAGCCCAGGGACAATGCTCAGGCTGAGTTCAAGAACCAGGACTGGAAAAAAAAAGTCAGAAATGGTGCCTGGCTAAAGTGATAGAACACTGGCCTTTGAGCACAAGCGTTCAGAGACAGTGCCTAGACACTGAATTCAAGCCTCAGGACTGGCACATCAAATACATACGTACATACATACTGCTCTTTGGTGGCTCTCACTTGAAATCCTAGCTACTCAGGAGGCTGAGATCTGAGGATCCCAGTTTGAAGCTAACTGGGGCAGGAAAGTCCATGAGACTTATCTCTAATTAACCACTAGAAAACTGGAAGTGGGGTGGTGGCTCAAAGCAGTAGAGCACTAGCTTTGAGTGAAAAATCTTAGGGACAGACTCTGACTTCAAGCCTCACAACTGACAACAACACACACACACACACACACACACATACACACACACACACAGCTGGGTAACAGTGGCTCATACCTGTAATGTGTGTGTGTGTGTGTGTGTGTGCGCACGCGCGCGCGCGCATGTACTCATGCGCACACACGCACACCGGTCCTGAGGCTTAACTCAGAGCCTAAACACTGTCCTTGACCTTCTTTGTGCTCAAAGCTAGTACCACTTGAGCCAGTGTCACTTCTGGCTTTTTCCAAGTAGTTTATTGGAGATGATTTTCACAGTCTTCTCTGCCCTGGCTTGCTTTGAACCTCAATCCTCAGATCTCAGCCTTCTGAGTAGCTAGGATTACAGTGGTGAGCCACCAGCGCCCAACTGTGTGTGACTTTTTTTTTTTTGGTAGGTCGTGGGGCTTGAACTTTGGGTCTGGGCATTGTCCCTCAGCTCTTCAGTTCAAGGTTAGTGCTCTACCACTGGAGCCACAGCACCACTACTGGTTTTCTGAGTGGTTTATTAGAGATAAGAGTCTCACAGACTTTCCTGCCCAAGCTGGCTTTGAACCATGATCCTCAGATCTCAGCCTCCTGAGTAGCTAGGATTACAGGTATGAGCCACTGGCACCCGGCAAGTACTATTTTTTGGGTCTTTTTTTTTTTTTTAATCTTTTTTTTTTTTTTTTTTTTGTCAGTCGTGGGCCTTGAACTCTTGGCCTGGGCACTGTCCCTCAGCTCTTCAGCTCAAGGCTAGCGCTCTACCACTTGAGCCACAGCGCCCACTCCGGCTTTTTCTGTTTATGTGGTGCTGAAGAATCGAACCTAAGGCCTCATGCATGCGAGGCAAGCACTCTACCACTGAGCCACTTTCTCAACCCCTATGGCTTATTTTTTTTTGTCGGTCATGGGGCTTGAACTCGGGGCCTGGGCGCTGTCCCTCAGCTCTTCAGCTCAAGGCGAGCGCTCTACCACTTGAGCTACAGCGCCACTTCTGGTTTTCTGGTGGTTTATTGGAGATAGGAGTCTCAGGGTCTTTCCTGCCCGGGCTGGCTTTGAACCGTGATCCTCAGATCTCAGCCTCCTGAGTAGCTAGGATTACAGGCATGAGCCACCAGCGCCCTGCTCCCTATGGCTTATTTTTAACAGAAAGAACAAGTTCGCTTTCAGCAAGAACCTCTTGGTTCCCCACCCCTGCTAGACCATTTATATAAGGCCTTTGAAGTCATTTGGTACATTATGGGACAGACATGCTTCTTGTTGGCTACCCTCAGCCTATCTGTCTGTATCGATAATTTTGTATGGCCCAAGAATTATGTTAAAATTATCCAAATGGCTGGACACTGATGTCTCATGCCTGTAAATTCCAGCTACTCAGGAGGCTGAGATCTGGGTATCACAGTTCAAAACCAGCCCAGGCAGGAAAGTCTATGTCTCTATCTCTAATTAACGACCAGAAAGCTAGAAGGGGATAAAGTAGAAAAGCACTAGTCTTGAGCAAAAAATCTCAGGGACAGCTTCTAGGCCCTAATTTCAAGCCTCCTGATTAAATAAATAAATAAATATCCATATAGCCCTTGACAGAAAAGGTTTCTCAACCTTGTGGTATAATATGAATGTTTTCATACTGGTTTATTCTTTGGATTACTCTAAGGCAAATGGAAGGTTCTTGTTGAGTATAAGGCAGGGCATCCTGTAGCAGCTCAGAATATAGGTCCTTGCTAAGATTCACAGAGGGAAGTCCATTTTAGTATTCGGGCTGTGGTTCCTTCAGAGGTTCAGGTTCATGTTTCTTCTACTGGTTGGAGCAGTGGCTCCTGTGTAGGGTGAAGGCAGGCTTTCCAGGACAAAGCTAGGCAAGGACTGTTACACAGCATCCCATCAGGGCTTTCTTGTTCAGGACCAGAAGAATGTTTCTAGAGAGCAAAAGTAGGAGATGCTATAAAGGATCAGACTAGAAATTCTCGAAAATGGAAGATTATGGAAGATTATATCCTACAGAATCCCATCAGAGTTCCTAGTACAGTTGTCCAGGTAGGCCTCTTTTTTATGTTTTGCCATTCCTAGAGATTAAACTCAGGGCCTGGACACTGTCCCTAAACCTCTTTGTGCTCAAGGCTAGCACTCTACCACTTGAGCCACAGTGCTACTTCTGGCTTTTTCTGAGTACTTATTGAAGAGTCTCATGGACCTTTCTGCCCCAGAAGGCTGCAAACCATGATCCTCAGATCTCAGCCTCCTGAGTAGCTAGGATTACAGGCATAAGCCCCCAGTGCCTGGTAAGAATTTTTTTTAATACAATTTCCAGACTGAGGTTTGTGTTGTAAGTTGAATCTTGGGTTATTGCAGATGCTACAGGGTAAGATGTGAGCTCCGAGACTGTTGTGCAATGTCAGGGGTTATTGTTAGCAATGAAAGTAAGGGCTTTTGGTATTCCTGAAGGGTTTGGGGACTCAGAGAGATGAAGGCTCATGTAGGTAGTCAGGATGAGCATGCCTGTTATGTGCTACAGGAGTTTCTTTATAGTGTGCAATCAGAGATTCCTATCTAGATTAAAATAGAGATTCTGTGCTGAAGGAGGACTTGGGTCCTGTGTTCCTGCCCAGGGTCAGCATGGGTTCCTGCTGATAATTAGAGAAAGGGTTCTTAAGCTTAAGTGCTCAGAACTAGTCTCTGAAACCAGGTGAGGGAAGATACTCCTATAGGGCCTTCTGCTAAAGGCCATTTGGAGATTTATAACATCATTCAAGGGCTATACAAAATGATCAATGCAGGCAGATGGACATAGGCAGCCTAGGAGAAACATATGAGAAACATATACACTTGTCCCATTACCTGCCAAATGATTTCACCGGTTGGATGTTCCCCACCCCTGCTATAGAGTTTGGGCTGGGTCCCTGAGCAAGGCAGAGCCATGTGCCAGCCTAGTACTGGTCTAAATGAAGTGGCTGTTTACATGAGGAAGCCAGGCAGGTAGCTTCAGGAGCCAGGCAGGTAGTTTTTAAGGCTATTCTGGCTATTCTGGCCAGTCCTGCTGTAATTGTGCAATGAACTACTTAGTGGCACTGGTATGGCAACTAGCTGTTGGAGCTCCATCCAATGTACATTATATTTACTCAAGGAGCACCCTCCTTAAACTTATGTGCTTAGAGTAAAGTACTCAAGTACACAGAGCAGCTCACATTATCAATCACTTAGAAAAAATGTGTCATAACACATGCCACATGGGAAGCACGCGCACGCACGAGCGCGCGCACACACACACACACACACACACATACTGACAGAGATATCGCCACTGCCAGATCCATAAAGACATTCCAGTACACAGTGTCATGGTTACCCTGTTCTGCTTCCGCCCGTGGCCTACACAGTTCTTGCTCAATGTTCCAAAGATATTTATCTGTCAGATCTGTGCTCAGCGCATGTGCAGTCACACTGTCTCAAAGATCACCCTGAGTCATGCACAACCACATGACTACAACCCCACACACTTCCTTATCATTCACGACTGTGCAATACTTGTACCTACTGTCATCCCTTCATACATGGCATCATACAGTGCCTCACCCTCAGTTGCCAGTCATATGCCATCTCCTCAGAACATCAGAACCTCTTGGATGGTCTCCACAGAACCTCACATGTACTGTTACCTTGCACATCATAACTTTAAGTCAAGATATATCGCATATATTACCTCACCCAGACTCACCCAGTTATAACGTTGCAGCTGGATACTCTCCTCAGAGAGTCACAGACACTGCTACATCTCCCACTGGACACTGCCATTTATGCAGCCAAACATAGACTCACATCTTCAACTTCAGATCTTTGATGTTTTTATTTTACAAAAGCTTTGAAAGTACAGGCAAGGGGGTGTCTGGGATCTAGGGGTTGGGCTGTAAAGACTTTTGCTGGCTAGAAGAGGAGAAAACAGTTTACAATTCCAACTTTTGAGAATTGAGGGAGGGGGATCTAGAGTTCTAGACCAGCCTGGACTACACAAGAAGAGCTTGACTGAAACCTCCCTGCTTTAAAAGAAAAAAAGGAAGGAAGAAAGAAAGAAAGAAAACACCCAGGCAGGCATGGTGGAGCACCCCTATAATCCCAGCACTCAGGAAGAGGATGCAGGAGAATCTGAGTTCAAGGCCAGTTGATTACACAGCAAGACCTTGTCTCAAGAAAATGCAGAGGAGTTACAACCCTGACCAAAGGTCATGCCACATGCTCTCAAGAGCTGAGTGGAGCCACCACCGTGGTGCTGGTGGTGGGAGGCACAGGGCCTGTGGAAAAGGGGCCTGTGGGTGAGCCCAGCAGGGGTCCAGGGAAAGGCATGAGATGGCTAACAGGCCCAGACAACACCACAGGGCCTAGACCTTGGTAGAGGTGGGTAGTACCTGGGGTGCCCAGTGTCAAACCAGAGGCTACATCCCCACAATTTCCATTGCTGCTGCTGCCCGCTACCACCATGAAGCCCCCAGCTGGTCCCTCAGCTGCTCCTGCTCCTCCCAGACTTGATCCCCTCTTCTTTTTCCCTTTTCCAGATGCCTTGCGGTTCCGAGTCTGAATACCATCCTTCCGCATGGTCAGTGGCCGATTCACCTGCAGAAAAGGAAGCCACAGGGATGCCCAGCTCCAGCTCTGTCTGTTTGTCTGGTCAGGTACACATTCTCTACCTCCCTTCTTTTTTTTGAATATTTTTATTGTAAAGATACTGTACAGAGGGGTTACAGTTACGTGAGTAAAGAAATGAGTACATTTCCTATCGAGCATGTAACCCCCTCCTTTGTTTTTCCCCTACTTTCCCTTCTCTCCCCTAACACCACCCTTCCCCCTCCACCTCCCTTCTTTAGGAATAGGGAATTGGCTCAAGAATGGAGGAGCACAGCCCAGGGCCCTCACAAAGACCTGTCTTAAGCAATTTAGTGGTGTGAAACCCTGAGATTAGGGTCCTGGATTGACAAAAGGTACCCAAGACCGAGGGCATGGGAGTGAAGGGGATGGAAAGAGGGAAGAAGAATGGAAGAAAGAATGGAGAAGGAAGGAGGAAGTTAACTGAAGAGAGAAAAGAGAGGAGAGGAAGGAGGGGGAAGGAGAAAGGGAAGGGAAGGGCCAGGAAGGAAAGGTGAGAGGAAGGCAGAAGAAAAAAAAAAAGATTCAGGATACAATAGGATAAATGAAGAAAGCAAGCCTGGTGCAAGGACACGATGGTGTGAGGATAGGAAAGCAGAAGGAGGACAGGCTCCAAGGGACAGGGCATTACCTGATGTAGCTTATAGTAGAGGCCACAGGCATTGCACACAGGGTCTCCACTGGCATTTCTCCGCCACAATGTTGTTGTGGTTGTCTGGCAGTTGGTGCACTGAGTACCTGCCCGTTTGCTAACAATCTGAGGAACAAAATGATATGAGCACAGTGTCCAGTGGAGGTGAGTGTAGGGATCAGGACTCAAGGGGAAGGGCTGAGGATCAGGTAAAGGCAAGGTTTCCTGTCCAGGACACTTTCTTTTTGCTGTATTCTATAAGAGACTCCACCAGTACCTCTCAACTCTGGCCACATATCAGAATTACTTAAAGAATTAAAGAACATCCTGAATCTGGTATGTTGTTCAATGGTAGAGCTCTTGTCTAGCATTCATAAGCTGCACGAAAACCTGAGCTCCATCTCCAGTGCCACAAAACAAAATCCTGATGCCCACAATTGCAATGCTCAACATTGCAATCATTGCAACTCAACTTTATCAGTACTGTGTGTGTGTGTGTGTGTGTGTGTGCGCGCACACGCACATATACTGGCACATACTGGTACTGGGGCTTGGGCTCTGGGCCTGAGCACTGTCCCTGAGCTCTTTTGTTCAAGGCTTGAGCCATTCCACTTCTAGCATTTTGTGGTTAAATAGAGGTAAGAGTCTGATAGGCTTTTCCTGCCCAGGGTTGGCTTTAAACTGTGATATTCAGATCTCAGCCTCCTGAGTAGCTAGAATTAATGGTGTGAGTTACCAGCCCCAGCTTAACTCAGCACCTTTGAGGAAAGGACTTAGAGTGATTGCAGTGGGAAGCCAAGGATGAAAATCCTACTGTGCAGGGCAAGGGGCAGTTTCTGTACAGTGTGTAGACTGAATTCCTTTTTCAGACCTCTGAGGGTTAGCTAAAGGATGTGAGTTCCAGGACACAGTGGGATTCTTGCATGGGGATAGAGTGGAGAGGATGAGGACCCACATGGGATGAGGATGAAGACAAGGATTTCTGTGCAATAGGGTGCTACCATCCTATGCAGAGTGATAGGCAGTAGTTAGACAGACATCCTGTGTGATAGGAGAGTGTGGTTCTGGCCCCTACAGCATCAGGGCTCCTGTACAGTTGAGGCAGACCTACAGTCTTTTTTTTTAACCAGTCCTGGGGCTTGAACTCAGGGCCTGGGCACTATCCCTGAGTTGTTTTGTTCACAGCACCACTTCTGGCTTTTTCTGTTTATGTGATGCTGAGGAATTGAACCCAGGGCTTCATGCATGCTAGGCAAGCACTCTACCACTAAGCCACATTCCCAGCCCCAGACCTTTAATCTTACCAGACGTTTCTTGGGCCGGATAAGGGGCCTGTTCTGCCCATTCATCTTGTGATAGAGGCCACAGGCATTGCACAGGTAGTGGCCTGTCCTGTCCCTCCGCCACAGTGGAGTGGCTGTTGCTCCACAGTTGACACATTCCCTGGCCTCTGGTAGGGTGAACAGAGAATAGAGAGCCAGGCTCAGTTTAACTTTGCTTTGTGCCACCCACCTCAACTCAACCTCCCAGTCTTTTCTTGACACTCTTACCACAAGAGGGCAGGGGCAGGCTTCCATGAAACTTGGGAGAGGAATAGGCCACTGAATTCAGGGGGCTTCCAGTGGGAGGAAAGAAGGGACTAGAAAATTCAGGGCTCCCATAAGCACTGCTGGAGACAGGGATTGATGAAGGTAGTGCAGTCCCCAGGGTCAAAAGGTCTGGACTCAGCCTCTCTGTCTTCAAGGTCTCCAGGAAGGTGGTGCTGCTCTTCCCATCTGGATCATCCAAGGCCTGGGGAGGGGGGTCCTCGCGGCTGGGGCACACAGTTGAGGCAGGGTAGAGCCCTGTCTTTCCATAGGCCCAGCTAGCATAGGGTGAGCCTCCAGGGATCCCTTCCATACAGTTGAGCAATGGGTACACCTGAAAAACTGTTGGGGGTAGGGAGGAAAGAGGAAAGAGTGGGGAGGTCAATCTTATGCCATCCCACCTTTAGGGCCCAATGGTGTGCATTAGCCCAACATGGCAGTTAGGTTTCTAAACTTTCCACAAAGTTACCAGAACAGCTGCTGACATTGACCTTTAGGTCCTGAGCCCACTTGTCACAATACCTTCTAACCATTTCCTATTTGTTTCTGCATTAATGGGATTTGAACTCAGGACCTTGTGCTTTCTGGGCACAAGGGCTAAACTACTTGAGCCATACCTCCAGCCTTTCTGCTAACCATTTCCAATGGGCTTTGAGGATGTTTGGGAATTTGTAGCCCAGATAACTGGGCAGCAACTACCACATACTTCCGACCACACTTTTCGAGATACTTGCCGCAACATGGTGGACGGAGGAATATTAGCATTCCAAGGTCTAGACTTAAGTAGGAGAGGGGTCAGCACATTCATCCTCAGAGTCCAGGCATCCCCAAGATGACCTCTTAGTGGGATTCTAACCTAGCTAAGGATCTCCGCGGCCATCCCACCACACCCAGACCATGCCAAGACAGCCACCCAACAGAGTTACCTGGGGAGTGTCTGTAGGCCTCAGTGTCCCTGTAGTAGGCCAGTGCAGTGGCTGCAGCCGTGGCTGTGCTCGGAGCAGAAGAAGCTGCTGAATCCAAGCCCTCAGGCCCAGAGGGGAAAAAGCCTCCTGACTCTGGTGTTGAGGATACCAGAGCATGATCCACAAACTGGGGCAGGGTTTCTGAGGTCCCCAGGGCCCCTAGGCCAGGGAACTCCATGAGGAGCACAGATGTTTAACCTGTGAAGGCAGAAAGGGCTCTCAGACACAGTTCTCCTCCCCTCCTCTCTTTCTGCCTGCCCCTCTTCCTTCCTAATACTCCTCCTCCCAGCCTATCTCCTTGTCTCCATATTCTTCCTTCCCATTTGCCAAATGCCCTCCTCTTCCTATCTTCCCGGGTTTTTTTCTTTTGTTTTTCTAGTTTTTTTTTTTTTTTTGTCGGTCATGGGGCTTGACCTCAGGGCCTGGGCGCTGTCCCTGAGCTTTTTCACTCAAGGCTAGTGCTCTACCATTTTGAGCCACAGCGCCACTTCTGGTTTTCTGATGGTTAATTAGAAATAAGAATCTCATGAACTTTCTTGACCAGGCTGGCTTCAAACCATGATTCTCAGATCTCAGCCTCCTCAGCCTCCTAAGTAGCCAGGATTATAGCCATGAGCCACCAGTGCCCAGCTCTCTCCTTCCTTCTCACATTTCTTTCTCCTCTCACTTCCTGTCTCCCCTCCTTTCATCCTCCCCTTTCCTTCTTGCCTCACTAGTATTTCTTTTTTTCCATTTATTGTCATCTGCTTTCCATTCTCCTTTTCACTTTTTTCTCTTCTTTCTCCCCTCCCCATTTCTCTTATATCCCTTTCTCCTATCTTTCCTCCTCTCTTTCCCCAGACTCCTCTCATTTCCCTCCCTCCTTTTCTTTCCATTCCATCCTCATTCTCCTCCTCTTATCCTTTCTCTATTCCATCTTTGTTTCCTCCTCATTTCAACTTCCCTTCTGTTTCCCTTTTTCAAGTGCTTTATCTCTCTTCCCCTTGTTCGGCTCCCCTCCACTCCTTTTATCCTGTTACTTTCACCTCCTGCCTCTTCCCTTTCTTTCCTCCCCTCCTTTTTCTTCATTTTTTTTTTTTTGGGTCCGGTCATGAGGCCTGAACTCTGGGTCTGGGCGCTGTCCCTCAGCTCTTCAGTTCAAGGCTAGCACTCTACCACTTGAGCCACAGCGCCACTTCCGGCTTTTTTCTTTTTGCTTATGTGGTGCTGAGGAATCAAACCCAGGGCCTCAGACATGCAAGGCAAGTGCTCTACCACTGAGCCACCTTCCCAGCCTCCTTTTTCTTCCTTCTATCTTCCTCCTTTACCATTTTCTCCCTCATTTTCTCCTGTTCCTCCTTTCTTCCCCCATTTCCTCTTAGTCTCTCTCTCTGTTACCCATCCTTCCTCCCCTACTCCTCTGTAAGAATCTAGATGAGGTGGGATTGGAACTATAACCATCCCTTTGAACTCTTTGGTAATCCCCCCAGGAACTTGGGGTTCACCCTCCTGTGTTCCCCAAATTCATCCCTATCTGTTGCATCTTGCCTTCAGACTTTCTCAGAAACCCCATGGTTTCCGGCTTCACTCCTCCACCCCCATCTCCGTTAAGGGCCCCCTTAGTTCCTCCCTGTCCCATGGGGGGGTCAGTACCCCTCACTGCTTATCTCTGCCATCCCCGCCCAACTTTTGAAATCACCCCAAGGCTACTGGCTTCCTCTAAGGAGGGTGACAGGTGGGGGTACTCCCTCTCATACCCTGTCTCCTGGGGAGGGGTGCCTCAGTTTCAAGCATCTTCAGGTCCCACCACCATTCCCAGGCATCAGTTTCCATACTTGCTCTATTGGAGGTGATGACAGGCTTAACTCAGACCTGGGACATGGCCAGTTGCTGCTGTCTGTCTTGTTTGTATTCCTGGGTATCATTTCTCTTGTTTCCCTTCAAGTCTTCCTTAAGCGTTTCTCCCCCATCTTCCCATGTTTTTGTGATAGCCTGCCCCCCAACCCCCTTCCCACGCTGCTTCTATGAATACATATTTTCCCTCCGTCATTTGTCCTTTCATGTTTATCTCTGTCCAGCTTTATTTCTGTCTCTTTCTGTTGAGTCTCTCTCAGCACTTGTATTACTATTGCTCTCTCCCTCCTTCACTCCTCCCTCTGCATGTCTCTGTGTCTCTTCAACATTGTTGCTCTATCTCCCCTTACCTCTTTCACCTACTTCTCTCTTGGAGCTGTTGGATCTCTGTTACTCTTCCATATCTTGCAGCACACTTTGTCACAAAAACCCCAAGGAGTCGAGAACCCTGCTTGTGGACTTGCCTGTTCAGTGCCCTCTCTGTATAGTGAGGTGACAGATGGAATAGAAGCCGACCTTCAGACCATCCCCTTATCCTGTCATTGTGTAGCTAGGCCAAGGGCTGCACCCAGAGTTGGAGACTGTCCTGGGAGAAAGAGACAATCCTTGGATGTGCCCATCACATCCCCACCACCACTACATTCCTGGTTCCATAGTTCCCCTGTCTCTCCATGCTTCCATTTCTGGCCTCCACCATCTCTATCTCTGATTCTTTGTCTCTGTCTCCACGATTCTTTTTGTCTGTCTATCTGTCCATCAGTTGTCTGTCTGTCCTCTCTCTCTCTGTCTCTCTGTCTCTGTCTCTGTCTCTGTCTCTATCTCTCATTTTCTGCTCCTGGCTCTCTTCCTCTCTCCTACTGTTACACTGTCTCTGTCTACTTTTCCTTTGGGCTTCTATCTTTGTTTCTCCTTTATATTTGTTCATGTCTTTTGTCTCACTCTTTGTGTGTCTTCCCCTGTTTTGTTTCTTCTTCCCTTTGCTCTCCTCTGTACTCTGCATTCTTGCTCTTTTGTTGTCACCATGTATTTCCTCATCCCTTCATCCTTACCCCCCCACACTCTCCCTCTAGACCCTCACACTTGTGATGAGCCCAGGGCTGCCCACCCCTCCTGTGGTAGCCCCCACCCCCACTTCAGTTATCACTCTCTGAACAGAGATAAGTTTATCTCGAGGCTGGGGGATATGAAAGCTCCTTATCAGCTACCCCACTAGAAAAAGCAACTGCCCCAACCAGAGGCACTGGCAGCAGCTGCACCCTCCAGTTTCTCTTCTACTCTCCCTCGGCCCAGCCCCTCGCCCCAGGTAACTCATGTCCCTATCCCAACCCTCTGCTGAGGGTCTCATGGGGCCAGAGGGGGCAGATATGGGGCTTGGGGGTGGTTAGAAGTAGAATCTGAGGGGCAGATGGGGCATTGAGTGAGAGAAAGGTTGGGGTATAACTGTGGAGTTTGGGGGAAGCAAATATGGGATTTGAGAAGCAGAACCAAGCTTGGGAATTGTAGACACATGTTGGGTTCAGAGATAGATTGAGAAAACAGATGAGATTGGGGAATCCGATGAAGTTTGAGAGCCAGATAAAGCTGGAAAGTTAGGAATGTGGTTTAGGGTTAGAGATGTATTTTTGTGGGGGAGAGGTTCATAGAAAAAACATAAAGTTTAGGAAGCAGAGATCACCTTGAGCAGACAATATTGTAGCTGATGGTTACAAATGGTAGGCACAAAAGAAGGTGGAAAAGTCAAAATAGAACTGGAGCAGAAAAAGGCAGAATTAGAGTGATTTAGGAGGCAGACAGGTTTTAGATCTAGGATAGGGTTTAGGAGAGGCAGACGTGAAGGTTCATTCGGGAGAATAGAGTTAGTATTCAGAGTAACCAACATTCTGAGAGACTGGGAGAAATGGATTGTGGAGATGAGAGCAAGGAAGACAGGGAACAGATATGGGCTGGTGAGGCAGAAAGGAGTAAGAGAATAAAGCTAGGTTTGGCAGAGATGGTTTTAGAGAGACAGAAAGAATTTGAAACCCAGATAAGGGGATTGTGTAGTGGACAAGGTGTTTGGGAACAGAAATCTCTTTGGAGGAGCAAATGTGAGGGTTTTCTAGAGAACTCAGGGAGAGAGACAAGTTTGAGTGAGCAGAAATCAAATTTGAGGTAGAGGTAGTAGTTTTGAGGCATATTGGAGGTAGAGTTGATCTCTAGGGAAGGCAGAGCTGGGGGCAAACTAAGTTAAAGGCTTAGGGTCACGTAGCTATCTAGGGAGGAGTGGGTAGGAGTTGGGGCGGAGAAGGATAAGGTGAGAGGTAAAGATGAGATTGGAAAGACAGCAGTGGATGTGAGAAACTGTGGAAGGATTCAGGGGCGGCCGGTACTTTAGGGAGAGAAGTGGGTAGGGCAGCTTGGACAGTCTGGAGAGCTAGCCAAAAGGCTAGGGACAGCAAGCTAGGGTTTCCTTGCTGGGGCTTTTCAGGGGAATTGAGACTGACCTGGGCTGGTTGGTGCGGAGGGTTCAGCCACCTTGGGGATGTGGTGAGCTCAGTGTGATCCCAAGGGGTGTCCTGGCTGGCCTTGGCCTTTGAGGCTCCCTTCCTCCCTCTCACCCTCCCTCTCTCTCTTCTCCCTCCTCCCTCCTCCCCAGGGAGTGGCTGGTGCCACAGTGGGTGGGGCAGTGTAGGGGAGGGGGGCGTGCCCCTTCTTGTGGGGGGACCTCTTGGGCACTTGGGGGCCCTAACCCTACCTGTCCACCCTATGGATTGTTGGACCCAGCTTGCCTTGGACTTCCAAGGAGTTCAGTGTCCAGCTAAGTGACATGGCTGCAATCAAGATAAATGAAACTAGCAGATATGGGTTCTTGACTCCTCAGAGCTTTTCAGCAAGAAAAGCTCCTATTGTGTGCTAGGCTATGTGTGAACTGGATCCATATATATATATATGTGTATATATATATATATACACACACACACACACATATATACATATATGTTCCTTTCTGACCACAGGGAGGGCAGAGATGTGGTTATACCCATATTCCAAGTGACAAGAATGAGATTCAGAGAGGTTTCATAGAATTTGAGTCAGAGCTTGTGGACCACCTTGGGGGAGTCAGGCTCCTGGTCTAGGCCAGGGCCAGGGCCAGCAGGAGGCCAGGACACTGTCCCTTAGTGACTGGGGCTTATGCCTGGGGCTTACGCCAGCTCTGGCCTGCCCTGGGGCAGCAGATAACTCTTATCAGATGGAGGCCACTGTGGCTGTTGGCGCCTGTAGTAACAGGCTGACTTGGGGTTAGGGAGCAGGGTGGGCGGGTACTCAGGGACAGTGGCCTCAACTTGCCCGCCATACTGCACTGGAGGCGGGAAACTGAGGTGATACCCAGGGTGAGTTGTCCTATGAGTTCTTGAGGAATGGAATAGGGTATGGAAGAGATGATGAGAGAGGCAGAGACAGGAACAGAGAAAAACAGAAATGTAAATGGGGCAGAGTGCAGATGATACGCAGAGGAAAAAGAGAGGTAAGTGAAGGCTGAGAGATGGTACAGAAAGAGAGGCCTGGAGAGAGCCCAAGACAGAATGTGAGACAAATGGACAAAAGGTAAAAGAAAACCTGAAAATAATAGAGGCCCAGGACACAGGTGAAGAAACCAGAACCAAAAAATGTGACAGAGGATGTTGAAGAGAGGGCCACTGAGACAGATATTCATAGGCAAATCTGAGTCTGAGAGCCTAAGATGGCAGTCTGGAGAAAGTCCTCTACAGGTGGCAGGTGGTCCTTGGGTAGGTGAGCTGGGAATATTGACTGATGTGATTTATGTGGCTCTGCTCCCAGTCTGCTTTGAGGGATTCACCATCCCCCTTCAGAGAGTCACTGGGCCCTTACAATCAAGTCCCAACCTTTCTGCATTGCCTGACCTCCTCTGAATATTTCGCCAAATATTCAGCTACCACAGTGCCTCACACTGTCATAGTGCTTCACACTGAGCCTTTCACTGTATAAAAGCATCTGACACATGCACACAGTAGGTGTCGAACTTGAGTCCCCATAAAGCAAGAGCATAAGACTCCTTGTCATGATCCTGGAATTCCATGGGACCAGAAACTCTCCTCACCCATTCTACAGTTAGGGAGACTGGAAACCTGCAGAGGGCAAGGATGGAGCCCCATGTCAGTGGGATCCGCTTGCTTATTAGTCCATCCTAGAAGAAGAAGACCATTCTCATCTTACCTCTCTACATTTCCTTGTCCTAGTAGGCAAAATAGGAAATTTGAGGAAAAAGCTAGGCTGAGGTTGGCTTCCTATTTGCCCACCTCCAGCTGAGTGTTCCTCTGGATGTTGAGCCCTCTTCAATAAGAAGGCAGGGTACTGCGGCTGGGAATGTGGCTTAGTGTTAGAGTGCTTGCTAGAATGCATGAAGTCCTGGGTTCGATTCCTCAGTACCACATAAACAGAAAAAACAGGAAGTGCTGCTGTGGTTCAAGTGGTAGAGCTCTAACCTTGAGCATAGAGAGGCTCAGGGACAGAACCCAGGCCCTGAGTTCAAGGCCCAGGCCCTGAGTTCAAGGTCCAGGACCAGCAAAAAAAGAAAGGCAGGATACTGCCACATGCATGTCAGTCAGCCTGCCCTCCTTCATAGACCTCATAGACTCCCCTGCCTCAACTTTGGTGGAGTTTCTAATCACCATTCTCTCCAGGCTGACTGGAGACTGAATGAGTTTTAATCACTATGAAGTGGTTTTAGTTGGCTTGAATCTGAGACCTCAAAAAAAAAAAATAAATCAGGGGCTGGGAAGGTGGTAGAGTGCTTGTCTTGCATGCATGATGCCCTGGGTTTGATTCCTCAGCACCACAGAAAAAGCCGGAAGTGGTACAGTGGCTCAAGTGGTAGAGTGCTAGCCTTGAACTGAAGAGCTGAGGGACAGTGCCCAGGCCCAGAGCTCAAGCCCCACAACCAACCAGAAAAAAAAAAAACAAAAAACCTCAGCTATTCTAGCCAAGAGCAGGTGGCTCATGTCTCTAATCTCAGCAACTTAGGAGGCTGAGATCTGTTGGATCCTGGTTTGAAGCCAGCCCAGGCAGGAAAGTCTGTGAGACTCTTATCCAATAAAAAACTACCAAAAAGCCAGGCGCTGGTGGATCATGCATGTAATCCTAGCTACTCAGGAGACTGAGATCTGAGGATCACGGTTCAAAGCCAGCACTGGTAGGAAAGTCTGTGAGACTCTTATCTCTAATAAATCACTAGAAAACTGGAAGTGGCACTGTGGCTCAAGCGGTAGAGCACTGGCCTTGAGCTGAAGAGCTGAGGGACAGCGGCCAGGCCCAGAGTTCAAGCCCCACCACTGACCAAAAAAACCTACCAAAATAACAGATGCAGAGCTATAGTTCAAGTGGTAGAGCACTAGCCTTGAGCAAAAAAGCTCAGGACTGGCACACACAAAAAAAACCAACCAAACAAAAACAAACCTTGACTATTGTAATTTTTATTGAGTATTCACTTGAGTCTTAAATTTCAGTGTTTGATCTTCTGATTTATTTACTGAGTACCTATTGTATATGTAAGGTCCGCCCCATGCAATACAGGCCCTGACTCCCCACCTCCTGCATGTCTCTGCCCAGTACCTGTGTCACCTAGGTAACTGGCACAATTGGAAACAGTCCACATCCCCCTCTTTAGGAAGACCTTACAGTATAAAAGGGAGAGTCCTGGCCTTAACTAGCACTGCTTTTTTGTGTGCTGGTACTGGGGCTTAAATTCAGGGTCTATGCTCTCTCTTAACTTTTTTTTTTTTTTTTGGGTGGGGTCCGGTTGTGGGGCCTGAACTCTGGGCCTGGGCGCTGTCCCTCAGCTCTTCAGCTCAAGGCTAGCGCTCTACCACTTGAGCCACAGTGCCACTTCCGGCTTTTTTCTTTTTGCTTATGTGATGCTGAGGAATCGAACCCAGGGCCTCAGGCATGTAAGGCAAGCGCTCTACCACTGAGCCACCTTCCCAGCCCTCTCTTAACTTTTTGCTCAAGGTGCTTTACCATTTGGGCTACCACTCCATTTCTGCTTTTTACTGGTTACTTGGAGAGATATATGTTTTATGGGCTTTTCTGCCCCAGCTGGCTTTGAACTTCAATCCTCAGATCTCAACCTCTGAATAGCTAGAATTTCAGGTGTGAACCACCAGCCTCTGACTTAGTACTGCTTCTAATTCTAGTTCTGAGGTTTTGTGTTGATGCCACTAGTAAAACCAAATTGACACTAAATGCTAAATGTATACTAGTACTAATCCACATTTTAATAGTTATATTAGTCTAACACTGATACTAATTCTAATCTAACATTAATATTGTCATTGTGAGGGAAGAGATGACATTGTCCAAAAAGAAACATACTCATACTGGGCTTTGGTGGCTCACACCTATAATCCTAGCTTCTCAGGAGGCTGAGATCTAAGGATAGCAGTTCAAACCCAGCCAAGGCAGGAAAGCCTATGAGATTCTTTTCTCCAGTTAACCACCTGAAAACCAGAAGTGGAGCTGTGGCTCAAATGGTAGAGCACTAGACTTGAGCAAAAGAGTTCAGGGACAGCGCCCAGGAACTGAGTTCAAGCCTCACGAATGACAAAAAAAAAAAAAAAGATATGTACTCATTACCTGACTTATGTAACTATATCCTTCTGTACATTGCCTTTATAATAACAATAAAAATAATTTTAAGCCGGGCGCTGGTGGCTCACACCTGTAATCCTAGCTACTCAGGAGGCTGAGATCTGAGGATCGCGGTTCAAAGCCAGCCCGGGCAGGAGAGACCGTAAGACTCCTATCTCCAATAAATCACCAGAAAACCGGAAGTAGTGCTGTAGCTCAAGTGGTAGAGCGCTCGCCTTGAGCTGAAGAGCTGAGGGACAGCGCCCAGGCCCAGAGTTCAGGCCCCACGACTGGACCCAAAAGCAAAAACAAAAAAAAAAACAAATAAAACAAATAAAAATACTGTCATTAATGCTAATTTTAAACCACTAATATTTGATTATGACAATGACAGGAGCTCAGTGCTTCTGGTTCATCAAACACTCTGCTACTGAGTCATATCCCCAATCCCTAAAACTATTTATTATTTATTATAATTTGAAGAATAACAACACTAATTATGATACCGGTGTTCTTCTGCACGAATACACTACAAGAGTGGCATTATTTGCTAAGAGACCACAGCTACTATGCTGCTTACCATTCCATTCTCATCTAGCTCCATGTAGTGTAAATGTATACAATCACTCCCATCTTCTAAACCAAGAGTAAGTGCACATCTTTGTCTTGGCTCTCATACCAATTTACTGCCTGGCTCTTGGGCAAGCTACTCTCTGGGCCTCGGTTGCTTCACCTGGAAAATGGGTATAAGCCCTTATGGTATACTGTGTAAATGGCCAATTCTCATCATCCCTGTTATTATTATCATGCAACAGAACTTGAAAGGTCCAGGGCCAGTATGGGGATCTTCATCAGGAGGGCCAAACTGAGGCATGTCTAAGACTAGAGTTTGGCTCTGGACTCATACCCCATTTCTTTATTCCCATAGAGGACAAATGGCTCAGGAAAGGAAGTAAGGAGTGGGGAGTGGGGTGCCTCTGAGGCCAAGCCTCACCCTATTCCCTCCCCCATCCCTGTGGAGGGGGCATAGGCCCAGAAGTCTGTGGCGACAGTTCAGCCATCAGGGAGGCAGCTGGGCACGTGTAGATAAGGGAATCAGCGGGGGCCAGGCCAGGCTTTGGGGAGCCAAGGGCGGGGGCAGGGTGGGGTGTCCGGGCACCAAGTCCTTTCTGTCAGGCTGCCATTTGAAACCCACTGCAATGTCCTCTCTTCTTGGAAGCCTTCTCTGACTGGTCCCCTCCATCTTGGCATCTTCCAGGTCTCTTGAGCCCCTGCTTGATCCAAGCCCACTGTCTTTGGACATTTGGACATCTTCTAGAGCCCAATTCACCTCCATGTCCACACCACCAAGAGACGCAGCGATCAAAACCTGCTAAGAAGTCATACGTTTGACCTCAGAACCACATGTGGTTGTTTTTTTTTTTTTTTAAGGATTATTTTTACCTGGAACGTAATAATTGTATATACTTAGGGGGTACAGCATGACCACTGGACACATATGCTAATGTTTAACAGTTAAGTCAGGAAAATTATCATATCCAGCTCCTTCAAAATGTTTGTTTCTTGGTATCTACAAAAGTATTTCATAGAAGGAAAGTAGAATAGCAAGCAATCATTAGAGGCTGGGAAGAGGGAGAAGTAGAGGGGGCAAATAATCAGTACTGAATACAGTTATAGAGGAGAAAAAAGTTCTAGCTCAGTACAGTCGGATAACTAGTTTACTATAGTTCACAACTGATTGTAAACTGATAAGTGTGTGTGCGTACACACACACACATGATGTTCTTATTTAATGATACAGGAAAATAACATATTATTAAACAAGCTGGTTAAAAGTTTTTATCAAACTTTTGATTAAAAACAACTTTTAACTTGCTAGACACTGGTGGCTCATGCTTGCAATCCTAGCTACTTAGGAAAGCTGAGAGCTGGATGATTATGGTTCAAAGCTAGCTGGGAGCTGGTTGCTGTAATCCTAGCTACTCAGGAGGCTGAGATCTGAGGATCACAGTTCAAAGCCAGCCCAGGCAGGAATACTCATAAGACTCTTTTTTTTGCTCGTCGTGGGGCCCGAACTCTGGGCCTGGGTGCTGTCTTTCAGCTCTTCAGCTCAAGGCTAGCGTTCTACCACTTGAGCCACAGCCCCACTTCCAGCTTTTTCTACTTATGTGGTGCTGAGGAATTGAACCAAGGGCATCATGCATGCAAGGCAAGCACTCCACCACTGAGCCACCTTCGCAGCCTCTCATGAGACTCTGATCTCCAATTAACCACCACAAAACTGGAAGTGGTGCTGTGGCTCAAGTAGTAGAGCATTTGCCTGGAGCTGAGGAGCTTAGGGACAGCAAGCAGGCCCAGAGTTCAAGCTCCACAACTGACAAAAAAAAAAAAAAACCTAGAAGGGCGGGCTGGGAAGGTGACTGAGTGGTAGAGCGCTTGCCTTGCATGCATGAGGCCCTGGGTTCGATTCCTCAGCACCACATAAGCAAAAAGAAAAAAGCCAGAAGTGGCGCTGTGGCTCAAGTGGTAGAGTGCTAGCCTTGAGCTGAAGCGCTGAGGGACAGCGCCCAGGCCCAGAGTTCAGGCCCCACGACCAGACCCCCCCCTCCAAAAAACCCCCCCAAAACTAGAAGGGTAATTGGTACAAGTAGTTGAGTACCAGCTTAGTAAGCAAAGCCAAATTAGCATAAGGCCCTGAGTTCCAACTCTACTACTGGATAGTAAGTAAGTAAGTAAATAAAATTAAGAGTTAAAATTAAAGCCGGACACCGGTAGCTCATGCCTGTAATCCTAGCTTACTCTGGAGGCTGAGATCTGAGGATCGCGGTTCAAAGTCAGCCCGGGCAGGAAAGTCCCTGAGACTCTTATCTCCAATAAACCACTAGAAAACCGGAAGTGGTGCTGTGGCTCAAGGGGTAGAGTGCTTGCCTTGAGCTGAAGAGTGCAGGGACAGAGCCCAAGCCCAGAGTTCAAGCCCCACGACCGACCCAAAAAAAAAAAAAGAGTTAAAATTAAGTTATACAGACATGGTGATAAACACTGTGATCCCAACACTCAAAGATGGTGTTCTAACAGTTGAACCATAGCTCCACTTCTGGCTATATGCTTGTTAATTGGAGATAAGAGTCTCATAGTCTTTTCTGATCAACCTGGCTTCGAACCATGACCCTCATATCCCAGCCTTCTAAATAGCTCAGATTACAGGGGTGAACCACTAGGGCTGGCTTTTTTGTTTGTTTGCTTGTTTTAAGAAAATATCTGAAGTCTCACTATGTTGATTTTTTTCCAGTCCTGGGGCTTGAACTCAGGCCTGGGCACTGTCCCTGAGCTTCCTTTGCTCAAGGCTAGCACTCTACCACTTGAGCCACAGTGCTACTTCCAGCATTTTCTGTTTATGTGCTACTGAGAAATCGAACTCAGGGCTTCATGCATGCTAGGAAAGCACTGTACCACTAAACCACATTCCCAGCCCTCCAACTCTTGGGCTCAAGAAATTCTGCCTCAACCACTGTGCCAATCTCTATTTAAAAAATTTTTTTTTGGTCAGTCCTGGGGCTTGAACTCTGGGCTTGGGTGCTGTCCCTGTGCTCTTCAGCTCAAGGCGAGCGCTCTACCACTTGAGCCACAGCGCCACTTCCTCTATTAAAATTTTTTTTGGTAGGGATGCTGGTGCTAAGGTTTGAACTCAGAGCCTGTGCATTGTCCCTGAGGTTTTTGTTTTTACTTAAGGCTAGTGCTCTAATTACTTGAGCCACAGCTCCACTCCCAGCTTATTTTGGTAGCTAATTGGAGATAAGTCTCATGGGCTGAAGTGTGGCTCAATTGGCAGAATGCTGGCTTATCAAATGCAAGGCCCCTTGGCTGGGAAGGTGGCTCAGTGGTAGAGTGCTTGCCTTGCATGCATGAGGCCCTGGGTTTGATTCTCAGCACCACATAAGCAAAAAGAAAAAAGCCAGAAGTGGCGCTGTGGCTCAAGTGGTAGAGCGCTAGCCTTGAGCTGAAGAGCTGAGGGACAGCTCCCAGGCCCAGAGTTCAGGCCGCACGACTGGACCCAAAAACAAAAACAAAACAAAAACAAATGCAAGGCCCTTGAATTCAAAACTCAAGTATCACTAGAAAGAAAAATAATTCTAAAGAAAAAGAAAATAACGTAACAAAAAGCACCCATGGCTGGGCACTGGTGGCTCACACCTGTAATCCTAGCTACTCAGGAGTCTGAGATCTGAGGACTGAGGTTCAAAGCCAGCCTACCCAGGAAAGTCCATGATACTCTTATCTCCAATAAACCACCAGAAAACCAGAAGTGGCGCTGTGGCTCAAGTGGTAGAGCACTCACCTTGAGCTGAAGAGCTGAGGGACAGCGCCCAGGCCCAGAGTTCAAGCCCCATTACTGACAAAAAAAAAGAAAAAAAACTGGCAAGGACACTTTACTCAAGGAAGCAAACAACTGAGAAAGGCTCATTGTTGTTTAGTAATTTATTTTTGGTACCAGTACTACAGCTTGAACACAGGACTTCAGTTTGCTTTGTTGCTCAGTCTGGAGCTGTAGCACTTGAGCCATGCCTCCAATTGGATATTTGGTACTTAATTGGAGACAGAGCCTCCATAGACTTTTCTGCTCAAATCACTTAGGACTTTGATTCTCCAAGTTTTAACTTCCTAAGTAGCTAGAATTCAATGAGTAAGCTACCGGTACCCAGCAGACTTATTGTTTATTTGTTTGTTTGTTTGCTTTTTGTTATGGGGGGGGGGGGGATCCAGTCGTGGGCCTGAACTCTGGGCCTGGGCGCTGTCCCTCAGCTCTTCAGCTCAAGGCTAGCATTCTACCACTTGAGCTACAGCGCCACTTCCCCTTAGTTTTTCATTCTACTTCTTAGACTCATTGTTTTAGAATCAAGAAGTTATAAAATTGATCCCTTTACCTTAGGGTTCTTTTTAGGTAGCATTAACTGTGGAAAAGCAATGCTCTTTTCCCTTTGAAACGGAGACATTTTTAGCCAGGCACTGATACTCACACTTGCAATCCTAAAGAGGTTGAACTCTGGGTTGGGAATGTGGCTTAGTGGTAGAGTGCTTGCCTAGCATGCATGAAGCCCTGGGTTCGATTCCTCAGCACTGCATAAACAGAAAAAGCTGGAAGTGGTGTTGTGGCTTAAGTGGTAGAGTGCTAGCCTTGAGCAAAAGAAGCTTAGGGATAGTGCCAGGCCCTGAGTTCAGTTCAAAGCCAGCCTGAGCAGGAAAATCTGTAAAAGTCTTATGTCCAGTTAATTAACAAGAAGCCAGAAGTAGAACTCTAGTTCAAGTGTTAAAACATCAGCCTTGAGCACAAAAGCTCAGAGATAGTGTCCAGACCCTGAATTCAAGCCCCAGGACTGGAACAAAAACAAAAACAAAAAATCCTGGGGCATTTTTAGAGGGAGCTCCAAAGTATTCTTAAGGCCTAAGGAACTAAACCCCCAAATAAACAGATTCTGTAGGTCACGTTCATAGCATGCCACAACACCCAAGTCACAGTAATCTTAGTATACCATCAGAGGTACGAAAAGAATTATAATCAAACAAAATAAAGAATAGCCAACATTGTTGGTGGGAATGTAAACTTGTTCAACCACTTTGGAAAGCAGTATGGAGGTTCCTCAAAAGACTTCACATAGAGCTCCCCTATGACCCAGCAATCCCACTTTGGGGCATTTACCCAAATGTTTACAAACAAGACCATACTAAAGCTACCAGCACAACTATGTTTATTGCAGCATTATTTACCATAGCTAAGATATGGAACCAACCCAGATGCCCCTCAGTAGATGAATGGATCAAGAAAAAGTGGTATATATACACAATGGAATTCTATGCCTCCATCAGAAAGAATGACATTGCCCCATTTGTTAGGAAATGGAAAAAATTATATTAAGTGAAGTAAGCCAGGCCCAAAGAAACATAGGTCCCATGGTTTCCCTTATTTGCAGTATCTAGTATATGTATGAGTCAAGCGGAAAAGGTCAGATAATGTGATGTTAGGAAAATGAACCCTTAGATATGTATTTTAATGTTTTGTTCTTTCATGCATTTGTTTCTAACGCATTTATAAGATTATTTCTTTGTTGCTTTTTATGTCCCTCCCCCACAGTATAACCCCTGCTTTCACTATATTTGATGTCAGTATAACTTGTGGAGGAGATGGGGAAAAACAAGTCGTTTAAGGATACAGGTGGACCTGTTGCAACAATGAGAAGTACAAGTTGTCATGTCGAAAACGAGCTTTACAACGTTGGTGGGGCGGGGGAGGATTGGGGGGGAGGCTGGGAGGGGTGTGAAGGGTAAACAAAGGAGGAGGCTGCAATGCTTGATAAGAAATGTACACATTATCCTGCCCATGTAATTGTAACCCCTCTGTACAGTATGTTCACAAAAAAAAAAAATAAAATAAAATAACGTGAAAAAAAAAAATAAAGAGGGGCTGGGAAGTTGGCTCAGTGGTAAAGCACTTGCCTTGCATGCCTGAGGCCCTGGGTTCGATTCCTCAGCACCACATAAGCAAAAAGAAAAAAGCTGAAAGTGGTGCTGTGGCTCAAGTGGTAGAGCGCTAGCCTTGAGCTGAAGAGCTGAGGGACAGCGCCCAGGCCCAGAGTTCAGGCCCCGCGACCAGACCCAAAAAAAGAAAAATAATAAATAAAGAATAGCCAAGCTAGCTGAGCGCTGGTGGCTCACGCATGTAATCCTAGCTACTCAGGAGGCTGAGATCTGAGGATCGCGGTTCAAAGCCAGCCCGGGCAGGAAAGTTCATGAGACTCTTATCTCCAATTACTACCCCCCCTCCACCCCCCCAACCGCCCCCCAACCCCCCCCATCCCCCCACCCCCCCATCCCCCCACCCCCCCCACCCCCGCTAGAAAACCAGTAGTGGTGCTGTGGCTCCAGCGGTAGAGCGCTTGCCTTGAGCTGAAGAGCACAAGGACAGCACCCAAGCCCAGAGTTCAAGCCCCACGACAAAACAAAAACAAAAACATAAAACATAGCCAAGCCGGGCTCTGGTGGCTCACGCCTGTAATCCTAGCTACTCAGGAGGCTGAGATCTGAGGATCGCGGTTCAAAGCCAGCCCGGGCAGGAAAGACTGTGAGACTCCTATCTCCAATAAACCACCAGAAAACCGGAAGTGGTGCTGTAGCTTAAGTGGTAGAGCGCTCGTCTTGAGCTGAAGAGCTGAAGGACAGCGCCCAGGCTCAGAGTTCAAGCCCCACGACCGACCAAAACACAAACAAACAAACAAAAAAAACATAGCCAAGCACTGGTGGCTCACACCTGTAATCCTAGCTACTCAGGAGGCTGAGATCTGAGAATCATGGTTCAAAGCCAGCCTGGACAGGAAAGTTCCTGAGACTGGAAAGTTCCAGAAAACTGGAAGTATAACTGTGGCTCAAGTGGTAGGGTGCTAACATTGAGCGGAAGAGCTGAGGGACAGCGCCAAGGCCCAGAATTCAAGCCCTACAACCGACCTAAATAAATAAATAAAAGTAAATAAAAAATGAATAAAAATTTGGGGTGCTGATGCTGAGGCTTTGAATTCATGGCCTGGACACTTTCCCTGAGCTTCTTTGTGCTCACATCTAGCACTCTACCACTTGAGCCACAGTGCCACTCCCAGTTTTTGAGTGGTTAATTGGAGATGAGTGTATCATGGGAACTTTAATGCCCAGGCTGGCTTCAAACCACGATCCTCAGATCTCAGCCTCCTGAGTAGATGGGATTACAGGTGTGAGCCACTAGTGCCTGTCTACATCTCCCTTTTTGTTTTGTGCCAGTCCTGGGGCTTGCACTCAGGGCCCAGGCCCTGGCCCTGAGCTTCTTGCTCAAGGCTAGCACTCTACCACTTGAGCCATTGCTCCACTTCCAGTTTTTTTCTGAGTAGTTTGTTGGAGATAAGTGTATCACAGACTTTCCTGCCTGGGCTAGCTTCAAACAATGATCCTCAGATCCTCCTGAATAGCTAGGACCATAGGTGTGAGCCACTAGTGCCTAGCTAGTTTGTTTTTTTAAATAGTTTTTTTTTCTCTAAACTGTCCCGAAACTGGAACAGTGACCTCACTTAACTCAGAATCCTGGATAGTTGGGGTAGCATACATGGAGTACAGTGCTCAGCTATTTGTTGAGATTCAGTCTCAGGAGATCTTTGCCTGGACTGGTGTGAACTGCAATGTTCCAGATGATGTCTACCTCCCAAGTACTTAGTATTAAATGTATAAGCCACTGGTATCCATATAAGGCATCCTAGCTTTATTGGTGCACACGTGTTATAAGTTAAGTAAGATTGTTTAGGAGAGTGACGGGATTAAGAAATAGCTGGGCGGGGGCTGAGAAGGTGGCTCAGTGGTAGAACGCTTGCCTTGCATGCATGAGGCCCTGGGTTCGATTCCTCAGCACCACATAAGCAGGAAAAATAAAAAGCCGGAAGTGGTGCTATGGCTCAAGTGGTAGCATGCTAGCCTTGAGCTGAAGAGCTGAGGGACAGCGCCCAGGCCCAGAGTTCAGGCCCCACGACCGGACCCCCCCCCCAAAAAAAAAAAAAAAAAAGAAATAGCTGGGCCTATAATCCTAGCTACTCAGGAGGCTGAGATCTGAGAATCATGGTTCAAAGCCAGCCCGGGCAGAAAAGTCCATGAGACTCTTATCTCCAATAAACCCCTAGAAAACCAGAAGTGGCACTGTGGCTCAAGAGGTAGAGCCCTGGCCTTGAGCTGAAGAGCACAGAGACAGCGCCCAGGCTGAGTTCAAGACCCACGACCAAAAACAGAAAAGAAAAAGAAAAAGAAAAGAAAAGAAATACTCTATAGCATATTTTAATGGACTATAGTTTTTTTGTTTTTTGTTTTTTTTGTCGGTTGTGGGGCCTGAACTCTGGGCCTGGGCACTGTCCCTGAGCTCTTCAGCTCAAGGCTAGCACTCTATCACTTGAGCCACAGCACCACTTCTGGCCTTTTCTACTTATGTGGTGCTGAGGAATCGAACCCAGGGCCTCATGCATGCAAGGCAAGCGCTCTACCACTGAGCCACCTTCCCAGCCCAGATTTGGTGTTTTTGTATATGCCAGTACTAGGGCTTCAACTCCAGGCCTCATGTACTTGCTGAACTTTTTGCACTCTACCACTTGTGTCATAGTTTCACTTCTGGCTTTTTGGAGGTTAATTAGACATAAGGGTCTCGCATACTTTTCTTCCCAGGCTGGCTTTAAGCCGTGATCCTCAGATCTCAGCCTTCTGAGTAGCTAGGATCACAGCCATGTGCCACCATCATCCAGTATATGACCTCTAACTCTTGTTTATTCCACTTCCCCTCTTAGTCTTTTCTATTCCTTTATTTCCCTTAATTACTTCATTCCTTTCTTCTCTTAATGTTTAGGGACTTTTTTTTTTCCAGTGCTGGGAGTGGAACTCCAGGGCCTGAGTTTCTCTGTGTTCAATGCTAACACTCTACGACTTGAGCCACAGCGCCACTTTCAGCTTTTTCCGAGTAATTCTTTTGCGATAAGAGTCTCACAGATGTTCCTGTCTGGGGTGGCTTTGAACCAACATTGTCAGATCAGTCTCCTGAGTAGCTAGGATTGCAGGCATGAGCCACCAGCGCCTGGCTATTAAGGGACTTTAAGTGTTGAATATCCGAGAACGAGAGAGAGAGAGAGAGAGAGAGAGAGAGAGAGAGAGCGCTTTTGGTTCCTTTAGTCTTTTCCCACTACCAGTTGTGCCATGTACCAGTTGTGCCATGTGCCGGGATATCTCAGGGTCTGGCTGACCACGTGGCTTCCCTTGAGGTGCTATGGACTTTCTCTTTTTGGTGACTCTCTCTCTCTCTCTCTCTCTCTCTCTCTCTCTCTCTCTCTCTCTGCAAATATGCACTGGTTAAAGCCCAACTTCTGCAGGATCTTCCACCTCACTGATCAAGAGGACAGGTAAAAAGTGATGACACTGTTCAAACAGAAATGTACTCATATATACCTGCAACCTCTCTGCACATCACCTTTTAAGTAACAAATAAAAAAAAAAAAGAGGACAGGTAACATATGAGAGTTGCAGGATCCTTGTAGCAATCTCCTGGGTCCTGGCTGACCATGGTGAGCAAAAGCAAAAATACTGGCTTTTTAACTTTTTTTGCTTAAGGCTAGTGCTCTACTGCTTGAGCCACAGCTCCACTTCTGGACATTTTGGTGCTTAATTGGAGGTAAGAATCTCACTCTTTCCTGCCCAGAATTTTTTTTATAATTTTAAAAAAGATTACTGTGTTCCAACAACAAATGTTGGCGGGTCTGTGGGGACAAAGGAACCCTATTGCACTGTTGGTGGGAATAAAATAAGTACAACTGGGCTGGGAAGGTGGCTCAGTGGTAGTGCACTTGCCTTGCATGCATGAGGCCTTGGGTTTGACTCCTCAGCACCATATAAACAGGGAAAAAAAAGCCGGAAGTGGCACTGTGGCTCAAGTGGTAGAGCGCTATCCTTGAGCTGAAGAGCTGAGGGACAGCGCCCAGGCCCAGAGTTCAGGCCCACGACCATACCTCTCCCCCCCACAAAAATAGCAAAAAATTAGTACAACCCTTTGGAAGGCAATTTGGAGGTTTCTCAAAAAAACTTAGCATAGAACTTCCCTATGACGCAGCCATACCACTCTTGGGCATTTACCCACTCAGACAATTTCAAGTCAGGATGCAGTAAAGACACTTGCACATCCATGTTCATTGCTGCCAAGTTATAGAAATAGCTCAGATGCCCTAAAATGAATGAGAGAATCAAAAATATGGTGTATATATAGACAATAGAAGCTTACTCATCCATTAGAAAGAATAATATTTTATGTCATTTGCAGGGACATGGATGGACCTAAAAAAAATCATTCTAAGTGAGGTTTACCAAGCTCAGAGAGACAAATGACACATGTTTTCTCCCATATGTGGAAGCTAGATCTTAAGTATAACTGGACATGATAACCTATATGGGACTCTAGGCATTCACACACAGATTAAAGGAGAATATCTATAGAGGAGAAACCCAAAGGTATAATTTCTCTGAACATTTAAAATATTATTTATTTAAATGAATTTCAGGAAATGGAAATATCAGTTTTTGGTTGTGGTGGTGTTTTGTTCTTTTGGGATATTTTTATGGTAGGAGAGCCAGGAAGGGGTGCAGAAAAGGAGGGAGAAAGGGTGAACAAATGAAATCATGCTATTCAGATATACTATGTGGAAAGTGGACTATGTAACTTGTGGGCAGGGGTGGGAGGAGGAAACTGGGGGAAAGTAAAGGAAAAGATGACATTGTCAAAAAAAAAAAAGAGGGCTGGGAAGGTGGCTCAGTGGTAGAACGCTTGCCTTGCACGCATGAGGCCCTGGGTTCGACTCCTCAGCACCACATAAGCAAAAAGAAAAAAGCTAGAAGTGGTGCTGTGGCTCAAGTGGTAGAGCGCTAGCCTTGAGCTGAAGAGCTGAGGGACAGTGCCAGGCCCAGAGTTCAGGCCCCACGACCGGACCCCGCCCCCCCCCCCCCCCCCGCAAAAAAAAAGAAAGAAACGGACTCAATACCCGACTTACAACACCTCTGTAGAACACCTTAATAATAATAATAATAAAATTATATTTTAATAGATTACTGTGCTCCAGTTGACATGTTAAAATTTAAGATGCTTGTAAAACGTTTTTTTTTTCTTTTTTGGTTGGTCATGGGGCTTAAACTCTGGGCCTGGGCACTATCCCTTAGCTCTTCAGCTCAAGGCAAGAGCTCTACCATTTGAGCCACAGTGCCACTTCTGGTTTTCTGGTGGTTTATTGGAGATAAGAGTCTCATGGACTTTCCTGCCCAGGCTGGTTTTGAACCGTGATCCTCAGATCTCAGCCTTCTGAGTAGCTAGGATTACAGGCGTGAGCCACCAGCGCCCGGCTGTTGAAATTGTCTGAGTGGGTAAATGCCCAAGAGTGGTATGGCTGCGTCATAGGGAAGTTCTATGCTAAGTTTTTTTGAGAAACCTCCAAATTGCCTTCCAAAGGGTTGTACTAATTTTTTGCTATTTTTGTGGGGGGGAGAGGTATGGTCGTGGTAGTGTTTGCCTTGCATGCATGGGCCTTGGGTTCGATTCCTTAGCGCCACATAAGCAGAAAAAGCTGGAAGTGGTGCTGTGGCTCAAGTGGTAGAGCACTAGCCTTGAGCTGAAGAGCTGAGGGACAGCGCCCAGACCCAGACTTCAGGCCCCACTACCAAAAAAAAATTTGTTTGCCCACCTTGGGGCCTGGGTGCTGTCCCTGAGCTCTTTTGCTCAAGACTAGTACTATACCACTTTGAGCCACAGCTCCACCTGTGGTTTTCTGGTGTTTAATGGTAGATAAGAGTCTCTCAGACTTTCCTGACTGAGATGGCTTTGAACAGTGATCCTAAGATCTCAGCCTCCTTAGTAACTAGGATTATAGGCATGAACCACCAGTGCCTGGCTTAATTTTTTTTTAATTATAAAAGTGATGTACAGGGGGATTACAGTGGCATAAAACAGAAAAAAGTGTATATGTCATTTTGGATAATGTCACCCTTACCCTCTTCCAGTTTTTTCCTCCCAACCCATCCACAAGTTGTATAGTTCATTTTCAACATAGTGTCCAGTGAGTAGCATTGCTGCATTTGTTCACCCTTCGTCCCTTCTTTTCTGTGCCTCCCCTTACCCTCTCTAAGACATTTATTTATTTACTTACTTATTAATTAATTTATTTTGGTAGGTCATGGAGCCTGAACTCTGGGTCTGGGCGCTGTCCCTCAGCTCTTCAGCTTAAGGCTAGCACTCTACCACTTGAGCCATAGTGACACTTCTGGCTTTTTCTGCTTATGTGGTGCTGAGGAATCAAATCCAGGGCCTCATGCATGCAAGGCAAGCACTCTACCACTGAGCCACCTTGCCTGCCCCCCTTAAGACATTTAAACAAATAAATAGGACAAAAAGAAAGGTAAACAAAAACAGTTAAAAAAATCTCTTGTTTCTATTTCCTGGAGTTCATTTTGGTAAATATTTTGTATGATCAGATGCACAGAGGCATTGTGCCTTTGTGTTCCTCTTCTAAGAGTGTCCTCTTTTGGTCTCAATGGGAACACATTAATCTTTTTTTTCTTTATTTTTGTGCCAGTCTTGGGACTTGAACTCAGAACCTGGGTGCTGTCCCTGAGCTTCTCTGGCTCAGGGCTAGCACTCTACCACAGTGCTGCTTCTGGCCTTTTCTGAGTAGTTTTTTGGAGATGAGTCCCATGAACTTTCCTGCCTAAGCTGGTTTCAAACTGTGATTCTCATATCTCAGCCTCCTGAGTAGATAGGATTACAGATGTGAGCCACCAGTGCTCAGCTAGAATCTTACTCTTTTGTACAGAATTTTGTTTGTTTATTTATTTATTTTGTGCTGGTCCTGGGATTTGAACTTATGGCCTGAGCACTATCTGTCCCTGAGGTATTTTTTCCCCCTCAAGACTAGTATTCTACCACTTGAGCCACAGGCTCCACTAATGGCTTTTTGGAAGTTTCTTGGAGATAAATGACTCACGAACTTTTCTGCCCAGTCTGGCTTTGAACCACCATCCTCAGATCTCAGTTTCCCGAGTAGCTAGAATTACAGGTGATGAGCCACCAGTATTAGTTTGGCTTTTTTGTTGTTGTTGTTGGTCATGGGGTTTGAACTCTGGGCGTGAGCACTGTCCCTCAGCTCTTCAGCTCAAGGTGAGTGTTCTACCACTTGAGCCACAGCACCACTTCCAGTTTTCTGGTGGCTTATTGGAGTAAGAGTCTCACGGCCTTTCTTGCTCTGGCTGGCTTTGAGTCTCAATCCTCAGATCTCAGCCTCCTGATTAGCTAGCATTGCAGGTGTGAGCCACCAGTGCCTGGCTAGCTTGGCTTTTTAAAATTTTAAATCCAATCATTTATCCTGATTAGTTTCTTCCATCTTATCTCTATTACTAAATGCCTTTAAAGCTTTGTTAACCAGAGTTCTTACAGGAGACTGATGTTCTTGTTCTAATTTTTGTAATCTTCTAATGTCTGGGACAGATTGGGTAATAAAACCTACAACTATCAGGCCTTCCCCATTTGCTGGGTTAGAGTATATACATTTATTTCTGTGTGTGCATATATTGGTCCTATAGCTTGAATTCAGGACCAGCTTTTCTGGTGTCTAGGCTTTTCTGCTCAAGGCTGGCACTCTACCACTTGAGCCACAGTTCCACTTCTAGCTTTTTGGTGGTTCATTGGAGATAAGAGTCTCACACACTTTCCTGCCCAGCTGTCTTCAGATTACAATACTCAGATCTCAGCCTTCTGAGTAGCTAGGATCCCAAGCATGAGCCACTAGTGCCCAACTTGGTATCTATATATTTTAAGTTTCTGTCAGAATGTTTAGAAATATGACTGGCTTGCTTAGGTGAGGCTCAAGTAGTAGTGCTTCCACCTAGCAAATGTGAGCTCCTGAGTTCAAACTCTAAGACCAACAAAAAAAAAAGGAAATATAACATAATGACAAATATGGCTGGATTCTCATCTTTTTCCTTGATGATTTCTAGGACCTCATAATCATTCTTTGGAATGCTTTTAGTGCCTCCCATACCTAGGCTTCTGTAAATTTTGTGTCTCACAGTGAGTGGCCCTGAGGAAAGATGTAAGGCCTAGGAAGAGGAAAGAGCGTTTATGTGATGGTGATGTTGCTCTTCATACATGCTCCTGAAGAGAATGCCACAACAGGGTGTGGACAGCCTGTGAAACTAAGGGATGAGCCCTTGGAATCTATGTAAGGTCTGTAACCTAGTAGAAATTCTATTTTGTCTGGACACACAGAGCAAGCAAGGTATCGAAAGAGGAGGAAGAAATGAAGGAAGGAGGAGGAGGGGTAAGGAAGAGGAGGCTGAGTGCTGGTGGCTCATGCCTGCAACCCTAACTACTCAGGAGGTTAGCTCATACATGCAATCCTAGCTACTCAGGAGGTTAAGAACTGAGGATCTCAGTTTAAAGTCAGCCTGGGAAGGAGAGTGTGTGAGACTCTTTACTTCAATTAACCAGCAAAAAAGCTGAAAGTGGAGTTGTGGCTTAAGGAATAGAGCACTAGCAAAAAAGCTCAAGGCCCAGGCCTATGTTCAAGCCCTAAGACTGGCATTAAAAAGAAAGAAGAAGAAGCCAGGTGCCAGTGGCTCACACCTGTAATCCTAGGTACTCAGGAAACTGAGATCTGAGGATCACCGTACAAAGCCGGCCCAGCCGCGAGACTCTTGTCTCCAATAAACACCAGAAAACAAGAAGTGGTGCTGTGGCTCAAGTGGTAGAGGGCTAGCCTGAGGGACAGCGTCCAGGCCCAGAGTTCAAGCCCCATGACTGACAGAAGAAGAAGGAGGAGGAGGAAAAGGAGGAGGAGGAGGAGGAGGAGGAGGAGGAGGAGGAGAGGATCAGGTGGAGAAGTAAGGGAGTATTAGTGGAGAGGCTGGGGTTCCAGAGGTCATTCTCTGAAAGAACTCATTTGGCTCAGTTAGATTACAGCAGGGGTCAGTGATTATTTTTTTTCTTTGTTGGTCATGGGGCTTGAACTCAGGGCCTGGGCACTGTCTCTGAGTGCTTTTGCTCAAAGTTAGCACATACCACTTTGAGCCACAGCATCATGTCTGGTTTTCTGGTGGTTAGTGATAAAAGTCTCACTGGGACTTTTCAGCCCAGGCTAGCTTTAAACCATGATCCTCAGATCTCAGCTCCTGAGTAGTTAGGATTATAGGTATGAGCCACCAGCACCTGGCTCAGTGATTCCTTTTCTCAAAGGAAAGGACAGAAGTTGAGGGAATAAGCCGTCATCTACAAGGAGACTGAACAGCCACCATCACATGGTAGTAGGGACTTGTACCTCTTTTAAGTAACACATTAATCATCCTTTGTGGGTGATTTTTAACCTGGCATGGCTGGTCCTGGGGAGGCCCTCCTGTGCTCCTCAACTCCACAGGGTATTGAGTGTGGAGGCCAAAGTCTTGTGTCCTGACTTGAACCATGACTAAAGGATAGAGAAGAGAAAGACTTGCTGGGGTAGGAGTGGTAAAAGGAGAAGGAGAGAGCCAGAACTTTGGTCAAAGCTAGGCATGAATGCAAGTACACCCCAGGAACAAGTTATCTGTCAGCCACTCTGGAGAAGGAAGCCCTGAGCTAGGTAGCTGTTCTAAGGCTGGAAGAGATTTCGGGAGCCTCGTGAGGTCAATTTTTCTTTGTTCTCACATGTGTCTCACCACAACTAATAAGGGGCATTATTTTCACTTTTGCCCAAGGCTGGTGTTCTACCACTTAGAGCCAAGCCTCCATCTCTGGCCTTTGCTCTTTGGTTGGAGATTAGAGTCTCTCAGATTAGTTTGCCTTGGCTGGCTTTGAATCTTGATCCGGAGTAGCTAGGATTACAGGCATGAGCCAAAGATGCTGTTTCTCTTTTCAAAATCGTTGGTATTTTGTGTCCTTAGAATTTCCCTGTGAGGGGCTGGGAAGGTGGCTCAGTGGTAGAGCGCTTGCCTTGCATGCCTGAGGCCCTGGGTTCGATTCCTCAGCACCCCATAAGCAAAAAGAAAAAAGCCGGAAGTGGTGCTGTGGCTCAAGTGGTAGAGCGCTAGCCTTGAGCTGAAGAGCTGAGGGATAGCGCCCAGGCCCAGAGTGCAAACCCCACGACCGGACCCCCCCAAAAAAAATTTCCCTGTGAGGGGGGCTGGGAAGGTGGCTCAGTGGTAGAGTGCTTGCCTTGCATGCCTGAGGCCCTGGGTTCGATTCCTCAGCAACACATAAGCAAAAAAGAAAAAAGCTGAAAGTGGTGCTGTGGCTCAAGTGGTAGAGCACTAGCCTTGAGCTGAAGAGCTGAGGGACAGCGCCCAGGCCCAGAGTTCAGGCCCCACGACTGGACCCCCCCCCCCCCAAAAAAAAAAAAGAATTTCCCTGTGAGGTTCATTTTTAAATTTTCTTTTTTTTTTTTTGTCAGTCATGGTTCTTGAACTCTGGGGCTGGACGCTGTCCCTGAGCTCTTCAGCTCAAGGCTAGTGCTCTACCATTTGAGCCATAGCACCACTTCCGGTTTTCTGGTGGTTAATTGGAGATAAAAGTCTCATGAACTTTCCTGCCTGGGCTGGCTTTGAACCACGATCCTCAGATCTCAGTTTCTTCTGTAGCTAGGATTACAGGCCTGCACCACCGGTGCCCGGCTCCCTGAGAGTTTTAAAAACATCAGAGATGGAGGCATGGCCCAAGTGGTAGAACTGCTTATTAGCAAGTGCAAAGCCCTAAGTACAATCCCCAGTAGTACTGCCAAAAAGAAAAAGAAAAAAGATTCAGGGCCGGGCACCAGTGGCTCACACTTGTAATCCTAGCTACTCAGGAGGCTGAGATCTAAGGATCTTAGTTTGAAGCCAGCCTAGACAAGAAAGTTCATGAGACTCTTACTTCCAATTGACTACCAGAAAACCACAAGTGGAGCTGTACGTCAAAGTGGTAGAGTGGCCGGGCGCTGGTGGTTCACGCCTGTAATCCTAGCTAATCAGGAGGCTGAGATCTGAGGATCGCAGTTCAAAGCCAGCCCTGGCAGGAAAGACTGTGAGACTCCGATCTCCAATAAACCACCAGAAAACCAGAAGTGGCGCAGTAGCTCAAGTGGTAGAACGCTCGCCTTGAGCTGAAGAGCTGAGGGACAGCGCCCAGGCCCAGAGTTCAAGCCCCACGACCGACAAAAAAAAAAAAAAAGTGTTAGAGTGTTAACCTTGAGCAAAAAGAACTCAGGGAGCTGGGAATGTGGCTCAGTGGTAGAGTGGCTTGCTTAGCATGCATGAACCTCTAGCTTTGATTCCTCAGTACCACATAAGCAGAAAAAGCTGGAAGTGGCACTGTGGCTCAAGTGGTAGAGTACTATGCTTGAGCAAAAGAAGCTCAGGGACAGTGCCTAGGCCCTGAGTTTAAGCCCCAGGACTGACAAAAAAAGATTTAGTTTGTCAATTACTTAAGAAACAAGCTTAGATGCTAATAGAGATTGCATTAAGTCTGTAGATCAATTTTGAGATTGTTGACTATAATTTTGGGATTTAATACTATAAAGTCTTTTAATCCATGAGCATGTGATATTTTTCATTGATTTATATCTTCCTGTAAGTTCTTAGAATAATACAATGTCGTTTTCAGAAATTTGATTTGTTAATTTGTTGATTTTGTTAATTTCATTACATATTTTATTTGTATTGATGCTGTCATAAATGGAAATTTTATTTTATTTTATTTTTGTTAGTCGTGGGGCTTGAATTTGGCTTGGCCACTGTCCCTCAGCTCTTCAGCTCAAGGCTAGTGCTCCACCTCTTGAGCCACAGCACCACTTCCAGTTTTGTGGTGGTTAATTTTTGATAAGAGTTTCACGGCCTTTCCTGCTGGTGCTACCTTTGAACTGTGATCCTCTGATCTCAGCCTCCTAAGTAGCTAGGATTACAGGTGTGAGCCACCAGCGTCTGGCTGGAAATTTTATTTTACAGCACTGAGAGTCAGTGTTGAGCTTCAAGACTGCTAGACTAGCAACATCTCCAGGCCCCTAGGCTAAAAGTTATTATCAACTCATATAATACTTAATAGTATTAAAACACTGTGCTTAATCATATAATGGAAATGGAATTATTTTCTTAATTTCGTTTTGTATTGTTCATTGCCTAGGTATATGATTAAATTGTGTGAGATCTTTTTTTTTTTGGTCAGTTGTGGGGCTTGAACTCTGGGCCTGGGCGCTATCCCTCAGCTCTTCAGCTCAAGGCTAGCGCTCTACCACTTGAGCCACAGCGCCACTTCCGGCTTTTTTTTTCTTTTTGCTTATGGGGTGCTGGAGAATGAGCCAAAGATGCTGTTTCTCTTTTCAAAATCGTTGGTATTTTGTGTCCTTAGAATTTCCCTGTGAGGGGGGCTGGGAAGGTGGCTCAGTGGTAGAGTGCTTGCCTTGCATGCATGAGGCCCTGGGTTCGATTCCTCAGCACCACATGAGCAGAAAAAAAAAAAAGCCAGAAGTGGCACTGTGGCTCAAGTGGTAGAGCACTAGCCTTGAGCTGAAGAGCTGAGGGACAGCACCCAGGCCCAGAGTTCAGGCCCCACAACCAGACCCAAAAAAAATTAAAAAAAAAAAAAAAGAAATGTACTCATTATGTTGCCCATGTAATTGTAATCCCTCTATATGGTATTTTCACAATAAATTTTTTTAAAAAGATTTTTCTGGTTACAAGATCTGTCAATTGAGAGAACTTTATTTCTTCCTTTCCAATCTGGATGCCTTTTACTTCTTTTCCTTGCCTAACTGCCCTGCCTAGAACTTCAAGTATAATGTTGAATGGAGGCCAGGAGAGGGGACTTCCTTGTGTTCTTCCTGAAATCTGGGGGAAGCTTTGTCTTTCATCATAAGTATGATGTTAGCTGTGGCTTTTTTGAAGATACATTTTATCATGTGGAGGAAGTTCTCTTCTATTTCTAGTTTGTTGAGTGATTTTATCATGAAGGGGTGTTGACTTCTCGCAAACATTTTCTCTGCATTTCCTGAGATCATATGGTGTCTGTCCTTTATTTAGACAGTATCTTTTTTTGTGTGTGTATGTGTTTATGTGTGCCAATCCTAGGGCTTGAATGTAGGGCCTGGGTGCTGTCTATAAGCCTCTTTTGCTCAAACCTAACACTCTACTACAAGAGCCATAGCTCTATTTCTAGCTTCTCCTCCTTCTCCACTTCCTCCTCCTCCTTCTCTTCTTCCTCCTCCTCCTTGTCCTCCTCTTTCTTTTAGTAGTTTACTGGAGAAAGACTCTCATGGACTTTTTTCCTTTGAGCTGACTTTAGACTGTGATCCTCAGATCTCAGCCTCCCCAGTAGCTAGGATTACAGGTGTGAGTTACCAGTGCCAAACTAGACAACGTCTTACTTTGATTAATTTTTTCTTTTGGTTGGTTGTAGGGCTTGAACTCTGGGCTTGGGGGCTGTCCCTGTGCTCTTCAGCTCAAGGCAAGCATTCTACTGCTTGAGTCACAGTGCCACTTCCTGATTAATGTTTATTACTGAACCAACCTTGTATTTCTGGGATAAATCCCACTTGGACATGATGTATAATCTTTTGTTTTCTTTTTTTTTTTTTTTTTTTTGGTCGGTCCTGGGGCTTGAACTCTGGGCCTGGGCCCTGTCCCTCAGTTCTTCAGCTCAAGGCGAGCGCTCTACCACTTGAGCTACAGCGCCACTTCCGGTTTTCTGGTGGTTTATTGGAGATAGGAGTCTCGCGGTCTCTCCTGCCTGGGCTGGCTTTGAACTGCGATCCTCAGATCTCAGCCTCCTGAGTAGCTAGGATTACAGGCGTGAGCCAACAGTGCCCGGCTTAATCTTTTGTTTTCTATGTTGCTTGGCTCTCAGGAATCCCAGCACTCCTTCTTCCTCCTCTCCTGACTCATGACCCTGAGTCTCTTATTTCTGAACTCTACATATCTTCTTGCCTCTTCTCTAGTTGACATTATCTCGGAGGACTCATGTAGTCTCTATCTTCAAAATATCATGCCAGTACTGGGGCTTGAACTCAGGGCCTTGGTGCTATTACTTAGCTTTTTCATTCAAGGCTGTTGGCTCTACCGCTTGAGTCACAGCTGCACTTATAGCTTCTTGCTGGTTAATTTGGGATAAAAAGCTCACGGACTTCTTCCTGCCTGAGCTAGCTTCAAATTTTGATCCTTAGATTTCAGTCTCCTGGGTAGCTATATTTATAGGTGTAAGCCACCAGCACCTGGCCAAGCATTTCTTTTTATTGCCTCCATTGCCACCACCATCACAGTTGGCTTGGACCACTGCAGTGGTCTCTTTTTCCCCAGTGCCCTGCCTTCACTCTCTGCCAACAGTGTATTTTCAGTGCAGCTTCCAGAGGAAGCCTGTTGAACCCTACAGATCATGTCCCTCCACCGTTCATGGCCCTCCTGTGGCTCCCCCTTTCTCATAGTAAAATCCATGGTCCTCACGTTGGTCTCCAAGATCTTGTCCAATCAGCCCCCCTTGCTCTTCCCTCTATCATTCTCCTCATTCTTTCTCACATGTATACCAGGTACATTGTGTCTCCAGACCTTTGCAATGGCTGATCAGTGCGTCTTCTTCTACCTATGTGGTTCACTCTCTCACCTTTTCAGGTGTGAGCTCAAGTGTCTCCTTGTCAGGCTTACTTAGAAAATCCCATTAAACACTGTAAAACAAAACCCAGAAATTTTTTTTGTTTTCTTTTTTGCCCCACTGGGAACAGAATCCAGAGCTTAGACACACCACTAGCTTTGGGTTTTCTTTTTCTCAGCCTTGAACATATTTTACTTATTCCATTTCCTTTTTCTTTTTTTGGTCGGTCGTGGGGCCTGAACTCAGTGCCAAGGCACTGTCCCTCAGCTCTTCAGCTTAAGGCTAGCAGTCTACCACTTGAGCCACAGCGCCACTTCTGGCTTTTTCTGCTTATGTGGTGCTGAAGAATCAAACCCAGAGTCTCATGTATGCAAGGCAAGCACTCTACCACTGAGCTACCTTCCCAGCCCCAAACCCCAATATTGGGATTTATTGTTATATTTATTCCTGGGGCTTAAACTCAGGGTTTGGACACTTTTCCTGAGCTTCTTTTTGCTTAAGACTAGCACTCTACCACTTGAGCCACAGCACTACTTCTGGCTTGTTCATGTGGTGCTGAGGAATCAAACCCAGGGCTTCATGCATGCTATGCAAGCATGCTACCACTAAGCCACATTCCCAGCCCAAATGGTAAATTAATTTTTACTAGTCCTGGGGCTTGATCTCTGAGCCTGGGTACTATCCTTGAGCCTCTGTGCTCAAGGCAAGCATTCTGCCGCTTGAGCCACAGTACCACTTCCCAAGCCCTGATATTTCAACACAGATATACAATGTGTACCAATAAGATCAGAGTAATTTGAGCCAAGCAATGATGGTCAACACCTGTAATCCTAGCTACTCATGAGGTGGAGATCTGAGGATCGTGGTTCAAAGCCAACCCAAACAGAAAAGACTTTTCTTTCTTTTTTTTTTTTGTCAGTTGTGGGGCTTGAACTCTGGGCCTGGGCGCTGTCCCTCAACCCTTCGGCTTAAGGCTAGTACCCTTCCACTTGAGCTACAGTGCCACTTTTCTGGTGGTTTATTGGAGATAGGAGTCTCATGGTCTTTCCTGCCCGGGCTGGCTTTGAACCTGGATCCTCAGATCTCAGCCTCCTGAGTTGCTAGGATTACAGGCGTGAGCCACCAACGCCTGGCTTTGTGAGACTTTTCTTTCTTCCTTTTTTTTTTTATGGTTGGTTGTGGGATCGGGCTTGAACTCAGGGCCTGAGTAGTGTCCCTGAGCTAATTTCCTCAGGTCTAATACTCTACAACTTGGAGCCACAGCTTCACTTCTGATTTTCTGGTGGTTAATTGGTGATAAGAGTCTCACAGGACTTTCCTGACTGGGATGGCTTTGAACCACGATCCTCAGCTCTCAGCCTTCTGAGTACTTAGGATTACAAGCCTGAGCCACCAGCACCTAGCCCATGAGACTCTTACTTCCAATTAACCACCAAAAAGCTGAAAATGGAGCTGTGACTCACATATTAGAACATAAGCCTTGAATGAAAAGCTAAGGGATAGCTGCCAAGCCCTAAGTTCAAGCCCCAGTACTGGTACATGAAAAAAAAGAAAGATCACAGTAATTGGAATACCCATAACCTCTGATGTATATTACTTCTTTGTGTTAGGAGCATTAAAAATTCTACTAGATATTTTGAAATATTCAATTAATTGTCCACCATAGTTATCCTACTGTGCTATACAATACTGGAAGTTTTTCTGCCTATCCATCCACACCAGTGTGCCCATCAACCATCCCCTCTTCATCCCTTCTTTTCCCCTTTTACTCGTTCTTCTTACTTTCTTCTTTCATACTAGAATGGCAACCCCACAAACAAAAATAGGCTTATTATCTCTATTGTTCAACACTGTCCAATGCACAGAACTGGACACAGTACATAGTACCTGTGATATATACAGTTAGTAAGTTAGTTAATTAGTTAGTTAGTTGACTGAGTAAATGAATGGTGTGGTGGTGGTAGAGGGGGACAGAAACAGAAGAAACTTAGCCTTGTCCTACCTACACTGTCAGGAGCTGAGCTTTAATTGGGACAAATGTAGGCCTATCAGACTTCAAAGGAGAAGGTACTAGATATCCTGAGGTAACTCCTGAGAAGGCTGTCAGGAGGGGTCTGGTTAGGGCTGCTGCTGGAAGATCTAATAAGAACTGAAGAGATCCTGGGATTTGGTGAGGCCCAGCAAGTGGAAGAAACAGCAGCCGGTAAGTAAAAGAGGTAAAAAGCTGGGTGCTGGTGGCTCATACGTGTAATCCTAATTATTCATGAGGCCGGGTCTGAGTACCATGGTTCAGAGCCACTCAGGCAAAAATGTTTGATAGACTATCTCCAACTAGCAAAAAGCTCCAACCAGCAAAAAGCAGGATTGGAGAAATGGCTCAAGTGGTAGAATATCAGCCTACACAAAAGCTCAGGGACATGTCCAGACCCTGAGTTCAAGCCCCATGACAAAAAAAAAAGCTAAGCTGGGCACTGGTGGCTCACGCCTGTAATCCTAGCTACTCAAGAGGCTGAGATCTGAGGATTGTGGTTCAAAGTCAGCCCAAACAGAAAAGTCTGTACTCTTTTCTTGGGGGGGGGCGGGGGGGGGGGTCTGGTCATGGGCCTGAACCCTGGGCCTGGGCGCTGTCCCTCAGCTCTTCAGCTCAAGGCTAGCGCTCTACCACTTGAGCCACAGCACCACTTCCGGGTTTTTTTTCCTGCTTATGTGGTGCTGAGGAATCGAACCCAGGGCCTCATGCATGCAGGGCAAGAGCTCTACCACTGAGTCACCTTCCCAGCCCCCAGTCTGTACTCTTATCTCTAATTAACTACCAGAAAACTGGAAGTGGCGCTGTGGCTCAAATGGTAGAGTGCTCGTCTTGAGCTAAAGAGCTGAAGGACAGTGCTCAGGCCCAGAATTCAAGCCCCATGTGTGGGGAAAAAAAAGAAAGAAAGAAAAAGAAAAAGCTCAGTAAGTGAAAGGGTCTGAGTTCAAACTCCAGTATCATCAAAAAAAAGGAAGAAGGGGGCTGGGAAGGTGGCTCAGTGGTAGAGTGCTAGCCTTGAACAAAAGAAGCTCAGGGTGGGGCTGGGAAGGTGGCTCAGTGGTAGAGCACTTGCCTTGCAAGCATGAGGCCCTGGGTTCTATTCCTCAGCACCACATAAGCAAAAAGAAAAAAAGCCGGAAGTGGTGCTGTGGCTCAAGTGGTAGACTGCTAGCCTTGAGCTGAAAAGCTGAGGGACAGCACCCAATCCCAGAGTTCAGGTCCCACAACCGGACCCCAAAAAAATAAATAAATAAATAAAAGGAAGAAGGGCTGGGAAGGTGGCTCAGTGCTTGCCTTGCATGCATGAGGCCCTTCGTTAGATTCCTCAGCACCTCATAAGCAGAAAAAGCTGGAAATGGCACTGTGGCTCAAGTAGAAAAGCTCTAGCCTTGAGCTGAAGAGCTGAGGGACAGTGCCCAGACCCAGATTTCAAGCCCCATGATCGACAAATAAACAAACAAACAAACAAATAAATAAAATAAAAAGAAAGAAGCCGAGTGCCAGTAGCTCACGCTTACAATCCTAGCTACTCAGGAGGCTGAGATCTGAGGATCATCGTTCAAAGCCAGCCAGGGCAGGAAAGTTCGTGAGACTCTTAGCTCCAATAAACCACCAGAAAACTGGAAGTGGCGCTGTGGCTCAAGTGGTAGAGTGCTAGCCTTGAGCTGAAGAGCTGAGGGACAGAACCCAGGCCTAGAGTTCAAACCCCACGACCAACAAAAAAGAAAGAAAGAAAAAGGAAATTACTCACAAGACACTGTGTTGGAAATGAACTTTACAACTTTAGAGGGGAGTGGGGGGAATTCGGAGAAAACAAGAAAGGGGGTAAGGTAACACTGTTCAACAAGTAATATAATCATTACCTTACTTACTTATGTAACTGTAACTTACTTATTTAACTGTACATCACCTTTACAATAAAATAGACAACTGATGCCCTAGACAAGCTCCCAGAGACAATGCTGAGGCCACAGGAATGATAAGCTCATATGGAAGAATTATTCATTTATTGGCATAGCCTGGATTGGCCATCTGGACACATTGATTTATTTGGTCCCAAATTTATCTCAGGTCCCTCTTGCAGGATGTGTGAAGTGTCAGAATCCATAATCATTGGAAGTCTTCAGGAAGGAAGGCTGAGAATGAGGAATGGAATGGAGGAGTGCCAACATCCATCATGAGGTGATATAGTTAGACACCTCAATTAGATTTCTGTCTGGGTCTCGGAAGTAGATGGACATAATAGGCCCCTTTGCTCCTGTCCTGGAAACTGGACCCTCCTCAATGGGAACATCCCATGCCTAAGGTGGACAGAGAAAACAAAAGCCGTTTGTTAGAGTCCATATGTGATACTCAATTTTATTTTATTGGTGTTGTTCCTGGGGCTTGAACGCAGGGCATGTCCCTCAAGTTTCTGTTCAAAGCAAGCACTCTACCACTTGAGCCACAGCTCCACTTTCAGCTCTTTTGGTAGTTTATTGGAGCTAAGAGTCTCACAAGCCAGGAACTGATGGCTCACGTCTATAATCCTAGCTACTCAGGAGGCTCAGGATGCTGAGATCTGAGGATCACAGTTCATTAGTTCTTTTTTTTTGGGGGGGGGGTGGGTCCGGTCGTGGGGCCTGAACTCTGGGCCTGGGCGCTGTCCCTCAGCTCTTCAGCTCAAGGCTAGCGCTCTACCACTTGAGCCACAGCACCACTTCGGGCTTGTTTTTTCCGTTTTGCTTATGTGGTGCTGAGGAATCGAACCCAGGGCCTCAGGCATGCAAAGCAAGTGCTCTACCACTGAGCCACCTTCCCAGCCCCGAGTATCACAGTTCAAAGCCAGCCCAAGCAGGAAAGTCCCTGAGACTCTTATCTCCTACTAACCACCAGAAAACTGGAAGTGGCGCTGTGGCTCAAGTGGTAGAGTGCTAGCCTTGAGTTGAAGAGCCAATGGATAGCTCCCAGGCCCAGAGTTCAAGCCCCATGACTGACAAAAAAGAAAAAAAAAAGAGTCTCACAGATTTTCCTGCCCAGGCTGAGTAATCCCCAGATCTCAGCCTCCTGACTAAGATTACAAGTGTGAGCTTATAATTAATCCCTAACTGTTTCCTAGCAATCCCTAAAACATTCTGTATCTTTCTATTTATTATTTATTTTTTATTTACTTATTTACTTTTTTTTTCTTTTTTTTTTGAGTCCGGTCGCGGGGCCTGAACTCTGGGCCTGGGCGCTGTCCCTCAGCTCTTCAGCTCAAGGCTAGCGCTCTACCACTTGAACCACAGCGCCACTTCCGGCTTTTTTCTTTTTGCTTATGTGGTGCTGAGGAATCAAACCCAGGGCTCATGCATGCAAGGCAAGTGCTCTACCACTGAGCCACCTTTCCAGCCCCCATTCTGCATCTTTCTGACATTAATTCTTTCTCCAGCACATTGTTCAAGATGTTTGGTCTTGACTGAAGGGAGGGGGGGAGTGTAGTTGAGGTGGGAGGGAAGGGATAGTAGGGGAAACCAAGGAGGAGGCAACAATGCTTGATAAGAAATTTACTCATTACCTTGCTCATGTAACTCTAACCCCTTCTGTACAATATTTTTACAATAAAAAACTTATTTAAAAAAAAAGACATATGGTCTTGGGAAAAGTACCTAACTCCCTGGTATCTCAGTTTTTTGGTCTATAATATGTACAGGGGAGCTGGGCACCAGTGGCTCACGCCTATAGCTACTCAGGAGGCTGAGATCTGAGGATCTCAGTTCAAAGCCAGCCCATGCAGAAAATCCATGAAACTCATCTCCAATTAACCAGCAAAAAGATAGAAATGGAGCTATGACTTAAGTGGTAGAGAGCCAACTTTGAGTGAAAAAAGCTAAGGGAGAGCACCCTGGCCTTGAGTTCAAGCCCCAACACCAGGCCATCACATAAAACATGCATTTAATATGAAAGAATGTAAGTATAATTTTTTACAAGGGTCATGTAAAGGTTCATTTTATGTTGTTTCTGTTTAGTGCTGGTGATAGAACCCACGGCCTTGCTAAGGCAAGTGCTCAACCACTGAGTTATATTCCCAGCCAAGTTTCCTTTTTTTGCCGTCCTGGGGCTTAAACTCAGGGCTTGGGCACTGTCCTTGAGGGCTTGGGCACTGTCCTTGAGTTTTTTTGCTCAAGGCTACTGCTCTACTGCTTGAGCCACAGCTCCACTTCTGGCCTTTTTGGTGCTCAATTTTAGGTGAGAGTCTCATGGACTTTCCTGCCCAAGCTGGCTTTGAACCGTAAACCTTATATTTCAGCCTCCTGAATAGCTAGGATTACAGGTATGAACCACCAGCGATGGTCAAGTTTCCTCCTTAAATCCATTTGGTTGCAAGAACAAGATATACATGACTCAAACTAATGGGTAGATAATTGTGTTAGACATCATGTGGATTGATGGAATCTGTCTCATGTGAGGATTGAGGAAGACCTCTCTGGGTCATGCTTCCTGTTATCCCAGCACATGAAGAAACTTTCAGGAGTGATGTCCCACTCACCTTGAGATGCACAATCAACTCCTCCAAAGGCACATCTGTGATCAGACATATATCCAGGGAGCCAGGAACTGGGTGAGCAGCTTTAGGTTCAAATTCCTTTCCCACCTCATGTAGGTTAAATTTCTGATCTCCAAAACACAGAGCTTTCCGGTTTCCCTATTTGAGGGAGAGAACATGACCTAGAGTTAAACCTCCAAGATGAGAGTGATCATAAGCCCTCACCTAGCCTAAAGAGGATTTGTAAACTGCAGAGCAGGGCTACTAAACAATAGCCCCTTCCCCACCCAAGTCTTAGCCTAGAGACAACTGCATTCAAAGCCGAGTACGTCAAAATCTCCTATCTCTGGCTGGGAAGATGGCTCAGTGGTAGAGTGCTTGCCTTGCCTGCCTGAGGCCCTGGGTTCGATTCCTCAGCACCACATAAGCAAAAAGAAAAAAGCTGGAGTGGCTCTGTGGCCCAAGTGGTAGAGCGCTAGCCTTGAGCTGAAGAGCTGAGGGACAGCGCCCAGGCCCAGAGTTCAGGCCCCACGACCGGACCCCCCCCCAAAAAAAAAAAGTCACCTATCTCCAAGCAGTATGTTTATATTCCACCCATGGCAGAAATAGCAATTGGTGTACCTAAAATTTATCTCCCCCTTGTTCCTATTACTCTGTCTCCCTCCCTCTCTCCTTCCCTCCCTGTACTGGGGCTTGACCTCAGGACTTCACACTCTTGCTTAGCTTTGTTGGCTCAAAGCTCATGTTCTACCACTTGAGCCACAGTTCTACTTCCAGCTTTTTGATGATTAATTGGAGATAAAATTCTCAGGGTCTTTCATGGCTAAGCTGGCTGTGAACCTAGATCCTCAGATCTCAATCTCCTGAGTAGCTAGGATTACAGGTGTGAGCCACTGGCATTCTGCTGGCTTCCAGTCTTGATCCTCAAATAGCCTCTTGAGTAGCTGGCATAAGCCGCCAGTGCCCAGTGTTGTTGTTGTTGTTGTTGCTCTCCTTCTTCTTCTTCTTCTTCCTCTTCCTCTTCTTCTTCTTCTTCTTCTTCTTCTTCTTCTTCTTCTTCTTCTTCTTCTTCTTCTTCTTCTTCTTCTTCTTCTTCTTCTTCTTCTTCTTCTCCTTCTCCTTCTCCTTCTCCTTCTCCTTCTTCTTCTTTCTTTTTTTTTGTCGGTTGTGGGGCCTAAACTCTGGGTCTGGGTGCTGTCTCTCACCTCTTCAGCTCAAGGTTAGCACTCTACCACTTGAGTCATAGCACCACTTCCAGCCTTTCCTGCTTATGTGGTGCTGAGGAATTGAACCCAGGGCCTCAAGCACGCAAGGCAAGCACTCTACCATGGAGCCACCTTCCCAGCACCAGTGTTTTCTATTAATTAATTAATTAATGTGTGTATGCTGATACTGGAGCCTGAACACTGGGACTAGTGCTCACTTGGCTTCCCCCACCCCCAAGGCTGGTGCACTACCACTTGAGCCACATCTCTACTTCCTACTTTCTACTGGCTAGCTGAAGATATGAATCTTACTGAATTTTTCTGTGATTGATTGGAGATAACAGCCTCGAATATTTCTCTGCCCCAGCTGGCTTCAAACTTCAAACCTCAGATCTCAGCCTCCAGAGTAGCTAGGATTATAAGCATGAGCCACCAGTGCTGGCTTTATTGTTTTTCAAGGTAGGTGTCATTGTTTTGCCCAGGATGATCCAGAAATCCCAGGCTTTAATGATTATCCTTCCTCAATTCTTAGTATAGTTCCCTTTTTTCCTTACAACTCAAATTTTAGTAGAACTAACTGCGTACCCACCTTTAAAAATTACATTTTAGTTGGGGGGGGAAGAGGGAGAAAACTGAGGGAGGGGTAACAAATTAGACAAGAAATGTACTCACTACCTTACTTATGTAACTGTAATCCCTCTGTACATTATCTCAACAATAAAATTAAATTTTTTAAATTACACTTTAAGCAGGGCATGGTAGTACTCAGAATTACAGGAATAATCCCAATACACAAAAGGCTGAAGCAGAAGCCTCTAGAGTTCTAGCTTAGCCTGAAATGCACAGTGAGACTCTATATACAAAATTAATCCAGGGCTCAGTGTGGTGATACTTACCTGTAAACTAGCCAATTAGAAGGTTGAGACTTGGAGGATTGAAGTTTGAAGCCAGACAAGGAAGAAAAGTCTGAGAGACTCCATTTCCAAAATTACCAGCAAAAGACAAGGCTGGTAGCATGGCTTAAGTGGTAGAGCGCCAACCAAGCAAACAAAGCCAAAGAGCATTGAGGCCTTGGGTTCAAGCCAAAGAAGTTTGAGCCTGAGCATGATGATTTATACCTGTAATATCAGTTACTCCAGAGGTAGAGATAGGGAGGATCATGGTTTGAAGATAACCCTGGGCAAAAATCTAGAAAGACTGACTGAAAAAATAACTAAAAAAGGGCTCAGATGAGGAACATAGCTCAAATCTTAGAGCACCTGCCCAGCAGGCAAGAGGACCTGAGTTGTAATCTCAGTACCATAAAAATCAAGCCAGGTGCTGGTGGCTCTGGCCTGTGATCCTAGCTACTCAGGAGGCTGAGATCTGAGGATCACAGTTCAGAGCCAGCCTGGGCAGGGAAATATGTGAGAACGTTATCTCCAATCAATCACAGAAAAAGCTGGGAATGGTGCTGTAGCTCAAGTGGTAGAGTTCTATTCTTGAGCAAAAGAAGCTTAGGGACAGTGCCCAGGCCCAGAGTTCAAGGCCTAGGACCAGCAAAAAACAAAAAACTCATACAAGCAGGGCACTGGTGCCTCATGCCTGTAATCCTAACTACTCAGGAGACACGCACACACACACAAACATACATTACAGGGACTTTTCTGGCTTCAAATTGAGATTCTCAGACCTCATCCCCTTAGTAGCTAGGGTTACAGGCATTAACCACCACAAGGGGCATCTTTCTCTTTACCACTGCAGGTTAATCCCATATTCATTGTATCAGCAAAAGACTTAATTTCACTTTGAAACTTGAATGATAATTGGGCCTAGCACACAATTCTAATTGGAGGGTTCTTTGTTGTGACGTTTCTTAGTGGGAGAGTGTTTGCTTAGCATGCATGAGTTTATCCCCCCGCCCCGCCATTCCTGGCACTACCAAAGAAATAAAATTGAAAACAACTCAGCAAACAAGTTCATTGTCTTACATGAATGTGGTGGTGCCAATAAGAAATCTGCTGGGAATCTTTCATTCTTTTGTCAGCAATATATCTACCTAGCACCCCTAACCCTTTTAGAATTTTTCTTTCTTTCTTTTTTGTCGATTGTGGAACTTGAACTCTGGGCTTGGGCGCTGTCCCTCAGCTCTTCAGCTCAAGGCTAGCACTCTACCACTTGAGCCACAGAGCTATTTCGTTTTTTTTTTCTGCTTATGTGGTGCTGAGGAATCGAACCCAAAGCCTCATGCATGCAAGGCAAGCGTTCTACCACTGAGCCACCTTCCCAGCCCCTAGAATTTTTCTTAATCCTAGATGTTTAAAAATTTCATTCTAACGTGAAGTATAGAAAATTGAGGTGTCTTTGTGTGTGTGTGTGTGTGTGTGTGTGTGTGTGTGTGTTGCCAGTCGTGGGGCCTGAACTCTGGGCCTGCATGCTGTCCCTCAGCTCTTCAGCTCAAGGAGAGTGCTCTACCACTTGAGCCACAGCACCACTTCCGGCTTCTTCTGCTTATGTGCTACTGAGGAATGGAACCCAGGGCCTCATGCATGCAAGGCAAGCACTCTACCACTGAGCCACCTTCCCAGCCCCTGAGGTGTCTTATTGCATGATTATCACCACTGGCCTTGCAAACCCATCTTATTTATTTATTTATTTATGTTCATTTTTCTCAGTTCTCTATTACCATTCCCACCCTCAAACAGCCACTATACTGTGTTTGACAATTCAGTAAGGAAATATTTCAGTGATGATGTTCTGGATAATTGAATAACCCTCTTTTTTTCTTTTTCTTTCTTTC